>NC_086128.1:50024243-51224243 GCF_963921235.1 Mobula hypostoma
ACTTGAAATATAGTGGTTACTAATAAAACCGCTGAGGGACTAAGCCAGGGTACTCAACGCTGTAAGACACACTTGAAATAATGACTTTCAAAATCGAAAAAGATATGTTTAATTCTTTACTGCAAAACCAGCAAAGGTGAATGATCTTGTAACCAGCAAAGACGAATGACCTTGTAGTGATTAAAAAGCTAACAAAACTAAATTAGCGATATGACAGTCTAACAGCGATACTAAGTGGAATTAGTGAAATTAGTGCAAATAAGCATTCCAATTGGTGAAATAAGTAATATCAGAATTAGCAAAGTTAGTGTATTTAAGTGATCTAATAACATTTTAATTAGCGTCAACAAAAACATAATCATTCCCCGTGGCTTATTCCCTCTCCACTAAACAACTACTAAAACAAGAATACGTATTTGCTTCTGCCACACCTCAACACACATGACAGATGACTATAATAAATGCGCCACAAACTAAAATACAGAAAGAAAATATATACATAGCTCCAACAGACAGAAAATAGATACATGGCTCTGTTACGTACCCTGTAACTGGGTTGCCAAACCAGCAGAAATGGACCACTTGGTTGGAGTCTGGATTACTGGAACTAAGAAAGTTTTATTAAAGAAATAAGTAACACAGTACTCTAATAGTAAGGATATAAATGCAACAGGTTAGCAATGATAAAACACACATGTACACAGAACTAGGATAATAGGATCAATCAAGCTCTATCGCAGTCTAGGGGTAAAACGATCAGTCTCAAGTGACGCAGAGTTCAGTTCAGTTTAGTTCAGTTCGCAGTAATCGCTTTTGTGCCGTTGGGGAGGGAGAGAGAGAGAGAGCGAATGAATATGCAAATCAGATTCCAAACAGACCTTCGATATTCCTCGCAGTTAGCTTTCGGGCGAGCCCTTTGTGATGTCTTCTGAGGTCACCGACTGTGACTCCTCCGTTCCAGATACGATCGTTCTTCTGCGGTGAACCCGGCACCCAGGCAAGGGCGGACACACACACCAGGTTCCCGCCCGACCGTACCTTTTCACCCTGTGCGTCTATGGTCGGTCCTGTGATCAGACCTCCAAAACTTCCACCAACTTGTGGGGGGGGGGGGGCACACCGCACTTCCAAGGTCTCATTATCTTGTGGTGTCGTGGTGTGTCCCTTGCCTTAGCGAACCTGTTCCTTTTATCCCCCTGCTGGTGTATCGCCTGTCCATCAAACTTCAAACAGTTCAGGTTCAAAGCAACCGGTCTGACAATACTCGGAACTGTGTCTCTTTTGGTTAATCTCTCTCGTCCCTCATATTAGCATTTTGAATGTTTCCCCATTGTCTCTCTTATCGGCATCAATCTTCTGATAACTTGGTCTTTTGTCACAGCTCCTACACTCTTTTTTTCAGATTCTACTGGTTCTGCTGGTGCGCCACAGGCAGTGATAGAGCTTATCATCGAGATCCTTTAAGACAAATATTCTAGCCTTGTTCACAGAAAATCAGTTCTTCCAGATTTGTTGATGCTTCCTTAAAGCATGTTGTGAGGTTCAGAGTAAAAGGAGGCTAATAAAGGACCAGCAAAAGATTCTGCAGGTGTTGGAAACCTTGAGCAACACATACAAAATGCTGAAGGTACCGGCAAGTCAGACTGCATCTACAGAGGAGAATTTGTGCTGAGATCCTTCAGCAGGACTGGAAAAGAATGGGGCAGAAGCCAGAATAAGAAGGTGTACAAGCTGGTAGGTGATAGATGAGACCAGGTAAGGGGGTTGGGTGGGTGAGGGAGAATGAAGAAGCTGGGAGGTTATAGGTGGAAGAGGTAAAGAGCTGAAGAAGGAATCTAAAAGAAGAAGACACTGGACCACCTTTACTGCTACGATGAGACCACTCTCAGGTTCGAGGAGCAATACCTTGTATTCCATCTGGGTAATCTCCAACCAGATAGCATGAACATTGATTTATCTAGCTTGTGGTAATTTCAGCCCCTTATCTCTTCTACCTATCATTTCCCAGCTACTTCATTTCCCAAACCCTCCCTTCCTCTCCCACCCACCCACCTTTCCCCTAACCTGGCTGATGTCCAGTCCTGATGAAAGGTCCTGGCCTGAAATGTTAACTGTTTATCCCCTCCATATATGCTGCCCGGCTTGCTTTCTTTGGCATTTTCTGTGTTGCTCAAGTCTGTGTACAGATTGCGTGAAGGAGTTACTGTTAGTAATATCATCACCAGGACCCAGAGTTCCTGAAAGGTTCAAATATCTTACAGGTTAGGAAGGTAATTTATAGTTCTTTCCACTGATTCTCTTTTGTCTATCCTGTCTGTTATTTCCTCAAAGAATTCAAATAGATTTGTCAGGAAAGAGTTTGCTTGAAGGAAACCATGCTGACTTCAGCCTATTTTATCCATGTGCCTTCAAATACCCTGAAAACTCAACCTTCATAATGAACTCCAACACCAACCACTTAAGTCATTCTTTTACTTCCCTCCCTTCTTAAGGACTGGAGTGACACTTGTAATTTTCAGTCCTCTGTAACCATGCCAGAATCTAGTGATTCTTGAGGTATCTTATAATATTTTTCCAACAATGTTCTCTCCAAATCAACGAGCTAGTCGAAGACCACTGGAAGCTGCATATTTTCCCCAAGCCTTCTCTGAAAGTACCAACCCTGCTTCTTTCTCCCAACTCTCTTGAATGTACAATGTGTCTTCATTTTTGGCATGAGAGAGGGCATTATATAATCGAGAAATTGATTTACTTGGTATTGAACTGCAAGCCGAATTCAGAATCTTGAAAAATTCTAATTCTACTGTTGATGAGTCTGTATATCTACAACTCTGGTTAACATGATGTCGCACTTGAAGGTACCTAAAAAAAATCATTGTGTTCTAGGCCATGTTTGTCCTGCAGGGATTGAAAACTTTGTAATACTCTTTTATCTGTGAATGAGAGGTAGGTTGTAAGACCTTTCTTTATCCACAGTTCAAATCTTTTATCTCCTCTGCTGGGAAGAAATTCAGTATCATAAGCACACCATCTGAAAAGTTTTAACACGTTATTGATTCCACATGAATTAGCCACCTTCTGCCATACCTTTAATGAGAGATTTATCCAGCTGTTTTAATCTTTTCCAATTGGGCCATCAATCCTTTGTCCGCTATTGAGGCATGTAGAGGAAAACCGTCAATCAATTAAAATTCTATTTCCTTCCATCTAGCCTTGTATTCCCTATGGCAGGGGTCCCCAACCTTTTTTGCACCGCGGACCGGTTTAACGTTGTCCATATTCTTGCGGACCGGCCGACCGGGAGGTGGGGTGTATTCAAGTAGGATTAAACTCACCTCAACATGTCTTTTACAGTTAGGGTTGCCAACTATCTCACTCCCAAATAAGGGAAAAAAATAGTAATCAAATCCTGGGACACTTTGCCCCAGGAGACCACCATGACCATGAAGCCTTGTGTGGGCACCTATGTGCGCATGCGTGACGTGTGCATGCGATGTGCGCATGCGCGTACATGCCGATTTTTTTCCTCCACCAATCGGTTTTGCCTTCATCTTCCCGACTACACTGTACATACATTATTTCTACTTTATATAGGCTGTGTACTTATCATATCATTCCTGCTTATACTATATGTTAGTGTTATTTATTTTCGGTTTTATGTGCTATTTGGTATGATTTGTTAGGTTATTTTTTGGGTCTGGAAATGCTCAAAAATTTTTCCCATATAAATTAATGGTAATTGCTTCTTCGCTTCATGCCATTTCAACACGAAAGATTTCATAGGAACGCTCTACCTTAGCGGGGAAAATACGGGACAAACCAATTTAGCCCAATATACGGGATGTCCCAGCAAATATGGGACATTTGGCAACCCTACGTTCAAGTTCAACAGTGCATGACAGGGAATGAGGAAAGGTACAGCTGACTCATATTGTTTCCTCACGGCCTGGTAGCATATGCTTTGCGGCCCGGTGGTTGGGGACCACTGATCTATGGCACCAATATAAGAGGGTTTATCTGTGAAGCATAAAAATAATTTCTCAGACAAAGAAGTGCCATGCCTCCTCCTTCCTTTCCTAACTGTAAGGTGCTAAATCAGATTCTAGGTTTCTTTCCTTGCCAGATAAAGCGGGAAATCCATTTGTCCCATTCCCTGAATTGATTATCGTCCACCTCCACAGGTAAAGTCCAGAAAAGGTAAAGTAACCGAGGGAGAATATTCATTTTTATGGTACTTAACCTTGAAATTAAACTTAAAAAGGGGATAAGATTCCACCTATGTATATCTGCTTTTATCTCTGAAATTAATGGCCCATAATTTACCTGTGACAATGTTGAAGATCTTTTGAGAATCTAGTGATTCTTGAACAATCATTACTAATGCTTCCACAATCTCTTCAGTTACCTCTTTCTGAGCCCTGGGGTGTAGTCCTTCTGACCCAAATGACCTATCTACCTTAAGACGTTTCAGCTTTGTAAGCACCTTCTCCTTAGTAACAGCAACTGCACTCACTTCAACCCCTGACACTCTCGAATTTCTGGCATACTAATGTCTTCCACAGTGAATACTGACGCAGTAAGTTTGTACACCATTTGTTTGTCTCCCCATCGCTACTTTTCCAGCATCATTTTCCAGCTGTCTGATATCTACTCTCAGTTTTCTTTTACACTTTACATGTCCAGAAAAACCTTTGATATTCTCTTTTATATTATCTGCTAGCTTGCCTTCATATTTCACCTATTCTCTCCTTATTACCTTTTTAGTTGCCTTCTGTTGGTTTTTAAAAGCCTTTCAATCCTCCAGCTTCCCACTAATTTTTGCTATTTTATATGCCCTTTCTCTTGCATTTATGCTGTCTTTGACTTCCCTTGTCAGCCACGGTTGACCAGGAAAGGAAGTGCCATGCCTTGGCTCTTCATGGTCCAGGAAAAACCATCAAAGTTGGTAGGCCTAGGCTGACAGCTTAGTTCAAAGGAGTGCCTTTGTAGTTCTCTTGCCCTGATATCAAAGATTTTACTTGTATCGTGAAGATTTTACTTTGCAGTACCACCCTGTCTGTTAACCAGGTTGATATTTTTTCTCAATGCTAATATATGCACTCTGGTTGCAGTGAGAATCATGGCAAGGCTACATAGAGGATTTAGCTTGTTTATATTCTCCTGAGGCCTCTCAGTGAATGGAAGAAGACACAAGAATGTCGCAAATAGAACATGGTGTGGAAAAATGTGAACTCATCTTCATGGTAGACAAAAGGTAAAACTGAAGATAATTATAGAGATGTCAAGGGACTGAAATGTTGGTGTTTAGAGATACCAGATTGTCCTTGCCACAAATCATTTGAAAGTTGAAATGTAGGTACAGTCAAATGGTATTTGTGCTCTTCATTGCAAGAGATTTGAATAATAAAAATGTCTTACTATAGAGCACTGGTGAAGTTGCACCTGGAATATTGTATGCAGATCTGGCCTCCCCACCAGAGGAAGGACATAATTGCAATGAAAGGTGTCCAAAGAATTCCTAATTAAACAATATACCTGCAGTATTACCCAAATATTACTTAAATATTAAATACACAATAGGTAAGTTGTCCTTTGAGCGGAAATTAATCAGGCTGCCTATATTCCATTGCACATTTAGAAGAGCGTGATATCTTGAAACATATAACATTCTTACTAGACTTGACAGCAGTTGCAAGGATTATTTTTCTGCTGGCTGAGTTGTCAAGAACCATGAGTCACAGTTTCCAAAGTATTGTGTCAGCCATTTAGAACTGAGATTGGAGAAAAGTTGATGTACTTTTGTACTATGCTACTTAAGAGGACAGTGGAAGCTCGGCTAAGTATATATTCAAGGCACAAGTTAAAGGATAGAGTTACAAAATACATATGGACTAAGATGTTAACTGTCCTGTGCTATCACCAGTGGGATCATCAGTTGATCTGCCACCTGTCTTCAGGAGTTTCGGCCCGCTTATGATCAAGACTCCCTCGAGGTGGTGGGCCAGCAGTGCTAAAGCACCACCTCCCACTGGTGAGCTTAAAAACTTGGCATCTGCCTCTATCAGAGTTGTTGGTCACTTCCATCCAACAGATAGTCTGCTCTTCAGGTGTCTATGCAACTACTGAAGGGTTTGCAAGATATGTATACACTGTCTGACTATCTGCCCCTCTGGACATACTTGGTCCACACCCATGCTGATCCTTTCTCTGCTGCCTCAGCTACAGCCCTGCTGGTTGACTTGATCTCCCTTCTAGTGAAGCCAAGGTCACGCAGCCACTTCTGGAGAGTGAATGCAATAAACCCACAGCAGCCTACTTTGAATGGATAGCATGAGACCTTCCACTCTCTGTCTCTGCACTCTGATCTTAACTCTGCATACTTGGTTAACTTGCGCTCATGGGCTTCATCAATGTTGTCTTCCCAGGGGACTGTGAGTTCACCAATAACCACTTCTCTACTGGTGTCAGACCATATGATTATATCTGGACGCAATGTTGTGAAAGCTATTTGCTCCGGGAAACTGCCTTTCCCATCCAAGTCAGCCTTGACACACCAATCATTGGCTGAAGAAAGTATGCTTGATCGTGAGCCTATGCTGTACACCCTTGACTTGGAGCCTTCTTTCACAAATGATATGTGATGTTCTGTGCAGCATAGGGCATGAGATAAGTTGTGCTGCAGTACTCTCTGCTCAACCGCTTCTGTTACAACTTTGAGAACATTGTTATAGAAACATAGAAACATAGAAAATAGGTGCAGGAGTAGGCCATTCGGCCCTTTGAGCCTGCACCGCCATTTATTATGATCATGGCTGATCATCCAACTCAGAACCCCGCCCCAGCCTTCCCTCCATACCCTCTGATCCCCGTAGCCACAAGGGCCATATCTAACTCCCTCTTAAATATAGCTAATGAACTGGCCTCAACAGTTTCCTGTGGCAGAGAATTCCACAGATAATGTCTCCAAGTGTACATGCTGCTGGAAAGATTGACTCTGCATGCACTCAAAATATGTTGAAGTGTTCCCTTCTCACTACAAGCAGCACACCTGTCTGTCTTATCTTCATACCAGGTGCTGAGGTTGGCAGGTGTTGGGAGCAGATCGTACGCTGCTCTGCATAGAAAAGAAATGCGGAGCGGTTCCATCTGTCACGGAACATTCCAAGATAGATGTCGTTGTTCAAAACTTTCCCACCGGGTCCAAGCCCCTTGTTTGGCCAGGCCAGCTGTTTTAGTTAACCTCTTCTCCTCTTCTACCTCTTGTATTTCTTGTGTTAGAAGTTCACGGCGCTCCTTACCTGTAGAAGATGACCACCACTTGTGGGTTGTCCATCCAAGTCCCTGGTGGCCTAGCTGGATAGCCCCAACCGTCTCCTTGTGCTTCAATCTAGACTCTGCCTCATCAACTGCTACACGGGCTGACCGCTTCCTGCCTGATCTCACATCCGGCTGAGTGTTCTTGATGACAGGGTCTTTTGAGTCTCGAAGCATCAAGAATGATCTTACCTTGGCTACCTTGACCTCCTCAACAAGGGATTGCACTGGGATGGTAAGCTTTGTCTGGCTACTGTGGATTGCAACATTGGTGAGGCTGCTCGGTACTCCAAGCCACTTCTTCACCTACTTGTTGATCTTCCGTTCCATTGCCTCAACATGGGACATTGCCACTTCATAGACAGTTAGTGGCTACATTATCCGTGGCATCAGTCCGTACTGCAAGCACCACAACTTCAACTTGCCAGGCAAGCC
This sequence comes from Mobula hypostoma, assembly GCF_963921235.1. Classification (NCBI taxonomy): domain Eukaryota; kingdom Metazoa; phylum Chordata; class Chondrichthyes; order Myliobatiformes; family Myliobatidae; genus Mobula; species Mobula hypostoma. The sequence goes on from NC_086128.1 coordinate 50,031,993, forward strand.
ACACTCGTCAACAGACATCAGACCCCTGCTGATCTGTTCTCCTGTCTCTTGAACCCTCTTGGTGTCTCTCAGCTCCTCTGTGTACCATCGCCCGACATTCTTAACTGGTTGGTTCTGAATGGATGGAATCTCCTCTCCACAAAGGGCGACATGAAAGTCAACCAGCTTTCCTCTCCTAAGAACAAGGCTCTTTGACTTCTTGGTCTTGAACTTCATTCCCCCCAATCCATTAGCTCATCAAGTCTAGATAGTACATTTTCCACTGTCTCCGTGCTGGGACCCAAAAGGGTGAGATCGTCCATGAACGCTCATATTGGTGGTAACTCCCCTCCGCCATCAAGTGCGACACCTGGTCCCACTGATTCTGCAGCCCTCACAATGACCTCCATGGCTAGCACAAAAAGGATGGGTGAAATTGCACATCCCATTGGGATTCCAACATCCAAGCTCTGCCACCTAGTTGTAAACTGCTGAGTGGAAAACCTCATCCGGAAATCGTTGTAGTACTGCATAACAAAGTTCCTCACCTTAGCAGGAATCCATAGGAATTCCATCGCAAGCTCAATCAGGACATGGGGAACAGAACCATATGCATTTGCCAGATCAAGCCAAACTACAGCCAGATTTCTTCTCAACCTTTTTGACTCCTGGATGGTATGCCATATCATACTAGAATGTTCAAGGCATCCTGGGAAGCCTGGTACTCCTGCCTTCTGCACAGATGAATTTACCAATCCATTCTCTATCACAAATGAAGATATTCTTTCTGCCAGAATGCCAAACATTATCTTCCCCTCTACATTCAGGAGTGAAATATAAGATTATTTTAGGAAAGCTGTGCAAAAGTTAGTGGTAAGCCATGATCTAAAATGGTGCAGATGATGTGCGAGGCCAAATGGCCATCCCTGCTTCAATTTTTTTTTTGGCTCTTGTGATCTCATTCTTGAGCTAAGCAACAAAATAAAGAGAATGAAAAGTTTAGTGTAAAGATTATACTTTTAGGCCAGGTTTGGCATCATTAGGGCTAAGCCTTATTTTGTATCAAGCTGTTTGCGTTCCAAATATGTTTGCTAATCAGCAGCAAATTACAAAGTGTGTGAAAGCCTGTGCCAATTTATTTCTGCATTACCTTCCAGTTCTTCAATTTGCACAGGGCCCTTCATGGCCAGCAAAGTATTGCAGTCACTTTGTGAAGCATGATGATAACTTGTGTTATCAGTTTAGGTTTGCAATTGGATCTTTTTCAAGCAGTGAGAGGGGATTTGAGTCTATATCGGGTTAATAGGCGTGATGGTAGATGAACGATGCACTGTATTTGAGTCACTCCAAGCCAAGGATTAAGCAGCTGTAAATGAACTACCATCTGAAGTGCATGTGAATTAATTAAGAGTGATAATACACACATCATAAAATGCCCAATAATAATTAAAATCTGATGTAATAAAACTCCAAGCTTGGTAAAGTAGTTTGTTTTTAATGCCAGCAGTATAGCTTAGCAGTAATTAAGATTTAAGACGTTTCAAATTTTATTTATGCTACATTGGACCAACTCCAACATTTACTATTGAGTTTAGTAGGACTTTAAATGGTTGAGCATAGATATTTCATGGTGCCCATGTATTTGAAAAACAAGTTTCTTGGATTCTGCTCTGGCTCAGTACAACTTCTGATGGAGGAGAGAAAGTGACAGCAAGATCCCATGTTTAATTGAACATCTGTAGTCACCAGAGGTTGCAGTCTGAATTATGCTTATTTCTACATCAAATTACAGCCCATTGTCTTTAAAAGAGCTCTAATATCATTTAGTTTGCATGCTTAGTTCCCTGGGAGTATTTAAAGTGGTAAGCAAACCAAAGTGCTGAGAAGCAAACTCTGTAATCAGTACATTTACAACTCCTCATTTAGGGACACATTTTGAAAAGAATATATATATTTTTAAAAGGCTGGCAAATGAAAACATTATCAGTGATGCTGAAGTCCTTGGTGATCTTATTGAAATTCCTGTTCATTTTTATGAGAAAATTCAGTAGAATTGCAGAATTAATTTGAATATAATTAGCACTATTTAAATTTAAGTTCAAGGGATTAGTCTGTGCTGGAAAAAAGATAAGACTTGTATGAATAGTTTAGAATATATTAATCAACTCAAATTAATTAAACCTCAAGTGCCTATAAACCTCGCATGCGTATAATACCAATACATGTCTCTGCTTTGTAAGAGTGGCTCATTCATTTCATGTTATTTCCTCCATTTAATACTGTTTTCATTTCAGTCCTATAGAACTTTCTAAAGAGGGCTGAAATAAGTCAAAACTCTTCCTTAGTCAGGTACAGAACCTTGCAAAAATCTATCGGAGCTCTCATGACTAAGGTAAAAATTATTTTACATCTTAATTTAATTTGGTAGGTTCCACTGAATCTTTTTCCTTCATGGTTTGCCTGTCTTCTGTGGATCCAGATTTGCTTAGAGAAATTTTTACAGGTGCCAACCAATTACTTGTTCCTCTATGAGACATTTGAGTCAGTTGCCATTCTATCAAAATTTATCCTGCCCTGAGATCAGAATCAGGTTAATTATCATTGACAGATGTTGTGAAGTTTATTGGGTTTCTGTAAGGACTGCTGTCTGTAAGAAGTTTGTACGTTCCCCTCGTGATCACATGGGTCTCCCCCAGGGCTCTGATTTCCTCCCATGTTACAAATATGTATGGTTAGGGTTGGTAAATTATGGACATTCTATGTTAGCACTGAAAGTGTGGCGACACTTATGGGCTGCCCAGCACAATCCTTGCTAATTTGATTTGATGCAGAATAAAGCTTTTCACTGTATGTTTCAATATATATGTGATATAAAGCTAATCTAATCTAATCAAAACCATATAGAAATCTGATGGAAGGAAATAAGTTGTTCTTAAAGCAGGCTGTGCATCTTCAAGCTCCTGTACCTCCTGCCCAATAGTAGTAAGACAAAGAGGGTATGTCTGAATGGGCTTAAGCTTGTGCTTTTCATCAGAAGCTGAATATAAAGCAATATTTACTAGTCATCGTTTTAACTCCCTGCCCATTTGTAACGGTGTCAATGCAGCCACAGGTTGAATGTGAAAGCAGGAAACCTTGCTCTTCTGCAAATATTATAATCTTGTTTATCATGTGGTCCTTGGATACAGATTCTTTTAGACATGTTATTTCTTTGGAGTTAAGGTGTCATTAAAATGTATTTCATTTCTATGATGGACTGATAAAATGTATTGTATTTCTATGACAGACAATATGATTGCATTCAACTTGAAACTTGATAGGGAGAAAGTAAAGTCTGACGTAACAGTATTTCAGTGAGGTAAGGGAAATTATGGTGGTGTGAGAGAGGAGTTGGCCAAAGTAAACTGGAAAGAGATGCTAGCAGAGATGTCAGTAGAGCAGCAATGGCATCCGTTTCTGGAAAATGAGGAAGGTGCACGACATGTGTATTCCAAATGGTAAAATAGTGCAACTGAGGCTGACAAGGGAAGTCAAAGCTAATGTAAAAACAAAAGAAAGGACATACAACAAAGAAAAAATTACTGGGAAGATAGAGGGTTGGGAAGTTTTTAAAAGCCTACAGAGAGCAACTAAAAAATCATTAGAAGGGAAAAGATGAAATATGAAAGCAAGCTAGCAAATAATATCAAAGTGGAAAGCAAAAGTTTTTTCAAGTATGTTAAAAATAAAAGAGAAATGAGAGTGGATATAGGACCTCTAGAAAATGAGGCAGGAGAAATAACAACAGGGGACAAGGAGATGGCTGATGAACTAAATGAGTATTTTGCGTCAGTTTTCACTGTGGAAGGCACTAGCAGTCTGCCAGATGTTGTAGTGTGTGAAGGAAGAGAAGTGGGTGTGGTTGCTGTTAAATGAGAGAAGGCGCTCAAAAAGCTGAAAGACCTAAAGGTACATAAATCACCCAGACTAGATTAACTGCACCCTCGGGTTCTGAAAGAGGTAGTGTTAGAGATTGTAGTGGCATTAGAAGTAATCTTTCAAAAATCATTGGACTCTGGCATGGTGCCAGAGGACTGGAAAATTGCAAATGTTACTCCACTCTTTAAGAAAGGAGGAAGGCAGCAGAAAGGAAATGATAGACCAGTTAGCCTGACCTCAGCTGTTTGGTATGATGTTAGAGTCAATTGTTAAGGATGAGGTGATGGAGTAATTGGTGACACAGGACAAGATAGGATAATGCCAGCATGGTTTCCTTAAGGGAAAATCCTGCCTGACGAACCTGTTGGAATTCTTTGAGGAGATTACAAGTAGGGTAGATAAAGGGGATACAGTGGATGTTGTATATTTGGACTTTTAGAAGGCCTCTGACAAGGTGCCACACATGAGGCTGCTTAGCAAGTTAAGAGCCCATGGTATTACAGGAAAGTTGTTAACATGGTTAGAGCATTGGCTGATTGGCAGGAGGCAGTGAGTGGGAATAAAAGGATCCTTTTCTGGTTGGCTGCCAGTGACCAATGGTGTTCCACAGCGGTTGGTGTTGGGACCTCTTATTTTTATGCTGTATATAAATGATTTAGATGATGGAATAGAAGGCTTGGTTGTCAACTTTGCAGATGATATGAAGATTGGTGGAGGGGCAGGTAGTGTTGAGGAAACAGGTAGGATGCAGAAGGACAGACAGACTACGAGAGTGGTCAAGGAAGTGGCAAGTAAAATACAATGTTCGAAAATGCATGGTCATACACTTTGATAGTAGAAATAAATGTGCAGACTATTTTCTAAACGGGGAGAAAATCCAGGAATCCGAAATGTAGAAGGACTTTGGAGTCCTTGTGCAGAGCACTCTGAAGGTTAACTTACAAGTTGAGTTAGTGGTGAGGAAGGCAAGTTCCATATTAGCATTCATTTCAAGCGGTCTAGAATACAATAGCAAGAAGGTGATGCTGAGGCTTTATAAGGCATTGGTGAGGCTCACCTTGAGTATTGTGAACAGTTTTGGGCCCCTCATCTTAGAAAAGATGTGCTGGCATTGGAGAGGGTCCAGAGGAGGTTCACAAGGATGATTCCAGGAATGAAAGGGTTATCATATGAGAAACATTTGATGGCTCTGGATCTGTACTCACTGCAATTCAGAAGGATGAGGGGGGATCTCATTGAAACCCTTCGAATGTTGAAAGGCCTAAACAGAGTAGATGTGGAAAGGATGTTTCCCATGGTAGGAGAGTCTTGGACAAGAGGGCACAGCCTCGGGATACAGGGGCGTCCATTTAAAACAGAGATGCAGAGAAATTTCTTTAGCTAAAGGGTGGTGAATTTGTGGAATTTGCTGCCACATGCAGCTGTGGAGGCCAGGTTGTTGGGTGATTATTATATCCAGCAATTTTATCAGGCCATAATAACCTTTGTGCACGCTTGTATCTCACTGTGCGTAGCCACTGGTTATTCTTATAAATCCAGTGGGTGCTTGTTAGTAAAAAATTTGTTGTTAACACTTGCAGCCTGTTAAATTATACTCAATCTTTAATAACCTATGAATTCAAGAAGTGAAACACTGGCTGTAAAATCAAAAGCAACACACATAAAAGTTGCTGGTGAACGCAGCAGGCCAGGCAGCATCTCTAGGAAGAGGAACGGTCGACATTTCAGGTGGAGACCCTTCGTCAGGACCAACTGAAAGAAGAGCTATACCCCTTGCCCATCCTCTGGTTTTTCCCCCTCCCCCTTTTCCTCATCCCTGGGCCTCCTGCCCCATGATCCTCTCATATCCCCTTTGCCAATCACCTGTCCAGCTCTTGGCTCCATCCCTCCCCCTCCTGTCTTCTCCTATCATTTTGGATCTCCCCCTCCCCCTCCAACTTTCAAATCCCTTACTCACTCTTCCTTCAGTTAGTCCTGACGAAGGGTCTCGGCCTGAAACGTCAACTGCACCTCTTCCTAGAGATGCTGCCTGGCCTGCTGCGTTCACCAGCAACTTTTATGTGTGTTGCTTGAATTTCCAGCATCTGCAGAATTCCTCGTGTTTGCGGCTGTAAAATCAAAATGTTGCCAACACTTAAGGTGTTCAATCACTGCTCCTTTATGGAAGATAACAGGCTGGGCTGTGTGGTTCTTCAGCCAGCAGTTTTGTACAGAACTGTCAGCTAGCTATGGTACCTAGATCTGCTTGTCCCTTACTTCTGTACTTGTGCTTTGCAAGACAGAGGTTGACAAAAGTTAGCACAACTGACTTCACAAGGTACTTTACATCCAGCACTTCTGTTTCACACCAAACTTGCTGTATGTGTGTTGTGATCCCAATCTTTCCAAAAGTGTTCCAATTTCACTTAAGAGTTTTTAATGTTTGGCACTTGCAGCTGTTTTTGAGTAATATTTAATATTTATTTTTTATTTCTATTTAGTGTTGATGTTCAAATATCTGTATGATCATAGACATTCAGAAGCAATTGAAAGGCATGGTCAGAAATTAATGTTAGAAAGCCATCAGCGTGGTCAGGGTGTATTCTCTTTGAATCTGCTGCCTGAGGCCCAGTCACCAGTCACAGACAGAACCTTGTAGAATACTACAGCAGCACTACCTTGAACTTGATGTAGGGCCATAGGTACAACTGTGAAAATAAAATGGGTGGTCAGTAAAACATTAACACTTCCTAGAAAAATTTAATGCAATGTTTACTTGAAATCAAGAATAATAGTTTGGCTCTGGTTTTCTGTGTGGTCTAGACCGGATAATTTTGAAAATGCCGGTTTCGCGTAAAAACGATAGGTGTCCATACCAGGCATTTTTGAAAATACCTCCGTCCACATTAAAACGGGTATTTAGACGAATCTCCTCCTACTGGGCATGCGCAGGACATATCTACAGAAATCATCCGCTTCGACGAGTACGCCTGACTCTGACAGTTTGGACCAAGCAACAGGTGATGGCTGCGACATGTTTGGTGTGGAATATCGCTGTGAAAGACTAGGTGCATGTTTGTCCAGTTACAGACTAGAAAAACTTAAAAGGAAATTGCCAAACGATGGACAGTTGTTGGCTCTCGCGCAGTAGGACTTAAAACTAAAAAAAACAAATACTGGAGCATAAGGAGGCAACCGACAGGGAGTTCACGGTCAGTATAACCCGGCTGATGATGAACATTGAAAAACTGACTAACTCTGTTGCAGAAGGATTTGCAATGATGAGGAATATGATGGCTCCCTCCCCAGTACTTTTCACCACCACAATACCAGCCTTACAGCCACTACAATAGCTACACATACGGACACACAGACCCCCGGGTGGCCCCACCAACATCTTCCCCACTCCCACAGAGGGGTCACTCTGGAAACATTTCTTACAGCCATAGTCTCTTCACTGATGAAAGGGACGACAGCTACAACTAAACGCAATAAAGCTTGTTACTGGGTAAAAGTGAAATTTGCTGTTACCTCATTTCTTTGCCTTTACTTTTGCCAAGTCTTTCTGTATTATTTTGCTGTATTTAACATGTGCAATAAAACGAGTTACTGGGCAAAAGTGATTTTTTTTTCTTGAGTAAAAGTGAAACTTACTATTTTCCTTTTATGGCCTTAACATTTTCACGTCTATGCCAAACATAAGCTACTACTTAAAAATGATATTTTGGAAGTAGTGACAATTGCATCTATTGAATGTTTGCACAAGCAATACATTAATGAGCACCTTGTTAAATGTATAAAACGTCTGCATCAGTGTTATCTTGTATTTCCATACAATGTTACATTAGGCTGTTACACATCTATTGTCAGAGAAGTACTTGCATAAATAGGTAAACCACCTCCATACAAGCAAGGACAGAAAACAGGGCGAAGTGAGTATACTTATTTATTCAGTAAGCTATGGGTCAAAGTATTTGGTGAGTGCATTTCTAACTCTTCTGGCTTCAGTCTCATCCGTCTGTTCTGAAATTGTTGGCTTGTGTGTAGGGTTGAAATTAACGTAGACAATAAAGTAAACAACACACGCATGATGCTGTCTGCCATTGGTGGTGTGGTGTTGGAGGTTGCGTTCAAGGAAACAATGAAAAGCCGTGCTGCCACCACCATCTGTTCCGGCACGTCATGACAGTGGTTTAAAAAGAGCTGGTTACCCCGTACACACTACACTGGCCATCAGGCGTTTTCAGATTTATTCACTCTGGAGAGCATTTTTGAAAATCGCCGTTTTTGGGGGAGAAAAACACCGTTTCAGTGTGGAGGAAGGGTCAAAACGAAGAGAAAAAGCTTCGGTTATGGATTTATCCGGTCTGGTTTGGGCATAGCCTGAGACACACCTAATGGGTAGCTGCTTGATTGGTTTACTTAAACACTTCTTAAAGTTGTACGGCATAGATATGAAAACAGTATTAGGTGATGGACTTGAATAAAAGTGAGCCATACTTAACAGAAGCATCCTTTCTCTATACCTGGAAAAAGCAAGCAGTAGGCTATCTTGAATTGCTGTAGTCTTCTTTTCTCTACAATGAACCTGAATCAGGAAATCTAGAATATACCATTGTGGAAGTTTGTGATAGGATTTTGATATTTTAATGCAATTCAAAGAATATCAATGTGTCACCATGCTGCTGGTCTAATCTATTAACAGATCTCTGAACCTGGACATCAGTCTTCAGATATTAGTGAGAGAAATTATTAAGATTGGCTGGCCTGAAGATATTTGAATCCTTTCCTGCACTTCCAATAGATCCTTGTTTGCAGCAAAAGGTACTTACTGGGTCTCCTGCTAGGTACTTCAGAGGATATTAAAAGTGTTAAAAAGAGATCAAGGCAAAAAGAGGTTAAACAATATTTGTTTTTGAAGGCCATCTAGCATTTTCATAGTTCAGGCAACACACACAAAATGCTGGAGGAACTCATCAGGCCAGGCAGCATCTATGGAAAAGAGTAAATAGTCAACGTTTCAGGCTGAGACCCTTCAGCAGATTGGAGACAAAAAGATGAGGAGTCAGAGTTGGAAGGTGAAGGGAAGGGAGGGAGAAGCACAAGGTGATGTGTGAAACTGGGAGGGAGAGGGATGAAGTAAAGAACCGGGAAGTTGATTAGTGAAGAGATACAGGACTGAAGAAGGGGGAGTCTGATAGAAGAGGACAGAAGGCCATGGAAAATAGAAGTGGTGATTGGCAGGCAAGGAGATAAGTTCAGAGAGGAAAAAGAGGATGGGGAATGATGAAGGGAGTGCATTACCAGAAGTTTGAGCAATCGATGTTTATGCCATCAGGTTGGAAGCTATCCAGATGGAATATCAGGTGTTACTTCTCCAACCTGAGTGTGGCCTCATCACAACAGTAGAGGAAGCCATGGATTGACATATCAGAATGGGAATGAGAAGTGGAGTTAAAAATGGGTGGCCACTGGGAGATCCTGCTTCTTCTGTTGGATGGAACATAGGTGCTTAGCGAAACTGTCTCCCAATCTATGTCGGGTCTCACTGATATACAGGAGGCCACATTGGGAGCACTGGATACAGTAGATGATGCCAACAGACTCACAGGTGAAGTGTCACCTCACCTGCAAGGACTGTTTGGGACCCTGAATGTTAGTGAGGGAGGAGGTGTAGGGGCTGGTGTAGCACTTGTTTCGCTTGCAAGAGTAAGTGCCAGGAGGGAGATCAGTGGGGAGGGATGAATGGACAAGGGAGTTGCGAAGGGAGTGATCCCTGCGGAAAGCAAAAAATGAGAGGGTGGGGGTTATGATGTGCTTGGTGGTGGGAACCCGTTGGAGATGGCAAAGGTTCCAGGGAATTATGAGCTGGATGCAGAGACTGGTGGGGTGGTAGGCGAGGACAAGAGGAACCTTATCCCTGGTAGGGTGATGGGAGGATGGGGTGAGAGCGAACGTGCATGAAATGGAAGAGATGCGGTTGAGGAAGTGTTGATGGTGGAGGAAGGGAAGCCCCTTTCTTTGAAAAAGGAGGACACCTCCTTCATTCTAGAATGAAAAGCCTCATCCTGAGAGCAGATGCGGTGGAGCCAGAGGAATTGAGAGAAGAGCATGGTGTCATAGTTAGGGTCTATTCTGGAATTGCCAGATTTATCAAACTCTTTCAGAAATTGTTGTTGCAACATCTGAAATCTAAATTTGGGGATTGTCAGTACAGTCCTATTAGGCATTAGTTTTGAAGTACATTAATACAACTTCATTGTACTTGCATTGTGGGTGATAATTATGTGACAGAACTCAGAACTTAGAGTGAGTTAATCTTAAGGCTGCAATGACTACTGAGACAACTGAGATGATGTGGTGTGGTTAGCAAAGTAACTAGTGGAACCCATTTTCTCTTCAGGTACAACCCTTTCTCCCCTTGTGTCCTTGACATTCTCCCACCATTGAAAACCTGAGTCTGATTGACTTCTGGTTTCATTTCATAGCAACAGAGCATTGAAGTAAAACAATAACAGGATGCAGAATGAAGTGTTATACAGAAAGTGCAATATAGGCAGACAATAAGCTGCAAAGTTGGAATGAGGTGTATTGTGAGGTCAAAAGTCCACCTTGTTGTACTAGGGGACCGTTCAATAGTCATACAGCAGTAGGTTAGAAATAGTCCTTGAGCCTGGCGGTACATGCTTTCAGGTTTTTTAATCTTCTGCCTGATTTGGGGGGGGTGATGGTGGGTGAGGGAGAAAGAAGAGAGAATCCCCAGGGTAGATGGTGTCTTTGATTACGTTGTTTATGAGAAGTATAGACAGAGCCCATGGAGGTGAGGCTGGTTTTTGTGATATACTGATCTCTGTCCATAACTCTGTAGTTTCTTGCAGTCACAGGCAGAGCAGTTGCCATACTAAGGCACGATATGTTGGATAGGATGCTTTCTATGGTGCATCGATTAAAATTGGTGAAGGTTAATGAGGATATGCCAAATTTCTTTTGCCTCCTGAAGCAGAGAATGTCACTTTTATTTAATTGGTGAGTGTTGAGACAGTAAATTTCCCTCAGAAAATATGAAGGTCAAGTTCAGTGTAATTTGTTCCTGAGCTTTCTCAGTCCATCTATGCTGTGCACAGTAATTTTCCGCATCATCTGTCCAGAGTGGAATGAAAGAAGGACCACTGGGCATACTGTCTAGCAACTTCTGAATGAAAATTGCAGCTTAATAATTTGTTTTTAAACAGAGAGATCCTTTACATCTTCTGTGTGCTGCATAGTGGGTGCTGACCCGCAAATGATCAAACGCTTAAGAAAACACAAAGCCTAGAGTATCAATGCATTAGAAAACAGGTCTACATGAAAACAAATAGTTACGTGAGCTCTAAAGGGTGGTATGTACTCTAAATATTCCCCTGATTGTTTAAAAATAAAACTATTATGAAAAGTTGAATTCTGGAAATGAAACTGATGATATAGTCCTGGATTTCAAAAACATGGATCTAGAAAAGATTTGCTTTAATCAGAATCAGAATCAGGTTTTTTATCACCGGCATGTGATGTGAAATTTGTTAAATTAGCAGCAGCAGTTCAATGCAATGCATAATATAGAAGAGAAAAAAAATAAATAAAATACAGTAATAAATAAGTATACATATATTGAATAGATGTTCAAAGAGTGCAAAACACAGAAGTACTGTATATTAAAAAAAAGTGAGGTAGTGTCCAAGGGTTCAATGTCCATTTCGGAATTGGATGACAGAGGGGAAAAATAGAAATATGGTGCATTCTATTTTTACATTTCATGATACTAGGTTAATAAAAGTGGCATTGTCCTTTTTTTATCCAACTTCACTTAACTAAAACATACCCCTATATATTCTGCAACGTTGGAGTTCAGAAGGGGAGGGGTCTCATTGAAATCTCCTGCATGCTGAAAGGGCTGGATAGAATGGATGTGGAAATGGTGTTTTTATTAGTTGGACCTTGAGGGCACAATTTTAGAATAAAAAGACATCCCTTTATATCAGAGATGAGGAGGAATTTCTTCAACCAAACAATAGTGAATCTGTGGAATTTGTTGCTACAAAGGACCGTGAGGGCAATTCATTGGCTGTATTTAAAGCAGATATTGATAAGTTGCTAAGGGGGTTTACGGGTTATGGGGTGAAGGTGGAAGAATTGGAAAAGAAGTAACAGCTATTGTTGAATGACTGAACAGACTCGATGGACTGAATAGCCTAATTCTGCTGTTGTATCTTATGTTGTTATCAGCAAGCCAGTGCAGAAACACAAAACATAATAAATACAAACAACAGGAATTCTGCAGATGCTGGAAATTCAAGCAACATACATCAAAGTTGCTGGTGAACGCAGCAGGCCAAGCAGCATCTATAGGAAAAGGCGCAGTCGACGTTTCAGGCCGAGACCCTTCGTCAAAACTGCTCACAATTCTCCAAGTAAGGCCTCACCAGTGCCTTAAAGCTTCAACATGACATCCTTGCTCTTATATTCAATTCCTTTTGAAATGAATGCTCACATTGCATTTGCCTTCCTTACCGCCAACTCAGCCTGCAAGTTAACCTTTAGGAAATCCTGCACAAGGGCTCCCAAGTCCATTTGTATCTCTGACGTTTGAATTTTTTGCCCATTTAGAAAATAGTCTATGCCTTTTTTCCTTTGAGAAAAATGCATGAACTTCCCTACACTTTATTCCATCTGCCACTTCTTTGCCCATTCTCCCAATCTGTCTGTCCTCTGCAGACTCCCTGCTTCCTCAACACTACCTGCCCCTCCACCTACACATCTTTGTATGGTCCATAAACTTTGTCACAGAGCCATCAATTCCATCACAGTCATTGACATGTAACATGAAAAGAAGCAGTCCTAACACCAAACCCTAACGAACACCACTAGTCATTGAGAGCCAACCCGAAAGATTCCACTTTATTCCTGCTGTTTGCCTCCTGCCAGTCAGCCAATCTTCTATCCATCCTAGTATCTTCCTTTTAATATTGTGGTCTCATGTTCATCTTTTCTCTCCTTGTGGCTTTTTTAGTTGCCTTCTGTTGATTTTTAAAAGCTTCCCAATCCTCTAATTTCCCATTGCTCTAAAAAACCATCTTGTAGGCATTCTATGAATTCCCTCTCTTTGGATCCAGCACCAACCCAATTTTCACAATGTATAGCATCTTGAATTCCCCCATGATTATTGTAACATTTCCCTTTTTACATCTATTGTCCATCTCCCATTGTAATTTGTATCCCACAGCCTGGCTACTGTTCAGCTGCCTGTATATAACTCCTATCAGGGTCTTTTTACCCTTGTTTAACTTTAAGCACCTCAGAAGAATGAAATCACAGAAATTAAACTTTTTAAGCAATTGTATGTTTTGGAACTTGAATGCCTAAACGTCAAAAGTGATACTAAAAAAACCAAAATGATTATGCAGATTAAAAGTGACTTGAGATGTCAGCTTACCTTTCACTGCACTAAAGCAAGGTCAGCATCAATGAAATGTAAAGTGTGGAATTTTTTTTAGAAAAAAAGGCATGCACTGCATCATGTGTTATTGTTGCTTAATTTTCCCTTTCCAAACCTTTAACTCTTGCTAATGAGTAACTGTAAATAAAAATATACAAAACCAATTCACAAGAGAAGGTGCTTCTACCTGTTAAAACTTCAATTTATAAATCCATAGAAAATGTAAATCCCAATAGTCCCAATAGTAACAAATCAATATGTGTGCCAAGTCTGGCACAAGTCAGTAATTGCATGTCAACAAAATTCCAAGGCAAAGGTGTAAAGTGCTGATTTCTGAGGCCTATCAGTGGCAGGTCTGCTGGTGTGAAATGCATGGGTAGCAACACTGGAAACTGCAACCATTAAAAGCTTCCTTTTGAGGAGCTCAGAAACAACAGCACTTTTTATATATCATGGTTTTATGCATTCTTGATTCACCAAAAAATAGTAGCTGCAATGATGATTAAACCATCAGATCTTGTTAGCAATTTGTTCTTTGCTTGCCTACAGTTCAAATGGATCACTTCACTGGCATGACAGACACACAGCCATAAAAGAAAATGTATGAATGCACCAGACTCAAAGTTCTTTTGACATTTTGTTACACCATGTAAAAGGTGGTTGCTAAACATTACTAATGTACAGTGTCAGCCGATAGAATGCAATATTGACTTTTTCACTTTTGGACCATTAATTTGTGCATTTGTGGCATAAGGTCAGTTGAACCGGAACAGGTCTTTAATTGAAGATTTTGGGGCTTCTAATATTTTGGTTAAAGGGCACCATAATAACCTTGCTTCTAGTTTGGCAGCTCCAATTTTTGATCTTCTAGGAATAAGGAATTCACTGCTTGCTTTCAGGGTCCTAATTACTTGTCCAACTCTTTAATTCCAAGTTCAACGTAAATTTATTATCAAAGTGCATACACGTATGTCACTATATACATCCCTGAGATTTATTTTAACCATATAACCATATAGCAATTACAGCACGGAAACAGGTCATCTCGGCCCTTCTAGTCCATGCCGAATGCTTACACTCACCTAGTCCCACCGACCTGCACTAAGCCCATAACCCTCCATTCCTTTCCTGTCCATATATCTATCCAATTTTACTTTAAATGACAATATCAAACCTGCCTCAACCACTTCTTCTGGAAGCTCGTTCCACACAGCTACCACTCTCTGAGTAAAGAAGTTCCCCCTCATGTTACCCCTAAACTTTTGCCCTTTAACTCTCAACTCATGTTGTCTTGTTTGAATCTCCCCCATTCTCAATGGAAAAAGCCTATCCACGTTAACTCTGTCTATCCCCCTCATAATTTTAAATACCTCTATCAAGTCCCCCCTCAACTTTCTATGCTCCAAAGAATAAAGACCCAACTTGTTCAACCTTTCTCTGTAACTTAGGTGCTGAAATCCAGGTAACATTCTAGTAAATCTTCTCTGTACTCTCTCTATTTTGTTGACATCTTTCCTATAATTCGGTGACCAGAACTGGTCACAATACTCCAAACTTGGCCTTACCAATGCCTCTATACAATTTTAACATTACATCCCAACTCCTATACTCAATGCTCTGATTTATAAAGGCCAGAATACCAAAAGCTTTCTTCACCACCCTATCCACATGAGATTCCACCTTCAGGGAACTATGCACCTTTATTCCTAGATCCCTCTGTTCTAATGCCCTACCATTTACCATGTATGTCCTATTTTGATTAGTCCTACCAAAATGTAGCACCTCATATTTATCAGCATTAAACTCCATCTGCCATCTTTCAGCCCGCTCTTCTAACTGGCCTAAATCTCTCTGCAAGCTTTGAAAACCTACTTCATTATCCACAATGCCACCTATCTTAGTTTCATCTGCATACGTACTCATCCAATTTACCACCCCATCATCCAGATCATTAATGTATATGACAAACAACATTGGACCCAGTACAGATCCCTGAGGCACACCACTAGTCACTGACCTCCAATCTGACAAACAGTTATCCACCAGTACTCTCTGGCGTCTCCCATCCAGCCACTGCTGAATCCATTTTACTATTTCAATATTAATACCTAACGATTGAACCTTCCTAACTAACCTTCCGTGTGTAACCTTGTCAAAGGCCTTACTGAAGTCCATATAGACAACATCCACCACTTTACCCTTGTCAACTTTCCTAGTAACCTCTTCAAAAAATTCAATAAGATTTGTCAAACATGACCTTCCACGCACAAATCCATGTTGACTGTTCCTAATCAGACCCTGTCTATGCAGATGATTATATTTACCATCTCTAAGAATACTTTCCATCAATTTACCCACCACTGATATCAAACTCACAGGCCGATAATTGCTAGGTTTATTCTTAGAACTGTTTTTAAACAATGGAAGAACATGAGCAATACGCCAATCCTCCGGCACCATCCCTGTTTCTAATAACATTTTTCTTGTAGGCATACTCAATAAATCTATAGGATAATAACCAATAGCAGAATCAATGAATGACTATCCAACTTGGGCATTCAACCAGAGTGCAGAAGATAACAAACGGTGAAATACAAAAAGAAAGAAATAATAATAATAAATAAATAAGCAATAAATATCAAGACATCAGATGAAATGTTCTTGAAAGTAAGTCCAGTGATTGTGAGACCATTTCAATGATTCTCTAGTGTAATAACATCTTTCATATAAGAGGACGGTGAAATGGGCGGCTCATAGAAAACATAGAACATAGACTTGTACAGCACAGTACAGGCCCTTCAGCCTACAATGTTGTGTCAACCCTCAAACCCTGCCTCCCATATAACACCCTACCTTAGATTCCTCCATATACCTGTCTAGTAGTCTCTTAAACTTCACTAGTGTATCTGCCTCCACCACTGACTCAGGCAGTGCATTCCACGCACCAGCCACTCTCTGAGTTAAAAACCTTCCTCTAATATCCCCCTTGAACTTCCCACCCCTTACCTTAAAGCCATGTCCTCTTGTATTGAGCAGTGGTGCCCTGGGGGAGAGGCACTGGCTATCCACTCTATCTATTCCTCTTATTATCTTGTATACCTCTATCATGTCTCCTCTCATTCTCCTTCTCTCCAAAGAGTAAAGCCCTAGCTCCCTTAATCTCTGATCATAATCCATTCTCTCTAAACCAGGCAGCAACCTGGTAAATCTCCTCTGTACCTTTCCAATGCTTCCACATCCTTCCTATAGTGAGGCGACCAGAACTGGACACAGTACTCCAAGTGTGGCCGAACCAGAGTTTTATAGAGCTGCATCATTACATTGCGACTCTTAAACTCTATCCCTCGACTTATGAAAGCTAACACCCCATAAGCTTTCTTAACTACCCTATCCACCTGTGAGGCAACTTTCAGGGATCTATGGACATGTACCCCGAGATCCCTCTGCTCCTCCACACTACCAAGTATCCTGCCATTTACTTTGTATTCTGACTTGGAATTTGTCCTTCCAAAGTGTACCACCTCACACTTCTCTGGGTTGAATTCCATCTGCCATTTTTCAGCCCACTTCTGCATCCTATCAATGTCTCTCTGCAATCTTTGACAATCCTCTACACTATCTACAACACCACCAACACCACCAACCTTTGTGTCGTCTGCAAACATGTCAACCCACCCTTCTACCCCCATATCCAGGTCGTTAATAAAAATCACGAAAAGTAGAGGTCCCAGAACAGATCCTTGTGGGACACCACTAGTCACAATCCTCCAATCCGAATGTACTCCCTCCACCACCACTCTCTGCCTTCTGCAGGCAAGCCAATTCTGAATCCACCTGGCCAAACTTCCCTGGATCCCATGCCTTCTGACTTTCTGAATAAGCCTACCGTGTGGAACCTTGTCAAATGCCTTACTAAAATCCATATAGATCACATCCACTGCACTACCCTCATCTATATGCCTGGTCACCTCCTCAAAGAACTCTATCAGGCTTGTTAGATACGATCTGCCCTTCACAAAGCCCTGCTGACTGTCCTTGATCAGACCATGATTCTCTAAATGCCCATAGATCCTATCTCTGAGAATCTTTTCCAACAGCTTTCCCACCACAGACGTAAGGCTCACTGGTCTATAATTACCCGGACTATCCCTACTATCTTTTTTGAACAAGGGGGGAACATTCGCCTCCCTCCAATCCTCTGGTACCATTTCTGTGGACAACGAGGACATAAAGATCCTAGCCAGAGGCTCAGCAATCTCTTCCCTTGCCTCGTGGAGCAGCCTGGGGGATATTCCGTCAGGCCCCGGGGACTTATCCGTCCTAATGTATTTTCACAACTCCAACACCTCCTCTCCCTTAATATCAACATGCTCCAGAACACCAACCTCACTCATATTGTCCTCACCATCATCAAGTTCCCTCTCATTGGTGAATACTGAAGAGAAGTATTCATTGAGGACCTCGCTCACTTCCACAGCCTCCAGGCACATCTTCCCACCTTTATCTCTAATCAGTCCTACCTTCCCTCCTGTCATCCTTTTTTTTCTTCACATAATTGAAGAATGCCTTGGGGTTTTCCTTTACCCTACTCGCCAAGGCCTTCTCATCCCCCCTTCTTGGTCTTCTCAGCCCCTTCTTAAGCTCCTTTCTTGCTTCCCTATATTCCTCAATAGACCCATCTGATCCCTGCTTCCTAAACCTCATGTATGCTGCCTTCTTCCACCTGACTAGATTTTCCACCTCACTTGTCACCCATGGTTCCTTCACCCTACCATTCTTTATCCTCCTCACCGGGAAAAATTTATCCCTAACATCCTGCAAGAGATCTCTAAACATCGATCACATGTCCATGGTACATTTCCCTGCAAAAACATCATCCCAATTCACACCCTCAAGTTCTAGCCTTATAGCCTCATAATTTGCCCTTCCCCAATTAAAAATTTTCCTGTCCTATCTGATTCTATCGTTTTCCATGATAATGCTAAAGGCCAGGGAGCGGTGGTCACTGTCCCCCAGATGCTCACCCACTGAGAGATCTGCGAGCTGACCCGGTTCGTTACCTAATACTAGATCTAGTATGGTATTCCCCCTGGTCGGCCTGTCAACGTACTGTGACAGGAAACCGTCCTGGACACACTTAACATACTCTGCTCCATCTGAACTCTTGGAACTAATCAGGCTCAGTAGTGTAGTGGTTAGCATAACGCTATTACAGCACCAGTGACTCGGCTTCTATTCCACTGCTGTCTGTCAGGAGCGTGTATGGTCTTTGTGACTGCATGGGTTTCCTCTGGGCGCTCCAGACACACATGGCTTAAAGATAGTAAGTTGTGGGCACGCTATGTTGGTGCATGAAGCATGGCAACACTCACGGCTGCCCCATGGCGCATCCTCCAACTGTGTTGGTTATTGATGCAAATAACACATTTCACTGTATGTTTCAATGTACATATGGCAAATACAACTAATGTATTCTCAGAACTATACACAATGTTCCAAGTACTGTCTCATCAATGCCTTCCATAACCGCAACATAACTTTCCAATATTCGGTGTCCTGACTGATGAAGGCCAGCATGCCCAACTCCTCCTTCACCATTTCTATTTATGCTTCACGACCTCAGTGATAAGGAAAAGATGAATGGGTCAGGACTTTACTTCCTGGTGCATTGCAGAATGAGAGGAGCTCTTACAGAAGTATACAAAATTGAGGAGTATAGATAAGGTAAATACAAGTAGGCTTTTTCGTTTCAGGTTGGGTGAGACTAGAGCGAGGTCATAGATTTAAGGTGAAAGGCACAATATTTAAGGGAACTTGACGGGGAGCAACTTCGTTCAAAGGATGGTGTGTATGTGAAGCGAGGAACCAGCAGAAGCAGTGATGCCGGTTCAATTGCAACATTTAAGAGGTGTATGGATAGGTACAAGGACAGGAGGAGTATGGAGGGCTATTGTCCTGCTGTAGGTAGATGGCATGGGCTGGAATGGACTAGATGGGCTGAATGGCCTGTTTCTTTGCTGCCATCCTCTATGATTCTATCATATCCTTAGAACGTAGAAACAAACCAGTCTCCTGGGGAAAACCCAGCTCCACATGGACAGTGCCTGAGCTCAGGATTGAGCCTGGGTTACTGGAGCTGTGTGACAGCACTCGTCTGCTATTCTCCATCATTAACTCATCCTTTTGAGATGACTGATAGCAAGACCCTAGCGGTGAACCAACAGTTTTTTCCAACACTGACTGATATATACATTAACCATCAACTAGCCTATTTTCAGCAGCTGGAATCAAGAGTATAATCAACTGTTTGAGATGCCTGCCAAGTACTGAAATTGCTCAGATGTTTAATCTCAGGAGTTGAAAGCATGCCAGTTCTTCCTAGGATGCAGGTGTAATTGAAGATTAATCCACTTAATTTTAGCTTGAATTTTGTTGGTAATTTAAGTATGTATTGCAATTTCTTTTAATTGTGGAGTTTAAATGAGAAGACCATCAGAATTAGGATGGGTCACTGGCAAGAACCTTCACTTAACTAAATTAAATGAACCACCTGAAGCAATGCTGTCTTTACATCCACTCACCTTTCCGGTTTGTCTTGTAGTCTCAGAGACATTTGGGCAAGATCAATGTTTGCAGCAAATTCTGCGTGATTTCGTCTCTTACAACATTTTTAAGGTTCCAAATATCATTATCCTTGTAGCTCCTGCAGTCTGGTTTGATCCTGAACTCCAGCGCTGTCTGCATGGAGTTTGCATGTTCTTCCTGTGACTGATGGGTTTCCTCTGAACCCATCCTTTCCACGTCCCCAAGATGTTCTGGTTGGTAGGTTAATTTTCTGGTGCATGTGGATGGTGGGAAAATTAATGGGGGGGGGGTGGTTGCTGGGCCCATGAGAGAGAACACATTGTAGAGAAATAAATAGGAGGGATGGGACTGGTGAATTGGTCCATGATAGGACAAAAGCCATCTCCTTTATAACACAACACATTTCAAATTATAGTTGGTGACTTTAATCAGGCCCGTTTGAAGAAGATTCTGCTCAATTTTCAGCAGCACGTAACCTGTTGCACCAGTGGTCCCAACACACTAGACAACTGTTACACTATGATAAGAAATGCCCATTGTTCCTTCCTGAGACCGCATTTTGGCAAGTGGTCACGGGAGGCTGACGAACGATTACAGGATTGTCTTGAGTCAGTGGACTGGGCTGTGTTCAAGAACTCATCTGAGGACCTGAATGACTACACCAGGGTTGTTACAGACTTTATTAAAACAGCTGTGGATGAGTGCGTCCCCACAAAATCATTCTGGGTTTACCCCTGCCAGAAGTCCTGGATGAACAATGAAACCCAGAACCTGCTGAGAGTCAGATCAGAGGCATTCAAGTCTGGAGATCAAAAACGCTACAAGAGGTGCAGGTACGATCTCTGGAAAGTAGAGACTCTCGGATGAGACTAGAATCAATGAGAGATGCTCGATAGCTGTGGCAGGGTTTGAATGCCATAACCTCCCACAAAGTTAAATATTGCAACATAGGGGACAGCAGAGCTTTGCTTCCAGATGAGCTCAATGTTTCTATGCTCACTTTGATCACCAGAACAGAGAGGAACCATCACACACTCCCATGTTTCCCGATGATCCTTTGCTCTCAGTATCTGAAGATGACGTGTGGGCTGCCTTCAAGGGAGGGAATCCAAGGAAAGCATCTGGTCCAGACAGAATACCTGGCTGTACCTGCCTGAGTGGTGATCTGAATCCACTGGAATTCGCCTACTGAAGCAACAAGTCTACAGCAGATGCTATCTTGTTGGCTCTTCACACAACCCTAGGACAGCCTGACAGCAAAGATGCATACATCAGGATGCTCTTTATTGGTTACTGCCTAGCATTTAACACCATCATCCCCTCAAAACTAATCAATAAACATCAAGAACTGGGCCTCAATACCCCTCGTGCAATTGGATCCTGGATTTTCTCACTTGTAGACCCCAGTCAGTTCAAATCGGCAGGAACATCTCCTCCACAATCTCTATCAGCACAGGATCACTGCAGGGATGTGTACTTAGCCCCCTGCTCTATTCGCTTTACACCTGTGACTGTGTGGCTAAGTACAACTCCAACACCATATACACGTTTACTGATAACACCACTGTTGTGGGCTGTATCAAAGGTGGTGATGGATCAGCATGCAGGAGGGAGATTGAAAACTTGTCGGAATGGTGTAATAACAACAACCTCTCACTCAATGTCAATAAGACCAAGGAACTGATTGTAGATTTCAGGAGAGGGAAACCAGCGGTTCATGAGCCAGTAATCATTGGAGGATCAGAGATGGAGAGGGTCAGTAACTTTAAGTTCCTGGGTGTCACTATCTCAGGGGACCTGTCCTGGACCCATCATATAAATATTATTGCGAAGGAAGCACGATAGTGCCTCTACTTCCTCAGGAGTCTGCAGAGATTCAGCGTGTCATCAAGAACCCTGGCAAACTTCAATAGGTGTGCGGTGGAAAGTGTGCTGACTGGCTGCATTATGGCCTGGTATGGGAACACCAATGCCTTTGAGTGGAAAATCTGACAAAAAGTAATGGATTCGGCCCAGTACATTATGGGTAAAACCCTCCCAACCATTAAGCACATCTACATGAAACGTTTCTGTAGAAAAGCAGCATCCGTCGTCAGAGATCCCCACCACCCAGACCATGCTCTTTTCTCACTGCTGCCTTCAGGTAGAAGGTACAAGTGTGCCTCAAGACTTGTACCACCAGGTTCAAGTACAGTGACTACCCCTCAACCATCAGCCTCTTGAACAAAAGGGGATAACTACATTCATTTAAGGACTCTGTTATATTGTTATTTCATGCTTGTTTGTTATTGCTATTTACTTATATCTGCACTTGCACTGTTTGTTTACAGTTTACAGTTACTGATGTTTATAGTTAACAGTTGCTGTCCTATAGATAGGCTAAGTATGCTCGCAGAAAAAAAATTACAGGGTTGTATGTGGTTACATGTACTCCGATAATAAACTTTACTTTCATCTTTGAACATGCTCACTGCCACAAATGGTGCCGGTATTTTTTGAATGTGAAGTGCAGACCAACCTGACCCCACTGCTCCAAAGAGGCATCCTGCAAATAAGGAAGAAAATCTGCCACAGCTATCCACTCCTAAAAGTCTCTGATTTCTGGCAGCTCATTGCTTTCTTGGCCATTTGATCTGCTTTTAAATCTCTCAAATATTAAATACTGACAGGCAATTGAAAGAATGTTTTAAAAAAGCTCATCTTTCTCCACAGGTTTGCCAAACCTGTATATTTCTGTATCTGGCTCTTGACTTGCCCCATACTTATTATAGCTCCACACGTGCTGTCCCACGTCCACTCCTCCCACAGCACAATGGTGCTCTAGCATTGGTGAGTCCAAGAGTGGACTGGGGATACACTAACCCCAGCTTGTTTCACCAAGCATGCTCAGATGTGGGATGTATATCGCACAGCAGACAGTTCCCTCTGGAACCATCAGTCTCAGCATGGTCTACTCTCCTGTTTACCAAACTCTTCATAATTAATGTGAGTTTAACTGTATTTTTTTATCTATTTACATTTCACCTGGCTGAGATTTCCATTGATGTGACAAGCTGCTGAGAGGAAAAGAGATGGGATCTTGGCAAGCTGAAGTCTTAGCAAGTAGCAATTGGAAAGCAAAACACTGCAGATGCCGCACCCTGATTCAATCACTCACCAACATTGGGGGAACCTACCTATTTAACCCTAGCCTAATCACAGGATAATTTACAATAACCAACTAACCCACCAACCGACATGTCTTTGGACTGTGGGAAGAAACCAGAGCACCCGGAGGAAACCCATGCAGTTACAGAGACAATGTACAATCTCCTTACAGATGGTACCAGATTTGAACTCCTAACTCTGATGCCCCGAGCTGTAATAGTGTCTTGCTAACCATTACACTACCATGACTCCTCGGGAATATGGGGAAATCCACGTTACAGGATGCTCCACACAGCAGTGAGATCAGGATTGACCTTGGTCAATCACAAAACTGTGATGTAGCAGCTGTGGCACTGTTCCTGACTAATTGCCTCATGATTTTCTAACATTCTCTAATTAACTGTTTATGAATGGATTCCAGCATTTTCCTAATGACAAACATTCGGCAGACTGCCCTATAGTTTCCTATTTCCTCCTCTCTTGTTATACTTGTGGATGTTCAGTTCTCTGGGATCTCTTCAGAATCCAGGGGATTTAGGTAGATAACACTCAACACATCCATGGTTTCTACAGCTACTGGTGGAATGATTCTGGGCCATGGGCTATCTTTCCACTAGTTTTTGCTATATTATATGCCTTCTCTTTTGCTTTTATGCTTTCTTTAACTTATCTTGTCAGCTACGGTTGCCTTATCCTCCCTTTAGAATGCTTCATCTTCTGTGGAGCAAAGTGATGTTGTGTCTTATGAGTTTCTTCCAGAAACTCTAGCCATTTCTGCTCTACCACTATCCCCACTAATGTCCCCTACCAATCAACTTTAGTCACCTTCTCTGTCATGAATCTAGTTACCTTTATTTAGCTGTAATACTGATAACATCCGATTTTTGCATGTCTTCCTCTCAAACTGCAGGGTGAATTCTATCATATGATGACTGCCTGCTCAGGATTTTTTTTATCTTAAGCTGCCTAATCAAATCTGTTCATCATCTTGAGGACTAAATTAAAGGACAATGGGAGAGGAAGAAAACACTTCAGTGCTGTGGTGTGGGCCGCGGTATGATTTGTTGAGTTGCTTTCTAAAATAGTAAGGTAGAATTGCAAATTTCAGGGCCATTGGAGTAATAATCCTTTTCTTGAAAAACAACACACAAAATGCTGGCAGGAGTCAGCAGGCCAGGAAAGTCATAGATCATCATCTATGGAAAAAAATATATAGATGACGTTTTGGGCTGAGACCCTTTGGCAGATCTGGAGAGAAAAAGATGAGTAGATTGAAAAGATTAGGAGAGGGGAGAGAGAAACACAAGGTGACAGGTGAAATCGGGAGAGGGGAGGGGTGAAGTAAAGAACTGGGAAGTTGACTGGTGAAAAGGATACAGGGCTGGAGAAGGGGAAATCTAATAGGAAAGGACAGAAGGGCCTGGAAGAAAGAAAAAGGGGGAGGAGCACCAGACAGAAGCAAGGAGATAAGGTGAGAAAGGGAAAAGGGGATGGGGAATGGTAAAGGGGGGGGGGTCATTACCAGAAGTTCGAGAAGTTCATGCCATCAAGTTGGAGGCTACCCTGACGGAATATAAGGTGCCGTTCCTCAAACCTGAATGTGGCCTTGTAGTGACAGTAGAGGAGCCATGGATTGACATATCAGAATGCGAATGGGACATGGAATTAAAATGGGTGGCCACTGGGAGATCCTGCTTCTTCTGGCGGATGGAACATAGGTGCTCAGCGAGGCAGTCTCCCAATCTACGTTGGGTCTCACCTATATACAGGAGGCCGCACCGGTAGCTTCAGATATATGATTCCAACAGACTCACAGGTGAAGTGTCACCTCATCTGGAAGGACTGTTTGGAATCCTGAATGGTAGTGAGGGAGGAGGTGTAGAGGCAGGTGAAGCACTTGTTCCACTTGCAGGGACAAGTTCCAGGAGGGAGATCAGTGGGAAGGGACGAATGGACAAAGGAGTCACATAGGGAGCGATCACTGCAGAAAGCAGAAAGTGGGGGTGAGGGATATGTGCATGGTGGTGGGATCCCATTGGAAATAGCGGAAGTTGCTGAGAATTATGCACTGGACACCGAGGCTGGTGGGGTGGTAGGTGAGGACAAGGGGAGCCCTATCCATGGTGGGGTGTCGGGAAGTTGGGGTAAGAGCTGATGTGCATGAATGAAAGAGGTGATATCAATATCTCCTGCCATAACATTTGACATCCTTACTAATTAAGAACCTAACAATCTTTTGCTTTAAATATATCCAATGACTTGGCCTCCACAGCTATCTACAGTAATGAATTCCACAGATTCACCAATTACTGGCTAAAGAAATTCCTCCTCATCTATGTTCTAAAGGAGAATCTTCTATTTTGAGGCTGTGCCTTCTGGTCTTTGACTCTATTATAAGAAACATCCTCTCCACATCCACCAGATGTCGACCTTTCAAAATTCGATAACTTTCAATGGGATTCTCCTCGCGCCCCCCCACCCCATTCTTGTAAACTCTACGGAGTACAGGTCCAGAGCCATCAAATGCTCCTCATGTATTAACCCTTTCATTCCTTGTATAATGTTTCTGAGCCTCTTCTGGACCAAAGGAGAAAAGCCTTGCTTTTAATGCGGTTTCTTGGATTCTAATGTGATAAGTGGTTGGATTGCTTTGATATGTTGTTTGCAGTTGGGCTCTATGTGCTCATACCAGAGATATTTCAAAGTTAGCTCAAAGTAAACTTATTATCAAAGTACATATACTGCATGTCACCATCTACAACCCTGAGATTTGTTTCCTTGCTGTCATGCACATTAAATGTAAGAAGCACAATAAAATCAGTGAAAGACTGTACCCAACACAGGATGCAAAAGGCAACTAACTGTGTAAATACAAAAGATAATAATAATAAATAAGCAATAAATATCGAGAACATGTGATGGTAAGTCCTTGAAAGTGAGTCCACAGGTTGTGAGAAGTGTTCAGTGATGGGGCAAGTGAAGTTATCCCTGATGGTTGAGGGGTAATAACCGTTCCTGAATCTGGTGCTCTGAGTCCTGATGACAGCAGCGAGAAGAGAGCATGACCTGGGTGGTGGCGGTCCCTGATAATGGATGCTGCTTTCCTGTGACAGTGCTCCATATAGATGTGCTCAATGGTGCGGAGGGCTTTACTTGCACTGTATCCACTACTTTTTGCAGCATTTTCTGTTCAAGGGCATTGGTGTTTCCATACCAGGCTGTGATCTGTGATGCAACCAGTCAATATACTCTCCACTACACATCTATAGAAGTTTGTCAAAGTTTTAGATGTCATGTCTTTCTTTACAATTGCATTTATACACTGGGCCCAGGACAGATCATCTGAAATGATAACACCAAAGAGTTATCACATCCATCTCAGAGACTGAAGGGTCATCAGGGGCTGTGGGAGTTCGTGAAGGTGCCTCCATGTTACGTTGGTCAAAGTGAACATAAAAGGTATTGAGTCCCCACAGCAATTCGCTCTGGAGAGAGTCATCATACTCCACGTCAGACGAGAGATAACCCAGGTCAGGTTTCAGACCACAGTACCCAGGTAGATCCTTCGCATGTTGGCGGTGGTGAGGAGGTAGAGAAGAAGAGGAAGGTCAAGTGGCCAGCAATGGCAGATGAGAAGGCTTGGCGTGTATTTGATGAGGATATCAGTATGATGTTGGAGAACACTGTCAGGGGAACATCAAAGAGAAAGTTGGAAGTGATGGGCGATATGATTTACGATGTTGGAAAGTACAGGTTTGGTTTGGTTGAGTTGAAGAAAGCAAAGCCTACACAGCAACCAAGCAGGCGCCAGAAGGAGATTAGTAGGTTGAGGAAAGAGCTCAGATCGTTGAGACAGAGGTGGAAGGTAGCAAGTGAGGGTGACAAGCCAAGGCTTGCTGATCTCCGAGAGCATTTTCAAATAAAGTTAGCATCACACTGTCGTGCAGAGCCACAACGTAAAAAGAGAAAGAAGAGAGAGAAGGCAAGAAAGTCGTTCTTTGAGAACCCTCATGAGTTTACAAAGAAACTGTTTGAACAAAGTAAGAGCAGGCAGCTTAACATCTTTCAACAAGAACTTGAGGATCACCTGGCAAGCACTTACTCTAATGAACAGCGGGAGGCTCCTTTGCTTGACATTTCAGGGCTTGTGAAGCCTACCGAGCCAGGAGTGAAGTTCGATCTGTCAGAGCCCAAACTGGCAGAAGTCCATAAGTCCATAAGACCATAAGACCGTAAGACAAAGGAGCAGAAGTAAGCCATTTGGCCCATCGAGTCTGCTCCGCCATTTTATCATGAGCTGATCCATTCTCCTATTTAGTCCCACTCCCCCGTCTTCTCACCATAACCTTTGATGCCTTGGCTACTCAGATACCTATCAATCTCTGCCTTAAATACACCCAATGACTTGGCCTCCACTGCTGCCCATGGCAACAAATTCCATAGATTCACCACCCTCTGGCTAAAAAAATTTCTTCGCATTTCTGTTCTGAATGGGCGCCCTTCAATCCTTAAGTCATGCCCTCTGGTATTAGACTCCCCCATCATGGGAAACAACTTTGCCACATCCGCTCTGTCCATATCCACTCTGTCCATGCCTTTCAACATTTGAAATGTTTCTGTGAGGTCTCCCCTCATTCTTCTAAACTCCAAGAGCGGACAAACGTTCCTCATATGTTAACCCTCTCATTCCCAGAATCATTCTAGTGAATCTTCTCTGTACCCTCTCCAACGTCAGCACATCCTTTCTTAAATAAGGAGACCAAAACTGCCTACAGTACTCCAAGTGAGGTCTCACCAGCGCCTTATAGAGCCTCAACATCACATCCCTGCTCCTATACTCTATTCCTCTAGAAATGAATGCCAACATTGCATTCACCTTCTTCACTACTGACTCAACCTGGAGGTTAACTTTAAGGGTATCCTGTACGAGGAATCCCAAGTCCCATTGCATCTCAGAACTTTGAATTCTTTCCCCATTTAAATCATAGTCTGCCCGTTTATTTTTTCTGCCAAAGTGCATAACCATACACTTTCCAACATTGTACTTCATTTGCCACTTCTCTGCCCATTCTTCCAATCTATCCAAGTCTCTCTGCAGACTTTCTGTTTCCTCAGCACTATCGGCCCCTCCACCTATCTTCGTTCATCAGCAAACTTAGCCACAATTCCATAATCCAAATCGTTGATGTACAATGTAAAAAGAAGCGGCCCCAACACTGACCCCTGTGGAACACCACTGGTAACTGGCAGCCAACTAGAATAGGATCCCTTTATTCCCACTCTCTGTTTCCTGCCAATCAACCAACGTTCTATCCACGTATGTAACTTTCCGGTAATTCCATGGGCTCTTATCTTGTTAAGTAGCCTCATGTGTGGCACCTTGTCAAAGGCCTTCTGAAAATCCAAATATACAACATCCACTGCATCTCCCTTGTCTAGCCTACTGGTAATTTCCTCAAAAAATTGTAATAGGTTTGTCAGGCAGGATTTTCCTTTAAGGAATCCATGCTGAGTTCTGCCTATCTTGTCATATGCCTCGAGGTACTCTGTAACCTCATCCTTGACAATTGACTCCAACAACTTCCCAACCACTGATGTCAAGCTAACAGGTCTATAATTTCCTTTTTGCTTCCTTGCCCCCTTTTTAAATAGAGGAGTGACATTTGCAATCTTCCAGTCTTCTGGAACCATGCCAGAATCTATTGACTTTTGAAAGTTCATCGCTAATGCCTCTGCAATCTCCACAGCTACTTCCTTCAGAACACGAGGGTGCATTCCATCTGGTCCAGGAGATTTATCTACCTTTAGACTATTCAGCTTCCTGAGTACTTTCTCTGTCGTAATTGTGACTGCGCACACTTCTCTTCCCTGCCACCCTTGAGTGTCCGGTATACTGCTGATGTCTTCCTCAGTGAAGACTGATGCAAAATACTCGTTCAGTTCCTCTGCCATCTCCTTATCTCCCATTACAATTTCTCCAGCATCATTTTCTATCGGTCCTATATCTACTCTCACCTGTCTTTTACTCTTTATATACTTGAAAAAGCTTTTAGTATCCTCTTTGATATTATTTGCTAGCTTCCTTTCATAGTTAATCTTTTCTCTCTTAATGACCTTCTTGGTTTCCTTTTGTAAGGTTTTAAAAACCTCCCAATCCTCTGTCTTCCCACTAATTTTTGCTTCCTTGTACGCTCTCTCTTTTGCTTTAACTTTGGCTTTGACTCCTCTTGTCAGCCACGGTTGCATCCTTTATCCATTCGAAAATTTCTTCTTTTTTGGAATATATCTGTCTTGCACCTTCCTCACTTCTCGCATAAACTCCAGTCACTGCTGCTCTGCTGTCTTTCCTGCCAGTGTCCCTTTCCAGTCAACTTTGGCCAGTTCCTCTCTCATGCCACTGTAATTTCCTTTACTCCACTGAAATACCGACACATCAGATTTCGGCTTCTCTATTTCTAATTTCACAGTGAATTCAATCATGTTATGATCACTGCCTCCTAAGGGTTCTTTCACCTCAATCTCTCTAATCACTTCCGGTTCATTACACAATACCCAATCCAGTACAGCCGATCCCCTAGTGGGCTCAACAACAAGCTGTTCTAAAAAGCCATCTCGCAGACATTCTACAAATTCTCTCTCTTGAGATCCAGTGCTGACCTGATTTTCCCAATCCACTCGCATGTTAAAATCCCCCACAATTATCATAACACTGCCCTTCTGACAAGCCTTTTCCAGTTGTAATTTGTAGTCCACATCCCTGCAGCTGTTTGGAGGCCTATAAATAACTGTCATCAGGGTCCTTTTACCCTTGCGATTTCTTAGCTCAACCCATAAAGATTCTGCACCTTCCGATCCTATATCACCTCTTTCTAATGATTTAATATCATTTCTTACCAATAAAGCCACGCCTCCCCCTCTGCCTACCTTCCTATCCTTCCGATACACCGTGTATCCTTGGATGTTCAGCTCCCAGAGACATGCAGAAGTCGAACGGTTCATCAGAAAGGCAAGGTCAGGCTCAGTGCCAGGACCTAATGGAGTGCTGTATAAGGTGTTCAAGAAGTGTGAACAGCTGAGGAAATACTTGTGGAGATTGTTAAAGGTGGTGTGGAGACAAGGTGTTGTTCCTTTGTCATGGAGTGAGGCTGAAGGAGTATACATCCCGAAGGAAGAGAATTCTTCTACTTTGAATCAGTTCCGACCAATTTCACTCCTGAATGTAGAGGGGAAGATTATGTTTGGCATTCTGGCAGAAAGAATATCTTCATTTGTGATAGAGAATGGATTAGTAAATATATCTGTGCAGAAGGCAGGAGTACCAGGTTTCGCAGGATGCCTTGAACATTCTAGTATGATATGGCATACCATCCGGGAGTCAAAAAGGTTGAGAAGAAATCTGGCTGTAGTTTGGCTTGATCTGGCAAATGCATATGGTTCTGTTCCCCATGTCCTGATTGAGTTTGCAATGGAATTCCTATGGATTCCGGCTAAGGTGAGGAACTTTGTTATGCAGTACTACAACGATTTCCGGATGAGGTTTTCCACTCAGCAGTTTACAACTAGGTGGCAGAGATTGGATGTTGGAATCCCAATGGGATGTGCGATTTCACCCATCCTTTTTGCGTTAGCCATGGAGGTCATTGTGAGGGCTATAGAATCAGTGGGACCAGGTGTCGCACTTGATGGCGGAGGGGAGTTACCAGCAATACGAGTGTTCATGGATGATCTTACCCTTTTGGGTCCCAGCACGGAGGCAGTGGAAAATGTACTATCTAGACTCGAGGAGCTAATGGATTGGGGAAGAATGAAGTTCAAGACCAAGAAGTCAAGGAGCCTTGTTCTTAGGAAAGCTGGTTGACTTTCATTTCACCCTTTGTGGAGAGGAAATTCCATCCATTCAGGACCAACCAATTAAGAGCCTCAGGCAATGGTACACGGAGGAGCTGAGAGACACCAAGAGGGTTCAAGAGACAGGAGAACAGATCAGCAGAGGTCTGATGTCTGTTGACAAGTGTGGCTTGCCTGGCAAGTTGAAGTTGTGGTGCTTGCAGTACGGACTGATGCCACGGATAATGTAGCCACTAACTGTCTATGAAGTGGCAATGTCCCATGTTGAGGCAATGGAACGGAAGATCAACAAGTATGTGAAGAAGTGGCTTGGAGTACCGAGCAGCCTCACCAATGTTGCAATCCACAGTAGCCAGACAAAGCTTACCATCCCAGTGCAATCCCTTGTTGAGGAGGTCAAGGTAGCCAAGGTAAGATCATTCTTGATGCTTCGAGACTCAAAAGTCCCTGTCATCAAGAACACTCAGCCGGATGTGAGATCAGGCAGGAAGCGATCAGCCCATGTAGCAGTTGATGAGGCAGAGTCTAGATTGAAGCACAAGGAGACGGTTGGGGCTATCCAGCTAGGCCACCAGGGACTTGGATGGACAACCCACAAGTGGTGGTCATCTTCTACAGGTAAGGAGCGCCGTGAACTTCTAACACAAGAAATACAAGAGGAAGAAGAGGAGAAGAGGTTAGCTAAAACAGCTGGCCTGGCCAAACAAGGGGCTTGGACCCGGTGGGAAAGTTTTGAACAACGACACCTATCTTGGAATGTTCTGTGGCAGATGGGACCGCTCCGCATTTCTTTTCTATGCAGAGCAGCCTACGATCTGCTCCCAACACCTGCCAACCTCAGCACCTGGTATGAAGATAAGACAGACAGGTGTGCTGCTTGTGGCGAGAAGGGAACACTTCAACATATTTTGAGTGCACGCAGAGTCAATCTTTCCAGCGGCATGTACACTTGGAGACATAACAATGTTCTCAAAGTTGTAACAGAAGCGGTTGAGCAGAGAGTACTGCAGCACAACTTATCTCATGCCCCATGCTGCACAGAACATCGCATACCATTTGTGAAAGAAGGCTCCAAGTCAAGGGTGTACAGCATAGGCTCACGATCAAGCATACTTTCTTCAGCCAATGATTGGTGAGTCAAGGCTGACCTGGACGGGAAAGGCAGTTTCCCGGAGCAAATAGCTTTCACAACATTGCATCCAGATATAATCGTATGGTCTGACACCAGTAGAGAAGCGGTGACTGGTGAACTCACAGTCCCCTGGGAAGACAACATTGATGAAGCCCATGAGCGCAAGTTAACCAAGTATGCAGAGTTAAGATCAGGCTGCAGAGACAGAGAGTGGAAGGTCTCATGCTATCCATTCGAAGTAGGCTGCTGTGGGTTTATTGCATTCACTCTCCAGAAGTGGCTGCGTGACCTTGGCTTCACTAGAAGAGAGATCAAGTCAACCAGCAGGGCTGTAGCTGAGGCAGCAGAGAAAGGATCAGCATGGGTGTGGACCAAGTATGTCCAGAGGGGCAGATAGTCAGACAGTGTATACATATCTTGCAAACCCTTCAGTAGTTGTATAGACACCTGAAGAGCAGACTATCTGTTGGATGGAAGTGACCAACAACTCTGATAGAGGCAGATGCCAAGTTTTTAAGCTCACCAGTGGGAGGTGGTGCTTTAGCACTGCTGGCCCACCACCTTGAGGGAGTCTTGATCATAAGCGGGCCGAAACTCCTGAAGACAGGTGGCAGATCAACTGATGATCCCACTGGTGATAGCACAGGACAGTTAACATCTTAGTCCACGTGTAATTTGTAACTGGGAATGAAGCCTTGCTGTCACCTATGTTACTTAGTTTCACTTTGTAAGAGGTGATAGGATTCAAGCCCTGCCATAGCTGGTGAGCTCCCTTCAGTGATTCAAGACTGGTCTGGAATTGCCACTTTGCATCTAAGATGCCTTTCCAGAGACCGTACCTGGATTTCTTTTACCTTACTTGGTCACCAGACCTGCATGCCACTGATCTGGCCCTCAGCAGATTGCAGATCTCATGGTTCATCCGGGGTTTCTGGTTGCAGAAGACTTTGGATGATTTTGTAGGGGCACACACAGTTTCTCCGCAAATTCTATAATGGTATGAAAACCAAAAAAAAAATCCAGTGCATGGCAGTTCTGTGACAAAAATACCTTGTTAATGAGAGAGGTCAGAGGAGAATGGCCAGACTGGTTCAAGCTGAGAGGAAGGTGACAGTAACTCAAATAACCACACATTACAACGGTGGTGTGCAGAACAGCACTCTAAATGTACAACACGTCAAATCCTGAAGTGGATGGGCTACAGCAGCAGAAAATCATGAACATATACTCAGTGGCCAATTTATTAGGTACAGTAGGGTCTTAATAAACTAACCAGAGTGTATATATTGAAATTTAATTAGCAATATGGTAGTTGGGTTCCTTAAGGTTGCTATGGTGGGATAAGCTCTCACTACTTACTAAATTCTCTCGATGGTGTATGTCTCAAGTAGCCTCTGACAACCAGCCTCCATATCCAGCTCCTGGCCTTCACATGTGGTTTAGTTACTAAGCCAGGCAGAACTGTTTCCACTGACAGGAGAAGGGCCAAAGCCGGGTTACTGGCGCCCAAAAGTCAGTCGCTTCAGGCAGATGGGGCTCATCAGCTGTGGTTGGTAGCTCACTTAGGAGAAGGGAAACTCTGATCTCAAACCTCCGCTGCTTTGTGGCTACACTCACTCATGGGGATGGCTTTGGGAGTAAACCCTGAGGAAAACATCCTGAGCTGGAGACCCTAAGTTGAATTCAATGTTGACTGGCAACTCCTGCAATGTTGCTGGTGCCCAACTGTATTGGTCGCTGCTGTTCCTTTGGATTCATCAGCTCTATAGAGAGGGGGATCCTGCTTACATAAGCAACAGCCTGCTCTCCATATCATACTAACCTGGTGTGCATATCATGTAGACAGCTGGGGCGCAACATTCATGGTCGATCCCAACCAACAAAAGGTCTCAGCTGGGTACAACACTTGCTGTTAATATGAAGGAATGAAATAAAGGGAAGAGTGAGTGGAAATGGCACATATAGAAACAGCGATATGTTCCCAATGCTCCCGTGGTATTCATAAAATATTGAAGCTTCATTCTAGTCCCATGGGTCATTTATGACTTTCTAATTAATCAGCTATCTGTTATTTTTGGTGTAACTAGAAAGTACTTAACTAAAAGAGGAGTGACATATTTCAGAAAGAAGTGAATCTGGTGTGAACAAATGCTAAGTCTCAAGTCTACCAATTCTTGAAAATTGAAGTATAATTAATAACTTGCTTGTATCTAATGTTTTCAATCCATATTCTAATCTGACTTGAAGGAACCAACAAGCAACCAGACTGGGTATATCCCAGTATTTCATACAGTTAATGTAATGATGACTGAAAGCTTCTTCGTTGTCTCATCATCATCATCATGCGCCGTGTTGTATGACGTAGGCTATTATGGTGCCACGACCATGATTATTTTTGGCAATTTTTTCTACAGAAGTGGTTTGTCATTACCTTCTCCCTGAGCAGTGTCTTTACAAGACGGGTGACCCCAGCCATTATCAATATTCTTCCTAGATTGTCTGCCTAGTGTAATAACCAGGACTTGTGATATGCACCAGCTTCTGATACAACCATCCACCCCCTGCTCCATGGCTTCTCATGACCCTGATCTGGGAGCTAAACAGGTCATACACCTTGCCCAAGGGTGAACTGCAGGCTAGCAGAGGGTAGGAGTGCCTTACACCTCCTTTGGTAGTGACGTATCTCCACCCCACCACCGGCTTTGTTGTCCAATGTATTTGCTATTGACTATGATCATGTGACAACATTACTAATCAACCTAAGGTAGTTTTCAAGAATTTCTTTTAAAATTAAAGTCCTGCTGCCATGATGGGATGCTGAGGAAATCAAGTATTGATGTTATAAATTATTCAGAAGAGTTAAAACTCCATACTGCCTAGAATGTGTGAATCTACCTAGTGTGTGATGAAAATGGCTCTGATGTTTCATTACAGATAAGGTAACTTCTAAACTACTGTAGTTTGAAATGAGATGCAAATTGTGTGATTGTAATATTATTTGAAACTTCTACATTGTATTACATTCTTCTGCTACATGTACCCATAGGCTTACCAGGCAGATATTGTGTATGTTCTGTGCATTCATTCCAGATGCAGGTTATTTTGTGCACAAATTGATTTTAAATAACTTCTGAATGCAGCCCATTGTCACTCATGCAGCTGAAACTCCTTCAAACTCTTTGCGATCAAGTATTGTTCAATGTACGGATATATTCAGAGAACAGAGAACTGTAACAAACTATAAATATTAAATATACTTGTTGCAATACTCGGTTTATATGCAAATATAATTGTAGGAATTGTAAATGCATGAGCATTTGGATTTAAAGTGTTTGAATATTTGAAATGGACACCTTTGTTCATTGGCTCTGTGCTTCTGTGGCAACTAGCAATGTGAGCAACTTGAAGGCAGCCAGCAGCTATTCAAACATCATTTCACTTAATCAGCTAGAAGTGACTCTTTGGAAAATGTATCTTGTGTATGACACTATGAATGGGTATGAAAATGCATGCTAGTATCTTCTGACAAAACTTTGGAGGATGGTGCAAGAGGCAGAGGGTAGAAAAGCTTGTTTTTCCTTACAGGGGAAGAAAGCTCTCCAGGCATTCTTATAGAAAGGTTTGAGGAGAAAAAAAGGCCAAGGTCAATGCCAAGGTTTTTGAGTAGCTTGTGGGATGAGCTGTTGATACTTTAACAATATCACAGTTAATCCAGAGCTTCTATATATTATATGTAGTCCTATGTCAGTATTCTTAGTCTTCCTACTCTAATCATTGCATCAAGTATACACAGGTTAAAAAAGAAATATTGCAACTCACTTGACAAAGTACCTGTTATTTAATGTTTTCTTTAAGATAAGGTTAAGAATATTAGATATACACAAAGGTGTACTTAAGATAAAATGTTTTTTTTTCAGAACTGAAAATACCACATTGAAATGAAGTTTAACTCAAGCACATGTTTGCTTCTGACTCATGTTTACTTTGAAATACTTCAACTCCCTTTTCAGTTAAATGCCTGACAGTTACATAGAGATTAACAGAAGACTGTAAGACAGAAGTTCTAAGAGCCTTACAGGCTTTAGACTGCATCATTGCCACATGGTTTTTTTTTAGGAACGTCTCATTTCTTTGTTCTTGAGGATCATTGCTTGAGATCTCTTAATTCTATGGAGTGAATGAGACAAACCTGCCATTTACTGTACAAAAAAAAAGCTTTTCCCAAGGCATTCTATTATTAAATACTGGTGTGTTGTGGTTAACAAAATTAATACAATTGAATAGAATCCCAAGGAAAAGCTCAGAACTTCCTTAGAAGTTAACTGTTGAAACTTTTAATAAATATTTGCAATAAAAATTGTTCAGGACAATGAAAAGTGATAGCTTTAGAACACTCTTAGAAATAACTTTGATTAGATAATTAATTTTAGTTAAGAAGTTAATCAAATTCAACTTTGGGAAGTATCACTCAATGTACTGCCTGTATTAGTGCCTTGTACTCTGTCTCAATGGAATGAATTTCAGATTATAACATGACAATGTTCACAGTTGACACAGCTTTATGAGACATTAGACCTGTTTAGATAAAAGTTGAAGGTTATCTTTGCACTATTTGTAGAATAGAATGATCTCCCATTACCCTACATTTTAAAACATTTATTAGTTCTGTTTTGGGTTATCCTGAGCATAGTTCATAACAAGTATAACATACAATTAAGTTGATGTCAGCACCAGGACATGAAAAGTAATATTAATTCACATGCTTCGTTATACCAATGGGTTCATTTTCAGCCATCTTTTGTTACTGTTTCTTTAAATAATGATGTCCAAGGCAATGAGGAAAGCAAATTAGCTGAGCAGACATTGACCAATCTGCCTCTCTTGACTTCTACTCAAAGCTATAAATTCATTTTATTCATTGATTCTGAAGAATTCTCCATTCTGTCTCTAAGTTGTCCACATTACACTATTACTCTGTAATAAAGCATTGGTTAAATAACAATCTGATCCACTAAAATCAGAATCCGGTTTATTATCATGAAATTTATTTTATTTTCAGCAGCAGTATAGTGCAATATGTAAACTATAATATAAATTACAATAACAAGTATCTGAAAATAATGCAAAAAGAGAGCAGATTTGCAGGGTAGTGTTCATTGTCCATTCAGAAATCTGATGGTGGAGGGGAAGAAGCTGTTCTTAAAATATTGAATGTGCATCTTCGGGCTCCTGTACCTCCTCCTTGATGGGAGTAATGAGGAGAGGGATGTCCTGGATGGTGAGGGTCCTTAATAGTAGATGCTACCTTGCCTTTTGAGGATTTCCTCAATAGTAAGGAGGCTAGTGCCCATGATGGAGCTGGCTGAGTTTACAACTCTTCGCAGTTTTCTTTTATCCTGTGCATTGGCGTCTCCATACCAGGCGGTGATTCATCAGTCAGAGTGCCCTCTGTAGAAATTTGCTGGAGACTTTGGTGTGCCTTCTTAGTGATTGCATGAATGTGTTGGGCCCAAGGTAAATCCTCTGAGTTGTTGACACCCAGGAACTTGAAGCTGCTCACTCTTTCCACTGCTGATTTCCCCTTGGTGAGGACTGTTATGTGTTAGCCAACTTCCTCTTCCTGAAGTTAACAATCATTCCTTGGTCTTACTAATGCTGAGTGCATGTTTGTTGTTGTAACACCACTGAACCAGACAATCCTTCTCAGTTCTGTGTGCCTCTTCATCACCATCTGCGGTTCTGCTAACAGTTGTGTCATTAGCAAATTTATATAGATGGTGTTTGAGCTGCGCCTAGCAGTTATGAGTGTAGAGAGAGAGTTGAGCAGTGGGCTAAGAATGCACCCATGAAGTGCACCTGTATTGATTGTCAGTAAGGAGGAAGAGATGTTATTTCCATTCTGACTCTCAGTGAGGAAGCCAAGGATCCAGTTGCAGAGATCCAGGTTGTTGTTAGTACCGAGAGAATGATGGTGTTAAACACTGAGCTGAAATCAATGAATAGCAACCTGATAAAATGAATATATACATCCAGTAAGAACAGCAAAGCTTTTCAAACTCATTAAATATTTTTCCAGTTATTAGAAAGAAGAATTTTATTTGATATTATTCAGAGGTAAATTGCAATCAGTGATCCCTTCAGCTTTGTCTCTAATCTCGTTCATTTTTATTGGAGGATGGATCCATCTGCAGGCTTGAGGTGATCAGTAATATTTTGTAAATGCTTTGAAAAACAATCTGTGGACTGAGGCTACGTCCGCACTACACGGAATAATTTTGAAAACGCTGGTTTCACATAAATACGATAGGCGTCCACACCAGGCGTTTTTGAAACTATCTCTGTCCACATTAAAACGGGTATTTGGGCAAATCTCCTCCTACTGGGCATGCGCAGGACACATAGAAAACAAGCGAAGAGGAAACGGTATACTTGGTGTGCGTTTGCCCAGTTACAGACTAGAAAAACTTAAAAGGAAATTGCTAAACGAAAGACTTGGTGCGCGTTTGTCCAGAAACATTTCCTACAGACATAGTCTCTTTACCGATGAAAGGGACAACAGCTATAACTAAATGCAATAAGGCTTGTTACTGGGCAAAAGTGGAATTTGCTGTTACCTCATTTGTTTGCCTTTACTTTTGCCATGTCTTTGGGTATTATTTTGCTGTATTTAACATGTGTAATAAAAGGAGTTACTGGGCAAAAGTGACAATTGCATCTATTGAATGTTTGCACAAGCAATACATTAATAAAGCACCTTGTTAAATGTATAAAACATGTCTGCATCAGTGTCATCTTGTATTTTCATACACTGTTACATTAGGCTGTTACACATCTATTGTCAGATATTGTTGTGGTGTTGGAGGTTGCGTTCAAGAAAACAATGAAAGACTGCGCTGCTGCCACCATTTGTTCTGGTACGTCATGACGGCGGTTTTAAAAATAGCCGGTTACCCCACTACGCCGGATATTTTGCGTTTTCAGAATTATTCACTCTGGAGAGTGTTTCTGAAAAGCTACCTTTTCGGGGAAGAAAAACAGTGTTTCAGTGTGGACAGAGGGTCAAAACGAAGAGAAAAAGCTTCAGTTACGGATTTATCCGGTCTAGTGTGGGCATAGCCTGACTTTGTAATGATACTTAACATTCACCGTTCCACTCACGTGAAATTGAATAATGATAAAAGTAGTGTTTTTTGTCTCAGGTGCTCCAAAGTATATGTCGGGGGGTGGGGAAGCTGGTGTGTTAGAATAAAAGAACTTCACCAACAAACCATAACTCACTCCTCATTGATATCAGTTCTCAGAAAGCTAGAAAAGTGGCTGTTCACTAGTTCAATACACTTGTCCTGATTAGATTCCATTCAGGTCCAGTTTGAAATGATTTGCTTATCCATCCCTGGCCTCCCTCATGTTTCAGATACTCACCCTTTTCCTCCACCCTGCTCTCTTCCCACCACTGTGGTGATTACACCTCTGCAATAGCAGTCATTCTTCAGTCTTGACAACTGCGCCGGCCCTTGAAGCAAAACTGGCTGTGAACTGTGACAAGAGCCTTGGATAATGGGTCCTGAGTCTCTGCCCTGGGCCACCATGATGCTATTCATCAGCTGCCAAGGACCTTTCAGTGGGTGTTAGTGTATCTGACAGATAGTTTAAGCAGTTCATGTGGAGTCACGCAGCTAAACTATCAATATATTTAAATAGTAGCTTTTATAAGAGATTGATGCTTATATGGCAGGGGTTTCCAACCTTTTTTGCAACGCGGACTGGTTTAATATTGACAATATTCTTGCGGACCGGCTGACCCGGGGGGGGGGGGTGGTGGGGGGAGGGGGTGGTGGGGTTCAAGTAGGGTTAGGGTTGCCAACTTTCTCATTCCCAAATAAGGGACAAAAGTAGCAGTCAAATCCCGGGACACTTTACCCCAGGAAAGACTACCATGACCATGAAGCCTTGCGCAGGCACCTGTGTGCACATGTGATGTGCGCATGAGTGTACATGCCGATTTTTTCCCCACAAATCGGTTTTCCCTTCATCTTCCCGACTATACTGTACATACATGACTTCTACTTTATATAGGCTGTGTATTTATCATATCATTCCTGCTTTTACTATATGTTAGTGTTATTTATTTTGGGTTTTATGTGCTATTTGGTATGATTTGTTAGGTTATTTTTTGGGTCTGGGAACGCTCAAAAATTTTTCCCATATAAATTAATGGTAATTGCTTCTTCGTCTCACACTATTTCGGCACGAACAGTTTCATAGGAATGCTCCATCTTAGCAGGGGAAATATGGGACAAGGGCAGTCCCGTACGGGAGAAACCAATTTAGCCCAATCTACGGGATGTCCCAGCAAATATGGGACAATTGGCAACCTAGGTTCAAGTTCAACAGTGCATGACAGGGAATGAGGAAAGGTGCAGCTGACTCATATCGTTTCCTCATGGCCTGGTAGCGCATGCTTTGCGGCCCAGTACCAGTCCGCAGCCGGGTGGTTGGGGACCGCTCTTATATGGGGTAAGTGGTGCAGCAGTTAGAGTGATGGTTCAGTGTTCAATTTCAATGTCATCTATAAGGAGCCTGTACATCCTCTGGTTTCCTCTCTCAGGCTAAAGATGTATCAGATCCCCATGACCCTCAGTCCCCTGATGTCTCTACCTCCACTTTAAACACATCTACTGACTTGGCCTCCACAAATTTAATTTATTTATTGAAATACAGAGCAGAATAGGTCCTTCTAGCCCTTTGAGCCATGCCGTCCAGCAACCCCTGATTTAACCTGAGCCTAATTACTGGACAATTTACAATGACCAATTACCTACTAACCAATAGGTCTTTACACTGTGGGAGGAAACTGGAAGGCTTGGAGAAAAACCATGCAGTCACGCGAAGGACGTAGACTCTTTACAGATGACATTGGAATTGAACTCCGAACTCCAATGCCTTGAGCTGTAATAGCGCCTCATTAACTGCAATGCCACTGTGCTGCTCTGGGAAGGTGAACCAAAGATTTCCCAGTCTCTAAGAGAAGAAATTTCTACTTTCCCTCATTATGCTTCCTGCCCGCCCCCCAGCTCAGGATGGTAGTGTGGCTGCTGGTGCTCTTGATGTTTTGTCCAGGGCAAAAGACAAATGCACTGACATCAGATCACTAGCTTTGATCTGACAATCAAATTTAATACATTGGTGCAGCAATAAGGGGAAAGCTGATCCATGAGGAGGAGGGGAGTCTGGCAGTCCACTTCAGATTTGTAGGACAGTGGTGAGTATGATGGGGTGCAACGTGTGGAGCAAGGTTCAGTATTCATATGCAGAGGATGTGTATAGCAGTTAAATTAACTGGCTTTCATTCAGATTGATTTGTGAATTTAAATTAAAGTCCGATAATCCAATCTCAAGAAAGACTTTAACCTTTATCATTAGCCTGAGGTTGATGGGAGTTTCAAACAACTGATTTGTTCAATCCTGGAGACTTTAAGAAAACTGAAATTATATTACCAGAGGTTAGTTTGTTTAACTTAATAAAATCAGGTGAATTTTATTGTAAGATTCAAACCTTGCAGCTCTTAACCCTCTTGACTTTTTGCAAATTTTTCAATTTTAATGTGAATTGCAATGCATTTAAAATTAAATGAGTACATGATGAATTTGAGGAGGTACTTCTATGCAAATCCTACTTTCCTGGATCTTATGGGCATCAGAGAATATATGCACACTCTAGGAGCCAAGACAAATAAATTGCAGCTTTGTGATCACCAGTACAATTTATCATGTTACCCAATATCTGTTTCTCAGTACTAGCGTCCATATGGTGATGGGAAAGATAGTGAAATTCTCCTTGTGCAGGATGTGGGAAGGCAGGGAGATCTCCAGTCTCTCTGACGACAACTGTGAGAAATGCATCAAACTGCAGTTCTAACAAACCACGTTAAGGAGTTGGAGCTGGAACTGGATGAACTCTGGATCATTCAGGAGGCTGAAGGGGTGATAGGTAGGATAGAGAGTATAGAGAGGTAGTTATATCCAAGATGCAGGTCACAGGAAACTGGGGGATGGTCAGAAAGAGGAAAGGGGTTATGGAGCCAGTGCAGAATACTCCTGTGGCCATCCCCCTCAACAACAGGTATATCACTTTGGATGCTGTCGGGGGTGGGGTGCGCGGTGTGTTGACCTAGCAGAGGAAAGTCACAGTGGTCGGGTCTCTGGCACTGAGTCTGTCTCTATGACTCAGAAGAGAAGTGGGGGACAAGAGGCACTCCGTGGTGATGGTGATAAGGGATTTGTTAGGGGAATGGACAGGAGGATCTTTGGGCGAGAACAAGATTACCGGATGGAATGTAGACTTTTGGGTGGCAGGGTCCGAGACATCTTGGATCGAGTCCCCAACATTCTTAAAAGGGAGGATGAACAGCTGGAAGTTGTGGTCCATATAGGAGCC
The DNA here is from genome assembly GCF_963921235.1 of Mobula hypostoma. Taxonomy (NCBI): domain Eukaryota; kingdom Metazoa; phylum Chordata; class Chondrichthyes; order Myliobatiformes; family Myliobatidae; genus Mobula; species Mobula hypostoma. The sequence continues at coordinate 50,074,488 of NC_086128.1, forward strand.
AATGACATGAGGAGGATGAGTGACGAAGTTCTGCATAGGGGGTTCAGGGAGTTAGATGTTGTTAAAGGGCAGCACCTCCAGGGTTGTGACCTCAGGATTGCTATCCAGGCCATGTGCTAGTGAGGCCAGAACTAGGAAGGTTGTACAGTTTAATATGTGGCAAAGGAGTTGGTGTAGGAGGTTTTTGGATCATTGGGCTCTCTTCCAGAGAAGGTGGGACCTGTACAGAAGGGACAGTTTGTATCTGAACTAGAGGGGGCCTAATATCCTAGCAGGAAGGTTCGTTAATGCTGCACGGTAAGGTTTAAACTAAAGTTGCAGGGTGATGGGAACGAGAGTGGCAGAACAGTTAGTGGAGAGGTTGTGGAGGCGGATGTTGGTAGAACCTCAGACGAAGTCAGGAATCAAAAGATTGAGCATGGTGCAACTAGAGTCCTGAGCTGCCTATATTTCAATGCAAGAAGCATCATAGGGAAGGCAGATAATAGTAATGAAGATGAGGTAGCTGGTTTACAAACAGAGGCAATGTGTAGTGAGGAGAAGCTGTTGATGGGGCAAAATGCAGTCAACAGGATGAGTTGCAACGTAAAAGTGGACAAAATTGAAAAGGGTGAATGAGGACTGAAGGTGTTGTATCTGAATGTGCGCAGTATATGGAATAAGGTAGATGAACTTGTAGCACAGTTGCATATTGGCAGGTGTGATGTTGTAGGCATCACTGAATCATGGATGAAAGATTATAGCTGGGAGCTTAATGTCCAAGGATACGCATTGTATCAAAAGGACAGGCAGCAAGGCAGAGGGGACAGCTTTGCTCTGTCGATAAAAAATGAAATAAAATCATTAGAAAGATGTGACATAGGGTCAGGTGTTCAGTCATTGTGGATAGAGCTAAAGAACTACAAAGGTAAAAAGATCCTGATGGGAGTTGTAAATAGATTTCCCCCCCACCCCCACAAACAGTCATAATGATATGGTCTGCAAGTTACAACAGGAGATAATGAATGCATGCCAAAATAGCAATATTACAATAGTCATGATGGATTTCAATATGCAGGTAGATTGAGAAAATCAGGTTGGTGCTGGATTCCAGGAGGAGGAATTTCTAGAGTGCCTATGAGATGGCTCATAGTAGCTCATGGTTGAGCCCACTAGAAGATCAGCTATTCTGGATTGAGTGTTGTGCAATGAACCAGAATTGACTAGGGAACTTAAGGCAAAAGAACTCTTAGGAGAAAGTGATCATAATATGATACTATTTTCTAAATGTAGAGAAAATACAAAAACCTGAGGTGCAAAGGGATTTGTGAATACTAGAACAAGATTCGTTAAAGATTAACTTGCATGTCGAGTCTGTGGTGAGGAAGGCAAATGTGCTGTTAGCATTCACTTCAAGGGGACTAGAATAGAAAACAAGGATGTAATATTGAGACTTTAGAAAGCACTGGTGAGGCCTCACTTGGAGTATTGTGAGCAGTGTGGGGCCCCTTATCTTAGAAAGGATGTGCTGAAACTGGAGAGGGGTCAAAGGAGGTTCACAAAAATGATTCCAGAATTGAACAGCTTGTCATATGAAGAGTGTTTGATGGTTTTGGGCCTGTATTCACTAGAATTCAGAAGAATGAGCAGTGATCTCATTGAAACCTATCGAATGGTGAAAGGCCTTGATAGAGTGGATGTGAAGAAGATGTTTCCTATGGTAGGAGAGTACAAGACCAGACGACACAGCCTCAGAATAGAGGAACATTCTTTTAGAATGGAGATGAGGAGAAACTTCTTTAGCCAGAGAGTGGTGAATCTGTGGAATTCTTTGCCACAGGCAGCTGTGGAGGTCAAGTCTTTCTGTACGTTTATGTAGCCCCCCGGCCAGCCTCAGGGTCGCTCGGCTCGCTGACGTCTAGGGAAACAGCCCTCGGCCCCACCAAACTGGATAATTAGTTTGTGTGGATGCTGTGTGATGTACCCCACCCCGCCCAAATAACAGACAATACACCAGATACAATTAAATGATTTACAGTTTATAGATATAACTGGAACTATAAAATTAATAGAGAATAAAATATAAAAGGAAAATAAAAGGCGCCACACTTATCAAAGTTCAATCTCTTCGTGCACAAGCAGTTGGAGCTCAGGATCCTTCTTCTTCACCCTTGCGACCCCTCGGACCAACTCGACCAGCCACCTGGGACCAACAACGGTGGTCGACCAGACGCTCCACACGGGTCCATCTCCGTCTCCTCTCCTTGCCGAATGCCCCGCTCGGGGTCCAACCCCGTTAGCGGACTCACAGCACCTGGTCCATCCTCGGTCTCTCTCACCCGCCTTCTGCCCCAAAACCCCGTGCATACAATATCTTACAGATACACCAAAAACATAACAACTATCGCAATTGGTTCATAACATCTTCTTATCAGTAACGTGATTCAAACGAACTGCTAGCGGGAAGCACTTTCTCAGCAGTTAACATAACAAAGAAACCCTTTCAATTATAACACAACAAAGAAGCTATTTTAATTAGACTATGCAGTGACATAAAATAACAGAAACCCCATACATTTATGACAGAGGGTGATAGATTCTTGACTGGTCAGGGCATGAAGGGATACGAGGAGAAGGCAGGAGATTGGGGCTAAGAGGAAAATTGGATCAGCCATGATGAAATGGTGGAACAGACTCAATGGGCCAAATGACCTAAATCTGCTCCTACATCTTATGGTATTATGCCTTAGTTTCAAGCATTTCTGTACGATTTCTGTACTATTCACCTCCATATCATATAGAACTGTCAGCAGTTAGCTGATATCTCCTGTAAATAGTATGAAATTGTTTGCTGCTATTTGCTTGACACTGATGCTGGCTGGGTTCCAGAGGGAGACTTCTCGGTTATGTTGACATAGACTTTTGATGTTAAATCTTCAGCCACATTGTTGGTGCTTGTGTCAGACTGATCGTTTGGTTTCAGATGAATTGGATCAGAGCAGCTGAGAAGCCCAACAGGGAATGAGAGAAAAGGAGGTGGAATAAATTTGAACTTGACTTTTGCACCACCATTTGAGATGCATTTCTCTATTTTTTTATGGCCTGAAATTTTGTATTTTGCTTCCATTTATTTAATGCCCCTGTTGTACTGTGACAATCAATGTGAACACACAAAATTTGCTCAAAAGCCACATTGTAATGATCAGGTCATTTGCTTTATTGCAACTAATATTGGATGACTGTCCTGCATTTAAATCATTTTATGGGATTTATGTTCGCCTGACAGATTGGGCAGGGTCTTAGTTTTAATGGCTCATTTGAAAGAAAACACGTGTGACTTAAATGGACCTGTGCTGAACAAATTCAGAATCAACTCTCAGTAGGTCAGACATCACCTGTGGAGAATTGAAGCTGCCATATATATGTGGCAGTGGATTAGATGAAATTTACTTAAAATTCCTTTAATGATGCTAGTTGGGCTTGGCTGGGTGCAATTACATGTCCTCCCTGTGGGTTGTACAGTTAATATTGGGAATCTTGGAAAGATGCTTTATTTGGAAATGCACAGAGGACTGTGTATCTCACAAGACGATCCTGGTATTTCCTAACCAGAAACCTTGGATGAATTATAAGATCAAGTCCCTTTTAAAGGCTAGAGCTGTGGCTTTTAGGTCCGGGGATGCCATTCGCTACACGGAATCCAGGTGTGAACTCCGGAAAGCCATTAAGGGCGCCAAGAGGCAATATCGAACCAAGTTGGAAGCCCAGGCTAACCAAAGGGATGCCGATAGACTATGGCAGGGTCTAAATGAGATCACTGGGCGCAAAGAAAAGGCTGGGAATATCAATAACTATGGCGCTTCTCTTCCTGATGAACTTAACGTATTCTACGCAAGATTTGAACAGAAGAGGAGCATCCCACTCCCTCCGGATGAACTGGATCTGGTGGCATCGAGATTCATCGTCTCCGAGGAGGACGTTAGAAGGACCTTCCTGAAGATAAATCCAAGGAAGGCGACGGGCCCAGATGGCGTCCCAAGACGGGTTTTCCGGGCCTGTGCAAGCGAGCTAGCTGGAGTGTTTGCTGACATCTTCAATTGCTCCTTGCTTCAGTCTAAGATCCCCTCGTGTTTTAAGAAGGCAATGATAATCCCAGTGCCGAAGAAGGGCAAGGTGGCATGCCTGAATGACTATTGACCTGTGGCTCTGACATCAATTGCTATGAAGTGCTTCGAGAGATTGGCTATGGCACACATCAACCACAGCCTACCGGTCAACCTCGACGCTTGGCAATTCGCCTACCGGAGCAACAGGTCAACGGGAGATGCCATCTCTCTGGCCCTACATTCCTCCTTAGAACACCTGAAGAATAAAGACGCATACGTAAGGCTCCTTTTCATTGACTACAGTTCTGCCTTTAATACCATCATTCCAAATAAACTGATTCCTAAGCTCCGGAACCTGGGCCTTAACACTCAGATCTGCAGCTGGATCTTCAGCTTCCTCACAGACAGGACCTAGACTGTAAAAATAGGGGACAAGCTCTCCTCTACAATCACTCTGAGCACCGGTGCCCCGCAAGGCTGTGTACTCAGCCCCCTGCTGTACTCACTGTACACCCATGATTGTGTAGCCAAGTTTCCATCAAACTCAATATATAAGTTTGCTGATGACACAACAATTGTAGGCCGTATCTCGGGTAATGATGAGTTTGAGTACAGAGAGAAAATTAAGAACCTGGTGGCATGGTGCGAAGACAATAACCTATCCCTCAACGTCAGCAAGACGAAGGAACTGGTTGTTGACTTCAGAAGGAGTAGCGGACTGCACGACCCAATTTACATCGGTGGTGCGCAAGTGGAACAGGTCAAAAGCTTTAAGTTCCTCGGGGTCAATATCACAAATGACCTGACTTGGTCCATCCAAGCAGTGTTCACTGCCAAGAAGACCCACCAGCACCTTTACTTCCTGAGAAAACTTAAAGAAATTTGGCCTGTCCCCTAAAACCCTCACTAATTTTTATAGATGCACTGTAGAAAGCATTCTTCTAGGGTGTATCACAACCTGGTATGGAAGTTGTCCTGTCCAAGACCGAAAGAAGCTGCAGAAGATCGTGAACATGGCGCAGCACATCACACAAACCAATCTTCCTTCCGTGGACTCACTTTACACCGCATGCTGTCGGAGCAGTGCTGCCAGGATAATCAAGGACATGACCCACCCAGCCAACACACTTTTCGTCCCTCTTCCCTCTGGGAGAAGGTTCAGGGGCTTGAAGACTCGTACAGCCAGATTTGGGAACAGCTTCTTTCCAACTGTGATAAGACTGCTGAACGGATCCTGACCTGGATCTGGGCCGTACCCTCCAAATATCCGGACCTGCCTCTGGGTTTTTTTGCACTACCTTACTTTCCATTTTTCTATTTTCTATTTATGATTTATAATTTAAATTTTTTAATATTTACTAATTTTAACTATTTTTAATACTTCTAATATTTAATATTTGTAATCCAGGGAGTGTGAAGCACAGAATCAAATATCACTGTGATGATTGTATGTTCTGGTACTGATTGTTTGGCGACAATAAAGTATAAAGTATAAAGTATAAAGTAGATGTACAAGCTATTCCACTCTAACTACCCTATCTTCCTGCACATCACAAGATTATATGCCCTACACAGATTTTCCCTTTCTTTGGAAGGGGGGGGGGGGGAGTGCAGTGATTCAGATATTCACACCATTTACAGATCAACTTATTCACAGATTTTGTGAGTGTTTGATCTGAAAGGAACATATTATTGGTGCTGTATGTACTCTTCAGTGTACTCTTGTCTTTTCCTTGCTAGAATTAAGTAATGTATGCTTATTATTCTAATTCTATCTCATTTTACAAGATATTTCTTTGTATCACAAACTTCAGCTGCTACATCAGTATCCCTGAGTTAGGTTTTTTAGCTGGCAGCCTTCACACAGGTTTGAACTTTTTTCTGTTTCAGCTGCTCCTTAATGAGTCTCCCTACAGGTATTGTTTGAAAAAAACCTCAATCAACAGGAATTTCTCCTGTAGTGGGATATGGTGGTGTTCTGTATTAAAGTTCTTAATCAATGTCACATTTTTAAATTTTATCTCGCTGGTAATACATTTCTTCAATTTTCATTGACCATTCTATATGACTGGTGTTGTGAAATATGTGAGTGCACAAAACTATTTTGTTTCATAAAGCATTCAAATGGAAATGAAAAAAAACCCCACACAAAACAAAGTATGTCAGTAAACCCACAACATAGTAAAATAAATTTTGATTCTTTGATAACATACTTTTTTTGTGGTAAGGAACCCAACATGTTTTGTTACGATCCTCACTTTGAGTGATTGCCCATAAGTACCAAGGTGTCTTAAATTTCTTTCTGAATCAGTTCATCTCGGAAAGATTCTGAACTATTCCATCTTCACTGAATTGGCTGTGCACTCTTGATAGATTAGGCGCTTGTCTATTAACTCTTCCATCCGTTGTCTAAAACCGGCCAATAAACAAAGCCCTTGCTCTCCTGCTTGCAACATCAGAATGACTGGTGTCAATCTGATACTTTGTTTCTTGAAAGATCTTTAGTGGTGACTTCACAATGAGGTACATAAGAGAAAAGAACTTTGCGTGCTGTCCTTATCCACACCAGATAAGCAGAAGGATTGTGTGTTCCATTTCATTTTTGATTTCTCAGCAACTTGTATCCTCTGTATGGTTTGAGGTTCATTCAGACACTGTCTTATTCACACGATTCTTTGAAAGTTCTTTTTGTAACTTTGTGTTTTCTTGGCTACTTCTATTGAAATAACCTAAAAATTATTATTTAGTTTCAATGTGAGGACATGCTTTCACTCTGTCTCTGAATTCTCAGATGGTAACGCTGACAATACATCAAACATCTGCAACTCCATTTTCATTTGGTGTTCTATATTTGAACATGTAATCATATTGAAATAATGAAAACATTCTGAGCAGTCATTAAAGAAATGGCAATTCTTTGCAATGAGAAGTTACTTCTTAATGCATGTTTCTTAATGTGAGCAGAGTTTCTCTCACTCTTTGTAAATATTTGTGATGTGAAAGTCATTGTCTTTTCATGATAAAAATACTGAAGACCTGTGCTGATTGACTGGTGGAAATGTTCACCAAAATCTTTAATCTCTTGCTTCAGCAGTCTGAGGCTTCAAGCAGGCTTCATTTATACCGGTCCCTAAGAAGAACATGGTAACCTGCCTCAATGACTATCATCCAGTAGCACTTGCATCCACCGTGATGAAGTGCTTTGAGAGGTTGGTAATGAACCACATCAACTCCTGCTTGAGAAATGACTTGGATCTGCTCCAGTTTGCCTACTGGCATAACAGGTCCACAGCAGATGCCATCTCACTGGCTCTTCACTCAATCCTGGAACATCTAGACAGCAAAGATACATACATCAGGATGTTCTTTATCAACTACAGCTTGGCATTCAAGACCATTGTCTCCTCAGAACCAACCAATAAGCTTCAAGATCTTGGCCTCAATATTTCCTTGTGCAATTGGATCCTTGATTTCATCACTTGTAGATCCCAGTCAGTTTGGATGGGCAACAACATCTCTTCCACAATGTCCATCAGCACAGGAACACCACAAGGCTGTGTGCTTAGTCCCCTGCTCTACTCGCTTAATACTTATTACTGTGAGGCTAAGCACAGCTCCAAAGCCATATTTAAGTTTGATGATAACACCACAATTGTTGGCCAAGCCAAGGTGGTGACAAGTCAACATACAGGAGGGAGATTGAAAATCTGACTCAATGTCAGCAAGAGTAAGGAGATGATTATTGAGGAGGAAACTGGAGGTCCATGAGGATCAGAGGTGGAGAGGATCAGCAACTTTAAATTCCTTGGTGTTATCATTTTAAAGGATCTGTCCTGGGTCCAACATGCAAGTACAATTACGAAGAAAGTACAGCAGTGCCTCTACTTCCTTCGAATTTTGCAAAAATTCAGCACAACATCTAAAACTTTGACAATCTTCTATAGATGTGTGGTGGAGAGCATATTGACTGGTTTCATCATGGCCTGGCATGGAAATACCAATGCCTTTGAATGGAAAATCCTGCAAAAATTAGTGGATACAGCCCACTCCATCACAGGTAAAGCCCTCCCCACTATTGAGCACATTTACACGGAGCGTTATCAGAGGAAAGCAGCATCCATCATCAGGGACCCTCACCATCCATAACATGCTCTCTTCTCATTGCTGCGATGGGGAAGAAGGTACAGGAGCCTCAGGACTCACACCACTATGCTCAGAACAGTCATTGTCCCTCAACCATCAGTCTATTGAACCAAAAGGGATAACTTCACTCACCCCATCACTGAACTGTTCCACCACCTATGGACTCACTTTTTTGTTCATCTCATGTTCTCGATACTTATTGCTTATTTATTTATTCTTTTTCTTGTTTTTTTACTTTTGTATTTGCTGAGTTTGTTGTCTTTTACATATTAGTTGTTTGTCCGTCCTGATGGGTGTACTCTTTCATTGATTCTATTATGTTTCTTGGATTTACTGTGTATGCCTGCAAGAAAATAAATCTTAGGGTTGTATATGGTGACCTATGTAGTTTAATAGTAAATTTACTGTGAACTTTGAACTTTGACGATCATACAATACATGCCTAATTACAAGTCCTCCACCAGTATAATGTGCAAAGCATTTTATATTATAGAGAACCAATACAGATTCATTTACCAATCGACTCCAGGCATATGCTGATCTTTACCATCCTCTTACATAGTTTCTTTTTTTATCTTTAGAAACTGATGTGACAGCAATAGCATTGTTGCAAGACTTGGCAAAAATTTAGCATCAATACAATGTCCTTGTCTGTTTCTACAATTCCTTCTACTGCTATGTAAGCAGTTGCAATCACTTATACTTGCCTTTAATGCAACAAAGCTACCAATTTCAGGAAAAATACAATTTCACATTTGTTCCTTTTTGTTTTAATATTGTGTTCATGCAGGAACCTGGACACACATAATGAGATTTCCTTTAGTACATCTGGCCATACTTCCTAATGTTGTACTATTTGTAGCTTGAAAGATCTTTGTGTAATGAATGCCAAATTTTGTTGGATCTCCTCTTATATGTCAGCTGAGCAAGTGCATGTAATAGATGTAGATTGGTAGTTTTTAGCTCCTGCAACACTCTACATAAACGCTGTGGAGTATAAAGATAGGCAATTTGAGCCTGCTTCAATATTTGATAAAGTCGTGACTGATATATGAGGTCATTCTTACCCTCAGCCATTAGACTCTATAATAAGTCAAACTATAGCTGGGAAAGTGATGACCCCCCTCCTGTTAGATTGTTTGAGGTAATTTATTTTTTCTTCTTTCTTAGTTCTCTTCTAATATTTGTATACCTGTGCACTTGCAATGCTACTGTGATGCTGTAATTTCCTTTGGGATCAATAATCTATCTACCTACCTATATGGTTGTAACCTCAACTCTCCACACCCATTTTGTTCAGTAATATTTCACCCTCTTGCTTATTCAAGAACTAATCAATCCCTGCATTAAATATGATCAAAGGCATTTCCAACACCCTTTGAGAAGGAATGTTCCCTATGAGGGAACTTTTTTCTTGCCTCATCTTGCCCTTAAGTAAATGGATCCTTGTTCTTAAATATTAACCCTTTCATTCTCAATTCTCTTACAAAAGGAACCATTCTTTCTTCATCCACCAAATCTTAGGTTTCATCAAGTCAACTCTCAGTTTTCTAAAATGCAGTGAATTCAAGCTAAGTCTAATTTATCTTTCTGCGGAGACAACCTTCCATTCCAGGTGTTAGTCTCGTAGACCTTCTCTGAACTGCTTTTAAAGCTTTAATATCCATCCTTAAATAAGGAGTACTATACGGAGTACTCCAGATATGTTCTCACTAATGTATAATATAATTGAAGAATAATTTCCCTATGTTTGTATTGTGTTCTTCAAGCAATAAATAATATCCTGTTAGCTTTCCTAATTACTTGCTACACCTGAATAATTAATCCTCAGTGAATCACCCAAATTCCTCAGCATCTCAGAGCTCCATAGCCTCTCACCATTTAGATAATGTTTCTGTTTTTAAAAAAATCCCACTGGAATGGACAATTGCACATTTTTCCTTTATTCGCCACTGCCAGATCTTTGCCACTTACTCATCTATCCATATCACTTCTGCTGTCTTCACAATTTATTCTCTCACTCTCTTTGCATCAGCAAATTGAGTAACGATATCACCAGTGCTTTTATCCAAGTCATGTACACTAATTTTTAAAAACAGAGGCTCTGATCCATGTGGCATACTTCATCTAGCCAACCATAACAAGACTCATTTATGTTAACTCTTTCCTGTTGGCCAGTCAATCTATTCTTCACATAAAAGTGTTACCTTCAACACAACGAAGGGTCAAAGTGTGAAGGGATTTGTGGAGAAGGCAGGAGACTGGGGCTGAGAGGAATAATGGATCAGCCATGATGAAATGGCGGAGCAGACTCGATGAGCCAAATGGTTTAATTCTGCTCCTATATCATATGGTCTTATGGTTTTAAACTGTTATTCCAGTAGATATAGTTTTACAGACAAAATAAAGTGTGAAATTCTGTGTGGTTAATAACTTGGATTGAATTTGATCATTCATTTATTAAGTCACTAATAAACTTTCTTGTGGCACAAGTGCTAAAGGTACAGTGTCACGACAGGTGTCCACTGAATCTAGTATACTCTGCCCATGCTCTTACCCCATCCTGCTTCCATATTTGTAGCTGTCCATAACTTTAGGATATTTCAGGATTGAAATAATTTTGTAACTTTTTATTGACTCCAGTCCAACAACTTTAGTTAGTAAATAACTGGAACGCTCTCAATTAATTCAACTTGGGTCTGAATGCTATTGTTTTTCTTACATCTGCATTCATCAAAACCACTACTGCAATTTACAACACTGAAATAGGGGATCTCCCATTGGCTAAACATTTAATTCTCCTTCTTCTTGCCCAGGGCTTAGGAGTCTCTTTTTGTGATAGTTTCTGGTATTCTCACTGCTCTAGATCTGAAATCCTTCATCTTTTCTTGTAATTTATGAAATATTAAGTTTGGTTTCCAATGGTTCTGACCGGCGTGTGTCAACCTTTCATTGGCTCAGGCTATTGGAAAATGTAAACGCATACATTGTATTTTCTATGTATTACAGTATTTACTCAAATGCACACATTGTATTTTCTATATTTACTATGTAACCACTGCTAGCTTAATAGAGGGTATTCACTATGTAGCCATGACTTTTGACCTGTTCATTATTAATTCATGAAGAGAACTAGAATGAAACCAAGTAGAAAGATAACGGTGGTGAGTAAGGTGATGAAATATGGGGCAGTATGTCAATGCAAGACTAATTAAGAAATAACTATGGTTAGGGATGAGAGAATATATGGTCTAAAATGTAAACTAGGGCATAATTAAGTTGGGGAATAAAACAATAGTGGAAAGTCGAGAGCGGATATATTGATGATATGTAATCACAGGCCGACTGGATATGATAATGTAGCTAAGATAGGAAATTGCTATAAAAAATGTTGTATACAAGCCTCGATGGGCAGTCAGCTACTAGCTTTCTGATTGTCTCAGCTTTGATTTGCAAATTAAAGTTTAAAACGTCTTGGCGAGTTTTCTGCGTCTCCTTGTTGTTTGTGAGAAACGAGAAACCACGACAAGGCCCAAGGCTACAGGTAGTAATACCTTATTGTTCTTCCCAACTAAGGACTTGCCTCTGATGTTATTCCCTTGCTTTTCCTTAAGTCAGACCAGGTACATCCAGCTTAAGCCAATCACTGGACTCGTGTTGTCTTAATTCAAAGACACAGGCTGCCCTTCCATAAGTCTGGAATTCTCATCATCCCAAAGAACAGTTCATAAACAACTCCTCATTTGTAATTGATCCCTGGCTTAGCAGTTTATCTGCTGGAGCTTTGTTCTGTCCACTTTCAATTGCTCTAATGCAGCTATTCCTGAGCAAGAATCAGTTCAAGAAACAGTGGCTATATGAAATCTCACAAAATGGTGGCCCTCATTCCTTCTACCACATAGCAACAACAAAGACATTTTCAACCTCCACTGTCCTTGACTCATTTCATTTAGCTATTTTCCAGAGATTAACTTCTTTATGGTCAAAGTTTTGTACCCTGAAACAAGACATCTTTTGATTTCAGTGGCATTGAAGCTTTGCTGACATTACGTATGTTTGGGATAGAATAACTTTTCTGTAATTCTGTTCAGAATTGATTTGTGCAGGCACAGTCTTACCGTCACTGTCATGGCATTACTTTCTCTGAAATTATTTCCATTCCTTTTGTGTATAAATTGAAAGAGTTTCACATATAATTGAATGCACAAAACTTCCAACATAATAACTTGAATCTGAACTGTAATTTTATCCATTTCTTTTGCAGTTCCAGGGGTGGCGCTAAGGTGGTGCTAGCTGGTGCTATAGCCCCATCAGAAATTGCAATAACACCAGCGTAGCACCACCAAGAACTTAACTGAGATTTCACATACAAATTGCAGCTGCTTTGCTTTCTCTGTACAGTTTTGAATACAGCTTGTTTTTCCAGTTGATCTAGTGAAACAGCGCCTCCAATTACTATAGCATCCACGCAGCAATAAAGTTATAAACTCTGTCAGATCCACTCTACACGTCTACTTATTCTAGTGGTCACCAACCTTTTTAAGCCCAAGATCCCCTACCTCAACCTCAGTGAAAAGCAAGATCTACCTACTAAATCGTTTAGAGAAAAAACAGCTCAGATTTGAGGCCTTTTATTTGGGCTAATTGTATTTGAATTACACAAAATACTTTTGTCAAACTTTCAAATTAATTCAAACAAGAAAACACTGTAACTACATATCAAACAAGCCATAGCTGTTTTTCTTTAAGAATATTACAATACTTCACACCTTTAATTCTAAGTTTCATTATTTAATTTTATTTCAACACGAAAAATAAATGAATAAAAATTGACTGTTGCGCTCAGTGTGATGACTAGGGCTGAATACTTTCTGCTAGTTCCCTGAAATTTGGCTCATAACTACAGACAGCCAGTCTGAGACAGTCTGTGAGGTGTAGGGTTGCCAACTGTCTCGTATTCCTTCCACTAAGGTAGAGCGTTCCAATAAAACCTTTCGTGCCGAAATGCTTTATGCTGAAGAAGCAATTACCATTAATTTATATGGAAAAAAATTTTGAGCGTTCCCAGACCCAAAAAAATAACCTACCAAATCATACCAAATAACACTTGAAACCTAAAATAACACTAACATACAGTAAAATCAGGAATGAGATGATAAATACACAGCCTATATAAAGTAGATATAATAAAGGTTAAGCCAAAACCGATTCCTGGGGTTTAAAATAATAGGCACGCATGCGCACACAGGTGCCCGCGCAAGGCTTCATGGCCATGGTAGTCTTTCTCGGGGTGAACACAAATGTCCCGGGATTTGACTGCTACTTTTGTCCGTTATTTGGGAGTGAGAAAGTTGGCAACCCTAGTGAGGTGTCTGTCAGTAAGTCAGCTCCTGTACTTAGATTTAATAATTTTCATCTGTGAAAATGCAAGTTCACATAGATAAGTAGGCACCGACTTTTAGTGCTATAAAACCAACATGCACAGCGCGCATTGCTTGGCCCCATCAGTAGTAACTGCCACCAGTTTATGAATGGGGTTGTCATTTTCACTGACATTTTTTTTAACTCATTGTAAATATCCTCACCTCTCGTTCTTTCCTTTAATTGCAAAAGAGTGAGGAAGTCCTCCTTTGTTGTAAAATCCTGGAAAGCCATTCTGACAAATACAACAAACTGAGCTGTTTGCATTACTTCCAGGGATTCATCGAACTTTTCTATGTTTCTATGAACCGTAGTGAAAAATATTTACGTCCTCTGACGATGACTCTATCCTCCTTGTCACTGTTGCAGGGCCAAGCAGTATATTACGTATTGCGGTTGTGATACCATTTTTGTTTAATTTTAAAGTCATTAAAAACAGTCTCTGCGGTAATGACCATTGCTTCCTTGAATAGATCGCCATCTGTAAAAGGCTTCTTGTGTTTAGCCAAAAGGTGATTTACACGAAATGATGCTTCAATAGCAGCCTTATTTTGAGCAGCGTGTTTTGTGAAAGACGATTACTGGTCCTTCAACCCTGATTTCAACTCAACTTTCCAGGCACGAATTGCGCTCTTGGGGGGGGGGGGGGGTAGGTGTCTTTAAATTCCTGGTGGTTGGTGTTGTGGTGCCGGTCCAGATTCCCTCTTTTAGTCAGTGCTTGTGTTTGGTGGCACAACATACATACACACTTGTCTTTCACCAAGGTAAATAGAAATTCCTCTTCCCATTCTGGATGGAATTTGTATGTTTTCACCTTCTTTCGTGGAGCCTCCGCTATGCTATCAGGATATCACGAACGATTGCCGATTGCGTTGCCTCTGATCTGGGCCGACATTCACCTAATTAATTAGCTTGTTTATTTCAGCTTTTTTTCTTAAAAATGTGCTGTGTGCATCGCGACTACCACTGCACCGGCCCGGAGGTTGGGGACACTGCCATATATTGATGTTTGCGACAGTCTGTACTCTTATCTAAGCAACACACATCAAAGTTGCTGGTGAATGCAGCAGGCCAGGTAGCATCTCTAGGAAGAGGTACAGTCGATGTTTCAGGCTGAGACCCTTCGTCAGGACTAACTGAAGGAAGAGTGAGTAAGAACCATTCTGACATGCGGCCTCCTCTACTGTAAAGATGAAGCCACACTCGGGTTGGCGACCCCTAGTTTATTCGTTCGTTGTCAATGTCTTGCCGTTGCTGTCCTCAGATCAGTTAAGCTGATCTCACATCTCTTAAGCTGGTGATGTCGCTCACTCTCACGTGAGAGATTGATAGTATACATCCAGCCGCAGATCCATGGTCTCGCGAGACTAACGGATGCCACACATACACGTTGTGCTTTCACAAGCGAGCGTGGGCCTGGCACGTGCATTATTTTGGTGGCGTGGAAAATAGGTCGATTTTTAGTCAGAAAACGACCTTATCCAGAGGAATCAGTGGTGTCTCAGCCTGAGCCTGTCTTAATTGAAAGTGACATGCAGAAAGGAGTAAGTGGGGATGAGGACGACAGCAGTTCATCGAAGGAGTGTGAGGCGAAGTAGAGGAACAAGAAATGGAGCGGATTCGGAAGAGAACGTGGATGAAGCCGCTCTTAGTGCTAGTGAGAATACTGTTAGCGATGTTAGCCAGCAGCCTGAGGAAGGACCCCGTCGGCCGCCACTGAAAAAGTACCCTTCGCTGCTTGCAACAGTTTGGCAATCAGCAAAGGAGTTTTATTTGTGGCTGGTTTGGCTGACTGGAATATTCGATCACGAAAGGTATTACGTTCTGTTTTGCTCCACATTTCCTGTGTGGAGGACATGGGTTCCATTCTGAGTTTACCTCCACTGTCACCGGTTACCACAACAGCTTTCAAAACCCACCATGTAAGTGCAGCTCATAAGTTTGCTATGGAGGCACGGGCCGAATTCAGATTGAGAAAACAAGACCGTTCAAGATTGGGAAATATGCTTGACAAAGGAAATGCAAAGATTGTCCAAGAAAATCGTGAGTATTTGAGAGCAGTGGTTGAGTCTCCAGCAAGGACAGACAGTGAATGACACAGTGGAATTTCTAGCTCCAATGAGACCCTACCGCGATGCATTGATAGATTTATACAAACTAATCACTGACTCTACCTGTGACATCTGCCTCATGCAAACAGAGTTTCTCTTTCGTCAGACGCCTCAAAAACTACCTAAGGAATAGCAGCGACGATGCTCGGAACAGCAATTTGGCCCTGTTGGCCATAAACAGCCGAAGGACCAAAGCACTCAACATCCAGAAAATCATTGATGCTTTCACCACCAATCACAATAACAGACGGATTGTGCTTCTCTGAAAACATCAATGGTGAGTGCAGTTGATTTTTAAAAAAAATTTGGGCTAAGACTAATGCTGATTATTATTATTATTTTGTGGTCCCATAGTCCTTATGTTTCCTGAAAATCCTAAACTATTACATTTACTGCTATTAAGCTGACTGGTTTTGCTTAGACTTCCAAGTGGTGATTCTGTTGATTTTTGTTTTAAATTCAGTAGCCAAATTAATTGAGGTATTGCATGGTCAGAGTATGATTTGCCCAACTCCTGGTAAAGCCTTGCATCTGTTGTTTGCCTTATTTGACTTTAATAACGGTGTATTTTTTGGCATTGTCTGTCTCCGTAATGTGAATAGCAGTGGACATTGTGGGTTAGTGTTGTGTTTTTCAGTTGAAAAGCACGCATTTGACACTGATTGCGGGATTGGTGTGTGATTCACGTTGTGCGCTGTGGGTCAGATGCTCTGTTGGTTTGTTTGTTTATGCTCTGTGTAGCCCGGGTTGTCTCCGATGCTGTTGACACTGTCACAGTTCACTCCTATATTAGATCTATCAATTGCTGTTGCTTGTGAATCAACAGAGGCATCTATAGTAGGCACATGATGCTTGAAACTGACTTTTGAACGCCACGCGCCTGGCCTTGCGAATACATATTACCACACAGCACATTGCTCAGCACCATCACTAAATAATTCAGCCCCACTGTAGCACCAGCAAGAAAAAGTCTCTGGCGCTACCACTGTGCAGTTCCCACCCGAACTGATGGCAATGCAGCAGAACATGTGAAATCTTCTGGGTTCTAGTACAGGTTTAGTTTACTGGCCACATTAAGATAGCTACACTGACTTTTCCAGGACATCCCACATGTTACTGAATCGATCAGGTACACTCTCATCCAAGTGCACATGTACCAGAAACCACTCTGCTGACTGGGCCGCATCTACCCTCACCCCCACCATGAGAGCTATACCAAAGTACTTGGCCAGGAGCCTCCCAGTCTTGGCAATGCTTTGCCTCCTCTTCTCTCCCATGCCCAGATTTGTTATCACAAACACAGCATCAGCTGCCAAAACATTCAGCAACACTTTGGTGCCTCAAATTGTTGTTGTGGTCATTAAAGCTGTCAACTCTCAGACGCACCATTTTTCTCAGTTTCAAAATTGATTTTCTTTTCTTCATTCACAGGACATCCATTCTTTACATCCTGATCACCAACGTAAAATCTATGCACATGCACGTCTTTATATTCCAACTGTGGGTTGTGGAGGAGATGTAGAAAAAAACATGAAAGAACAGAGAGAACTGTTAGAATTCCATTAAAATTGCACAGATACACCATTAACTTCCTTCATTGTTTTTGAAATAGTCCTTTCCTACTTCGATGTGCAGATTATTTAGATTCCTTCAGTTAGATTTGCTCTACTTACTAGGTTTTATTTTAAATTGTCTCTGCTTTTGAAATGCCAGACAAAAATTTACCTACTGGTCAGAGCTGTGAGGCTGGGTTTAAAGGTTAACGTACATTTGCCTTCACCCCATCCTCCCACCACCCTACCAGGGATAGGGTTCCCCCTGTCCTCCCCTACCACCCCACCAGCCTCTGCATTCAGCACATAATTCTCCAAAACTTCTGCCATCTTCCACTGGATCCCACCACCAAGCACATCTACCCCTCACCTCACTTTCTGCTTTCCGTAGGGATCGCTCTCTACAGGACTCCCTTGTCTATTCGTCCTTCCCCACTGATTTCCCTCCTGGAACTTATCCTTGCAAGCAGAACAGGTACTACACCTGCTCCTACACCTCCTCCCTCACTACCATCCAGGGCCCTGAACAATCCTTCCAGGTGAGGCGACACTTCACCTGTGAGTTCGTTGGGGTCACCTACTGTGTTTGGTGCTCCCGGTGTGGCCTCCTGTATATCAGTGAGACCCGATGTAGATTGGGAGACAGCTTTGTCAAGCATCTACACTCCATCTGCCAGAACAAGTGGGATCTCCCAGTGGCCACCCATTTTAATTCCAATACCCATTCCCATTCCAATATGTCCATCCAAGGCCTCCTGTACTGTCACAATACAGCCACAATCAGGTTGGAGGAATAACACCTTATATTCTGTCTGGGTAGCCTCCAACCTGATGGCATGAACATCAATTTCTCAAACTTCCAATAATACACCCCCTGTCCTCATTCCCCATTCTTATTTCCCTCTCACCTTATCTCCTTACCTGCCTATCACCTCCCTCTGGTGCTCCTCCCCCTTTTCTTTCTTCCATCCCTTCTGTCCTCTCCTATCAGATTCCTCTTGGCTCCAGCCCTGTACATCTTTCACCAATCAACTTTCCAGCTCTTTACTTCACCCTCCCCCTCCTGGTTTCACCTATCACCTTGTGGTTATTCCTCCCCTCCCCCCCACCCACTTTCTTACTCTGACTCCTCACCATTTTTCTCCAGTCCTGCTGAAGGGCCTCAGCCCAAAACGCCAACTGTACTCTTCCATAGATGTTGCCTGGTCTGCTGAGTTCCTCCAGCATTTTGTGTGCGTTGCTTGCATATTCCTTTTCTGTAGATAAATCATCTGGAACTTTCATTCTGCAAACTGTAGCTCTTCATGTTCACTCGTGCCTTTTCAAAAATGGAATTAGAAATGCACAAGAAATTTTGGAGTAGCTAAAGTCATCCTTCCTGTGTTGTTATTTTCGCATAGTTTTAGAACCAGAGCCATACCAACCAAGAGATATTTGCAGCTGTGTGGGGAAGTGTGGGACTGTGCTTTTCTAGTAGCTAGTTTCTTGAGATGGACAGCATGGGTGGGTGATAGAGTGCTTGAGCTGGGTTTAGTGAAAAAGACCAATGGCTGTGGCAAGTGATGCTTGTGAGGAATTTAAACAGAAATGTTTAAATGTATTTTTCCCTCCCCTTTCAATTAGCAATAAAGTTGACAATCTTGAGATTGAGACTAGTGTATTAAAAGTTGCCACTAGGACTCTATTGTTAAACAATGATATGTATTTTCCTTTAGGGGGAAAATTGCAAAGGAAACACAAAGTTATTATGCCTGTGTCAACAATGTTTATAGTTTTATCTCAGAAAGACACAGGCATAAACACAGGCAGGATCCTTCCAAACTTGGTCTAAGTGATTTAAAATGCCAAAAAAGTGAAAGCACTCAGAATGAATCTGTATTAGTTGAAAGTAATTTCTAACATATTAACAGCACTGCAGTGATTCTTTTTTTATATAGCAAGGCCTTTTGATTCACAATGATCTAATAAATAAGCGTCCATTGGGTGAGTAATTATGAAGACTGAATATATTGATTTATGGTATGTTGTTCCTCCATTAGATCGATTCTCCTGTGTACAGCTTGAGCAACACAAGCCCTTCGTTCATCATAGAAGCTGAATGTTGATAGTTGCATAAGTGTTCATGAAAAGATAGACTAAGACTAAGAATGTCACGAACCACAGGAGAAATAATTACCTTGCAGATTTTTCTCCCACAGATGTAGATGTTAATCCAGCTGCTTATGAACATGATATAAAAGCTGAACCAAGCACACTTAAAAGCAAAATTGCTTTAGTGTTCTCTTTATTCTTTGAAGTGTGTGTAATGTTAGCAAGGTTAGCAGTTATTGCTCATTCCTGAATGTTTCAGGAGGGTGGAGGTGAGCCACCTTGACAGTGGAAAAGTATGTATGGAACCGAAGGAGATAGCGGAGGTACTAAATGAATACTTTGCTTCAGTAGTCACTACGGAAAAGGACCTTGGTGACTGTACGGATGACTTACAGTGGACTGAAAATCTGGAACATATGGACATTAAGAAAAAGGATGTGCTGGAGCTTTTGGAAAGTATCAAGTTGGACAAGTCTCTGGGACCGGATGAGATGTACCCCAGGCTACTGTAGGAGGCAAGGGAAGAGACTGCTGAGCCTCTTGCAATGATCTTTGCATCATCAATGGGGACAGGAGAGGTTCCAGAACATTGGAGGGTGGCAGATGTTCCCTTGTTCAAGAAAGGCAGTAGAGATAGCCCAGGAAATGATAGACCAGTGAGTCTTACCTCAGTGGTTGGTAAGTTGATGGAGAAGATCTTGAGAGGCAGGATTTATGAACATTTGGAGGGGCATAATATGATTAGGAATAGTCAGCATGGCTTTGTCAAAAGCAAGTCGTGCCTTACGAGCCTGATTTAATTTTTTGAGGACGTGACTAAACACATTGATGAAGGTAGAGCAGTAGATGCAATATATATGGATTTCAGCAAGGCATTTGATAAGGTACCCCATGCAAGGCTTATTGAGAAAGTGAGGCGGCATGGGATCTAAGGGGACATTGCTTTGTGGATCCAGAATTGGCTTGCTCGCAGAAGGCAAAGAGTGGTTGTAGATGGGTCATATTCTGCATGGAGGTTGGTGACCAGTGGTTTGACTCAGGGATCTGTTCTGGGACCCGTACTCTTCGTGATTTTCATAAATGAGCTGGATGAGGAAGTGGAGGGATGGGTTAGTAAGTTTGCTGATGACACAAAGGTTGGGGGTGTTGTGGATAGTGTGGAGTGCTGTCAGAGGTTACAGCGGGACATCGATAGGATGCAAAACTGGGCTGAGAAGTGGCAGATGGAGTTCAACCCAGATAAGTGTGAGGTGGTTCATTTTGGTAGGTCAAATATGATGGCAGAATATAGTATTAATGGTAAGACTCTTGGCAGTGTGGAGGATCAGAGAGATCTTGGGGTCCGATTCTGTTGGACACTCAAAGCTGCTGCACAGGTTGACTCTGTGGTTAAGAAGGCATACGGTGTATTGGCCTTCATCAACTGAGGGATTGAGTTCAAGAGCCTAGAGGTAATGTTGCAGCTATATAGGACCCTGGTCAGACCCCACTTGGAGTACTGTGCTCAGCTCTGGTCACCTCACTACAGGAAGGATGTGGAAACTATAGAAAGGGAGCAGAGGAGATTTACAAAGATGTTGCCTGGATTGGGGAGCAGTTGTGTAGGAGGAATTTTACTCATCATTGATATCATAAACGTGCATTTCTGTCAAGATTCAGCGCAAGTGCATGGGATTGAGCGTTGTGCAGTTATTCCTATTCCTGACCTGTTAGTGGAAGGGAGGCCACTTGTGGAGCAGCTGTACCTGGCTGGATCTAGGACATTGCTTGAGGAACTCCAGCAGTGAGTTCCTGAGGTAGAGGCGAGTGACATCATAATGTGTTTTTTTAATTGATCAAACTAAAAATGACGTATGAGAAAATATCTTTGGAAAAAACTATTGCATATGACATGAGTAAATGAAAATCATTTACCTAGTTTTGTTTAAATTTATGAAATTAAAAAACCATAGTTTAAATAGACGGGGAATCCGTGCACTTTGAGATGCAAGTATATCTGGAGGGAAGTCAATTTATTTGTAAAGACAACTTGGTATTTTTCGGGAGTTGGAGAGTGGTGATGGAAAAAATAGGTGTCAAAATGTTGCAACATGAGTGGAATGAAATTTCAAATGGGAGCAGCGCTTCATCATTTATACACTTCATCTCAACTGAATGAGATCCATGAGCTTAATGCTGTGCACACTGATTACTGTCTGGCTGCAGGCATAAATAAGTTTAATAGGAAGGACAAAGGATACTTCTCAGTCTGTTATAGGTGATACTGATTTATTCATCACATGTGAACAACCTTGGTTTAACTGCCTGGCTGCATTCTACTGAAGCCATCTCTTTGGTCGTGAGCTGGCAGTTGTAGTTGAATGTCTGTAGTCATTTGTTGAGTGAGGAGATTGTACCTTTGGGAATCAGCTCCAAAATTCTGCCAGTTCTGCTTTGGAATTGTATGAATGACCTCTCAGCATTTTACTGAATGGATTTATTTGGAGCTCGAGGAACTCCAGCAGTGACATCTGTTAGAGTGGATTTCTTTTGGGTAGATGATTTGTTTACACTTAAATGACTTTGGCCACCAGACTTCTATTTTAACTGTTTGACAAAGGACTGTGGATTGAGTCCACCACAATGGGCTTCCTAAAAGGTGTAGATACCAGATGCTTCTGGTGCCTGATGCTGTAGTTTCGAAGACAGTATTATCTATACATTATAAATATTAATTGTCTTCTATGTTAGCACGTTAAATGCCAAATAAATGTATTGTGGATTGAACTAAAGGCTGTGGATACCAACCCAGATATGTTGGTGTCAAGAAGGAAAGGATGAAATCTGAAGGTGTGATGTTTGTATGTAGCTTCAAAAGGAAGCATTGTCTATAACTTTTAGGTAGCGATTGCCTTTGTGTTTAGCATATAAATATCGAGCCCACATTGAGATAACAGACCTTTCTGCGGAAAGCGTCTCCGTCCGTATGATGCTTGCTGTACCTTGTTGTGTCGAATAAAGAAGCTGCTTTGTATCTACCAGTGACTCTGTCTCTCCGATGATTTCATCCACGCTACAACAACATCCCATGCAAAACTTCTTTTTCTCTGTCATAATTCCTTTTTCTGTCCCCATCAAGCACCTCCCTCCCCCTATTGAATCTCCCCTCTCCCAAGCCCACACTGGATTTCTTACTGAAAGTGTAAAGGTTCTTTAAGGAGCTTATTGCTTGGATGTTTCTACCCTGCGGAACAGTTGCCTCCAATGGGAGTGTTCTGTAAGGCTAGGGCAATGTTCAGGCAGAGGCTGATAAGTGGTAACAGCTAGGCAATGACCATCTTCAGGCAGAAACAAATTAATGGCCAATTCTTGACATTCATTAACATTTACAGTGCAAACTCCTTCATCGTCAGCATTCTAGGGGTCTCCATTGACAAGAAACAACTGAAAAAGAATCAAGTTTATTATCACTGATGTATGTCATGAAATTTGTTCATGGCAGCAGTACAGTGCAATACATTAAAAGTTACAATAAGAAATAGATAGATATACTTTATTAATCCCGAGGGAAATTTGGTTTCGTTACAGCTGCACCAACCGAGAATAGAGCGTAAATATAGCAATACAAAAAACCCCAACAATCAAACAACAATATGCAAACTATGCCAGATGGAAAATAAGTCCAGGACCAGTCTATTGGCTCAGGGTGTCTGACCCTCCACGGGAGGAGCTGCACGTTCGATGGCCACAGGCAGGAACGACCTCCCGTGCCGCCCAGTGTTGTATCTTGGTGGAATGTGGCCGAAGTCCAACAGTAAAAAGTTCAATATCCAGTCTACAAACACGTTCCTCGATCGTAATATGCCCCGGATTGCACCATCCATTGTTAACTAGAACAGTAAGCACCCAATTCCTTTATGCTTACCGCTCTCAGTACACTTCCGGTCAGCCGGAACGGTATTACCCACCGAACTCCTCTTCTCCAACAGTCTCTGTTGTCTCGACCCGGTCCTCTTTCCTCGGCTTTGTGATCCCCCTCTGTGTGTTTTCCTCTGGATTTCAGATATAAAATGTAAATAGTACAAAAAGAGAGCAAAATAGTAATGTGGTGTCCATGCATTCATGGACTGTTCAGAAATCTGGTGAAGGGAAGAAAACTCTTCTTAAAATGTTGAGTGTGCAGCCTCAGGCTCTTGTACTCCCTCCATGATGGTAGTAATGAGAAAAGGGCATGCTCTGGGTGGTGAAGATCCTTAATGATGGATGCCACCATCTTGAGGCACGGCTTTTTGAAGATAGTGGGAGGTTTGTACCTATGATGGAACTGACTGAGTCTACAACCCTCTGCAGCCTCTTTCGATCCTGTGCGTTGGAGCTTGCATACCAAGCAGTGCTGCAACCAGTCAGAAGGCTTTGCAAGGCTTTGCAAATTTCTGTAGAAATTTACTGGAGTCTTTGACATACCAAATCTACTCAAACTCCTAATGAAGTATAGCTGCTGGTGTGCATTCTTCATTGTCTAGCCGTGTAAATGCAGGAGCAGGTCAGACTCAGATATCCTAGTAAAGTGACACCCTAAAATCTTTCTATTACCTACAGGGAAAGTGTTAGTAGTGTGACGGAATACTCTCCATTTGCCATGATGAGTGCAGGTCCAACAAAATTCACTTTCCAGGATAAAGTGACCTGCTGGATTGGCACTCATACACCTTTTTAAACATTCATTCCCTCCACCAGTGACTACCTTGTTTATCATGTATAAAATGTATTGCCGTTACTCGTTCAGACTACTCTGACTGAACCTTCCAAATGTATGATCCCTACAACCATGATGGACAAGGATAGCAGGCACATGGTATCACCACCACTGTTTTATACTCCTCCAAGTGAAGCTCCACCTTGCATTGGAAATATGTCTCTTATTCTTCATTGTCACTGAGTCTAGATCCTGAAACTCCTGATTGAGAAGTGCCATGGAAACTCCTCCAACAGAATGACTGCAGTTGTGGAAGAATGCGACTTGGTACCACCTTAAGGAAAATCATAAATGGGTAAAAATGCTGGCCTTCCCACTAATGTTCATATCTTTTAGATGAACAAAATAAACCTGTTTATGCTGAAAATGTGATAAATATTGGTCAGGATACCTGTGACAACTTCTCCACCTTCAAAATATTGCCTTGGTAACTTCCATGCTTATTTGACAGGGCAGTTGACACACTGGTTTGGAGTCACATCTGATGGAAGAAATAATAATAACACCATAAAACCATAAAACAAAGGAGCAGAAGTCAGCCATTCGGCCCATCGAGTCTGCTCTGCCATTTTATCATGAGCTGATCCATTCTCCCATTTAGTCCCACTCCTCCGCCTTCTCACCATAACCTTTGGTGCCCTGGCTACTCAGATACCTATCAATCTCTGCCTTAAATATACCCAATGACTTGGCCTCCACTGCCACCTGTGGCAACAAATTCCACAGATTCACCACCCTCTGGCTAAAAAAATTTCTTCGCATCTCTGTTCTGAATAGACGCCCTTCAATCCTTAAGTCATGCCCTCTCGTACTAGACTCCTCCATCATGGGAAACAACTTTGCCACATCCACTCTGTCCATGCCTTTCAACATTCGAAATGTTTCTATGAGGTCCCCCCTCATTCTTCTAAACTCCAAGGAATACAATCCAAGAGCGGACAAACGTTCCTCATATGTTAACCCTCTCATTCCCGGAATTATTCTAGTGAATCTTCTCTGAACCCTCTCCAACATCAGCACATCCTTTATTAAATAAGGAGCCCAAAACTGCCCACAGTAATCCAAGTGAGGTCTCACCAGCGCCTTATAGAGCCTCAACATCACACCCCTGCTCCTTTACTCTCTTCCTCTAGAAATGAATGTCAACATTGCATTCACCTTCTTCACCACCGACTCAACCTGGAGGTTAACCTTAAGGACTCCCAAGTCCTGTTGCATCTCAGAACTTTGAATTCTCTCCCCATTTAAATAATAGTCTGCCCGTTTATTTCTTCTGCCAAAGTGCATAACCATACACTTTCCAACATTGCATTTCATTTGCCACTTCTTTGCCCAGTCTCCCAATCTATCCAAGTCTCTCTGCAGACTCTCTGTTTCCTCAGCACTACCGGCCCCTCCACCTATCTTTGTATCATCAGCAAACTTAGCTACAAAGCCATCTATTCCATAATCCAAATTGTTGATGTACAACGTAAAAAGAAGCGGCCCCAACACTGATCCCTGTGGAACACCACTGGTAACCAATCAGAAGAGACCAGAAATGTGCCTTTGCAATGGTCATTGTTTTCTCATCATTCATTTACTATTCAACAAAAAAACACAGAGAAACTTCAAGTAACTCAGGTTTCTAAATATGTATCTGTAATTCTGTATCATGGAATCCGGAGTGTGTGTCGTAATTGGGATGATGATATTAGAGTGCAGTCTGAGAAAGTGCCTTTCTGTGGATTGTAATATGATATTCATCAAGCAAGGCTTAAATCAATGAGCTGTGAAAAAGGCTGAGGAAGCTAAACCTTTCTTTTAACTTGGAAATAATGAAGACTAAAGGCAAGATGTGATCCAAATTATATAATCAGGAATGGAATCAATGGACCAGAATGTCTTTGTGTCAAGTTAAGAAAGTTGAATTAGGAGTTTTGATTGAACAACTGAAGAAAAGGCTAACAGTATTAAAGTAAACTGGAATGAGGAGTGACTGGGTTAGATTATTCAGAAAACAGATTTCTGATTCAACTGATGAACGCAGGCTGGCACCCTTAATGTGTTGCATTAAGTTATTAAAAGCACAATTGAATGCAATTTGACTTAATATTTGCATAATATTTCTTACATTGGTAATGCAGGCTATTCATCTGTTTCCCTCTTGTGAAAAATGAGAAGCTGAAGTTATCTTTTAAAATAATTTCACTTTTTTAATATAGCCATTAGATTGATAATTGTTCCATTTGTGACTTTTTTCTCAATGAGGCAGTGAGATTGAATATCAATAGAATTGAATATCACACCCAAATATTAGTTTCCATATGTGTTTCAGTCTCTACACTTCTCACCATTACCTTTCCCATTTTATTTTGGTTGTTTATTCATAGAATGTGAACCTTTTCCAAACTATTTGACAGCACTCATTCCTCAAGGTCTGTATATTCTGAATTATACATTTTGAGCTTTAACAATGGTTTAATTTCCCTCAGATTCATTCGCATTCAGTCCTCAAGATACTGAAAATATTTGGCAGTTTAAACTTTCCATAAAAGTGCTTCATTCTTGAAGCTGCTTACACAGCCATGAATGTTCTTACAGTTGCTTTCTTTTAAACAGTCTCCTAGAACAATTTCTCATCAAACTACATCAACATTTCTTAACAGTACCTGGCCTCTGTTATAATAGTGAATCTATCTTCTTTCAACAGTTTCTAACTTTCTCCACTTCTTCTTCCAGGTGCCTTTCCATTGTGGGGAGTAGGGCCCTAATGTGCTTAAGGACAGTTGGTCTGCCCTGGAGTTTGGGTATGTGGAAGGTCAGGATGCTCAGGTAAGATTCTGACTGTGATGGTTTATTCTTGTTCAGCAGTGCCTGGGCCTCCTCAGAGTGTTCTCCATTTTTCTACTTCTCTGTCAAAAGTGACGTGATCAAATTGCCTCTCAGAGAACTTGTGAGCAGTCTGTCATTAGTGATCGGCAGATCAGGAATGGCGCTGCCCTGAGCTGGTCCATAACCAATGATAAATGGTTTTTATTTCAATCATTCCTTAATGGACTTCTATAAGGTTAACTTTGTCTCATGAAGTTGATGCTCCCTCTAATCAGCAGTTCCTTCAAGCCTGTAAGCTTGCAATGATCTGCTGACAATCCGATAAGAAAGTGCCAAAGGATTCTCCCTGCCCCTGGTTGCATGTGGAATTGGTAACTGTAGTGGTTAGTTGAAAAATAGCCCAAAACCGCTTAGAGACAAAGTACAGGAATTGATACTGTATGACATGCTCTCAAATAACTGAGATCCAAGTTGAAAAAAGTATGTTCAATCCATTATTACGAAACCAGCAAAGACAAACAATCTTGTATCTTAAAACTAACAAAACTAAAGTGAGAAAAGAGGAATAAGAGTAATTAGTGTTCAAATTAGTGGGTCAATAATAAAAAAATCCTTTCTCCAGCTGCCCCTAAATAACAAGTACAACGCATGAATATGTAACTATACTCATTTGCTTCCGCCATGCCAAAACATATGTGACAAATTACCGTAACCCATAATAAACGCACAACACAAAATACAATATAGCGTGACAGAAAATAGACAAATGGCTCCTACAGTAGCTGTGGATTGCTTTATTTACATAGGTTGCAGTGTGCTTGTGCATCTAATACACTCTGCATGGTCTCATTTGAGGACTTTATGGTGCTGTAGAATTGGCCTTCCTTCGAGACCAAGGAAATACCACAATGATTTTCAATACTGCAGATGCAGCCTAACTACAGCAGCAACATAACTCAATGCTTTGACTAATAAAGGCAAGCACACCACATACTGTAACTTTATAAACTACCCTTTGAACTTGCGTATTCATTTCTGGCCATACCATTATAGGAAAGATTTTGAGGCTTTGGAGAGGGTGCAGAAGAGGTTTACCAGAATGCTGCCTGGATTAGAGGGCACGTGTTAAAAGAAGAGGCTGGACAGCCTTGGCTTGTTTTCTCTGAGCAGTGGAGGCTGAACAAAGAGTGAAGAGCTGATAGAATTTTATATGATTGAGAAGCCTAGACAAAATGGACGGCTAATATCTTTTTCACAGGGTTGAAATGTCTCCTACAAGAGGGCAAGCACTGAAGGTGAGAGTGGATAAATTCAAAGGAGATGTGTAGTGCAAGTTTTTTTTTCTACAGAGTGTGGTGGAGGCCTGGCACGTACTACCAGGTGGTAATGGAGGCAAATCCAACAGAAACATTTAGGAGGCACATGAATGCACAGAGAAAGGATAGATATGGCCATTAAGTAGGCAAAGGGTTTAGTTTAGTT
Source organism: Mobula hypostoma (assembly GCF_963921235.1). NCBI lineage: Eukaryota > Metazoa > Chordata > Chondrichthyes > Myliobatiformes > Myliobatidae > Mobula > Mobula hypostoma. Next base: position 50,102,923 of record NC_086128.1, read on the forward strand.
AGACATTTAATTAGCACAAATTGTGGACTGAAGAGCCTGCTACTATTTTGTACTGTTCTATGTTCTATTTTAGCATTCAAGCATGGCAACTAAGTCATGTGAATTCATTAACTGGGATTTCTGACACCATGTCACAGTATCTGCATATTAGCTCTCTAAAATAAGAGATACTAATACTAGAATTTGAGTAAGCTTTAAAACTTTCAGCTCAATACCTCCTTGTGCAATACCTCTGCAATTTCCTCACTTGCAGATCCCAGTCAGTTCAGATTGGCAATAACATCTCTTCCCCAGTCTCCATCAGCACAGCTGCACCACAGGACTGTGTGCTTAGCCCCCTGCTCTGCTTGCTGTACACTTATGACTGTATAACCACAGCTCCAATGCTATATCTAAGTTTGCTGATGGACACCACTGTTTTTGGCTGAATTGAATGTGGTGATGAATCAGCATATAGGAAGGAGATTGAAAATCTGGCTGAGTGGTGTCACAACAACCTCTCATTCAATGTCAGCAAGACCAAGGAGAAGATTATTGACTTCAGGAGGAGGAAACCGGAGGTCCATGAGCCAGTCCTCATCAGGGAATCAGAGGAACCTTAAATTCCTCAGTGTTATCATTTCAGAGGATCTGTCCTGGGCCCAGTATATACAGTAAGTGTAATTATGAAGAAAGCACGGCAGTGCCTCTACTTTGTTAAAAAGCTTGCATGATATCTCAAACTTTGACAAATTTCTGTATATGTGTTGCATCACAGCCTGGTATGGAAACACCAATGCCCTTGAATGAAAAATCCTAAAGTAGTGGATTATGGCCCAGTCCATCACAGGTAAAGCCCTCCCCATCTATATAGAGTGCTGTAGCAGGAAAATAACATCTATCATCAGGGAACCCACACCACCCAGGTCATGCTCTCTTCTCACTGCTGCCATCAGGAAGAAGATACAGGAGCCTCAAGACTCACATTACCAGGTTCAGGAACAGTTATTACCCCGAACCATCAGGCTCTTGAACCAAAGTAGAAAGCTTCCCTTGCCCCATCACTGAACTTTTCCCAGAACCTATGGATTCACTTTCAATGATTCCTCATCTCATGTTCTCAATATTTATTGCCTATTACTTATTATAAGTAGTATTTTTTTTCCTTTTGTATTTACAGAGTTTGTTGCCTTTTGTACACTGTTCTTTTTGTCTGTCCTGTTGGGTGTTGTCTTTCGTTGATTCATTTGGTTAAAGAGGCAATTTTTGCCCAGGAAGTGGAAAAGGCAATAAAGTTTAGGAAAGTTATTTTAAAACTAAAGGCTAAGTGAACAGTACATCAGAACTAGGGAATATGTTCTCAGTAGGTTGTAGGGCAGGAGGAATCAATGTACTCTAGGTCAGTGAGTGCAGTGTGCTTAGGAACAAGGATCAAGTGCTAATTTTGTTTCATCGATGTTGCTACCCCTGCTGATACAAATGAGATACTTTGTATTCTGCTGTTCCTTTTACAAATGAAACACAGTCCCTCCACGGGAGTCTCTTTGGTGAGTAGGAATGGAATCAATGGACTGCTATTGATCTCTAAAGTTTAATAATAAAAAAAATTATTGCATTAAACAACATGAGATAATCATATCTAAAACAAAATGCAAACAAAATGCAAACTAAAAACAAAATACAATTGGTCACTAAATTCTTGGGCTTGAAGTGTTCCATGTCACTGCTCCTAATCACTCTTGTATTATGTATGACTTGCTCAATATTTTCTGACAGTCTAAGTCTTCCTTGAAAGATCTTGACAAGCTTCTGATTAATTTTAGTCATATTTTTGGAACTTTTATATGCAAAATTTATGCCACAAGTGACTCTTTCCAAAACATACTGTCGGCCAAAATCATTGCTTAGAGCAACGGCTCAATCCTTGAAGGTCATTAGGCAGGGAACTTTTTTGGTGTTCTGTAATGATACTGTATTAATTGAATTACCTACCCATCTGTCACTAACATTGAGGAAGCAATAAATGTCTAATTGTTAGCTCATTTCTGCCACTAAATGAAGACTGTGAGCTTCTAGCTCCAGAGCAAGGGCCCTAAGTGCCAATGGGATCAGCATCTGTACTCTATGACATGCCATCTTTTGCATCCAGGAGATACGAGTTGTTAAATCCCAGGAAAAATGGGAGCATTATTCAGGACATTAGGTTTCTTTTATCACTCATGGAAAATAAATAGAAATGCATTCATACATGACACTGCTGTACATCAGGAAGCAATTGTAATTTTTATATGCTGGTGAGAGATTATAGAGTTATAAGTGGGAAAGCATAATATTTGTTTTCCAAAGCAGAAATTGCACTTCTTATCTTTGGGCAAAATACAGTTGTGGGTTAGAAATTCATTGTCTAATGCAGGTTTTATGCTCCATTTGCTGTTTGGTATGCTGGTAACACAAGTCTGAATTTTAATTTGTAGCGCTCTTTTGTGCCTGCACAGAAATTTATACATATCTGTGCATCCATCATTCTGAAAGAACATAAGAGTGGAATTAGGCCACTCGGCCCATTGAGTCTGTTCTGACATTCCATCATGGCTGATTTATTATTGTTTTATGTCAATTGCACTGTTTTCTCAGACAAGACCCATGAAAGAAACAACCTTTGCATTTGATCCAGGTGTCAACTGTAGAGGATCGGTGCTCCCTCAGGGGGCTTGACCCTCATAGATTTGATTCCGGGCAGCGTAATGTGAAGGCTTAACTTACTTGTCAGTCAAAAGCCGCCTCCACTATGTTGGTCATTGATCAGTCTGTTTGAAGAATGTAGCAGTTCTTTCCCAGTGACTGGCTTCCATACCACGGTACCTGCTTCCATTTCTGGATGCTTAAGAATAGCATGTGCAAAAGCCTCTGTCTCTTTGTTACGGGCTCACCTTCACAGTGAGGTCGAGACCAGTGCTGAGGAGCCATTGGAAAGTGTGCTGCAGATATAGAGAGCTCACCTGTGCCTGTTTGTTGAATGTTTAGTTTGGTAATTATGTAACTTGGGGAAAGTTAACGAAATACCTGTTGAGCTTGAAATGTGTACTGAATGTTTAGTGTCGCAGTTTTTGTAACTTGGGGTGGCTTAGATGAGTATTTGCTTTAGATGTTTGGTTGAGTGTTTTAGTGTTTGTCTGTAAATAAATGGTTAATGTACTTATTTGTAATCAGTGCCCTCTTTCTGTTCCACTCATTAAACTCACGAACCTGCTTCCCTGTAGCAGGTATTGATGTCAGAGAACTCTTGGCACAATGGTGCAGTACATCTTGTAGACATGAAGTACCATTGGTAGAGTGTGTGAATGTCCAGTTTGTTCTGAATGTTCTAAGCTGCTATACTGGTATTGGAACTGAGCTCATCCACACGGAAATGGAGTTTGTTTCAGTGCACTTAAGGCATGTGCTTTGCAAATGGTAAAAAAGCTTTAAGAAGTCAGGAGGTGAGAGATTCCCTGCAGGGTAGGCAGACACTAACCTTTACCAGTCCTGATATGGATTGAAGTCTCTAATGGAACTGCAGCAGGTAATTAAATTTTGGTTGAGTGCACGAACAGAATGTAGTCTGATTTTCTTCTCCTGATTACCTGTCACCAGGTTTGGAGTGGAATGTTTTACCATAGAGCTGCTGCTGAGTGGAAATCTGATTTTGAATGCTGAAGTTAAAAGCAGCCACTGTGACCAAGCTGAGTGGCAGTTGTTCAGTGCCACTGCCCCATGCTTATTGCTCACTCTAACTGAATGAAAAAGGAAAATGGAGCTCAGGAGTGACAAATCTGTCATTGTCTCTCAATCTTTGTTCCCTCTCCTCTGCTGAATTGGACATGCCTGCAGATTTTCAATTATATCTGCAGGTTTACACTAAACAATGGTATATGAAACAATGGGATTTGACTCCTTGCATAATCCTTTTTGCTTTTCCCTTTTTATAAATTGACACAGTCCATTTGGATGACAATCTTATCCAATTCCCGAGATTGATCCCACCCAACTGCTTTCTCACCACAGTCTTTATTTTTTCCCATTTAAAATTGGATACTGAATTTATTGATCTCATCTGCTGTGTCCAATCATTCTGTAACACATTCTAGGATTCCATAGTAACCTACACGATTATTATAATCCAGATTATTATTATTCAGGTTCTATAATAATATAGATTAGTAACACTGCTTAAATTGAAATGTTGCAAATATAAATGTGAAGTATATCTTTTTAGCCCAATCCTTATTATTTTAGAAATTAATTCAATTAATATGATCCAAATAACCAGAACCTCTTGGGCAAATTATGACAACAGTTAATCATTTTTCTTTGTGTATTGTACTGATGACCATAGTTTCGGAGTTAGTTATCATTCTGTGATCGTTTCAAAGCAGTGGGACTACATATTTTGCTCCAGTTGATCAAAGCCAGACAACCTTTAAAGGGTTGACGGTGGATATGCAATGGCAAGCATTTAAAGATCGCATGGATGAACTACAACAATTGTTCATCCCAGTTTGGCAAAAGAATAAATCAAGGAAGGTAGTGCACCCGTGGCTGACAAGGGAAATTAGAGATAGTATCAATTCCAAAGAAGAAGCATACAAATTAGCCAGAAAAAGTGGCTCACCTGAGGACTGGGAGAAATTCAGAGTTCAGCAGAGGAGGACAAAGGGCTTAATTAGGAAGGGGAAAAGAGATTATGAGAGAAAACTGGCAGGGAACATAAAAACTGACTGTAAAAGCTTTTATAGATATGTGAAAAGAAAAAGATTGGTTAAGACAAATGTAGTTCCCCTACAGACAGAAACAGGTGAATTGATTATGGGGAGCAAGGACATGGCAGACCAATTGAATAATTACTTTGGTCTGTCTTCACTAAGGAGGACATAAATAATCTTCCGGAAATAGTAGGGGACAGAGGGTCCTGTGAGATGGAGGAACTGAGGGAAATACATGTTAGTAGGGAAGTGGTGTTAGGTAAATTGAAGGGATTAAAGGCAGATAAATCCCCAGGGCCAGATGGTCTGCATCCCAGAGTGCTTAAGGAAGTAGCCCAAGAAATAGTGGATGCATTAGTAATAATTTTTCAAAACTCTTTAGATTCTGGACTAGTTCCTGAGGATTGAAGGGTGGCTAATGTAACCCCACTTTTTAAAAAAGGGAGGGAGAGAGAAACCGGGGAATTATAGACCGGTTAGCCTAACATTGGTGGTGGGGAAACTGCTAGAGTCAGTTATCAAAGATGTGATAACAGCACATTTGGAAAGCGGTGAAATCAGTGGACAAAGTCAGCATGGATTTGTGAAAGGAAAATCATGTCTGACGAATCTCATAGAATTTTTTGAGGATGTAACTAGTAGAGTGGATAGGGGAGAACCAGTGGATGTGGTATATTTGGATTTTCAAAAGGCTTTTGACAAGGAGATTAGTGTGCAAACTTAAAGCACACGGTATTGGGGGTAAGGTATTGATGTGGATGGAGAATTGGTTGGCAGACAGGAAGCAAAGAGTGGGAATAAACGGGACCTTTTCAGAATGGCAGGCAGTAACTAGTGGGGTACCGCAAGGCTCAGTGCTGGGACTACTGCACTACTGCAGTTGTACAAGGCCTTGGTGAGACCACACCTGGAGTATTGTGTGCAGTTTTGGGGGTCCCCTAATCTGAGGAAAGACATCCTTGCCATAGAGGGAGTACAAAGAAGGTTCACCAGATTGATTCCTGGGATGGCAGGACATTCATATGATGAAAGACTGGATGAACTAGGCTTGTACTCGTTGGAATTTAGAAGATTGAGGGGGGATCTTATTGAAACATATAAAATCCTAAAGGGATTGGACAGGCCAGATGCAAGAAGTTTGTTCCTGATGTTAGGGAAGTCCAGAACGAGGGGTCGCAGTTTGAGGATAAAAGGGAAGCCTTTTAGGACTGAGATTAGGAAAAACTTCTTCACACAGAGAGTGGTGAATCTGTGGAATTCTCTGCCACAGGAAACAGTTGAGGCCAGTTCATTGACTATATTTAAGAGAGAGTTAGATATGGCCCTTGTGGCTAAAGGGATCAGGGGGAATGGAGGGAAGGCTGGTACAGGGTTCTGAGTTGGATGATCAGCCATGATCATACTGAATGGCGGTGCAGGCTCTAAGGGCCGAATAGCCTACTCCTGCACCTATTTTCTATGTTTCTATGTGTTTATTCAGTATGGTTTCTGATAACAAAGCAATTAAAGCAACTGAATATTCAATTTATTGTATATTGTTTAAATCCATCAACCAGGTGTATTGGAATAGGAACATTACTCATTTGAGAATAAGTACCTATGTGTGGTGATTGGGTTGCTATTTTACGGTTTTCTCATGTGGGTATCTCAGAAATAGAAAAATGTTTTTTTTAAGCTGTTTTAGTAGTGACTATAATAGTGTTTTTCCACGGAAAGCCACGGATGTCTCCAGCTATACGTGTAATCAATGTACTGTATATATTACATCTGATTTATTTTGTTTCTTGCTGAACATCAACCAGCAACAGGGATATTTATGAGGAAGTATACATACAGTTTACCAGAACTTCTGGGCCTATCAAAGGCTGAAGGCAATTCTTCATCTGACCATTAAACTGAGCTTCATTTAGTACATTTGAAGTTCACTGTGCTTGACAGGTGGATTGAGTTCAAAATTCAATATAAATTTATTACCGAAGTATGTATACCATATACAAACTTGAGATTCATTTTCTTGCAGACACCCACAGGAACATAGAGAAATACACTAGAATCCATGAAAAAACATGTATAACAAAGAAGGAGTCCCAGAGTCGACAGGCTGTGTAGTCAGTTCAGCGTGAGGTGAGTGAAGTGGTTCTGGGCAACAACTGTTCCTGAACCTGGTGGTGTGGGACCTGAGACTCCTGCACCTCCCACCTGATGGTAGTAGCAAGAAGAGAGGGAGATAATCAAACTCAGACAGACAGGATGGGGTCAGGTGGGGAATCTTGGCTGGCATGGAGTAGTGAGGCTAAACACTGGTTGGCTTTCCGTTTTCAGGCCTTGACGCTTTAATCTGGCTTGAAGTCTGCCCCGGTGATGGCTGACCTTTGTCTGCTTTAAGGAGCTGTACCTGCATTCCTGAGAGTCAAATTCGCAGAATCTTTGAAATCATAAAGTCACTCGTTCATGTAGATGGTTCAAAAGTACATTTCTTAAAGGGGATTGCACGTTGCAGATTGCAGCGACCATAGCTCAGAAGAACTATTTCTAGTAGGTTTGTGAGTTGCCTGAAAAACGTCACTGTATATTGCCTGTGCCATGTTGGGAGCTGCTAGACACTGTTAGACTCTGCTTCTCTTCGATGTCCCAATCAGTGCATTGTGCCCACCTAATTTTGGTTCTAATGTGGTTGTTCCTTGGACTTAACAATGATTAATTAAGATTTTAGTCATCCCTCCTATTTTCTTGCTGGATATGTTTGGTAACTGTCATTAATATCTTGATAACTTCTTATATATATTTCAATTATCTCACTTTTTTTGTCTGAAGATGCTGCACATCACTCCATCATTCAGTTTGATTCAGTGTACCAATTTCTGTCACTGAATTTATTACATGCCTTGGAAAATGAATTGATTTGAAATTCATCCACCTTTTGCACTCTTTCTGATTATGTCCTATTCAGTCTAATCATTTGGATTTGCTCTTAAGTTGTGATTTACCTGATTGCTTTTGTCAAATATAAGGTCTGTTTGTTTTTTTAATGAATATTATAAAGATCTAAAATATTTTATTCATGATGCTTGTTTGGGATCCTTATCCAGTTGGTATCTTTCCTTAACAACACATGCCTGGATTATCCACTAATTTTCAGCAGTGGTGAGACAGTGGAAAATGTGACTGTGTCCTTGTATTAATTTTCAAAAGGTGGGCACTAATGAAGAAATTCGCCATTGCCTTCAATGCATGGGCATTAGGCCTTCTAAGGAAAATGTGTGGACCAAAGCTTTAGACTTGGCACAATATTCATGGTCTACCAGTCAGCAGTGACTCCTGCTCTTATGTCTGCTTTTGTCATGGACTGCAGCAGGTACCTCAATCACTGGAGTGATATTGTCAACAACCGCCCCACAAAACCCTCCAAATCCATTAGCAGGTAAAAGGAGCCAGTGTTGGTGTCCTCAGCCTTAATTGCTCTCAGTCAGCTCCAAAATGGGCAGACCATATTGTTCTTGTGCCCAACACCAGACATCCATTCCAAGCTTTGTCATGACAAAAAGATTACAAGGTGGACAGAGCAGATAGCTCAAGATTGTTTGAGAAAGAGTTGCATTCTCATTGGCTCCTGGGACATCCCCGAATCCCTTCTGCTCGATGTAAACATTGATCATTCGGATAGCATTGAGAAAAATGCACCACTTTCCAAACTTTTGATCTTCATCCTTTCTGCCCCGTCTCTTTTTCCCACTGTGGCCTCATCTACCACCTTGGAACCAACGGAAATGAGGGGAAACAGTTGTCATGATGATGAAGGATTGTCTCTTGGATAACATGCAGTCAATTATCGCCTTTATTTGCTACCATTTAATGACTTAAATCTGATGACAGCACCTGCAAGAGTGATGAAGCATTAACACTTGTTCATGCTTTCCAATCATTTTATCACTTTAAAAATAATGCATTTTTATAGTCAATGTTAATTGTAGCCACCCCAGTAAAAATTTAAGACATTTTAATTTTAAAGGATATGGAATTACTGATGTCTGCTTGGTGCCAGAATCTGACAGCAAATTTATGATGTGTTTGTATCGGTCACGCCAAGGTACCTCTGACTAGTGAAGTGTCTCAGCACAGTGACAGGAAAGGCTGCCATAAGGTTACTTCAAACTCCAGGGTGATTTTGTCGATGCCTCTGTCAGTCTGACAGGTGAAAACAAGAGCAATGTGATGTGACAATGATAGTTTTCAGTGGGATGTGATGCAGTTGCCTATGGAGAGACATTTGAGATGAAGCATTATGTGATACAGTCAGTCAGTCAGTCCCATGGCATGTCTGCGACTGCAGACACTAGAAATTGTGATTATGTTGCCCACTCACAGGGAGATTTGAGCCCTTGAGTTGGATGAGTAACATATCAGGCTTTGAAATACGAAGGTTCACTTAAAATATTACCTTGAGTTTAAAAATCATGATGCAGAGCAAGGACTAACAAATATATCTGGAGATAAGTGTGAGTTTCAGGAACTAGACAGAAGGCTGAAGAACAGGAGCTCAAGGGTGGCGTTCTCAGGATTGCTGCCAGTGCTACGTGTCAGTGATGGTAAGAATTGGAGGAGATGGCAGTTCAATGCGTGGCTGAGGAATTGGTGCAGGGAGCAGGGTCTTAGATTTTTGGATCATTGGGAACTCTTCTGGGGAAGGTGGGACCTGTACAGATTGGATGGGTTGCATCTGAACTCAAGGGGGAGCAATATCCTTGCAGGTAGGTTTACTAGCACGGTTCGGGAGGGTTTAAACTAATTTGCAAGGGGGGGTGAATAGAGCAGTGAAAGAAGTGCATGGAGTAAGGTCAGATCTGACATATAGAGAGGCTTTGAGGAAAGAGAAGCAGAATAAACGGTGTAAAGACAATAAGGTAGAAGGGCTGAAATGTGTGTACCTCAATGCAAGAAGCATCAGGAACAAAGGTGATGAACTGAGAGCTTGGATACATACATGGAATTATGATGTAGTGGCCATTACAGAGACTTGGCTGGCACCAGGGCAGGAATGGATTCTCAATATTCCTGGATTTCAGTGCTTTAAAAGGGATAGAGAGGGTGGAAAAAGGGGAGGAGGGGTGGCATTACTGGCCAGGGATACTATTACAGCTACAGAAAGGGTGGGTAATGTAGCAGGATCCTCTTTTGAGTCAATATGGGTGGAGGTCAGGAACAGGAAGGGAGCAGTTACTCTATTGGGGGTATTCTCTAGGCCCCCTGGTAGCAGCAGAAATACAGAGGAGCAGATTGGGAGGCAGATTTTGGAAAGGTACAAAAATAACAGGGTTGTTATAGAAACATAGAAAATAGGTGCAGGAGTAGGCCATTCGGCCCTTCGAGCCTGCACCGCCATTTATTATGATTATGGCTGATCATCCAACTCAGAACCCCGCCCCAGCCTTCCCTCCATACCCCCTGACCCCCGTAGCCACAAGGGCCATATCTAACTCCCTCTTAAACATAGCCAATGAACTGGCCTCAACAGTTTGCTGTGGCAGAGAATTCCACAGATTCACCACTCTCTGTGTGAAGAAGTTTTTCCTAATCTCGGTCCTAAAAGGCTTCCCCTCTATCCTCAAACTGTGACCCTTTGTTCTGGACTTCCCCAACATCGGGAACAATCTTCCTGCATCTAGCCTGTCCAATCCCTTTAGGATCTTATACGTTTCAATCAGATCCCCCCTCAATCTTCTAAATTCCAACGAGTACAAGCCCAGTTCATCCAGTCTTTCTTCATATGAAAGTCCTGCCATCCCAGGAATCAATCTGGTGAACCTTCTTTGTACTCCCTCTATGGCAAAGATGTCTTTCCTCAGATTAGGGGACCAAAACAGCACACAATATCCAGGTGTGGTCTCACCAAGGCCTTGTACAACTGCAGTAGTACCTCCCTGCTCCTGTACTCGAATCCTCTCGCTATAAATGCCAGCATACCATTCGCCTTTTTCACCGCCTGCTGTACCTGCATGCCCACTTTCAATGACTGGTGTATAATGACATCCAGGTCTCGTTGCACCTCCCCTTTTCCTAATCGGCCACCATTCAGATAATAATCTGTTTTCCTATTTTTGCCACCAAAGTGGATAACTTCACATTTATCCACATTGAATTGCATCTGCCATGAGTTTGCCCACTCACCCAACCTATCCAAGTCACCCTGCATCCTCTTAGCATCCTCCTCACTGCTAACACTGCCACCCAGCTTCGTGTCATCCGCAAACTTGGAGATGCTGCATTTAATTCCCTCATCCAAGTCATTAATATATATTGTAAACAACTGGGGTCCCAGCACTGAGCCTTGCGGTACCCCACTAGTCACCACCTGCCATTCTGAAAAGGTCCCGTTTATTCCCACTCTTTGCTTCCTGTCTGCTAACCAATTCTCCACCCACACCAATACCTTACCCCCAATACTGTGTGCTTTAAGTTTGCACACTAATCTCCTGTGTGGGACCTTGTCAAAAGCCTTTTGAAAATCCAAATATACCACATCCACTGGTTCTCCCCTATCCACTCTACTAGTTACATCCTCAAAAAATTCTATGAGATTCGTCAGACATGATTTTCCTTTCACAAATACATGCTGACTTTGTCCGATCATTTCACCGCTTTCCAAATGTGCTGTTATCACATCCTTGATAACTGACTCCAGCAGTTTCCCCACCACTGATGTTAGGCTAACCGGTCCATAATTCTTATCATGGGTGACTTTAACTTCCCTAATATTGATTGGCACCTGATTAGTTCCAAGGGTTTAGATGGGGCAGAGTTTGTTAAGTGTGTCCAGGATGGATTCCTGTCACAGTATGTGGACAGGCAGACTAGGGGGAATGTCATACTAGATCTAGTACTAGGTAATGAACTGGGTCAGGTCACAGATCTCTCAGTGGGTGAGCACCTGGGGGACAGTGATCACCACTCCCTGGCCTTTAGCATTATCATGGTAAAATATAAAATCAGAGAGGACAGGAAAATTTTTAATTGGGGAAGGGCAAATTATGAGGCTATAAGGCTAGAACTTGCGAGTGTGAATTGGGATGATGTTTTTGCAGGGAAATGTACTGTGGACATGTGGTCGATGTTTAGAGATCTCTTGCAGGATGTTAGGGATAAATTTGTCCCGGAAAGGAAGATAAAGAATGGTAGGGTGAAGGAACCATGGGTGACAAATGAGGTGGAAAATCTAGTCAGGTGGAAGAAGGCAGCATGCATGAGGTTCAGAAAGCAAGGATCAGATGGGTCTATTGAGGAATATAGGGAAGCAAGAAAGGAGCTTAAGAAGGTGCTGAGAAGAGCAAGAAGGGGGCATGAGAAGGCCTTGGCAAGTAGGGTAAAGGAAAACCCCAAGGCATTCTTCAATTATGTGAAGAACAAAAGGATGATAGAAGTGAAAGTAGGACCGATTAGAGATAAAGGTGGGAAGATGTGCCTGGAGGCTGTGGAAGTGAGCAAGGTCCTCAATGAATACTTCTCTTCGGTATTCACGAATGAGAGGGAACTTGATGATGGTGAGGACAATATGAGTGAGGTTGATGTTGTGGAGCATGTTGATATTAAGGGAGAGGAGGTGCTGGAGTTGTTAAAATACATTAGGACGGATAAGTCCCCGGGGCCTGATGGAATATTCCCCAGGCTGCTCCACGAGGTGAGGGAAGAGATTGCTGAGCCTCTGGTTAGGATCCTTATGTCCTCATTGTCCACGGGAATGGTACCGGAGGATTGAAGGGAGGCGAATGTTGTCCCCTTGTTCAAAAAAGGTAGTAGGGGGATAGTCTGGGTAATTATAGGCCAGTGAGCCTTACGTCTGTGGTGGGAAAGCTGTTGGAAAAGATTCTTAGAGATCTATGGGCATTTAGAGAATCATGGTCTGATCAGTGACAGTTAGCATGGCTTTGTGAAGGGCAGATCGTGTCTAACAAACCTGATAGAGTTCTTTGAGGAGGTGACCAGCCATGTCGATGAGGGTAGTGCAGTGGATGTGATCTATATGGATTTTAGTAAGGCATTTGACAAGGTTCCACACGGTAGGCTTATTCAGAAAGTCAGAAGGCATGGGATCCAGGGAAGATTGGCCAGGTGGATTCAGAATTGGCTTGCCTGCAGAAGGTAGAGGGTGGTGGTGGAGGGAGTACATTCGGATTGGAGGGTTGTGACTAGTGGTGTCCCACAAGGATCTGTTCTGGGACCTCTACTTTTCGTGATTTTTATTAACGACCTGGATGTGGGGGTAGAAGGGTGGGTTGGCAAGTTTGCAGACAACACAAAGGTTGGTGGTGTTGTAGATAGTGTAGAGGATAGTTGAAGATTGCAGAGAGACATTGATAGGATGCAAAAGTGGGCTGAGAAGTGGCAGATGGAGTTCAACCCAGAGAAGTGTGAGGTGGTACACTTTGGAAGGACAAACTCCAAGGCAGAGTACACTGTAAATGGCAGGATACTTGGTAGTGTGGAGGAGCAGAGGGATCTGGGAGTACATGTCCACAGATCCTTGAAGGTTGCCTCACAGGTGGATAGGGTAGTTAAGAAAGCTTATGGGGTGTTAGCTTTCATAAGTCGAGGGATAGAGTTTAAGAGTCGCGAGGTAATGATGCAGCTCTATAAAATTCTGATTAGGCCACACTTATCGAGTACTGTGTCCAGTTCTGGTCAACTCACTATAGGAAGGATGTGACAGCATTGGAAAGGGTACAGAGGAGATTTACCAGGATGTTGCCTGGTTTAGAGAGTACGCATTATGATCAGAGATTAAGGGAGCTAAGACTTTACTCTCTGGAGAGAAGGAGGATGAGAGGAGACATGATAGAGATATACAAGATATTAAGAGGAATAGATAGAGTGGACAGCCAGCGCCTCTTCCCCAGGGCACCACTGCTCAATACAAGAGGACATGGCTTTAAGGTAAGGGATGGGAAGTTCAAGGGGGATATTAGAGGAAGGTTTTTTACTCAGAGTGGTTGGTGCGTGGAATGCACTGCCTGAGTCAGTGGTGGAGGCAGATACACTAGTGAAATTTAAGAGACTACTAGACAGGTATATGGAGGAATATAAGGTGGAGAGGTATATGGGAGGCAGGGTTTGAGGGTCGGCACAACATTGTGGGCCGAAGGTCCTCTACTGTGCTGTACTATTCTATATTCTATGTTTTATTAGATACCCTTCCTACAGTAGGATTTCTTCCTAAATTGCATTTGAGAATATAAGGTGCTGAATCCTTGGATTTACAGCGGCAATGCAAACTCCTTTTAAGAACTGAGGCAATGTAGGCAATTGTAATCAGATGCAAAATGCCAAGGCATTCTGTGTTGAGTACCAGCTCAATCTAATTAAGGTTCATGGCAAGAAATTAGTGTGTGAAAGCCTGTGTAAAATAGTGTCAAAGAAAGAACTGTTCAAGGTTAATTTCTGCAACTGTATTGTTGTCAACGTTTACGTCAAAGTTTTGCAACCAATAGAATGTCCCCAACAACCGTCTCAGGGAAAAGTTGTAAGCCTTTTCTTGATGATGCTTGGCCATTTTTACTTATTTTGCCACTTATGTACATAATCAATAGGAGCTAGAGTAGGCAATTGGGCCTCTCAAACATGTTCTGTCATTCCAAAAATCATGGATGATCTTCTACCTCAGACATTGTTTTCCTAACTCCATTATCCGTTGTTTCCTTTAATATTCAGAAATCTACCGATCTCTGTTTGGGAATGTAATCAGTGAATTAGTTTCCAAATTCATCACCCTCGTGAATGAAAAAAAATCCCTTCAATTTTGTCTTTAACAGCCTAAGATGTTGAGACTATGATTCCTAGTAACTAGGGGAAACTGTGTATCTGCACTGCGGAGCTTCTAAGAATTATGTACTTTACACTCCAGTTCAGCAAGAATAAACATAGTTTATTTGAAGAGGGCACAGTGTGAATATACGGGGAGTGGCTTGTGCCTGTGTGATGTAAATGGGTAATGTCAATAAATTGCGACTGACTTTACATGGTTTATGAAGACCTTACCTGTTCTTTAGTTTTACTACTATCCACGAGTAGAAAGTTAAGTTTCACTTTGTTTGAAATATGTCCTACAATATAAACACTGGCAAATTAACTTTCCTGGGTATATAAGGTAAGTACACTGATTCTGATCTTCTGAATCTGAACACCCATACCCTTGGGCTGCATTTGCCAGGAGCATGGAATCATTGAATTCACCTTGCTACTTAATCAGATGCAAACTAAAATAGAAATGGTCATGTAAGTGAACTCAAGTAAATGTATACAAGCACCTCCTCACAGCACCAGTAACCCAGGTTTAACCCTGACCTCCAATGCAGTTTATATGAAGTTTGCATCTTCTTTTCATTGGTTTCCTCCCACATCCCAAAGATGTGTGGTTTGGAATATTTTAAAGAAGTGAGGCCAGAGACAAACTCAATTTCCCCAAAGGACTAAAATAAAGACAAAAGAAATAAACGATAACATGAAATATGTTTGTTTTGAAATTCTTTTGTCCTCCATTTTAACATCCCGCTACCTCACAAAAAGTTTTGCTTAAATATTGGACGAAAAAATTTTACATGAATATATTAATTTTTTGCTTATGCAACATAGTGGGACTTCAATCTTATAACATATACAGTAGTCCTTCAGTGCACAGTGTCAGTATTAAGAAAGGTGCTGAAACAGAACAGCAACATAACCCTAATCCGAGTGGTGCCACGCGTCATTCCATCAATCTTAATAGAAGACTCAGAGCTGTAAAGGCAAAAAATATATCAGTGCTTGCCAAATCCTTGGTGATGTATTATTTTAAGTGATTTGGCTATTTTTAATTAACAGTTTTAATTGTCATTTTCAATAAGCATGTTTCAGATCTATGTTTTTAATACTGAGAGCAGCCCATCACTGTTACTCTGATTCTATTACTGGAACTATGTTTAAGACAACATTTGCTCGGGTATAGATATTTTAAGAGGTTCCAATGGGTTTTCTTAATAAATATGAACATCTGAAGGAACTAGCAAAAGTGGGAGATTTTTGTGTCAATTATACAGCATAGGGTATAGACCGGGAGTTTGTTTCGCTGAACACCTACGCTCTGTCCGCCAGAGAAAGCAGGATCTCCCAGTGGCCACACATTTGAATTCCACGTCCCATTCCCATTCTGATATGTCTATCCACGGCCTCCTCTACTGTAAAGATGAAGCCACACTCAGGTTGGAGGAACAACACCTTATATTCCATCTGTGTAGCCTCCAACCTGATGGCATGAACATTGACTTCTCAAACTTCCGCTAATGCCCCACCTCCCCCTCGTACCCCATCCGTTATTTATATACACACACATTCTTTTTCTCTCTCTCTCCTTTTTCTCCCTCTGTCCCCCTCACTATACCCCTTGCCCATCCTCTGGGTTTTCCCCCCCTCCCCCTTTCTTTCTCCCTAAGCCTCCTGTCCCATGATCCTCTCATATCCCTTTCGCCAATCACCTGTCCAGCTCTTGGCTCCATCCCTCCCCCTCCTGTCTTCTCCTATCATTTTGGATCTCCCCCTCCCCCTTTCAAATCTCTTACTAGCTCTTCTTTCAGTTAGTCCTGACGAAGGGTCTCGGCCTGAAACGCCGACTGTACCTCTTCCTAGAGATGCTGCCTGGCCTGCTGCGTTCACCAGCAACTTTGATGTGTGTTGCTTGAAATTCCAGCATCTGCAGATTTCCTCGTGTTTAGGTTATATAAGGTTTATACAACATAGAAAGACCATTTGGCCCAACAGTTCTGTGTTAGTCGTGTATTAATGTTCCAAATGAGCCCCCTCTTGTTTTTTCATTCATCTTATCCTATCTTTTTAATCCTTCCTTCTTCACAGAGATAATTAGTTTGCTCTTAAATGTATATGTTACTCATCACAACCATCCTTGCAGCTAATAAATATAGATTAAAGTGATAATCTAGTGAATAAAAAGCTTATTCATGAGTAGTAGTGCCACCTGGCATTTGTTTAACATTGACTGCTTCTTTTGGTGAATTGCAGAAGCAATTTCTTTTCCCTTTTCAAAGCCTTTGTAGCAGTAGCATTTATAAAGTGCTGAATTTTATTTGCAAATATTTAACGGAAGCCTATATATTTCAAACAGCCAAGAGCCCGATAGTTAATATGACCATGAGGATTTTGCTGCAGATAAATTTCACATTGATTTTACTGGATATAATATCCAAATAAAGAACTGAGCTTTCATTCTATTGCAAAAAAAATTACAATACAGGAATTGTTTTATATTTAGATGACTCCTTCACCTAAATCACTTCATTTTTGAATATGGATCTTTTATTCCCTGCCAGTGAAATGTAAGAGAATGAACACTACTTACCTGCTGATTTCAAAAAGGTATTGGCATGTACCCAAGTGAGAATAACTTCCAAAACAGATCCCTGCGACGTCACAAGAAAAGGCAAATAAAACAGAAAATTTTAGGAATACTCAATAGATCAGTCAGCATCTATGAATGACTACATCAGAATCACAGTTTATTTGAAGCTATCATGCTGTTTAAGCTTTCATTGCTCACAATATAAATCAGAAAACTACACTAACATTACAGTAATACATCTGATATCGGGCTCTTGGCTATTTGAAATATATAGGCTTCTGTTAAGTATTTGCCAATAAAATTCAGCACATTATAAATGCTACTGCTGCAAAGGCTTTGAAAAGGGAAAAGAAATTGCTTCCGCAATGGTATTCTTCCTTTCATATGATATCACTTAACTTAAACTTAAACATTTGAAAGCAAGTAGTTAGATTTTCTGTGAATTTACTTCAAAATAAGTCATAGAGGCAAAGATGTCATAGTGCCATAAAACATTGACCTGGCTCCATCAATGCACCAAAACTATATTAATCATCAAACCCTATTAAGACTCTATTTTACTTTCCCCACATTCTCCTACATTCCCATCAACTGCCCCCAAATTCTATCCTGACCAACACAGATGAGGCAATGTACATTGGCCAATACCCCATCAGCCATGGTGTGAGAAAGAAAAACAACAGGACCCATAAAGATTGGTTATAATTTGCATTTTATTATTTAATGTAAATGAATGGGATAGATTTTCCACTGCCCCAAGGCAGCTGGTCATTAATCACATTATCTGTTTCTTTCAGATTCTGACATCACCTTTTATTTAATTGGAGACGATCTTTTGCCAAATTTGCCCTGTTCAACAAGGACTCAAGACACTTGTGCTGTGGCGTTTGACTCCTTAATGATCCATCAGAACATAAGGTGAAGAATCCTTGCAAATGTGTCCATGGGTCGTGGGAACAGTTCAGTGATGGGACAAGTGAAGTTATCTCCACAAGTTCAAGAGCCTGGTGGCGGAGTGGTGTGAGTCCTGAAGCTCATGTACCTTCTTCCTGATGGCAGCAGTGAGAAGGGAGCATGACCTGGGTGGTGGGGGCCCCTGATGACTGATGCTTCTTTCCTGCGACAATGCTCCGTGTAGATGTATTCAGCCGTGGGGAGGACTTTACCCTTGATGGACTGGCCCATATCCACTACTTTTTGTAGGATTTTCCATTCAAGGGTATTGGTGTTTCCATACTAGATTGTGATGCAACCAGTCAATACACTTTCTACCACACATCTTTAGAAGTTTGTCAAAGTTTTAGATCTCATGCCGAATTCTTGTAAACTTCTAAGGAAATAGAGGAGCTGCAGTGCTTTCTTCATAATTGCACTTATATTCTGGGCCAGAACAGATTTTCTGAAATGATAACACTAAGGAATTTAAAGTTGCTGACCCTCTCCACCTCTGATCAATGAGGACTGGCTCATGGACCTCTGGTTTCCTCCTCTTGTAGTCAATAATCATCTCCTTGGTCTTGCTGACATTGAGTGAGAGAGGTTGTTGTTGTGGAACCACTCAGCCAGATTTTCAACCTCCCTCCTATATGCTGAATTGGACAACAAAAGTCCTGTTATCCGCAAATTTAAATATGACATTGGATCTGTACTTAGCCACATAGTCATAAGTGTGAAGTGAGTAGAATTCCTCCATCGATAACTATTGGGAACTGATAAACAGATTAATAGTGCCGTAGTAATATTGGTAATGTTCTAATTTGTTATGTATTTCATTTAAATACAAATTATGTTAAATGATAGTTTCTTTTTTTATTGCTTTTTAACTATTTGTATGAAATTTCGGCTAACTGGAGCAGTTGCTTTAATTGTGCCAAAATTTACTGGTTTTGATGTGTTCCAATTAACTTTAATCCACTGTATTTGGAACATAGCTAAGTAAAATATCTAAACAAATAGCAGCAAGGTCTGACTGCAAGAGTAATAAGGGGGAAAAAGATAGAGTACAAAACCAGCTAGACACAAAACAGATAGAAAACAAGGAAGGAGCTCAGGAAAATTCTAATTACCTGCAAAATGAGACTGAATAAAATTCTGTTAACTGTGCGTTGACAAGCCTTCATGTCCTGATGGACTTCATCTTTGTTATCTGAGAAAAATATTACATTCATTTTAATTTATTAAAAATCCTAATAATTGGAAATAATTCCATTAGATTGGGAAATAGTGCATGTAAATTCCATAATCAAAAAAAGAAGGGAGACTAAAAACAGGAAAGCTCAAACCAACTGGCTTACATTTGTCATTGGCGAAGTGTTAAAAGCCATTATTAAAGATGTTATAGAAAAGTTCAGAGTAATCAGGCAAAGTTATCATTGTTTTCTGGCAGGGAAATCATGTTTGGCCAACATATTGAAGTTCTTTGAAGAAGTGAAAGATGAAGTGTTACTTCTGGATGATGTGGAACTGTTGGATCCACTGTATTTAGCTTTCTGAAAGATATTTGATTAGGTAACACTTCAAAGGTTATTGAGTAAACTTTATGGTGTAGAAGGTAACGTACTGGAGTGGTAGAAGATTGTTTAGCTAACAGGAAGAGGCAAGAGGCATAAATAGATCTTTTTCTTTTGGGAGGCATGATGCAACATGAGGTTTGCCAATGGGATTGGTGCTGGGGCCTCAATCTTTTTACAATTTATATACATATGATTTGAATGAAGGAACCAAAGGAATTGTTGTAAAGTTTGTTGGTGACACAAAAATAGAAAGGAAGGAAGTTGTGAAGATGATGTGCAGGAAGTAAATACAAAAACTAATAATGCTATTTATTGCCATGGGAACTTGAATTAAAAATAGAGAGTTAATGCTTCAGTTACAGAGGGAATAGTGAAACCAAATTTAGACCCCTGTGCGCAGTATTGTTCTCCTCAGTTGTGGAAGGATATGAATGGGTTAGAAGCAATTTTAAGGAGCTTTATTAGATTGATACCCAGAATGGGAAGGGCAAACCTTCAGGAGCAGTTGGACAGAGGACTGAGTAGGACTTCACTGAAAGATATAAGATCTTAATGGGTCACAACAGTTTGAATGTGGAGAGGATTAATCAGTTGTTATTCTTGGTAGTTTAATTCACATAATTCTTCAAAATAAAATAGGAACACTGAGCAGGAGGAGGCCATTCTGAGCTGCACTATTTAGTAAAATCATGAGTGATCTTTTATATCAATGTTTTTTTCATGCACCAATGAGACAGTTTCAGTTTCCTGACTAACCAAAAATCTACCATTCTCTTTCTTGAATATGTTCAAGTTGCATGACACGAAAATCCCATATTTCAAGAAGCTATTGGTAAACCTCTGTTGCACTTCCCTTTGCAAGTTATCCTTCCTTTGGCAAGAAGACCAGACTTTCATAGAATATTTTAACTGGAGTCCCATTGTGACCTTGTGTAGCTGCAGTAGAAGGTTTTCATATCTTCTTTGCAGTATAGGCCAGTGCCTTATGTGTTTTCCTAATTGTTTACTGTCCTTGCATGTTAACTTTAAGATATTTTTATACAGACACACTCAGATTCTTCTCAGTACAGGTGCACATTCCTTCATCCGAAATTCCAAAATCCAAAAAGCTC
Source organism: Mobula hypostoma (assembly GCF_963921235.1). Lineage (NCBI taxonomy): Eukaryota > Metazoa > Chordata > Chondrichthyes > Myliobatiformes > Myliobatidae > Mobula > Mobula hypostoma. The sequence continues at coordinate 50,123,645 of NC_086128.1, forward strand.
CAAAAACCGAAGTTTTTCTCACCAACAGCTGACCTCACTCAGGTGTGACGTGGCAGCACTAGCAGAGGCCGCCAGATGTCAGTTGTGGCTCAGCGCTCGTACTGGTTACACGTGCATTTGCTGTTCGCTGATATTTTGTGTTCACTGTTGACTTTGTGTTTAATTTCACTGTCAAAATGTCAAAAGGAGCTACAGATACCCCTATGGGTGACAATGAGAAAAAGAGAAGGAAGCATCTATCATTATCAATAACACAGAAAGTGGAGTTATTGCAGAAGCGTGATCGTGGTGTGTCTTACTGAAGAAAATAGTGTCGGAGCTACCACTGTATATGATTTAAATAAACAGAAAGACAAGTTACTGAAGTTTTATAGTGACAGTGACATTCTACATTTATTCCAATAAGTCATTTACCATGTGTTTGATTTGGTTCGTTTGAAGTTGTATATTTTTATGTTTTATTACATGTTTTTGTTGGAGATAAAAATTTTTCTTGTCATTATTCCCTAAACAATAGAGTAGAACAACTATTTACACAGCGTTTACATTGTATTAGATATCACAAGTAATCTAGAGATGACTTAAAGTATACGGGAGGATGTGCGTCGGTTTGGTGCGCCGCTGGGTCCTAAAGTCTATTGCACTGAGACAGGTGAAATAAGGGACTTGAGCATATGTGTTTTTTGGGGGGCAGGAGGGGTCTGAAATCCGAAAAATTCTGAATTCCAAAATGTAACTGGCCCTAAGGATTTCGGATAAGGGATTGTGGACCTGTACCAACATTTATCAACCTCACTATTTAAACATTGAACTCTGCTATTTATTCATATGTTTGTGTAATCTATGGGAACTGTGTTTGCATGGAAATAAATGACAGAAACGTTTAGGTGAAGGAATCTAATAACTTTCCCATGGAAAAATCAGAGTTAATAGAAGAAAGAAGATTGGTTGCACATCCTGATTTATGAATCAATTCAATGAAGCGTATTTGGGGAAAAAATGTAGTTTTGAAGTGAATAGCCATGAATGGTTACTGGAATGGACTGTTTCAAAAGATCTGGATCATGTTTTTATCTGTGATATTACCTTTTTCATGACTACATAACTGAACATGGCTTTCTATATTAGAGGGCTCGACAGAAGGAAACTGAAAAAGTCACTCTGTGTCTAGTACATTCATATCCAATCACCTGTACTAAATATTAATAAAGACTGTGTCGGGTTCTCTGTCACCAACTTCTTTGTTCTCAATTGAAACACATTGTTCTGAGCCATTGATAGAAGACAGTTGACTGACACTTGAGTTTTAAAAGCAATGAGGATGAAATTCCTCTCTGTTCTATTCTTAGCGCACTGTTAATATGTTCATATCAGATTCTGCTGCACAGGAGAATTTCAACCCCAAACTCCTTTCAGAAGCAAAAATGCCAGAGGGATTTACAGCTGGCTTGATTTACCTTATTGAACTGGTGACAGATTCTTACATTGAGATGTCTTGTTGATTATATTCTGATTTTCTATTGAAAAGGCCACTGCAGTGCTGATGGCCTTTACTTGTAATCTGCAATTATACAGAGATCTGTAAATTCCTGGTGACTGACATCAATTTGTGCTCCGGTTAAATGATAGCTGAAATCTCAGTATTTTATTGCATTTCTGAATTTCCCCTTTTTGATATACTTTATTTATATAGCAGTTACAAAGCTATCAATTTTTGAGCAGCTTCACAATTAAAAATGCTTAAATAAACCGATCTAATCAAAGGTCAGATGGTGTTTTTCAACACCTGACTCCCTTGCATGCCAGGTGAAAATTTGGGTCAATGCCCACAACATTGGAATTCAATAAATCACCACAAATACTCCAAATCAATTACTATTCCAGTTTAAATATACAGATTAAAGTAAATATCAAACCTTTTCTTCACTGCATGAGAACTAGATATTGATTGGGCTGAGATTTGTTAAACAGACCTTTGTTCGAACTAATAAAATCTATCTTCAATAGCCAACTTTAGGTAGATTCCATGGAACAATTCACTTTTTCCTTGTTCATTATGCCAAGCATATTAATCTCTTTGTTCACTTTAATAGCAATAACTTGAAACACTGTTGCTTTGTAATTACTGCTTATTGATTTCCTCAGTGCAGGTATAGGTATTTTGCTAATTTTCTGGTGCCAAAATCAATCAGATTTCACTTTGGAAAAATGCTCAGTTCATGACGGTTAATTGGCTTAAAAGTCATATACAATCAGTCCTATAATAGTTATTGCCCATATTCCAGCTCTTGAGAGCACATACCTGGCCAAGGTCCGATTCTGAAATAAGGTTGAGGAAATTGGGTCTTGATTTCACCATGAGTAAACTGATTGAGCATTATTTCAGCCTTTAGTCTTGCGAAGCAGGCTGTGGCAAAAGCATGAAACTCTTATGACAAGATTTATAGACTAAGTTAAGGTTATTGCAATAGCATTAATCAACAAGATAGATGGATTGCTTTTTTAAATTCTGTTGTGAAAATGGATAAAGTACTATAAGTAGTTCTTAAGAGAATGAAAACAATCTATGAATATTCTTTTGAAATATCTATGTTGAAATTTTACATTAATGTATAAACATCATGACAGCTGTGTTTGTTGATCTAAATCATAGCCTAGCACTGGAACAGGCTTCATATTAATGACTACAGTTAATTGTTCTCCATTTCAATAGGAATGTCATGTGGGGAAAAGCATATGCTTCTGTAGCTATGATTGCTTTGTGCTTACATGCAGTTATGAGGCCTAGAAAATTGATTGCATATGGAAAGGTAGGTAATTCAATTGAGACTGTTTGCATGGGGTTTCCATATATAAGGAATTAGGGGGCATCAATCTGGATCTTTTCCTTTTAACTGAATAGCACGATGAGTCTTTTGGCCCTTCTTGGCTGTGCCGAACCATTTTCTGCCTAGTCCCACTGACCTGCACACGGACCATATCCCTCCATACACCTCCCATCCATGTATCTGTCCAATTTATTCTTAAATGTTAAAAAAGAACCCGCATTTACCACCTCGTCTGGCAGCTCATTCCATACTCCCACCACTCTCTGTGTGAAGAAGCCCCCCCTAATGTTCCCTTTAAACTTTTCCCCCCTCACCCTTAACCCATGTCCTCTGGTTTTTTTCTCCCCTTGCCTCAGTGGAAAAAGTCTGCTTGCATTCACTCTATCTATACCCATCATAATTTTATACACCTCTATCAAATCTCCCCTCATTCTTCTACGCTCCAGGGAATAAAGTCCTAATCTATTCAACCTTTCTCTGTAACTGAGTTTCTCAAGTCCTGGCAACATCCTTGTAAACCTTCTCTGCACTCTTTCAACCTTATTTATATCCTTCCTGTAATTTGGTGACCAAAACTGAACACAATACTCCAGATTCGGCCTCACCAATGCCTTATACAACCTCATCATAACATTCCAGCTCTTATACTCAATACTTCGATTAATAAAGGCCAATGTACCAAAAGCTCTCTTTACGACCCTATCTACCTGTGACGCCACTTTTAGGGAATATTGTATCTGTATTCCCAGATCCCTCTGTTCCACTGCACTCCTCAGTGCCTTACCATTAACCCTGTATGTTCTACCTTGGTTTGTCCTTCCAACGTGCAATACCTCACACTTGTCTGTATTAAGCTCCATTTGCCATTTTTTCAGCCCATTTTTCCAGATGGTCCAAGTCCCTCTGCAGGCTCTGAAAACCTTCCTCACTGTCTACTACACCTCCAATCTTTGTATCATCAGCAAACATGCTGATCCAATTTACCACATTATCATCCAGATCATTGATATAGATGACAAATAACAATGGACCCAGCACTGATCTCTGTGGCACACCACTAGTCACAGGCCTCCACTCAGAGAAGCAATTCTCTACCACCACTCTCTGGCTTCTTCCATCGAGCCAATGTCTAATCCAATTTACCATCTCTCCATGTATACCTAGCGACTGAATTTTCCTAACCTCCCATGCGGGACCTTGTCAAAGGCCTTACTGAAGTCCATGTAGACAATATCCACTGCCTTCCCTTCATCCACTTTCCTGGTAACCTCCTCGAAAAACTCCAACAGATTGGTCAAACATGACCTATCACGCACAAAGCCATGTTGACTCTCCCTAATAAGCCCCTGTTTATCCAAATGCTTGTATATTCTGTCTCTTAGTACTCCCTCCAATAACTTACCTACTACTGATGTTAAACTCACCGGCCTATAATTTCCCGGATTACTTTTCGATCCTTTTTTAAACAACAGAACAACATGAGCCACTCTCCAATCCTCCGGCACTTCACCTGTAGACAGCGACATTTTAAATATTTCTGCCAGGGCCCCCGCAATTTCAACACTAGTCTCCTTCAAGGTCCGAGGGAACACTCTGTCAGGTCCTGGGGATTTATCCACTTTAATTTTCCTTAAGACAGGAAGCACCTCCTCCTTTTCAATCTGTACAGTTTCCATGGTCTCACTACTTGATTCCCTCAATTCCATAGATTTCATGCCAGCTTCCTTAGTAAATACAGATGCAAAAAAGCTATTTAAGATCTCCCCCATTTCCTTTGGTTCCGCACAAAGCCGACCACTCTGATCTTCAAGAGGACCAATTTTATCCCTTACAATCCTTTTGCTCTTAATATACTTGTAAAAGCTCTTTGGATTATCCTTCACTTTGACTGCCAAGGCAACCTCATGTCTTCTTTTAGCCCTCCTGATTTCTTTCTTTATTTTCTTGCACTTCTTATACTCCTCAAGCACCTGATTTACCCCCTGTTTCCTATACATTTCATACAACTCCCTCTTCTTCTTTATCAGAGTTGCAATATCCCTTGAGAACCAAGGCTCCTTATTCCTATTCAATTTGCCTTTAATCCTGACAGGAACATACAAACTCTGCACTCTCAAAATTTCCCCTTTGAAGGCTTCCCACCTACCAATCACATCTTTGCCAGAGAACAACCTGTCCCAATCCACGCTTTTTAGATCCTTTCTCATTTCTTCAAATTTGGCCTTCTTCCAGTTCAGAACCTCAACCCTAGGACCAGATCTATCCTTGTCCATGATCAAATTGAAACTAATGGTGTTGCTGACTCACATCATGTCGGGCCTTTTATGTGGACAAGTGTTGACTTCACAGCAGCAAGTCATTGTGCTGCTTGAGAAATACCAATGAGTTGGAGAGTAGCATGGCCCCAGATAGAACATAGAACATAAATCAGTACAGCATAATACATGGCCTTCAGGCACAGTAAGCCTGCTCCATGATCAATCTAACTATTCCCTCCTCAGAGCACATAACTCTCCATTTTTCTTTCATCCATGTGCCTATCTAAGAGTCTCATAAACATCTCTAACGTATCAGCCACTACCAGTGCCTCCAGCAGTGTGTTACAGGCACCCTCCATACTCGTGTAAAAAAACCTACCTCTGACACCCCCCCCTTAACTTCCCTCCTCTCACATTAAATGGATATTATCTAGTAAAAGGTGCTGCCAGTCCACTCTATCTATGCCTCTCATACTCTTATACACTTCTACCATGTTATCTCATCCTCCTTCACTCCAAAGAGTTCACTCAACTTTTCCTCATAAGACATGTTCCCTAATCCTGGTAACTCACTTCTGCACCCCCATCTAAAGCTTCCACATCCTTCCTATAATGAGATGACCAGAACTCAACACAATATTCTAAGTGTGGTCTAACCAGGGTTTTATAGAGCTGCAACATTATCACGCAGCTCTTGAAATCAATGCCCCAACTAATGAAGGCCAACACACCACAAACTTCTTAACCACCCTCGAGGAATTCTGCAGATGCTGGAAATTCAAGCAACACACATCAAAGTTGCTGGTGAATGCAGCAGGCCAGGCAGCATCTCTAGGAAGAGGTACAGTCGACATTTCGGGCCAAGACCCTTCATCAGGACGGAAGAGCTAGTAAGAGATTTGAAAGTGGGAGGGGGAGGGGGAGATCCAAAATGATAGGAGAAAACAGGAGGGGGAGGGATGGAACCAAGAGCTGGACAGTTGATTGGAAAAAGGGATATGAGAGGATCATGGGACAGGAGGCCCAGGGAGAAAGACGAGGGGGAGGGGGGAAAAACCCAGAGGCTGGGCAAGGCGTATAGTCAGAGGGACAGAGGGAGAAAAAGGAGAGTGAGAGAAAATGTGTGTATAAAAATAAATAACAGATGGGGTACGAGGGGGAGGTGGGGCATTAGCGGAAGTTAGAGAAGTCGATGTTCATGCCATTAGGTTGGAGGCTACCCAGATGGAATATAAGGTGTTGTTCCTCCAACCTGAGTGTGGCTTCATCTTTACAGTAGAGGAGGCCGTGGATAGACATGTCAGAATGGGAATGGGATATGGAATTAAAATGTGTGGCCACTGGGAGATCCTGCTTTCTCTGGCGGACAGAGCGTAGATGTTCAGCAAAGCGGTCTCCCAATCTGCGTCGGGTCTCACCAATATATAAAAGGCCACATCGGGAGCACCGGACGCAGTATATCACCCCAGTCGACTCACAGGTGAAGTGATGCCTCACCTGGAAGGACTGTTTGGGGCCCTGAATGGTGGTAAGGGAGGAAGTGTAAGGGCATGTGTAGCACTTGTTCCGCTTACACGGATAAGTGCCAGGAGGGAGATCAGTGGGGAGGGATGAGGGGGACGAATGGACAAGGGAGTTGCGTAGGGAGCGATCCCTGAGGAAAGCAGAGGGGGGGTGGGAGGGAAACAGAGGATGGACAAGGGGTATAGTGAGAGGGACAGAGGAAGAAAAAGGAGAGAGGGAAAAGAAGAGGAGAGTTTACCTGGTCCATTTCTGACACCTCCCTCCCCTTTCTAGATCTTTCTGTCTCTATCTCTGCAGACAGCTTATCTACTGATGTCTACTATAAGCCTACAGACTCTCACAGCTACCTGGACTATTCCTCTTCCCACCCTGTCTCTTGCAAAAATGCCATCCCCTTCTCGCAATTCCTCCGTCTCCGCCGCATCTGCTCTCAGGTTTGAGGTTTTTCATTCCAGGACAAAGGAGATGTCTTCCTTTTTTAAAAAAAGGGGCCTCCCTTCCTCCACCATCAGCTCTGCTGTCAAACGCATCTCTCCCATTTCACGCACATCTGCTCTCACTCCATCCTCCCGCCACCCCACAAGGAATAGGGTTCCCCTTGTTCTCACCTACCACCCCACCAGCCTCCGGGTCCAACCTATAATTCTCCATAACTTCTGCCACCTCCAACGGGATCCCACCACTAAGAACATCTTTCCCTCCCCCCCCTTCTCTCTGCTTTCCGCAGGGATCGCTCCTTACACGACTCCCTTGTCCCTTTGTCCGCCCCATCCCTCCCCACTGATCTCCCTCCTGGCACTTATCCTTGTAAGCAGAACAAGTATTACACATCCCCTTACACTTCCTCCCTCACTACAATTCAGGGCCCCAGACAGTCCTTCCAGGTGAGGCGACACTTCACCTGTGAGTTGGCTGGGGTGATATACTACGTCCGGTGCTCCCCATGTGGCCTTCTATATATTGGTGAGACGCGACGCAGACTGGGAGACCGTTTCGCTGAACACCTACGCTCTGTCCGCCAGAGAAAGCAGGATCTCCCAGTGGCCACACATTTTAATTCCACGTCCCATTCCCATTCTGATATGTCTATCCACAGCCACCTCTACTGTCAAGATGAAGCCACACTCAGGTTGGAGGAACAACACCTTATATTCCATCTGGGTAGCCTCCAACCTGATGGCATGAATATTGACTTATCTAACTTCCGTTAATGCCCCACCTCCTCTTCGTACCCCATCTGTTATTTATTATTATTATTAAATTTTTTTTCTCCCTCTCCTTTTTCTCCCTCTGTCCCTCTCACTATACCCCTTGCCCATCCTCTGGGCTTCCCCCCTCCCCCTTTCTCTCTCCCTAGGCCTCCCGTCCCATGATCCTTTTCAGCTCTTTGCTCCATCCCTCCCCCTCCTGTCTTCTCCTATCATTTCGGATCCCCCCTCCCCCTCCCACTTTCAAATCTCTTACTAGCTCTTCTTTCAGTTAGTCCTGATGAAGGGTCTCGGCTCAAAACATCGACAGTACCTTCTGCCTGGCCTGCTGCGTTCACCAACCCTTTTTATGTGTGTTGCTCGAAATTCCAGCATCTGCAGGTTTCCTTGTGTTGGCCTGTAGTTTCTTTTTCAATCGTTTTATTAATATCAAATTCTTAAACATGACAAAGAATTGATATAAAGCTATTGGGATTACATTGTTAATAATTAGCATATATAAGTATAAACACAGTTAACACACATATATTAACCTCCCAAAATCATACAGAGTACAAATATAATAATATATAAAAAAAACAAAAATATCATGGAAGAAGAAAAAAAGAAAAAAATATACCCCAATAAGAAAGAGAAAAAAAACCCTAATCTAAATCAAACTAATCAACTAAACTAAAAAAAAGAAATGGGCTGTTATATTACATCAGATAAAACCAATAGTGTCATTAACTCCGCTCCTCTCTCCATATATTTAAAAGTAGCAGAATAGAATTGGAGAGGGTCAAATTATATCATATGAAAGTATTGAATAAATGGCCTCCAAGTCTCTTCAAATTTAATAGAAGGATCATAAATGACACTTCTAATTTTTTCTAAGTTTAAACATGACATAGTTTGAGAGAACCATTGAAATGTAGTGGGAGGATTAATCTCTTTCCAATTCAATTGTCTGGATCTTCTGGCCATTAATGTAAGAAATGCAATCATCCGACGAGCTGAAGAGGTCAAATGACTTTGTTCTATCATTGGTAAACCAAAAATTGCAGTAATGGGGTGAGATTGTAAATCTGTTATATATAGTTTCCATTGTTTCTTTCTCCGTTCTTGAAGAATGGAGTGACATTTGCAATTTTCCAGTCTTCCAGAACCATTCCAGAATCTAGTGATTCTTGAAAGATCATTACTAATGCCTCCACAATCTCTTCAGCTACCTCTTTCAGAGCCCTGCAGTGTATACATTCTAGTCTAGGTGACTTATATACATTCAGACCTTTCAGTTTCCCAAGAACCTTTTTCCTAGTATTGGAACTTCCCACATTTTCTCACCCTGGCGTTCATGAACTTCTGCCATACTGCTAGTGTTTTCCACAGTGAAGACTGATGCAAGATACTTATCAAGTTCCTCTGCCACTTGTTTGTCCCCAATTACTACCTCTCCAGCACCATTTTCCACTCTCTTCTCTTTTACTCTTAATATGTCTGAAATAACTTTTTGTATCCTCTTTAATATTATTGGCTAGCATACTTCCATATTTCATCTTTTCTCTCTTTATGGCTTTTTAGGTTGCTTTCAGTTGGTTTTTAAAGGCTTTCCAATTCCTTAACTTCCCAATAATTATTGCTATATTATATGCTCTCTCTTTTGCTTTTATGTTGTCATTGACTTCCCTTGTCAGCCACGGTTGCCTCATTCTCCCATTAGAATACTTTCTCATCTTTGGGATGTATCTATCCTGTGCCTTTTGAATTTCCCCCAGAAACTCCAGCCATTGTTGCTTTGCTATCATCCCTGCTAGTGTCCTCTTCCAATCAGCTTTGGCCAGCTTCTCTCTCATGCATCTATAACTCCCTTTTTTTTGTGTGCCATACTCTGCCAGAGCCTTGACGACCACTTTTTTTTTAAGTCGTTGTTTTGGAGGAAAGATTCTGTGAGTGGTCCCCTACATCCTTCTCACAGCGTAATTTTTTGTTTACGAGGCCGAGTTGCGAGCTTGACACTCAACCTGACACAGATGGAAAGCATGCCCGGGAGCTGCCCGACTGGATTCGAACTGGGGAACCTTCGCTCCGGATCCGGCGCTGATGTTACTGCGCCACCAACCGGCCTATAACTCCCTTTACTCCACTGTAATACTGATACACCTGATTTTAGCTTCCCCTTCTCAGATTGCAGGTTGAAACCTATCATATTATGACCACTGCCTCCTCAGGGTTCCTTTACTTTAAGCTTCCTAATCAAATCTAGGTCATTACATACTACCCAATCCAGAATTCCCCTAGTGCTCAAACACAAGCTGCTTTAAAATGGCACCTCATAGGCATTCTACAATTCCTCCTCTTAGGACCCAGCAGCAACCTAATTTCCCCAACCTACCTGCATATTGAAATCCCCTATGATTTATCGCAACATTGCCCTCCTTCAATGCCTTTTTTACCTTCCGTTGTAATCTATATCCCACATCTTGGCTACTGTTCGAAGGCTTGTATATAACTCCCATCAGGGTCTTCGTCGCCTTACAGTTTCTTAACTCTACCCACAAGGATTCTACATCCTCCGATCCTATGTCACCTCTTTCTAAGGATTTGATTTCACTTTTTACCATTAGAGCCACTCCACCCCCTCTGACTGCTTGCCTGTCCTTTTGATACAATATGTATTATTGTTAAACTCCCAGCTATAATCTTCTCACAGCTATGACTCAGATGCCCACATCATCATACCTACCAATCTCTAACTGTGCTACAATCCACCCATTCCACATACAGCGTGCATTTTAATATACCAACTTCAGTCTTGTATTCTTGTTTGATTTTGCTTCCATATTACACTACAACTCGTCCCTCTTACTGCAATTTTGGAGGGACCCCTCGGGTTCAGGTGTAATCGTCTTTTTTGTGAAGTTCTTATCTTCCCTCGAAGAGAAGCCAATGATCCAGAGTTCTGGAATCCTGCCCCTGCACCATTTCTTCAACCATGCAATTCATCTGCCAGATCATCCTACTCTTACCCTCACTGATGCATGGCACAGACAGCAAACCAGAGATTACTACCCTGGAAATCCTGCTTTTCAGCTTTCTACCAAACTCCCTAAATTCTCTCTTCATGACTTCCTCCCTTTTCCTGCCTATGTCATTATCAATATATAGCAAGACCTCTGGCTGCTCACCCTCCCCCTTTGGAATGCTGTGGACCCGATCTGTAATGTCCCTGACACTGGAGCCTAGGAGGCAATATACCATCCGGCAGTCTCTTTCACATCTACAGAATGTCCTGTCTGCTCCCCCAATGATGGAACCCCTATTACTACTGCACTCCTCTTCTCCCCCTTCCATCTCAGACACAGAGCTGGAGACCCGGTTGCTGTGGCTTCCCCCTCAATAATTTCTTAAACAATGGAAAAGCATTTGCCATCCTCCAATCTTTTGGTCCTACTCTTCTAGCTAGGTGCGACATTAATATCATTATTGATGCCCCAACAATCTCTTCCTTTTTTTCTGTAATAACCTGGAATATATCTCATTTGGCCCTGGGGATTTACCTGCCCTCATTTTTATTCAGAAGCTCCAACACTGCTTCTTTTTAACCTAGACTTGTTCTAGCATATCAGCCTGTTTTACACTGTCCTCACATTTGACAAGGTCTCTCTCACTGGTGAATGCTGAAGCAAAGTATTCATTAAGGACCTCCCTCACCTCTTCCAACTCCAGGCACATGTCTCCTCTACCCTCCCTGATCGGTGCTACTTTCTCTCTAGTTATTTCTTCATGAATGGCAGAATACCTTTGGGTTTTTCTTAAGTCTACTTGCGAAGGCCTTCTCATGTTCCTTTCTAATTTTCCTAAGTCCTTTCTTAAGCTCTTTCTTGACCACCTCATAACTCTCAGGAGCCTTGTCTGATTTTTGCTTCCAAAACCTTAAGTATGCTTCCTTCTTCTTCTTGACTAAATGTTCAACCTCTCTTCTCAACCATAGTCCCTTCTCCCTACAATCTTTTTCCCTATATCAGTGGAGAAAACCTATCCAAAATCCTATGCAAGTGTTCCCCTAAGCAATCTCCACATTTTCGCTGTTGCTGTGCATTTCCTTGTGGACCTCTGCTCCCAATTTATGCTTCACGTTCCTGCCCTCCCCAATTAAGATACTTTCCCATATAGACTGCTCCTATCCTTGTATTACAGGAAATATTCTAGCATGGATAAAACAGTGGCTGACTGGCAGGAGACAAAGAGTGGAAATAAAGGGAGCCTTTTCTAGTTGGCTGCCAGTGACTAGTGGTGTTTCATAGGGTTCTGTGTTGGGACCGATTCTTTTTATGTTATGTCAATGATTTGGATGATGGAATTTATGGTTTTGTTGCAAAGTTTGCAGATAATACGAAGATAGGTGGAGGGGCAGGTAGGTTTGAGAAAGTAGAGAGGTTACAGAAGGACTTAGAGTAAGAGAATGGGCAAAGAAATGACAGATAGAATTCAGTATCGGGACGTGTATGGTTATGCGCTTTGGTAGAAGAAATTAAGAAGTAGACTATTTTCTAAATGGAGAGAAAATTCAAAAATTGAGTAAGAAAGGGACTTGGGAGTCCTTGTGCTGGATTCCCTAAAGGTTAACTTGTAGTTTGAGTCTGTGGTGAGGAAGGTAAATGTGATGTTAACATTTATTTCAAGAGGACTAGAATATAAAATCAAGGATGTGATGTTGAGACTTTACAAAGCACTGATGTTGCCTCACTTGGAGTATTGTGAGTAGTTTTGGGGCCCTTATCTCAGAAAGGATGTGTTGAAACTGGGGAGACCTCAAAGGAGGTTCACTAAAATATTTCCAGGATTAAATGGCTTGTCATATGAAGAGCCTTTGATGGCTCTGGGCCTGTATTCACTGGAATTCAGAAGCATGAGCGGTGACCTCATTGAAACTAATCGAATTGTGAAAGGCATTGATAGAGTGGATGTGGAGAGGATATTTTCTATGGTGGGAGAGTCTAAGACCAGAGGGCACATTCTCAGAATAGAGGGTAGTTCTTTTAGAACAGAGAAAAGGAGGAATTTCTTTAATATAGAGTGGTGAAACTGTGGAATTCTTTGCCACAGACAGCTGTGGAGGTCAATTCTTTATGTATATTTAAGGCAGAGGTTGATAGATTCTTGATTGGTCATGGCATAAAGGGATATGAGGAGAAGGCAGGAGATTGGGCTGAGTGAAAAAATGAATGATAAAATGGCAGAGCAGACTTGAGAGGCTAAGTGACCTAATTGTGCTCCTATATCTAATGGTCTTATCATCTTATGGTCTTGTCCATGCCTATACTGCTGATCAGGGTGTTGTGGTCAGTGTCTCCAAAGTGGGGTGGGATGCTTTGAATCTTGGATCACAGTTTCAAAATAAGTATTGGATATTTATGACACAAATATTAAAAAAAGTCTCTTGACCCTGAGAATGGTGAATCTTCCCAATTCTCTACCTAAGAAGGTTTAATCACTTAGTAGACTTCAAACAAAGTTTCATAGATTTTAGGTATTTATGGACTGTAGAGTATTGGGTGAAGTGGCACTGAAGTAAAAGGTCATTGAATGGAGCAGCAGGCATGAGAGGCTGAATGGCCTGCTGTTTCTAGGACTCATATTCATCGACCACGTAATCCTGGAAGTGACTGTAATGAAAAATTTAACCCAGACTCCAAAGAAACTAAAATGAATTGTTTTACATTCACAGATACCATAAGACCATAAGACATAAAAGAAGAATTAGGACATTCAGCCCATCGAGTCTGGTCTACCATTCGATCATGGCTGATCCCGGATCCCACTCAACCCCATACACCTGCCTTCTTGCCATATCCTTTGATGCCCTGACCTACCTATCAGGAAAGTATCAACTTCCGCTTTAAATACACCCTCAGACTTGGCCTCCACCACAGTCTGTGGCAGAGCATTCCATAGATGATCTACTCTCTGGCTAAAAAAATTCCTCCTTACCTCTGTTCTAAAAGGTCACCCCCTCAATTTTGAGGCTGTGCCCTCTAGTTCTGGATACCCCCACATTAGGAAACATCCTCTCCACATCCACCTTATCTAGTCCTTTCAACATTTGGTTGGCTTCAATGAGATCCCCCAACATTCTTCTAAGTTCCAGTGAGTACAGGCCAAAAGCTTCAAACACTTCTCATATATTAACCCCTTCATTCCAGAAATCATCCTCATGCATCTCCTCTGGACTCGCTCCAATGACAGCAATCCTTTCTGAGATATGGGGGCCTAAAACTGTTGACAATACTCCAAGTGCAGCCTGACTAGTGTCTTATAAGCCTCAGCAATATCTCTTTGCTTTTATATTCTATTCCCCTTGAAATAAATGCCAGCATTGCATTTGCCTTCTTTACCACCGACTCAACCTCTAAATTAACCTTCTGCGAGCCATGCATAAGGACTCCCAAGTCCCTCTGCACCCCCTTATGCTTGAATTTTCTCCCCATTTAGATAAAAGTCTGCACTATTGTTCCTTTTACCAAAATGCATTATCATACATTTCTCAACCCTGTATTCCATCTGCCACTTTTTTGTCCATTCTTCCAATTTGTCTAAGTCCTGCTGCAATCTCATTGCTTCCTCAACACTACCTACCCCTTCACCTATCTTTGTAACAACCGCAAACTTTGCCACAAAGCCATCAATTTCCATTATCTAAATACATGGCACATTCTATTACCCAGGCTCTAAAATCTATTGCAGGCATGTTGAGTTGTGTATAGTTTTCTATAGGAAAAGAGATGGCAGACATACAGAAATGGTGGAAGTGACTGGACTGGAGGATCTTTCTTGAACAGAACAGGCCACATTGCTTGATACGACACTGCACTGTATACAGATTATTTTGAAAGAAGGGCAGAGATTCAGCAGGAATTTTAATGTATTCTTGCACGTTTTTCCTTATTCAAGATGAGCTCAACACAACATCATGGGCTGAAAGGCCTATTCCTGTGCTGTGTTGTTCTAATTTCTATGTTCTAACACTTCTGAGAGACTGCTTTGCAGAATCAAGTGAGAGGTGGGACCAAAACCTATGAGCAGAGATAATGTCGAATCTACACTCATCCCATCCGGGTTGTGAGTTCACAAATTATTGCATTGGCCAGGAGTGAAAGGCTTCATTTGAAAATGTTATGCGTGCACATCTCTGGAGGAAAAGAAGGTCTGAGCTTAAACAGAAGACCTTGAGGAGACTTTGGGCATATGTAGTACTAGATCTACTGATAGCCATTCCATTACAGTCAACTATTATTTAGAACTTCATAGAACTAAACAGCCACATTTCCCACTATTATTCACAAGACTAAAGCTCAGCTTGCCATATCTGGTATTCTGGACACAATTGTAACAGCCCACAACTTGCTGCTGATAAGTTTGCAAAGTTTACAATAGTGAAAATTCACTGGTCAGCACACAATCTAATGGAAGGACAGTGAGTGCCAATGAAGACTTAACAGGAGGCATCAGAAGTCCTGCTGCACAACATGAACTCTGGAACTAAATCAGGCCAAAATGGACAGCTGCCCATGGTGACTAGGACTTGAGTGAACTGAAACATTTCATACACCTTGTGCTGGAATATATATGCATATATATTTTTGAATTGGAATCTTGTATTGAAATTTTAGCTTAAAGCAGACCATAACATTTTTAGCAGCTTGAATTTCACAGCCACCAATGACTTCATTATTTATGACTTCAAGCTGTGGTGTTGACATTAAGCATTCAACTGTTTCTAATCATTCACTTGAGTTATTTTTCAGTCTTGCAAGTAATTCATACTGTACCCCACACTTGAACAGAAAACAGAAGGAAAACTAGCCAATGGCAAATGAAGATCTGTTTGGCTGTAGTTAATCAGCCAGTTTGATTTTCTGTCCACTTTTATTAGAAAGCGACAGCCATAGCTCATTGCTTGCTCAGGTACCACATGAAGAATCTGATACCAATCTACTTTCTACCAATCACATCATCTCATTTCACTTTAGGTTCACCATAATGGGAAGTATTATGAGACATAATGGTTCATTGATCTGTTGGCTACAGTGTCCTTTTAAATGTAATACGCTTTGACATCAGTATTTTGGTGTCAGGAGTTCTGCATATAACCCAAATTGGCTGAAGATTTTCAGTTTGTGATTCCAAAGACACCACATATTGATGGACTGTTTTCTTCCAAGTGCTCATTAGTTTGACACCCAGACCTAAAAGGAAATATGGTTTTGTTTGAAATAGTCATTTACCACCAGGTATATTTGTACACTTACAGTTACCTCATTCCTGTTATCTTCTCATTTCTCAGGATTTAACTCGGAAGGTGAGTTGATATTTGTACAGAAATCTCTTTTCAATTACACCATAAGCTCTATTGCAGAGACAATGCAATAAACTTTCCCACACTGTACAAAATAAACAGCAAAATCAATCATAAACAAAAATAATCTTTCTATAAACAAAAATCCAATAAACTTTGATGAAAAGTGGCAGACAATATATAAACTTACTTATTGCCTCCAAATGCACCTAAACCCAATTTCAAACTCATATGCTCTCGACTTCAGTCAGACCACACCACTGCACCATGCTCCACATTCTCCAGTCCTGGTGAAGGGTCTCAGCCTGAAACATTGGCTGTTTACTCCTTTCCATAGATGTTGCCTGACCTGCTGAGTTCTTTCAGTATTTTGTGTGTGATGCTCCAAATTATTCTGATCTGCAGTGTACAAAGTTATGAGAGATATGTTAGCATATTTAATATTTTTTTTGTCACACTCATCCACCATACATTCATTGTACTTTATTAAGAATGCTGATCAATCATCAGAGGAAAATAGAGCCAGCTATTTCCTTATAACTTTAAATTAACCCATAGCTTTGCTTATGGCCTTAATATTTTGTTGCAATTAACTGCTGCTCTCAGTGGTCTTATTCCTATTCTGATAGCTATCCTTTGTCTCTCCATCATTCTTTCCTTAAGTTCAACTTGATTGTAGCCACTGAATACTTTTTCTAGTGATTCATGTTAGGCCAGTTAGTTAAGCATTACAGCATTGAATTCCTCAGGGAAACCACTCTGTTACACCAACCCCATTGTTATGGGCATTTATCATGTCAGTCCTCTTATTCTCCGTGATGGGACTTCATCATTTTCTTTACAACACCTGCTCTACCATTACTTTAGTGTCCAGAGCAAATAACTTACAGATTTCTTTATTGTTATTTGGATGTCTGTCTCTTCTCCTTCTCCAAGCCTCTCTCTCCAATCAAGAATGCCATGCCTAGTCCCCAGTTACTCTTCTCATTCACTGCCCACTCAATTGTAATATTCCTTTGCATTAACTCTTGTTCACATGGCTAATAATGAAGTTAAGTTGATATTTGAACATAATATTCTGAACAATAAATTTCATGACATATGCAAGTCATATTAAACCTGATTCTGGTTAAAAATAAAACTTTCTCCATATTCCTTAAAATTCTGATTAGAAAAGATAGCACTTAAGTCATAAATCTGTTCTGCTGATGTGCTTCTACAGTGGAGGGATCAAAACTGGGCCAGGATCTAAAAAGAGAAGGTCATGGTTCTAATTTGCATCTTTTGAAAAGATGTGTCCAAATTTCAATCTTCATGTAAAGGCAGAAAAACATTGTGTTTTTGGCCTTGAAAGCATCCCAAGAGGCATCACCTCACTACTAATTCCCAGCAACCACCCCACCCCACACCCAGTTTCTGATGGGCACTTAAATTAACACACAGATAGCAGATGGTTTCATAAGGTCAGGAGAAGATTACTGATGGGCACTTACAGAAAATAAGAACTTCAATCAGACGTCAGATGGGTGTCATTACAGGAGAGTAGCAATGAGGTACTTTATACAATATTGTGCCTCTAACACTAAGATTTATCTTCAAATATGCCACGGAATTCTGATGCAGGCCAATGGATATCATAGATTGCCTCTCCAATAATTAGAACTTCAAAAAGCAATGAAACTTTTCTTTTGCTCTGGTTTTAATTTTGCCTTAAAATTTGAACATATTCTTAAATTCTGGAATGTTGGAACCTCAGAAATGACAGTTTTGGTGAAATGATGTAAACCATACTTTCAGCTTTTCAGAATGTACAAATTAAATTGAAAAGCAAATTATTTGCTCTGAAGATTGCAGGTAATTACAATGCAGGTATGCTATTTATAGATCCATTTTAATGAGGCTCCCCAGGTCAGCAAAATGGTTCCCACAGCTTTACTGCTGTAATGAGCTTGTTTTGTTAGGCAAACTGCAACTCCCACTTATTGAAGTACTCCAGAGAATGTGCCTGTGTAATACTTGCCATATTACTTGATGGTGTACCTGAAGTGATCAAATTCATAACCTGCAAGATTTACTAATGTAAAATTCAGAGTGTACACAACTTACTAAAATTCAGAGTTAGCACAACACTTTACAGTACCAGTGAACTGGGTTCAATTCGCACCGCTGTCAGTAAGGAGTTTGTGCATTCTTCGTGTGACTACATGAGTTTCCTCTGGGTGCTCCGGTTTCCTCCCACAGTCCCAAAATGTAGCAGTTGGTAGATTAATTGGTCATTGTAAATTGTCCCATGATTAGGCTAGGGTTAAATTGGGAATTGCTGAAGGGCCAGAAGGGCCTATTCCACACTCTATCTCAATAAATAAATAAAAGTTAAAAGGAGAATCTGTGAAAAGGGTGAGAAAGTGATTCTAAGCTTACACTCCACTTGAAAGAGGAGCGGTGAAGTATGAAGGAATATTCTGAAAAATAGTACTCTGTAAGCAATAGAAAAGCCACATGAAACTTAATGCACACATTCCTTCAGATGTAATCTTTATTTTAATCCATTCTTTAAAGACTCGAATCTTTCAGGTTTGCGGATTTGCTGGGGATTAGTTTGGCTGTGACTGAACATGAAACTTAAGGGATATATAAAAAAGTATAAATATATTTCTACCATGCTTTATCACATCTTCCAGAAAATCCCCAAAGTACTTCACCAGTAATGAACTCTTCAGAGTTCAACTATTGCTGTAATATAGATGAAATAGAAAGGTCATCAAATAAAATGCATCAAAGCATCTTAAGTATTTCTAAGGAAGTCTGAATGCCAAACAATAACTTTCTACATACTGGGACTTAGTGTGTGCTGTTTTTTTGCATGAGGTTTATAGTATTTATTAGGTGGAAAATTAAATATGTACACATGGTGACTTAATTTGAATATTTAATTTGAATTTGGTTTAAAATAATTGATTTTCCCACCTATCTCTATTTCTTCCAACATGCAGTCGATGGAGGATATATCAGAGCTCAAGCCATGCCTATGACCTGACCTATAATTTATCTCATAATATCCAGTTATTGGTAATTATGAAGAGGACTGGGCTTACTACCAGACATTGGGTTCATGAGGAGACGTCGAGTTATTTTGACCGTCTGGAATCACACTGAGATTCAAACTATTATAATTTTAGGATTTCACTGTCCAACCTGTTTACTGTTCTGACCAATCAGAAATGCTTACCATATAAAGTGAAGTATTTAATTCTGTGGTGTGAAATTCTCCTGGTATGAAGGAACTAGCTAAGAAAAGTAATCTTCTTAGATGTCTCAGAGAATAAAGGATTTATTGGCCATAACTTGCCCAAATGGAGTTAAATATTTAATGGGACCACGACCAATTCCTGTAGATTCTTCAGGAAATGAGTATTAAGTGGGGGGGGGCAGGGGCGGAACGGGGGAGAAAAGGGTGCATTTAAATAATATTTTTCATGTCTCTTCTGCAATATCCTAAAACCATTTCTTTTCAATATGAAGTTCATCTTGTGGGAATGTGGCAATAACATGTACCCGATAAGATTCCAATGACCAGTTAATCTGTTTTAAGAAAACTGAGTATTGGTCTGGTTGCCGGGGATAACAACTGATTTGCTTCAGATAGTACCTTGGGACTTTAAGTCTGCATCTAAAAAAGCAGGCAGAGTCTAGGTTGAATGTAAACACGAGAAAATCTGAAGATGCTGGAAATTTAAGCAACACACACAAAATGCTGGTGGAATGCAGCAGGCCAGGCAGCATCTATAGGAAGAAGTACAGTCGACGTTTTGGGCCGAGACCCTTCGTCAGGACTAACTGAAGGAAGAGCTAGTAAGAGATTTGAAAGTGGGAGGAGGAGGGGGAGATCCAAAATGATAGGAGAAGACAGAGGGGGAGGGATGAAGCTAAGAGCTGGACAGGTGATTGGCAAAAAGGATACAGAGTTGAGAAGGGGGAGGATCATGGGATGGGAGGCCTAAGGAGAAAGGAAGGGAGAGGGGAGCCCAGAGGAAGATGGAGAGCAGTGATTGTGAGAGGGACAGAGAAAGAAAAAAAGGGGGGGAATAAAAATAAATAAGGGATGGGGTAAGAAGGGGAGGCGGGCATTAGTGGAAGTTTGAGAAATCAATATTCATGCCATCAGGTTGGAGGCTACCCAGACGAAATATAAGGTGTTGTTCCTCCAACCTGAGTGTGGCTTCATCTTGACAGTAGAGGAAGCTGTGGATAGACATATCAGAATGGAAATGGGACGTGGAATTAAATTGTGTGGCCACTGGGAGATCCTGCTTTCTCTGGCGGACAGGGCGTAGGTGTTCAGCGAAATGGTCTCCCAGTCTGCGTCAGTCTGCTAACGAAGGGTCTCAACCCGAAACATCAACTGTACTTCCTCCTATAGATGCTGCCTGGCCTGCTGCGTTCCACCAGTATTTTGTGTGTCTAGGTTGAATGTCTCAGCCAAAAGATGCATGTCCAACAGTGCAGAAATTCACTGTGGAAACTTACAGCAGCAAACTATTATCTTTTCTCCTGTTCATGATGAGTAGGATTTGAACCTATAAGCTTCTGACTCAAAGCGTTATCAAATCTGTCTTACCTGACACCTTGATGAGACTGCGCATGTTGTGAATGATGATTCCGTTATTACTAACAGAGTTAGCAAAGTCAGTACTCAGGAGGTAAATGTTCTTTAAATGAATGTATGTTGCTGCATTGATTTTCTGCTATTCCAGGGGTTCCCAATCTTTTTTTTATGCCATGGACCCTTGCATTAACCAAAGGGTCTATGGATCCCAGGATGGGCACACCTATGCTATACTCTATCAACTTAATCAATAGTTCATAGCTTGTCAAGCAGTCTGTTACAATTTTTAGGCTTTCCAAAAATGAGAACGTGAAATTTCCTCAAAGGTTTGATTGAGGCACAACTGTGCAAGCGTGTGGACATCAGCCAGGTAGAACAATGAGAAGAGTTAAGAATACAGCCAGAAAGTACGTTTGTGAGGCTGGTGTTCTGTGCTCGGTGTCAGATGTGGGATGTCCAGGAGACTCCCACCCTCCTGGACAGCCACACCTGCGCCAGGTTCATCGAGCTGCAGCTCCTTAGGGACCACGTTAGGGAACTGGAGATGCAGCTTGATGACCTTCATCTGATCAGGGAAAGTGAGGAGGTGATAGAGAGGAGCTATAGGCAGATAGTCACACTTGAGCGTGGGGAGACAGATAAATGGGTAACAGTCAGGAGAGGGAAGGTCAGGAGTCAGATGTTAGAGAGTACCCCTGTGGCTGTCCCCCTTAACAATAAGTACTCCTGTTTGAACATTGTTGGGTGGGGGGAACAGCCTACCTGGGGGAAGCCTCTGGCACAGAGTCTGGCCCTATGGCTCAGAAGGGTAGGGAAAGGAAGAGGGTGGCAGCAGTGATAGGGGACTCTATAGCTAGGGGGTCAGACAGACGAATCTGTAGATGCAGGAAAGAAACACGGATGGTAGTTTGCCTCCCAGATGCCAGGGTCGGGAGGCAAATGTTTCTGATCATGTCCACGATATCGTGAAGTGGGAAGGTGAACAGCCAGAGGTCATGGTACATGTTGGTACCAACGACATAGGCAGGAAAATGGAGGAGGTCCTGAAAACAGACTACAGGGAGTTAGGAAGGAATTTCAGAAGCAGGACCACAAAGGTAGTAATCTCGGGATTATTGCCTGTGCCACGCGACAGTGAGTATAGGAATAGAGTGAGGTGGAGGATAAATTCGTGGCTGAGGGATTGGAGCAGAGGGCAGGAATTCAGATTTCTGGATCATTGGGAACTCTTTTGGGTCAGGCGTGCCCTGTACAAAAGGGACGGGTTGCACTTGAATCCCAGGGGTACCAATATCCTGGTGGGCAGGTTTGCAAAGGCTATTGGGGAGAGTTTAAACTAGAATTGCTGGGGGGGTGGGAACAGAACTGAAGAGACAGAGGAAGAGGCGGTTGGCTCACAAATAGAGAAAGCTTGGAGACAGTGCGAGAGGGAGGATAGGCAGGTGATAGAGAAGGGACACACTTAGACCGATGGTTTCAGATTTGTCTATTTTAATGCAAGGAGTATCATGAACAAAGAGGCTGAGCTTAGAGAGTGGACCAATACTTGGAGATATGATGTTGTGGCCATTACAGAGACTTGGATGGCTCAGGGGCAGGAATGGTTACTTCGAGTGCCAGGTTTTAGATGTTTCAGAAAGGACTGGGATGGAGGCAAGAGAGGTGGGGGCATGGCACTGTTGATCAGAGATAGTGTCACGACTGCAGAAAAGGAGGAAGTCATGGAGGGATTATCTACGGAGTCTCTGTGGGTGGAAGTTAGGAACAGGAAGGGGTCAATAACTCTACTGGGTGTTTTTTGTAGACCACCCAATAGTAACAGGGACATCGAGAAGCAGGTAGGGAGACAGATTCTGGAAAGGTGTAATAATAAATAGGTTGTTGTGGTGCAAGATTTTAATTTCCCAAATATCGATTGGCATCTCCCTGGAGTGAGGGGTTTAAATGGGGTCGAGTTTGTTGACACAGTATGTAGATTAGCCTACAAGAGTAGAGGCTGTATTTGATCTGGTATTGGGAAATGAACCTGGTCAGGTGTCAGATCGCTCAGTGGGAAAGCATTTTGGAGATAGTGGTCACAATTCTATCTCCTTTACCATAGCATTGGAGAGGGATAGGAAAGCGCTTAATTGGAGTAAGGGGAAATATGAGACTATCAGGCAGGAACTTGGAAGCATAAATTGGAAACAGATGTTCTCAGGGAAATGTACGGAAGAAATGTGGCAAATGTTCAGGGGATACTTGTGCGGTGTTCTGCATAGGTATGTTCCAATGAGACGGAAAGGATGGTAGGGTACAGGAACCATGATGTACAAATGCTGCTGTAAATCTAGTCAAGAAGAAAAGAAGAGCTTACGAAAGGTTCAAAAAACGAGGTAATGATAGAGATCGAGAAGATTATAAGGCTAGCAGGAATAAGCTTAAGAATGAAATTAGGAGAGCCAGAAGGGGACATGAGAAGGTCTTGGCAGACAGGACTAAGGAAAACCCCAAGGTATTCTACAAGTATGTGAAGAGCAAGAGGATAAGACGTGAGAGAATAGGACCAATCAAGTGTGACAGTGGAAAAGTGTGTATGGAACCGAAGGAGATAGCAGAGGTAATTAATGAATACTTTGCTTCAGTATTCACTACAGAAAAGGACCTTGCCGATTGTAGGGATGATTTACAGTGGACTGGAAAGCTTGAGCATATAGATATTAAGGAAGAAAATGTGCTGGAGCTTTTGGAAAGTATCAAGTTGGATAAGTCACCGGGACTGGACGAGATGTACCCCAGGCTCCTGTGGGAGGCAAGGGAGAAGATTGCTGAGCCTCTGGCAATGATCTTTGCATTATCAATGGGGACGGGAGAGGCTCCGGAGGATTGGAGGGTTGCGGATGTTGTTCCATTATTCAAGAAAGGGAGTAGAGATAGCCCTGGAAATTATAGACTAGTGAGTCTTACTTCCATGGTTGGTAAGTTGATGGAGAAGATCCTGAGAGGCAGGATTTATGAACATTTGGAGAGGCATAATATGATTAGGAATAGTCAGCATGGCTTTGTCAAAGGCAGGCTGTGCCTTACGAGCCTTATAGAATTTTTTGAGGATGTGACTAAACACATCGATGAAGGTAGAGCAGTAGATGTAGTGTATATGAATTTCAGCAAGGCATTTGATAAGGTACCCCATGCAAGGCTTATTGAGAAAGTAAAGAGGCATGGGATCCAAGGGGACCTTGCTTTGTAGATTCAGAATTGGCTTGCCCACAGAAGGCAAAGAGCGGTTGTAGACGGGTCATATTCTGCATGGAGGTTGGTGACCAGTGGTGTGCCTCAAAAATCTGTTCTGGGGCCCCTACTCTTCATGATTTCTATAAATGACCTGGATGAGGAAGTGGCGAGATGGGTTAATAAATTTGCTGATGACACAAAGGTTGGGGGTGTTGTGGATAGTGCGGAGGGCTGTCAGAGGTTACAGCGGGACATTGATAGGATGCAAAACTGAGCTGAGAAGGGGCAGATGGAGCTTAACCCAGATAAGCGTGAGGTGGTTCATTTTGGTAGGTCAAATATGCTGGCAGAATATAGTATTAACGGTAAGACTCTTGGCAGTGTGGAGGATCAGAGGGATCTTGGGGTCCGAGTCCATAGGACACTCAAAGTTGCTGCGCAGGTTGACTGCATGGTTAAGAAGGCATACGGTGCATTGGCCTTCATCAATCATGTGACTGAGTTTAAGAGCCGAGAGGTAATGTTGCAGCTATATGGGACCCTGCTCAGACCCCACTTGGAGTACTGTGCTCAGTTTTGGTCGCCTTACTACAGGAAGGATGTGGAAAACATAGAAAGGGTGCAGAGGAGATTTACAAGGATATTGCCTGGATTGGGGCGCATGCCTTATGAGAATAGGTTGAGTGAACTTGGCCTTTTCTCCTTGGAATAACGGAGGATGAGAGGTGATCTGATAGAGGTGTATAAGATGATGAGAGGCATAGATCGTGTGGATAGCTGGAGGCTTTTTCCCAGGCTTGAGATGGCTAGCACGAGAGGGCACAGTTTTAAGGTGCTTGGAAGTAGGTACAGAGGAGATGTTAGGGATAAGTTTTTTATGCAGAGAGTAATGAGTGCATGGAATGGGCTGCCAGTGACGGTGGTGGAGGTGGATACGATAGGGTCTTTTAAGAGACTCCTGGATAGGTACATGGAGCTTTGAAAAATAGAGAGCTATGGGTAACCCTAGGTAATTTCTAATGTAAGGACATGTTCGGCACAGCTTTGTGGGCCGAAGGGCCTGTATTATGCTGTAGGTTTTCTATGTTTCTATGTTTCCATGAAAGCATCTATGTCCAATCAGTCAACTGGACTTAAGAAGAATATATTGTATTATTAAGTCACCAGGCAGTTTTCAGGAAAAAAGACTTGTGTTGAAGATTGATGTATTTATGGTTTTGTAGCGGTGTGCTACACACAGCGCTAGAATAACCACACGGAGTCGGTGAGTTAGAGTTACGATGAAAGACATTTATTCAAACTTCGCGGCCCGCTTTAAAACCTTCCCGTTCCCGCTCTCACTGGGCGGGATTGCTGTGGGGAATGCATATTCCCAGACCCTTTCTGCGCGCGGGATTTTCCCCCTGCTGGTGAAGATGGCCTGGCGCCCTTTTTGGGGCCGGCCCTCTGCCTGCGCGTGCTGTTGTGAGCCGGTTCGTGTGTGCCAGAAAGTGGGTTGCCACATAACCCCCCCCCCCCCAGAACCGGCGATACCTCCCCCAATGTCCACAGTCTGGATTGGCCTCTGTTTGGGAGGTCTGCCCCTGCGCCGCGGTGCCTGAGCCTGGACCGGCTGCGCCAAGTCCACATGGGCCGGTTTGAGTCGGTCCACCGTGAAAACCTTCTCTCTCCCCCCAATGTCCAGCACGAACGTGGACCCGTTGTTCCTGATCACCTTAAGCGGTCCCTCGTAGGGCCGCTGTAGCCGTGCCCGGTGTCCACCCCGTCGTACAAAAAGAAACTTACAGTTCTGCAGGTCTTTGGGTACGCAGGTCGGGCTCTGTCCGTGCTGTGAAGTGGGTATGGGGGCCAGGTTACCGAGCCTCTCCCGTAGTCTGTCCAGGACTGCTGTGGGTTCTTCCTCTTGCCCACTTGGGGCTGGTATGAACTCTCCTGGGACGACCAGCGGTGCGCCGTACACCAACTCGGCCGACGAGGTGTGTAGATCCTCCTTGGGTGCCGTGCGGATTCTGAGCAGGACCCAGGGAAGTTCATCCATCCAGTTAGGCCCCTCCAGGCAGGCCATGAGAGCCGATTTCAGGTGACAGTGGAAGCGCTCCACTAGTCCGTTTGACTGTGGGTGGTAGGCAGTTGTGTGGTGTAGCTGTGTTCCTAAAAGGCTGGCCAAAGCCGACCACAGGCTGGAGGTGAACTGGGTGCCCCTGTTGGAGGTAATGTGGGCCGGTACCCCAAAGTGTGCTACCCAGGTTGCGATCAGTGCTCGGGCGCAGGATTCGGAGGTGGTGTCGGTGAGCGGGACTGCCTCTGGCCATCTGGTGAACCGGTCTATCATAGTTAGGAGGTACCGCGCTCCTCGTGACACTGGCAGGGGCCCCACGATATCCACATGGATGTGGTCGAACCTCCGGCGGGTGGGTTCGAACCGCTGCGGCGGAGCCTTGGTGTGCCGCTGCACCTTGGCCGTTTGGCACTGCATGCATGTTTTGGCCCATTCACTGCCCTGTTTACGCAGTCCATGCCACACGAACCTGTTGGCGACCAGCCGGACGGTTGTCCTGATGGAGGGGTGCGCTAAGTTGTGAATGGATTCGAAAACCCGCCGGCGCCAGGCTGCTGGGACGACGGGGCGGGGTTGGCCGGTAGCTACGTCACATAGTAGGGTCCTCTCACCTGGGCCTATGGGGAGGTCTTGTAGCTGCAAACCGGAGACTGCAGTCCTGTAACTGGGGATCTCAGCATCTGTCTGCTGTGTCTCTGCCAGCGCTGCATAGTCCACCCCCTGGGACAGGGCCTGTGTGGTCGGTCTGGATAGTGCGTCCGCCACGACGTTGTCCTTTCCCGAGACATGCGGGATGTCCGTCGTGTACTCAGAGATGTAGGACAGATGTCGTTGCTGGCGGGACGACCAGGGGTCAGACACCTTCGTGAACGCAAAGGTAAGCAGTTTGTGGTCCGTGAACGCGGTGAAGGGCCTACCTTCTAAGAAGTACCTGAAATGCCAGATTGCCAGGTATAGTGCCAATAGCTCCCGGTCGAAAGCACTGTATTCGAGTTCGGGTGGTCGTGGGTGTTTGCTGAAGAACGCCAGGGGTTGTCAGCGACCCTCGATGAGTTGTTCCAGCACTCCACCGACCGCTGTGTTGGATGCGTCCACCGTGAGGGCAGTAGGAACGTCCATTCTGGGGTGCACTAGCATCGCGGCTTCTTTGGTTTTAACGAAAACAGTTGCGGCCTATTCGTTCCAGGTAATGTCCTTGCCCTTACCCGACATCAGGGTGAACAGGGGGCGCATGGTTCGGGCTGCTGAGGGGAGGAAACGGTGGTAAAAATTCACCATACCCATGAATTCCTGCAAGCCTTTGATTGTGTTGGGTCGGGGGAAGTGGGGGACCGCGTCTACCTTGGCGGGCAGCGGGGTTGCCCCGTCTTTAGTAATCCTGTGGCCCAGGAAGTCGATGGTGTCGAGTCCGAACTGGCATTTGGCTGGATTGATTGTAAGGCCGAATTCACTCAGGTGGGAGTAGAGCTGGCAGAGGTGGGACAGATGCTCCTGCCGCCTACTACTGGCTATGAGGATGTCGTCCAAATAGATGAATGCAAAGTCCAGGTCACGTCCCACCGCATCCATTAGCCGCTGGAAAGTCTGTGCGGCATTCTTTAGACCAAACGGCATTCGGAGGAATTCGAAAAGTCCGAATGGGGTGATAAGTGCTGTTTTGGGGATGTCGTCCGGATGTACAGGGATTTGATAGTATCCCCGGACGAGGTCTACCTTGGAAAAGATCCTTGCGCCATGTAGGTTTGCTGCAAAGTCTTGAATATGCAGCACAGGGTAGCGGTCTGGCGTTGTAGCCTCGTTCAGTCTGCAGTAGTCACCGCATGGTCTCCAGCCCCCCGTTGCCTTGGGCACCATGTGAAGTGGGGAGGCCTATGGGCTGTCAGACCGTCGTATGATCCCTAATTCCTCCATCTTCTTGAACTCCTCCTTTGCCAGTCGGAGCTTGTCCGGGAGAAGCCTTCGAGCACGGGCGTGGAGGGGTGGTCTCTGGGTCGGGATGTGGTGCTGTACTCTGTGTCTGGGCATGGCTGCCGTGAACTGCGGTGTCAGTACTGATGGGAAATCCGCCAGGACCCTGGTGAATTCGTTGTCGGACAGCGTGAAGGAGTCCAGGTGTGGGGCTAGCAACTGTGCTTCACCCAGGGAGAATGTTTGAAAAGTCTTGGCGTGGACTAATCGCTTCCCTTGCAGGTCGACCAGCAGGCTGTGGGCTCGTAGAAAATCCGCCCCCAGGAGTGGTTGGGCCACGGCGGCCAGTGTGAAGTCCCACGTGAACCGGCTGGAGCTGAACTGTAGCTGCACCGTGCAGGTGCCGTAGGTTCGTATTGTGCTGCCATTAGCGGCCCTCAGGGTGGGTCCCAGTTCTCTGTTGCGGGTGTTGTAACTCGTTGGAGGTAAGACGCTGATCTCCGCTCTGGTGTCGACCAAAAAGCGGCGTCGCGACTGCTTGTCCCAGACATACAGGAGGCTGTCCTGATGGCCAGCCGCCGTAGCCATCAGCGGCGGCTGGCCCTGGCATTTCCCGGGAATTTGCAGGGTGGTCTGCAGTGGCGGGCCTCTGTGCCCCACCGCTGGTGGTAGAAACACCATTGTTCGTTGGGCTCCTCACTCCCGTCGCCGGGTTTTGTAGGCTCTGCTGCCGGGCCTGGTCTGGTCTGTCGTTGGGCACGCGGCTTGGTGATCTGTGCGACGGATGCCCCTCTCTCTTTCCTGGCATTCCACAGCACATCTGCTCGGGCCGCCACATCCCGGGGGTTGCTGAAATCTGCGTCGGACAGCAGCAGGCATATGTCCTCGGGCAGTTGCTCGAGGAACGCCTGCTCAAACAGGGTTTGTGTCCTTCAGCCAGGGCCAGCATCTCGTTCATTAATGCTGACGGCGGCCTGTCTCCCAAACCATCCAGGTGCATTAAGCGGCGTGCTCGTTCGCGCCGTGAGAGTCCGGAAGTCCTTATGAGCAGGGCTTTGAATGCTGTGTATTTGCCATTCTCCGGGGGCAACTGTATAAACTCCTCAACTTGTGCAGCAGTCTCCTGGTCGAGTGAGCTCAGCACGTAGTAGTAGCGAGTGGACTCCGAGGTTATCTGCCGAATGTGGAATTGTGCTTCTGCTTGTTCGAACCATAATTGGAGTCGCAGCATCCAGAAGCTTGGCAGTTTTAACGAAACTGCGTGAACAGATGCAGTGTCGGTCATCTCTGGTCCAAATATCGTTTGGGTCGTCGGGGTCACCAATTGTAGCGTTGTGCTACACACAGCACTAGAATAACCACACAGAGTCGGTGAGTTAGAGTTGCGATGAAAGAGATTTATTCAAACTTTGCGGCCCGCTTTAAAGCCTTCCCGTTCCCGCCCTCCCTGGGCAGGATTGCTGTGGGGAATGCATATTTCCAGACCCTTTCTGCGCGCGGGATTTTCCCCCTGCTGGTGAAGATGGCCTGGCACCCTTTTTGGGGCTGGCCCTCTGCCTGCGCGCGCTGTTGTGAGCCAGTTCATGTGTGCCAGAAAGTGGGTCGCCACAGTTTGGCATTTGACGAATTTCTGGATTAAATTTACAAATGTAATTCATTTTCCATTCTCAAATATCTTGATAATCTTCCCAGCATCAATACCAAATATATGTATACCTTACTATGCAGAGCTCCAAGAGTTCTTCATCTTTTCATAAAATACTCTAACATGTCAACAACAACAATAGCTATAATTGTATTTGGTCAGCACCAAAATTGACTGGAACTCTATTCATTTTCTAGGGCTGGTCTTGTCCCCTTTTGGAGGCATAATTTGGCAACAAACTAAGCTGGATCCATTTTACAAGTGTGTTTCGATGCCAGTATAGTCATTTAGACCCTCTTTTTTTAAATTACCCTGTCATCCTGCTGAAATAAATACAGCCCTCATTCAGTATCAATATAAGTTTCCTATGACCATTTCCAGAAATCTAGTCAGCACTCATGTTGCCAACCAAGGAAGGAAGTAGATACATTTTAACTACTTTGGACGTGAAGTCAGTTGGAATGATATTTCCTATCACATCTGTATGCAAGAGGTTTGTTACGGCCATGTAACATATCTTCATTGGGTGTATTTACCCCATGGCTGTGAGCTCAAGGCCATTTCAGGGTATTTGGACCACAAAATTGATGTTGGCAGGTAAGGTAGTGAGAAATGCAAATGGATCCTTTGGTTCAAACACTAAGTTGAGGCTCTGTCTGCTCCCTCAGTTGGCTACATTGACTATCTCAGAAGTACTTCATAAAGCACCTTGAATGGCTTTAAAGCATCCTGGAAAGGCCAGACACAAACATTGCATTCCTCTTTATAATGCAAGCCAATATTAGGTAGCTCTTGCCCTTCCCTCCCTCGTCTACTCTGTCCACCATACAGTCACCTGCCCACCAAACATCTCCTCAGTCCCTGGACTGAAGTCTAGATAAAGCCAAGATGATTCCTACATCAGACCGCATGTCTGCACAGATACCTAGTTGGATTCTTGTCATTAAGACCCAAGACCATGCCCATATTATGCAAAGATCTGAGAGATTCTTGTCAACGTTCATTGTATAATAATAGAATATTTCATCTGTAATATTTAATTATTACCTTAGTCTTTCTCTATTTGTATTTGTGACATAGAATATGTAGGTCTGAAGAGGTAATTGATAGATTTTTGCTGCTTGGTACACTGTATTACTGATTTGGTATTACTGTACTAGAGAAAATGAAAATGATCCATGAAGTTTGATTCCAAAGAAAAAGAAAGTGTGTGTAGTCTTACCATCTTTTGTGCTTTCATTTCTAAAGGCTGAATTAGTACTACTTCATCACATAAATGTTGAATTCCAATCCAGAAATATATGGTAAGATCACTAACAAGAGGAAATCTGCAGATGCTGTAAATCTGAGCAACACACACACACAAAATGCTGGAGGAACTCAGCAGGCCAGGCAGCCTCTATGGAAATGAATACAGTTGACATTTTGGGCTGAGACCCTTCAGTAGCACTCACAGTAAGATCACAAATTGATCTTCTAACAATTAAACATTGAAATATTTAGAAAATTATTACATATAAAATAAATAAATTACCATTTCCTTTTCATTTGAATCAAATTCCTGTTTATTATTTCTCTGCAATATACCTGAACTTGGCTGTTGATGAACACATTTGTCCTAAGGAAGACATAGCCCAGGCCATTGTGAATAATATGTCAGAGCACTACATATAAACAGTGTATATGAATTTGTTGCAGCCAGCTGGATTCTGTTTCTTTTCCATTTTACAGTCTATACAGATCCTGGTTTATGATGTATTTTTCATTAGCATTAATTGGAATACATTAGCATATATCAAATCTCATTCCCACTTGTTGAAGCAGTTTGAATAATTCTAGCTGATTCATGATGGACTGTCTTAATCTGCAGCTGGCTGTAAATGGCATCCTGGAGTGTGCGCCAATCTAATATTCCTGTTGAATTAAGTTACCCACGGTCTCAGACCTGCCTATAATAGCTTAACAACAAAATGTCAGGAGATAGTCCTCATTTTGTTCCCTATTTATTATATTAGCAAATTAGTTCTTGTGTTAAAAAGAGGTTAAATGGAATTCATACTTTGCTTATCCATTGAAAAGGTTTAAAATTAGAATGTATCTTATCTCTAACAGAGCTTTCAGGGAATCCATCAGTTTTATAGTTTAGACTTCTCATTTCCACTACTGAAGTGATTCAGAACAAATCAAGACCCATTACACCATCCTCTAATAGATTCTGATATTTAATAAGAGCTACCCTGAGAATATTGTTGTGGAATGCTATTATTTTTCATGAAACTATTAATGATGGTTCCTGGTCACTATGTCACTTGACAAATTCATCCATTTTTGAATTATAGCTTCATTGATTGTGTGTTAGCCATGTCAGACATTCTTCCTCTTTCAAATAGCACTGGTTGAAATGAGTTCACTTCATCCTGAAAGGTGCCTCGCATAAGTGACTCTGAACCCACAGAGGTTTTCATAGCTAATATTACAGGTATTAAAAACTTGAAATGAAAACAGAAAATGCTGGATACCCTCAGCAGGTCAGGCAGCATCTGCAGAAAGAGAAACAGAGTTAATGTTTCAGCTTGCAGATTTACATAGCACTGCTTGCTTTGCTGCTGTTCATTTTAAAGGGCCACTCATAACTTATGTTCTACTATCTGTTGTGCACAGTACCCACTCTGGAAGTTGACTGCTCATTCTGAAACCTCTGACAAACCACGGGGACTTTTGGTGATATCCACAGCCACTTACAATTGGTGTCTGTGTGGTAATCCTATTGATAATGCTGGAAGCTTCGGAGTTGTGGACCAGATGTTAGATGAGGCACTGGTGTAACACTGAGATAAGAAGCCAGAAAAGGCTCATATCAACAGGCCCACTTTACAGATACCCATTGTGGTCTCTCACACTCTCCAAAGAATGGCAAGGGGACTAAGATTTTCAAAAGTATTTGTAAAAACAATATGAAAATTGGTGCAAACAGCAGGAATTCTGCAGATGCTGGAAATTCAAGCAACACACATCAAAGTTGCTGGTGAACGCAGCAGGCCAGGCAGCATCTGTAGGAAGAGGTGCAGTCGACGTTTCAGGCCGCAACCCTTCGTCGGGACTCTGTAGGAAGAGGTGCAGTCGACGTTTCAGGCCGAGACCCTTTGTCAGGACGAAGGGTCTCGGCCTGAAACGTCGACTGCACCTCTTCCTACAGATGCTGCCTGGCCTGCTGCGTTCACCAGCAACTTTGATGTGTTTTGCATGAAAATTGGTGCAGTCAGATCTCAAGACTACTCTTGCCATTAAGGTTAAGGTCACTGTCACACTCAGCTTCCTAGATCTTGTGTCGTTTCAGGCATTGGCTGATCTCAGATTTCTGCTCATCTCAGTATTAAAGAAATCTAATGTTGTGATGAGACCTCTCTAATGCTGTAATGTTTTCAAATCACAGTCACTTTTATGTTTTTTTCTCAGCTCAATAGAAACATACTTCTCTACTTGAGAAAAACATATTTCCCTTTCCTTCTGCAGGAAACACGAAGCAGAGGAGAGATTAGATTTCCACTGAGGGCGAGGTGTTGATCAACTGCGCCCACTCAGTTTCCCTATCAGGGACTAGAGCTCTTCATGAATCATTGGAGCTCCCCCTCACTCCGTGTTTGTGGACCACTAGAGGGGATATTTTCTGAGGGCCAATGGCAGGTACAAAGGGAATTCAAATGCCTTCTTCATTCTTTTGTCATTTTGTGTTGCCTAAATCTTTCAGAAGCACCACTGCCTCATGGTAACCTGAATTAAAGAATCCAGCTGCACTTCCCAATGGCTGCAGAGTTTTCTCCGGAATCATCTCTCCTGTCATGCTGAACACAATGGACTCCCAGTGGAGAGTAATCTGTTCCAGTTAGTGCCTCTCAGTTCTCTCATCTGTGCGCAGGTGTCAGTTAGCTGAGCTCTGATGGGATCAGTCAGACCCTCCACAGAGACAAAGACTTTGAACAACCTCCATCTGTACCTCCTTGAAAGCCTGATTCATCAGCCATTGTAATACAGAAGTGCCAACACAGACTGGCACAGAAATGCACAGTGTATCATTTCCAGAGTGGAAGAAATGATTTCTTTGTTCTTCATTCAATCTGCCAAGCACCAAGTATTTCACTCTGCATCCATGGCAACCTTTGCTTCCCTGCTGAAGTCCACATTGAAGTCCTCTGTGGCAGTATTAGTACATAGACTTCCCATCTGGAAAGCTGGTTAACTAAATTATCTTACACTCCTTACTGTCTGCAACCAACTAATTCCCCAGATCTTTAAAGTTTAAAAGAGAACAGATTAACAGAACAGGAGACGATGTAGTGGGCAATGGAGTAGTGGGAGAGTAGGAAGGCTTTGGCAAGCAGAGGCTGAGGACGAGCTTCACTCCAAGTGAAGTAAGGCTGGGTAAGTGCCTTTAATAAATCTAATTACCTTAGGAGTAGGTAATGGAGGCAGCAGTTAGGGCAGTTGAGTGCTCCGTTTGCAGGATGTGGAAAATCAGGGCGAGCAGCTCCTGACAAACGGAGTTAGGGAACTGGAGCTGGAGCTGGATGAACTTTGGATCATTCAGGAGGCAGCGGTAGAAATAAACAGGAGTTAAGGAGAGATAGTCACCCCTAAGAGTCAGGAAACAGGTAGCTGGGTGACTGTCAGGAGAGGGAAGGGAATAGACAGAATGAGCAGAGCGCCGCTGTGGCCATTCCCACTAAATCGTTTTGGATACTGTTGATGGGGACAACCTACCACGGACAAGTTGCAGTGGTTGCATCATCTGGCACCGAGAATGGACCCTCAGCTCAGAAGGGAAGGAGGGAAAAGAGGAGAGCAGTAGTGATAGGGGGTTTGATAGTTAGGGGGACAGATAAGAGGTTCTGTGGAAGAGATCAAGAATCCCAGATGGTCTGTTGCCTCCCTGGTGCCAAGGTCCGCGATATCTCGGATCGAGCTCCCAGTATTCTCGGGGGGGGGGCGCGGGGTGAGCAGCCAGATGTCGTGGTCCACGTAGGGACCAATGACGTGGGTAGGAAAAGTGAGGAGGTCCTGAAAGGTGAGTTTAGGGAGTTAGGCGCCAAGTTAAAGGACAGGACCTCCAGAATAACAATCTCAGGATTGCTACCAGTGCCACGTGCAGGCAGGTTTAGAAATAGTAAGATAGCGCAGATCAACACGTGGCTGAAGACATGGTGCAGGAGGAAGGGCTTCAGATTTATAGATAATTGGGCAGTTTTCCAGGGAAGGTGGGACCTGTTCCGGCGGGACGGACTACATCTGAACTGGAGGGGGACAAATATTCTTGCAGGTAGGTTTGCTAGAGAGGCTCCCTTGGTTTTTAAACTAGATACAGGGGTGGGGGGGGGGCGGAGGGGAACCAGAGTGCAGGAACAGATGTAGGGGAGAAGGAAGAAAAAGAAAATATTAAAGTTGTTTGCACCGTTAGTGATAAACAGAGAGCAAGAGGTGGAAAATTTCTTAAATGCATTTATTTTAATGCTAGGAGCATTGTAAGAAAGGTGGATGAGCTTGCAGTATGGATTGATACCTGGAAGTATGATGTGGTAGCGATTAGTGAAACATGGTTGCAGGAGGGGTGTGATTGGCAACTAAATATTCCTGGATTTCATTGCTTCAGGTGTGATAGAATCAGAGAGACAAGAGGGGAAGGTGTTGCATTGCTTGTCAGAGAAAATATTACAGTGGTGCTCTAGAAGGATAGATTAGAGGGCTCATCAAGGGAGGCTATTTGGGTGGAATTGAGGAATGGGAAAGATGTAACAGTTATAGGGGTGTGTAATAGACCACCTAATGGGGAGTGAGAAGTGGAGGAGCAAATTTGTAAGGAGATAGCAGATATTTGTAGTAAGCACAAGGGTGTGATTGTGGGAGATTTTAATTTTCTACACATAGACTGGGAAGCCCATAATGTAAAAGGGCTGGCTGGTTTGGAGTTTGTCAAATGTGTGCAAGATAGTTTTTTGCAGCAATACATAGAGGTATCAACTAGAGAAGGGGCAGTGTTGGATCTCCTGTTAGGGAATGAGATAGGGCAGGTGACGGAGGTATGTGTTAGGGAGCACTTTGGGTCCAGTGATCACAATGCCATTAGTTTCAATATAATAATGGAGAAGGATAGGTCTGGACCCAGGGTTGAGATTTTTGATTGGAGAAAGGCTAACTTTGAGGAGATGTGAAAGGATTTAGAAGGAGTGGATTGGGACAAATTGTTTTATGGGAAGGATGTAATAGAGAAATGAAGGTCATTTAAAGGTGAATTTTGAGGGTACAGAATCTTAATGTTCCTGTTAGGTTGAAAGGAAAGGTTAAAAGTTTGAGAGAGCCATGGTTTTCAAGAGATATTGGAAACTTGGTTCAGAAAAAGCGAGGTATCTACAATAAATATAGGCAGCATGGAATAAATAAGGTGCTCGAGGAATATAAAGAATGTAAAAGGAATCTTAAAGAAATTAGAAAAGCTAAAAGATACGAGGTTGCTTTGGCAAGTAAGGTGAAAATAAATCCAAGGGGTTTCTACAGTTATATAAATAGCAAAAGGATAATGAGGGATAAAATTGGTCCCTTAGAGAATCAGGGTGGACAGCTATGTGTGGAACCAAAAGAGATGGGGGAGATTTTGAACAATTTCTTTTCTTCGGTATTCACTAAGGAGAAGGATATTGAATTGTGTAAGGTAAGGGAAACAGGTAGGGAAGTTATGGAAACTATTAAAATTAAAGAGGAAGTACTGGCACTTTTAAGGAATATAAAAATGTATAAGTCTCTGGGTCCTGACAGGATATTCCCTAGGACCTTGAGGGAAGTTAGTGTAGAAATAGCATGGGCTCTGACAGAAATATTTCAAATGTCATTAGAAACGGGCATGGTGCTGGAAGATTGGCGTATTGCTCATGTGGTTCCATTGTTTAAAAAGGGTTCTAAGAGTAAACCTAGCAATTATCGGCCTGTGAGTTTGACTTCAGTGGTGGGTAAATTGATGTGAAGTATTAGAAACATAGAAACATAGAAAATAGGTGCAGGAGTAGGCCATTCGGCCCTTCGAGCCTGCACCGCCATTTATTATGATCATGGCTGATCATCCAACTCAGAACCCAGCCTTCCCTCCATACCCCCTGACCCCTGTAGCCACAAGGGCCATATCTAACTCCCTCTTAAACATAGCCAATGAACTGGCCTCAACTGTTTGCTGTGGCAGAGAATTCCACAGATTCACCACTCTCTGTGTGAAGAAGTTTTTCCTAATCTCGGTCCTAAAAGGCTTCCCCTCTATCCTCAAACTGTGACCCCTCGTTCTGGACCTCCCCAACATCGGGAACAATCTTCCCGCATCTAGCC
Source organism: Mobula hypostoma (assembly GCF_963921235.1). NCBI lineage: Eukaryota > Metazoa > Chordata > Chondrichthyes > Myliobatiformes > Myliobatidae > Mobula > Mobula hypostoma. The sequence goes on from NC_086128.1 coordinate 50,160,594, forward strand.
TGTCCAATCCCTTTAGGATCTTATACGTTTCAATCAGATCCCCCCTCAATCTTCTAAATTCCAACGAGTACAAGCCCAGTTCATCCAGTCTTTCATCATATGAAAGACCTGCCATCCCAGGAATCAATCTGGTGAACCTTCTTTGTACTCCCTCTATGGCAAAGATGTCTTTCCTCAGATTAGGAGACCAAAACTGCACACAATACTCCAGGTGTGGTCTCACCAAGGCCTTGTACAACTGCAGTAGTACCTCCCTGCTCCTGTACTCGAATCCTCTCGCTATAAATGCCAGCATACCGTTCGCCTTTTTCACCGCCTGCTGTACCTGCATGCCCACTTTCAATGACTGGTGTATAATGACACCCAGGTCTCGTTGCACCTCCCCTTTTCCTAATCGGCCACCATTCAGATAATAATCTGTTTTCCTATTTTTGCCACCAAAGTGGATAACTTCACATTTATCCACATTAAATTGCATCTGCCATGTATTCTTAGAGATGGTATATATAATTATCTGGATAGACAGGGCCTGATTAGGAACCGTCAACATGGATTTGTGCGTGGAAGGTCATGTTTGACAAATCTTATTGAATTTTTTGAAGAGGTTACTAGGAAAGTTGATGAGGGTAAAGCGGTGGATGTTATCTGTATGGACTTCAGTAAGGCCTTTGACAAGGTTCCACATGGAAGGTTAGATAGGAAGGTTCAATGGTTAGGTATTAATATTGAAGTAGTAAAATGGATTCAGCAGTGGCTGGATGGGAGACGCCAGAGAGTGGTGGTGGATAACTGTTTGTCAGATTGAAGGCTGGCGACTAGTGGTGTGCCTCAGGGATCTGTACTGGGTCCAATGTTGTTTGTCATATACATTAATGATCTGGATGATGGGGTGGTAAACTGGATGAGTAAGTATGCAGATGATACTAAGATAGGTGACGTTGTGGATCATGAAGTAGGTTTTCAAAGCTTGCAGAGAGATTTAGGCCAATTAGAAGAGTGGGCTGAAAGATGGCAACTGGAGTTTAATGCTGATAAATGTGAAGTGATACATTTTGGTAGGACTAATTAAAATAGGACATACATGGTACATGGTAGGGAATTGAAGAATGCAGGAGAACAGAGGGATCTAGGAATAATGTTCCATAGTTCCCTAAAGGTGGAGTCTCATGTGGATAGGGGGTGAAGAAAGCTTTTGGTATGCTGGCCTTTATAAATCAGAGCATTGAGTATAGGAGTTGGGATGTAATGTTAAAATTGTACAAAGCATTGGTGAGGCCAAATTTGGAGTATTGTGTACAGTTCTGGTCACCGAATTATAGGAAAGATGTCAACAAAATAGAGTACAGAGAAGATTTACTAGAATGTTACCTGGATTTCAGCACCTAAGTTGCAGAGAAAGGTTGAACAAGTTGGGTCTTTATTCATTGGAGCATAGAAGTGTCATAAAGGGGGGTGCTGGTGGTGGACCCAAATGTAAGACACAGACACTGACATATTAGGAACAGGACTAGCACTAGAGTTAAGCAAGCAAGGGAAGTGGGGAAGAAGGGATGCTGGATATGACACGGGCCCTGGACGAGACAAAGATACAGGGCCTGGGCTAGGGCTTGACTAGGATAGCGGAATCAGGATATGGAACTTGGAACTAGGATCCTGAGCTTGGACTCCGAGCCAGAGACTGGACAAGGACCCGAAACCTGGGTCTTGACTTGGGCTCAGACCCCGGATCTAGGTGAAGACATGACGGGGCTACAGTACGAGGAGAGGCAACAGGACTGGACATGAGGCTCCTGGACAGTACAAGGGAACCCCAGCACCGGGTTGGGCAAGGTACTCCTGGGCTGAGCGAGACACATGGACAAGATGAGAACACAAAGCCATGGCTTGGACAGGAGAAGGTTCTTGGATCATGGCTCGGACTAGACGGGACCCCGAAGCCTTGACTTGGTTGAGGGAGAGACAGGAACGCAGAGCCTTGATCAAGGGAGAGACAGGAGCATGGAACACAGAGCCGGGACCCCTCCTTGGGTACAGGACATAGGTCCAGGATTCATTACACAGAATGCAGAATACGACAAGACGGTTCCTAACACAAGGCAGTGGCAGACGGCCGGACCTACCTAGCGAAGGCATGGACACAGACGGTTCCCAACACTAGGTAGTGGAAAACACTCGGTAGGTCCAGCTGAAGGCGAGGGCACAAAGACATAACCCATCACTAAGTAGTGGCAAACAGCCAGACCTATCTAGTGAAGGTGTGGACACAGAGACAGTTCAAAACAACGATAGACGTTTCCTTATCTTGCTCCGACGATGAACTTGACAGCGGTACAAGTGAGGTTTACAGGCGAGGCGAGGCTTCAGGCGAGGCAACAGAAGGGGAAGGGAAGGTATTCAGACAGGGGGTATAGACAGGAACAATCCAGCTGCCCAAGGCTTCTTTTTCCTTGAGTTTTTATGGCAGTTGGCATCCACACTGTTGCATTACTGCCATCTCCAGGATTTATTGTCCCTCATTGTCCATTCACTTTAAAGCTGTTTTTCCAGTCCTATCACCCTTAAAAATCTAAACAACTATTCCCTCCCCTGATCACTCTCCCCACATTCCAATAAACCTTTAACACTGTTCTCTACCAGTCCAATTTTGCGTAATTGTTGTAACATTTGTTGTCTTTTCCGTGCAAATTTCCCGCATGAAATAAGGATATGCTCTACTGTTTCAGTCTCCTGACAGATTGCAAAAACCTATTGGATATTTATTTATGATGGCCAGAGTACCATTAAGGTTGCTGTGCCCAGTTCTCTGTCTACCGAAAATTACTTGCTCCTTCCACTTTACTCCCCTACTTCTTCCCACATCTACTCTGTTCTGAATTGAATGTAAATGTCTTCCTTTTATTGCTCTATCCCAATGCTGCTGCCACTGTTGATGTATCCTTCTCCACACTGTGCTCTTCCCCTCTGATTTTGATAGTTTAATATTGACCTCTACAGATCCTTTTTTGACTGCTGCTTTTGCCAGCCTATCTGCTTTCTCACTTCCCATAATACCCGAATGTGCTGGAACCCACATGAATGCGATATTTTTGTCTTGTCTAGCCAGTCTTGAATTTGCAAACAGGATTTCATAAAGCAGATCCTGGTGACCTCCAGCTGTACAGTCTTAATGCTTGCAAGGGCCGATACAGAACTGCTACATATCAGAATATTATTACAATCAACCTGCTCACTCCATTCTAGTGCTATCAATATGGCAAACATTTCAACTGCATATACACTCAAGCAATCAGGTGTTCTCTTGCTAATTTCCACTCGATAACTTGGCACAACAATTGCAGACCCTGTTGCACCTGTTTCTGGATCCTTTGATCCATCCGTAAAAATCTGTATGCCTTTATATTTACATTCCCTATAACTATGATATTCACCGAGTATATCAGCCATCTTATTACTGTGTTTAATCTTATAACCATATAACAATACAGCACTGAAACAGGGCATCTCAGTCCTTCTAGTCCACGCCAAACTCCTACTCTCACCTAGTCCCACCGACCTGCACTCAGCCCATAACCCTCCATTCCTTTCCTGTCCATATATCTATCCAATTTAACTTTAAACGACAACATCGAGCCTGCCTCAACCACTTCTGCTGGAAGCTCATTCCACACAGCTACCACTCTGAGTAAAGAAGTTCCCCCTCATGTTACCCCTAAACTTTTGCCCTTTAACTCTCAACTCATGTCCTCTTGTTTGAATCTCCCCCGTTCTCAATGGAAAAAGCCTATCCACGTTAACTCTGTCTATCCCCCTCATAATTTTAAATACCTCTATCAAGTCCCCCCTCAACCTTCTACGTTCCAAAGAATAAAGACCCAACTTGTTCAACCTTTCTCTGTAACTTAGGTGATGAAATCCAGGTAATATTCTGGTAAATCTTCTCTGTACTTTCTCTATTTTGTTGACATCTTTCCTTTAATTCAGTGACCAAAACTGTACACAATGCTCCAAATTTGGCCTCAACAATGCCTTGTACAATTTCAACATTACATCCCAACTCCTATACTCAATGCCGTGATTTATGAAGGCCAGCATACCAAAAGCTTTCTTCACCACCCTATCCACATGAGATTCCACCTTCAGGGAACTATGCACCATTATTCCTAGATCCCTCTGTTCTACTGCATTCTTCAATGCCCTACCATTTACCATGTTTGTCCTACCAAAATGTAGCACCTCACATTTATCAGCATTAAACTCCATCTGCCATCTTTCAGCTCACTCTTCTAACTGGCCTAATCTTAAGCAATTCCAAATCTACAGGGGCATTTTCTAATACCCAAAAAGGTCTGACAGGCCACACCACACTTGTCAAGACTCTTTATCGTATACACCCATATTTTTTGCTGTTTTCTCTCCAGCCAAAACTTTCTTTTTGTGTCCTCTCCTTCTCCCAGCATGTCTGCAACACCCTTTTTGTAGGATGGCTATCACCATGCCCCCTTAAATTGATCCAGTAATTGGCCTCCAGCTGTTTACGCCGCAGCCCCAGTGGCATTTCATTTGCTTCAACTTGGAGTACACACACGGGGGAAGTTCTAACCACTCCCAAGCACACCCTTAGAGCCCGAGCTTGCACGATATCCAGTTCTGCTGGCACAGATTTTGTTGCTGACCCGTATACAATACTTCCATAGTCTAATCTTGATCTTATTAATGCTGCATTAATATACTTCAGTGATGCAAAATCAGCGCCCCATTCCAATCCAGCAAGGCACCTTATGACATTTATCACATTTTTACATTTAGTAACTACATATCTAACATGTTCTCTCCATGTTAATCTCAAGTCAAAATGCACTCCCAAAAACCGAAAACTTTCAACTCTCTCCAGGTTACTTCCATATGGATTCAAATTAAGTCCCCTGAACTTTTTCCTTGTAAAGAACATGGCTTTTGTCTTCTCCACTAAAAATTTAACACCCCACTTTGTCCCCAACTCTTCAACTTGATTACTTCCATCTTGCATTTTCGTAACTATATGTTCAATATTTCTCCCACTTTTCCACAAAGCCCCGTCATCTGCAAACAATGACCTCCCCACTTCCGTTGGAATATTTACGAATATATCATTTATCACAATGGAGAATAAAGTTGGACTCACTACACTCCCCTGCGGCGTCCCGTTTTCTACAACAAACTGGCTTGATAGCTCTGATCCTATCTTCACCTGAATAGTTATCCCCTCTAAAAAGTCCTTAACCCAATTGAACATCGCCCCCCCACCCCAATTCCCATTAAATGTAGCTTGATTAGGAGCCCCTCTTTCCATAACATATCATAAGCTTTCTCAACATCCAAAAAAAACTGCAACCACTGTCTCTTTATTTACCTGAGCTTTTCTAATTTCATCCTCTAGATACAACACTGGATCCACAGTATTCCTTCCTTTCCTGAACCCGCTTTGATACATAGCCACCATACCTCTATTTCCAAGAAGTACACTATCCTCTCATTTATCATATGATCCATAAGTTTACATGCATGTGATGTCAAGGCAATTGGCCTGTCGTTTTCTGGCCTGCTGGCATCTTTCCCAGGTTTCCTTATTGGAATAATTATTGCCTCTTTCCAGCTCCCTGGTATTCTCCCTTCATCCCAGACTTTGTTATACAGAAGCAGTAGTTTCTCCAGACTTCCTTCACTCAAGTGTTTTATCATACTATAACATATTTCATCTTTACCCAGCGCAGTCTTTCCTGTTTTATCTAGTGCCTTTCTTCATTCTCCCATGTTGAAAGGGATATCTTGCGCACCGTCAAGGTTAGTTTTCCTACATAAAGCCTCCATATTTTCAGCTTTTGTTCGTTCTCTACCTCTTCTTCCCTTCTCAGACAAATTATCGGAACTATGTACCATAACAAATGTGTTTGCCAGCAACTCTGCCTTTTCCTTATTTGTTACTGCAGTCACATTTCTATTAACTAGAACTGGGTATCTCCACTCTCTCCTGTCCCCTCCTGTCCTTTTTATCATCCCCCACACCTCTCCTACTTGAGTTGTGTTTCCGATTGAATCACAATACTTTCTCCAGTGCGTCCTTTTAGCATGTCTTATTGTCCTCCTTACTACTGCCTGAGCTTGTTTGTACTGAATCATATGTTGGAAGTTACGAGTTCTTTTAAACAGTTTAAATGCCTTATTTCTATTTCTCGCTGCTTCCTTACAATTATCATCCCAGCATGGTATTATTCTCTTCTTTGTTCTTCCTTTACTTTTAGGACTGGATTTTAATGCAGCTGATATTATACCTTGTTTTAATATGTTGTCAAGTGTTTCTATGTCCATTCCGTCACTGACCTGACTTAGATATCTATCGCTTTTTTCCAGAAATTTCTCCCAATTGGCAAAAATCAAGGATCCATTTCCCACCTGTATTCTCTGTGACCAATGAGGCAGAAATATTTATCTTGCACCAGATTGGGTAATGATCACTCCCTACAGTTCCTTCTTGGTACACTAACCAATCACACACTGATGCAATGGAGTTTGATACTAATGTAAGATCAAGCACAGATTCTTTACTTGTATTAACATCAATTCTAGTACTACTGCCATCATTTAGGTACACTAAATACTTCTTATCTAGCAACTCCTCTATTACCTGACCACTGATGTCTGTTCTGTCACTCCCCCATAATACATTATGTCCATTAAAATCACCACACCAAACAACGTTACTACTATTCTGCCCTTCTATCTCCTCAAGCTTGTTTAACTCTAGTCTTTTGCATGGATTATAATAATTCACAATCACCAACTCTTTCTCTCAGCCCATACTTTTACTACCACATACTCTTGTTCACTTCCTACACCTAGTATTCTATAAGGAATACCTTGCTTTACACAAGTTGCACATCCTCCTCCCCGCTCTCTCCTGTCTTGCCTTACTGCCTCATAACCATATAAAACAAAATCTAAATTAGGTTTTAACCAGGTCTCCTGGATACACACAACATCTGGCTTTTCTCTCCTACTAGCTATAAACTGCTTGAAATCTTGTCCATTAGCAATCAGGCTTCTTGCATTCCATTGAAGAAGTAGCATCATTAGTAATATCAACCCACACATGCTGCCTCTTGACCTGACTGTACTCTGAGTTCATTGTTTACTTCTTCCCATTTTAATCCTCTCATACCCAACTGGTGCTCTGCAGCTTTCACAATAATCTGAATCCTTTCAGTTTTAGATTTGATCTCATAAATTGTGTTTACCACTCCTGCTATAAGGGTCACCAATTTCTTCTTCTCTATCCATGCATTCTTCTTATCTTGCCTTTCTTTAGCTGCTGCTTGCTCTTTGCTACATCCTCCCTCGTTCATTTTCTTCTGTCCTGCCAACTTAACTGCCTCAGCATATGAGACTTTTTCCTTCACCCTTATCTGCTGCACCTCCACCTCTTTTTTCAACACTTCACATCCCCAGTATGCTACACTACGGTTGGTTGTAGGGGATTCATAGCCCGTTCTTTAGTTAGAGCCTTCAGCATTTTGGGCATCGAGGGAGAGAGGAAGAGGAGAGCCATCCACAGTACCACCGATGCGGCAGAGAGGGCCTCAAGATGGCTGTGGCTCAAAAGAGGGGAGCCATGGAGTCATAAGTAGCTAGCCATCTGGACACAAGCTGGGGTCTGATCAGCCCCGGCTGGGTCACCTGGAGGAGGTTGTATGATGTTGAAAGACCTGAAACACCCGATGATTCCAGGAACATCACTGAAGATGTGTCCAGAAGCATCAATAGATGTATGTACACAGCAAGCCTAATCCTCCACCTCTTTTTTCAACACTTCACATCCCCAGTACGCTACACTATGGTTACCTCCACAATTACAGCACTTTGGTCTCACTCCCTCTCCACATTTTCCGTATTCATGTTCCCCACCATACCTTACACATCTTCTCTTTCCTTTGCACAGTTTGGCCACATGCACAAACTCCTGGCAATTGAAACACCTCATAGGTTTTAATATATATTCTCTTACATTGTATCTTAGGAATCCAATACATAACTCCTTTGGAGGCACCATATCCTCAAATTCTACCAGAACGGTTTCAGCCTCCCTTTTCTCTGCTCCCCTTGTCATTCTTTTCACACTCTTCACTGAACTATTCCTCACCCTCAAGTTCTCCACCAGCTCCTTCATATTAACACTGAGGGGAACCCCAGAGATCACCCCCCTTGCAATCATTGTCCCTTTGTGCTCCAACTCTTACAACCCTGGACACTTTGACTTTCCCAACATTAGTCACCTTCATTGCCTTCTCCATCTGCTCTTTGGTCTTACATCCTACCAGCAGGTTTCCATCTCCTAAAATTCTCGCATTGTTCACTTCCCCTACTTGTCCTCTAATGATTTTTGTTAGCTTAAGTGGATCAATTTTCTTTACTCCCCCTTCCCCCTCAAATCTTACCACTACGTTTAGCAATTTTGCCCTTGGGCCCTTCTCCTCAACTTCTCTTCCCTCACTTTCCAATCCACCTACACTAGCCCACCTCCTTTCTTTCTCTTCTGACCCTTCACCTTCCTGTTCTCAGTCCCTCTCCCCACCTCTTCCCACTCAAACTCCATGCTTTTGCTGTCACCATCAGTCTCCCTCCCTGCCATCCTATCAGAGTTTGCAAGGGACCGTGTACGAATATCGTTCCGGACCTATACAGGCCGTCAGTCAATATTCCCATAGAATGTCCCCCACAGCACCTCAGCAGTTCGCTTGGTCGCCCCTTGGACCGGAACCCTCGCCCACCCTCAGGTTCAGGCTCTTCAGTCGCCACCCGTTTTGCAACGTCTCGCCCTGACTCCTGATCAGCAGCTCGAGGCTTCTTCTTCATTTTATGGCGGTTGGTAACCAGTTTTCAGTGCATTACCGCCACCTGCTAGACTTGTGGTGTTCCAACCAAATATGTCCTGGAGTTCTCTACTTTAGACAATCTAGGCAGCCTGCAGTTCTCTATTAGCATCACTCTGTAGTTGCAATTCCTCATGAATGCTTAACGCGCTCATTAGATAATGCTGCAAACTGCTATTCTTCCCTAATTATGTCACATGTTTTTGCGTAGTTGCATTACCTCAATTACATTGATTTCATCTACATCACTTGTAAGACTAAAATCGTCTTGTTAAAGAATAGTAATTATCGCATGTTCTTCTTTTAAAATTGCTGTTTTTCCAAGTCTATCTGCTTTTTCATGTTTTCCTTTTCTTGGATCGTAGCCTGCAGTTGTTTACTGAGACCTCGGAGTTCTTCTTCATTTGCTTCCATGTTTTCATTTTATAATCTGAATGTAGATAATTCACTTTGCAACAAATTCCTTTTCCTTTTGTATTCTTGTAATAATTTCCTCCATTTTCGAATCTCTTTTCCAACTCAGTTGTTCTTGTCGGGTACTTCTATTTGTTGTTGGAGTTCTGCACATTTACCCTGGGCTTCAACCATAAAATCTGAGGATTTTCCTTAAATTCTGAAACATTTCTTAAATTCTTGACCATTTGCGATAAATATTCTGCCATTAAGATTCTATCTCCCCTGCCTGTGAAGTATTGGATTCTCCATTCAGAGTTTGACTTCTTCCCACCTAATCCCTTTAATACCAAGATACTTTTCCGCAGACTTGACTGTAATTTTAATTTTTTTCAGTTCTTTTGCTTGTTTGCGCTGAACAATTAATTGCATCCACCATAAAAAGTACGAAATCCTTTCTACTCATTAATAGCGTATCCTTCTCTTTCATATTACAGCCCTCCAATTCACCAGTTTATTATTTCCTGTATTTGTTTGCTTGACAGCCTTTTTTCCACCAAATTCTTTCACTGCCTCTGCATAACTGATTCCGTGAGTTACTTTTACATATTGTATCTCAGCCACATATTTACATATTTATTCTTGCTATAAATGCACCCTCGATAAGCTACGCTGTGTTCCTCACCACAATTGCAGCATTTCACCCTAGCTCCCACTTCACATTTCCCATATTCATGTTCTCCAGCACATCTCCCACATCTTTGTTTTCCTCTGCAGACCGCCGCAATGTGCCCGAATTTCTGATATTTATAGCATCTTAATGGCAGTGGTATATGTATTCTAACCACATAACACATATACCCTAAGTAAACATTAGTCAGCAATCTCTCTTCATCAAAGTTAATCATTACCGATAAACTATCACACTTTTTCTCATTTCTTGTAACTTTCAAACATTTGGCCTCAATAATTTTTGCTCTTTTTACGTTCTGTTTAATCTCATCCATAGTAACTTTTGTTGGTATCCCTGAAATAACTCCTCTAGTCCACTTTCTATTGTTGGATATTGAGCATTGTACTTCTTTGCTGTCTATTTTACATAATCTTATCACTTTGCCTTGCTGAGCACTATCCCAACGAATCACTAATAGTGATCCAAGTCTTTGCTCCTTTAATCTCACCTATAATTTTGTTGAGCATCTTCGTCAAACGAATCGGGTTCCAATCACCGAAAGACACCCCATCTTCACTTAGTTTTATAATTGCTTTAATCTCATCTTCTTTCCATTGTTTTACTGTCCTGTTTTAGTCATAGTCATACTTTATTAATCCCAGGGGAAATTGGTTTTTCATTACAGTTGCACCATAAATAATAAATAGTAATAAAATCATAAATAGTTAAATAGTAATATGATCATCCACTGACTCCTCAGAGTTTGATATCCCATACCTCTACTTTCTTTTCTTCCTCTTTCAATTCCATTCCTCTTTCCCACCAACCTCCATCTCTAGTTCACTTCCACTCTCACCAAAAAATTCCTTCAACAGCTTGGCTCTTTCCTTGATGTTCTCCCTCTCCACCATTTTCCAGTGAGCTCCACAATCAACCACCTGAAATCAGTTTTCCCTCAGACTACCTCTTACCTCATAGCCCCCATCTCCAACTGAACCAGTCACACCACAGCCCAGGGCTGAATCCTGAAGCTATTTATGAAGCCAGCCCAAACGAGAATCAGTTGCCTCAACAGAAACTGGGGAAAACCGGAAAACCTGGGATAAGGAGCATGGACTGGACTGTGAACTGGAATGCAGATTACACGGACCGGACCATGACAAGAAGGTTGAGGGAGGACTTAATAGAGGTATTTAAAATTATGGGGGGGGTAGAGAGAGTTGACATGGATAGGCTTTTTCCATTGAGAGTAGGGGAGATTCAAACAAGAGGACATGAGTTGAGAGTTAGGGGGCAAATGTTTAGGGGTAACATGAGGGGGAACTTCTTTACTCAGAGTGGTAGCTGTGTGGAAGGAGCTTCCAGCAGAAGTGGTCGAGGCAGGTTCAATATTGTCATGTAAAGTAAAATTGGATAGATATATGGACAGGAAAGGAATAAAGGGTTATGGGCCGAGTGCAGGTCAGTGGGACTAGGTGAGAATAAGCGTTCGGCACGGACCAGAAGGGCCGAGATGGTCTGTTTCCGTGCTGTAATTGTTATATGGTTATATTATATCTCTCCACCTACAGTATGCATTTCTAATCTCTTCCGTCCAGCACTGGAGCTGGTGTTTAGCAAGGTTAGGCACAGTGTTGTTTTGGGTCCTTCCTCCTTCAAATATTCCAATCCTCAAATGTCTTCTTCCTCCCTTCAGCCTTTATGTTTGGACTGGTGAAGGGGGTGTGAAAGGGAATACTCTGGTGAATTTTCAACGATAAATGCAGCAAAAATAGCAAGACTATTCTGTGTTGAAAGTGGTTAGATGATTTGCAACAGACCAACTATTTCAATAATAGAGGGAAGGGTGATAATAATAGCAGGCACATATCTTTCCCTACATTGATTGACCCAAAAATTCCACACGTTCTCTGATGTGTCAATGCTATTCATGTTTGCTGATGGAACAATGTGCCCCTGAAATGTTTGGGAGGTTGTTACACAGGGCCCAGACACTCAGTGACCAGTTCTTTCAAGTAACACCTTTACGTTAGCTATACCAACCTTCCTCAGCACATTCCTCAGCATGTGCTCTTACAACCTGGAATCTGCCAGTAAGCAGAATTCCCTTATGGATATCTCATTATACTGGAAAATCAGGCAGATCAAAGAACATATTTTACTGAGTTGGTAATGTTCTAGTAACACATGTTTGTCTCAGTACGTGTCCCTGGGAACCACCATGGATCCGAGGTCCCTTTGTAATGCAGCTACATGGGATAACCCCTGACAAGGACCTTTGAACCCCTTTACAGACCTTCTTTGTGGTTCACAAAGTAGGTGGATGACTTTTTCATCCTCATCTCAGCTTCCTTGAGGGTAGTGTACATTGTGGATGAGATGTCAGTTGTGCAGCAAGGATCTGATGGGTAAGCTCCATCTGACTTACAGCCAAACAAAAGCTTGTTGGTTGTTGGTGAGTTCCAGTGATGAGGCATTCTGTCAAATAGTTTTGACAGTCTGCTTAGTGAAACCAGCCCACTGACTAACTGAAAGAAGAGCTAGTAAGAGATTTGAAAGTGGGAGGGGAAGGGGGAGATGCGAAATGATAGGAGAAGACAGGAGGGGGAGGGATGAAGCCAAGAGCTGGACAGTTGATTGGCAAAAGGGATATGAGAGGATCATGGGACAGGAGGCCCAGGGAAAAAGAAAAGGGGGAGGGGAGAAGCCCAGAGGATGGGCAAGGGGTATAGTGAGAGGGACAGAGGGAGAAAAAGGAGAGAGAGAAAAAGAATGTGTGTATATAAACAAATAAATCACGGATGGGCTTTTTTCATTCCTTAGTTCCACCCATATGTGTGGCGCGTAGCCAAGTGGTTAAGGTGTTGAACTGGCGATCTGAAGGTCCTGGGTTCGAGCCCCGGCCAGGGCAGAGTGTGTGTCCTTGAGCAAGGCACTTAACCACACAATGCTCCGGTCTACCCAGCTGAGAATGGGTACCGGCAAAAATGCAGGGGGTTAACTTCGCAATTGACTGGCGTCCTATCTCGGTGGGGGTGGGGGGGGGGAGTCTCGTACACTCAGTCGCTTCATGCCACGGAAACCAGCATAAGCACCAGCCTGATGGACCACAAGGCTCGTGACAGACTTTAATCTTTAATTCACCCATATAACCTGATTCTATCCCGTCTGAGCATTGTCGTGACATTTTCCCTGACTGGTAATGCCACCCCTCCCCTTTTAACTCCTCTTGCTCTATCCCTGCCCCTCATGCAACCAAGTCTCACTAATGGCTACAATATCGTAATTTCATGTACTGATCCATGATCTGAGCTCACTCACCTTTCCGACAATATTCCTTGCATTGAAATACACGCAACTCAGAACATTAGCCCCACTATGCTCAAATGTTCAATTCCTGACTTTGAATTGTTACGCATCCACAGTTTTGTTTTCCTGGGAGTCCATAGTTTCATTTACTGCGAGCGTCACGTGTCCCCAGTTTCGTTTTACTTTGAGTCCACAGTTTCGTTTCTGTGAGCGACGGCATAAAAGAAATGTGGACATTTTGCTGACAGGGAGTCAAAGGAAAGAGAGAGATAGTGAAGATCGCAGGCTTCGAGCTATCCGGGAACAGCTCACGATCGAGAAGGGTAAAGTCTAATGCTTACCCATACCCAGAGGATTGGGTTAATCAGCGGCACACTGTGCATTGTGGAGACGTGTCTGTCCTTCGTATGATCCATGGATGTGGATTTCATGACAATCACTTTGTGAAATCGCTCTTTGTGGACTTCAGAACAGTATTCCTCAGCTGGGATCTTTGGTGACCGTTTCTTCGTTCGCTAGTTGTGGAATCTTTGGAATTCGTGGTGATCGCTTCGTTGCTGCATTGTGAATCCACAAGTCTCTCCTCTCACCTATTTTGTGAATTACTGAGACTCTCCGAACTGCCACTTTAAGACTGTGCTTGAGTAAGATTTGTTAAGAACAGGTTCTAAGTTTGACTGTTTGGGAGCTATAGATACATAACACTGTTAACTTCTGTTTAAGAAAGTAGTTTATTTAATTTTCTATATTTTTGAGTAGATGTAAATAAATATAATGGTTTTAATATTAAAACCCGACTCAATTTGTCATCTCTTGCTGCTGGTACGTTACGAGATCATGACAGAACGTAAGCTTAAAAACATCTTTCCCCACAACCGCTCCATTATCTGCTCTGGCGCTCTGGTTGCCTTCCCCCTACAACTCTCGTTGAAACCCTCTCCCCCAAGCACTACTAGCAAATATTTCCACACGCATATTAGTTACCTTCCAGTTCAGGTGCAAATGGTCCCTTCCGTACAGGTTCCACTTTCTCAGGAAGAGAGCCCAATGATGCAAAAATCTGAAGCCCTCCCTCCTGCACCACCTCCTAAGCCATGTGTTAAACTGTATGATCTTTCTTTTTCTGGTCTTACTAGCACAAGGCACAGGTAGTAACCCTGAGATCACAACCCTGGAGGTCCTGTCCTTTAACCTCACATCTACCACCCTGAACTCACTTTGCAAGACCTCATCACCATTCCTACCCAGCTCCAATTCCTTAACAAACGTTTAAAGATTCATTCATTATTAATGTATACAATTTTGAAATTCTACTTCTCTAGATAGCCATGAAACCAAGAAAGAAAAGAACGGCAGTATGATCATCAACTCCCAAATCCCTTCTCCCTGCATGAAAAATGAACAAAAACTGAACAGGCACATTGCCTCCTAATCCCCCCTCCTCATACACAAAATGATGAGAAAGATTGGGTGAAAAACACAGAATATAACAAACTGTAAGACTGAAAATAAGTCTATAGTCCAAGCCCATATCCAAAATGCAGAAACCTGGGTAACATTCTCTGAGCACAGTGGCAATCCTTTCCCTCTGCGGCAGCAGAGTGATCTCTTCAGCAATCAAAAGACAGTCTCCCCCTTCTGGCAGCAGAGCAATCCACCAGCGATCAAAGGCAGTCTCCCCTCTCTGATAGCAGAGTGATTGAAGGCCGTCTCACCCCTCTGATGGCAGAGCGGCCAAAAGGCAGGTAGCAGACGCTCATCTTCCGCATTTAAATGAAGTCAAACATTGCCTCGCACCCCACAGTTGTCCTGCAGCCTTCTCGCCATGAGGTTTGTGCACACAGTCTCTGTCTCCTGGAATCCTCTCGATGACTGCAGAGTGCTGAAATACTCAAATGATCTCCAAACTGCAAATCTCAGGCTCCAACAGCTCGAGAATCACATCTAAGACCAAAAAAAAACAAATGTGAAAGACATAAAAGAAGTGAAATATACGATTTCATGATCTATCCAGAAGATGTCAACCGGAGGCGAATTGTATGCAGTCACCATCTTGACCAGAAGACTAGCAGGTTATTTGGTAGTGTGGAGGAGCAGAGGGATCTGGGGGTACATTTCCACAGATCCCTGAAAGTTGCCTCACAGGTAGATAGGGTAGTTAAGAAAGCTTATGGGGTGTTAGCTTTCATAAGTCGAGGGATAGAGTTTAAGAGTCGCGATGTAATGATGCAGCTCTATAAAACTCTGGTTAGGCCACACTTGGAGTACTGTGTCCACTTCTGGTCGCCTCACTATAGGAAGGATGTGGAAACATTGGAAAGGGTACAGAGGAGATTTACCAGGATGCTGCCTGGTTTAGAGAGTACGCATTATGATCAGAGATTAAGGGAGCTAGGGCTTTACTCTTTGGAGAGAAGGAGGATGAGAGGAGACATGATAGAGGTGTACAAGATATTAAGAGGAATAGATAGAGTGGATAGCCAGTGCCTCTTCCCCAGGGCACCACTGCTCAATACAAGAGGACATGGCTTTAAAGTAAGGGGTGGGAAGTTCAAGGGGGATATTAGAGGAAGATTTTTTACTCAGAAAGTGGTTGGTGCGTGGAATGCACTGCCTGAGTCAGTGGTGGAGGCAGATACACTAGTGAAGTTTAAGAGACTACTAGACAGGTATATGGAGGAATTTAAGGTGGGGGCGTTATATGGGAGGCAGGGTTTGAGGGTCGGCACAACATTGTGGGCCGAAGGGCCTGTAATGTACTGTACTGTTCTATGTTCTATGTTCTATGTACATAGTCTGAAAGAAGCTGCAGCTGGATTTATTTCTTGCAGGTGTAGTCGTCAGGGACACTGGAGGTCTCCTTGACTTCCCACATGAGGAGCATTCCACTATCCAGCCTGGCACCCCTACTGTTCTAACTGTGCCATAGGAAAAAAAGAAAGAAAGAAAAATTAAACAAAAAAAATCTAACTATAGCCTTTACCTCTCCACACTGAAGCTTTTATAAGCCAAAGCCTGGCTCCTTTCTAACCCCGAAATTCCGCCAGGTAATTCTTGAATTTAGTTGCTTTTATGCCACTAAAGCCATTTCAATGCTTGTTGCACACAGGATGATTTCATTTCCCATGATACGCTGTGTTTAGCACAGTTCTATGGATATTTAGAGGAGTTGTCCTGGAAGACACTATCATTGGCCAATTAAGTCTTTGCATGCAACACTGACATGTGATCCCACTAAGGTAATTCTTTTATTTACTTTTCATTCTTCTTTTCCACCCTCCAACAATGTGGTTGCCCCACCTATCACTTCCCAAATGTCACTACTGGGCCTCTGAGGTCCAGACCTCTACCGTATCACCTTGCATCCAATCAGCCCAAAGTCCTTTCAATCTTCCCAAACATCCCACTTCAGGGTCACCTGACAGTGCAAACAGAGACCTTGATTTCCAGTTACCTCTTCTCTCACCATTTATCCAATTGCTGCCCGTGAACAACTCTCCTCAGCACATCCACCCAACATCTGGTCTTGGCTCCTTCTGTTGAAAACAAGGACTTGATTTGTTTCATCATCTGCTCTTCAGCCATTGGCTTGAAGTAGCACCACGTCTGACCAATTGTTTTAGTGAAAGGTGCCTTTGCTCCAGGTCTAGATTTGGAAGTGACTTTCTGTTGTTTCACTGTCTACTCATCACCTTGAAACTGGCACTGGTTCATCTCACAAACAGGAGAAAATCTGCAGATGTTGGAAATCCAAGCATCACACACAAAATGCTGGAGGAATTCAACAGGCCAGGCAGCATCTATGGAAAAGAGCACAGTTGATGTTTTGGGCTGATGGGCCTTGACCCAAAATATTGACTGTATTCTTTTCCATAGATGCTGCTTGGCCTACTGAGTTCCTGGTTCATCTCACTCTGGCTTGCTCATTTGGAGAGTGAAAGATATTTCAAACATGGACTGACATAGAACATCCTATCTGGCACCTTCATTTCGCTCCCACTATAACTATTCTTCATGTTTTAACTTTGTGCAAATATTACCAAGCCATGTGATCAGAGGACACACAGGAGTAATGGTGGATCTCAGAAAATTTAGGAAGCGTAGGAGGTCAGATGGTTGTTTAATGTTTGGTGTGCATTTGTTGGGCTGAAGGGGCTTATTACTGTCCTGTGTAACTTTACAACTCTATGACTCCTTGAAGGAAAGTGACAGGATAAAAATGGGCATGGAGTATAAGAAATAGATACAAGATCAAATGTTGTTTTTATGTTGGCGGCGGGGGGGGGGATCATCTAAAAGAACACAAATGAGTTGGAAAAACTGAAAAGTTTAAAGAGGGAAACTTGCACTGAATTACAAGCTGGATGGACTGAATAGTCTTCTCCTATCTGACATATTCTGTATGTTTAATGATACCTAAATACTTGAGCCCTATTCTACCCTTAGTTTAATGCTGCCACAATAATAGATTTATGGACCATTATTTGTATGCTCAGGGTTTTCTCTGAAAACGATTATTTTCTTCTATTAGTACTTGCATTTCGTGCTTATTCTTAGGTAGATAATTATGCTTGATAATTCTAATAAGCAGGTGGCATAGTTTATAATCAAGATTTTTCAAATTATCAAAATTGTTTACAGATCATTTTCCTTCTCTCTAATAACCAGCACAATTTAAAAATGATTAATGCCTCATAAAATATGACACTTCTAATTATTCTCTTTAATGCTCTCATCTCATCAAAGTAACCACTTCTTGTTTGCTAGGATTACACAAGTTTGCTACAAACTGAACACTTATCTTAGACTTGTACAAATTACCATTTTACAAATAATGCATCATCTTCACTAGTGCTAAACATACATATTAGACTATTCACATAAGTACCATCAAAGTTTCTCTTGCTTGCTTTTGTGATTAAAACTATAGGACCATGATGAATAATTTATTATCTTGATAAGCCGCACCTTTTTTCCCCATTATAAAATAAATAAATCTAATAACCTTTAGAAAGCTACTGTGGAATCTGCTTCCACCACGATTTTAAGTAATAAATTCCAAGTTATTATCGTTCATCTACGAACAAGACTTATCTACTCCAAACTTGTGTTACCCCAACCTCCCAACCTTTCTACCCACACTCCTAGGCTTGCCACTGCTACACATTTTCCGTTGATTACCAGTCATCGTGCAAATAAATGAAAAACATTATAAACCCGAGTATTATTAAATATTCCCATGATGTTGTTTTCTTTAATGAGAACAATCTCAGCTTTTACTTTTTTCCATGCCACTGAAGGTCAGGGCAGGTTGAACATGTCCCTCTATTTAACCTCCTAGTAGACATACAGTAGTCAATTCTACATGCCTCATGAACAGAAGTCAGAAACGGTGACATGAGGGCAGGTGACTGAAAGCTGGGAAGAGAAGCAAGTTATCACAAAGGGGATAGAGTTTAAGAACAAGGAGACTTGTGATCCATGCTGGGTGTTCATCAGGCTTCACTTGGAATAGTGTACAGTTTTGGTCCCTTTTCCGAAAAAAAGTAATGGGGGCATTGGAGGTAGTCCGAAGAGATTCAACAGACTAATTCCTGGGATGAGTCGGTTGTCCGAGAGAGATTTTAAATATATTGGGCTTGTATTCCTTACAGTTTAGAACAACGTGATGACTTTTCAACAAGCATAGAAAATGTCAACGGTAGATGCTGGGATGTTTTCACTAGTGGGAGAGTCTCGAACAAGGGGACAAGACAGCAGCATAAGAGATTGGTTATTTAACACCGTGATACATAGGAATTATTTATTACAAAGTGTGATGAATATCTGGAATTTTGTGATCTAGAAGGTGATGGAAGCTGGATCATTAGAAGAATTTAAAATAAAGGTGTAGAAATATTTGATAGATCAAGGAACAAAGGAGTATGAAGAAATGGCACAGAAGAGAAGTTGAGCAGACATCAGCTGTGACCATATTAAATGGTGGGGCAGGCTTGAAGGCCCTAAAACCTACTCTTGCACCTATTCTAGAACATAAGACAGAGGAGCAGAATTAGGCCATTCGGCCCATCAAGTCTGCCACACCATTCTATCATGGCTGATCTATTACCCCTCTCAACCCCATTTTCCTGTCTTCTCCCTTTGACACCTTGACAAATCAAGAAACTATCAATCTGTGCTTTAAATATACCCATAACTTGGCCTCTACAGATGTCAGTGGCAATGAATTCCACAGATACACTATCCTCTGGCTCATCCCTCCTTATCTCTGTTCCAAATGGATGTCCCTCTATTCTGAGGCTGTACCCTCTGGTCCTAGACTCCCACACTATAGGAAGCATCCTCTCTATATCCACTCTATCCAGGCCTTTCAATATTTGAGAGGCTTCAATGTGATCTCCCTTCATTTTTCTAAACTCCAGCAAGTATAGGCCCAGCTATCAATCACTCCTCATACATTAACCTTTTCTTTCCTGGAATCATTCTCATGATCCTCTTGGGACCCTCTACAATGTCATCACATCTTTTCTTAGATAAGGGGCCCAAAACTGTTCACAATACTCCAAGTGAGGCTTCACTGGTGTCTTAGAAAGCCTCAGCATTACATCCTTGTTTTTATATTGTAGTCCTCTCAAAATAAATGCTAACATTGCATTTGCCTTCCTCATCACTGACTCAACCTGCAAGTTAACCTTTAGGGAATCTGGCACGAGGACTCCCAAGTCCATTTGCACCTCTGATTTTTGAATTTTCTTACTGTTTAGAAAATAGTCTACACTTCTATTCTTTCTACGAAAGTGCATGACCGTACACTTCCCTACACTATATTCCATCTGCCACTTCTTTCCCTTTATCCTAATCTGTCCAAATCCTTCTGCAGACTCCCTGCTTCCTCAACACTACCTGCCCCTCCACCTATCTTTGTCACAAACTTGGCCACAAAGCCATCAATTCCATCATCCAATCATTGACACATAATGTGAAAAAAAGCAGTCCCAGCACCAACCCCTGCAGAACATCGGCAGCCATCTAGAAAAGCCCTGCTTTATTCCCACTCTTTGCCTCCTGCCAGTCAGCCAATCTTCTATCCATGCTGATGTCAGGCTAACTGGCCTATAATTTCTAATCTGCGGCCTCCCTCCCTTCTTAAAGAGTGGAGTGACATTTGGAATCTTCCAGTCTTCTGGAACCATTCCAGAATTTAGTGATTCTTGAAAGATGAATACTAATACCACCAAACTTTTCTCAGCTACCTCTTTTCAAACCCTGAGTGTCGTCCACCTGGTCCAGGTAAATTTTCAACTTCCCAAGCACTTCTCCTTAGTCATAACAACTACACTCACTTACGCCCCCTGATGCTCTCGAGCTTCTGGCATATTGCCGGCCTCTTCCACAGTGAAGACTGACACAAAAGACTTATTAGGTAAATCCACTATTTCTTTGTCCCCACCCCTGCCCATTGCTACCTTTTTGGTGCTAATTTTCAGTGGTCCAATATCCATTCTCACATCTCTTTAACCCTTTATATATTTGAGAAAAGTTTTGTTATCCACTTTGATATTATTGGCTAGCTTACCTTCATATTTAATCTTATCTCTTCTTATGGCTTTCTTAGTTTCCTTCTGTTGGTTTTTTAAAATTTACCAATCCACTAATCCCACTAATTATTGCAATATTATATGCCCTCTCTTTTGCTTTCATTCTGACTTTGACTTTCCTTGTCAGTCACAGTTGCCTCATTTTCCCTTTAGAACACTTATTTATCTTTGGGATGTATCTATCCTGTGCCTTCTAAATTGCTCCCAGTTGCTCTCTCATACCTCTGCAATCCCCTTTACTCCACTGTAATACTGATACATCTGACTTTAGCTTTTCCCTCTCAAACTGCACGGTGAATTCTATCATATTATGATCACTGCTTTCTAAGCACTCCTTTACCTTAAGCTCCATACTCAAATCTAGTTCATTACACAACACCCAATCCAGAATTTCCATTCTTCTAGTGGGCTCAATGACTAAAAAGTCAACTCACAGGCATTCTGCAAATTCCTTCTCTTGGGATCCAGCACCAACTTTACTCGCTCAATCTACCTCTACATTGAAATTCCCCATGACTATAGTAACTTTGCCTTTTTTGCATGCCTTTTCTATCTCCCATTATAAACAGTAGCCCACATCCTGGCTACTGTTTGGAGGCCTGTCTATAACTCCCATCAGGGTCTTTTTGTCCTTACAGTTTCTCAACTTTACTCACAAGAATTCTGCACCTTCAGATCCTATGTCATCTCTTTCTAATGATTTGATTTAATTTTTTTACCAATTAACCACCCCGACCCCTCTATCTACCTGTCTGTCTTTCTGATACAATGCATATCCTTGGATGTTAAGCTCCCAATTATGATCTTCATTCAGCCATGACTCTGATGCCCACAACGTCATACCTGCCAATCTCTAACTGTGCTACAAGATCGTCTACCTTTTTCCATATACTGTGTATATTCGAATATAATACCATCAGTCCTGTATTTATCACTCTTTTCAATTTTGCCTCCATGTTACACTTCAATGCAGCCCACTGACTGCAATTTTACCCCATCATCTGTCGGTCCTTCCTTACAGTCTCACTACACACTTATTTTGTGTGATCAGGAATGTATTGAAGAGCAAGGAAGTTACGTGAAGAAGAACATAAATATCAGCCATCTTCTCCTCCCGCCTTACATGCCCTATCTTTGGCTTTTATGTTGGCTTTGACTTGTTAGCCACAGTTATATCATTTGGCTTTTAGGATACTTTTTCCTCTTTGGGATCTATATATCCTGTGCCTTCCAGAAACTTCAGGCACTGGTGCTCTGCCATCAATCCTGCCAGTATTCTTTCCCAATCAATTCCGGCCAACTCCTCTCTCATGCCTCTGTAATTCCCTTTATTTCACTGTAATATTGGGAGCAGACCCAAATGCAAGACACAAACACTTCTTGTGAGGTTAACTAAATTGAGTTTATTGCTCATTACAAGGAGAGCAAAGCAGAAGCGGGAATAGCATAATGGACAAGGACTCAGGCCCTGGACTAGGCTGGGACTGAGGGTCTGGGCTAAGGCTCGGAACACGGACCGCCAGGGCCGGGACTCAAAACACGGATCTCGGAGCCAGGACTCGGAACACAGACCTCGGAGCCAGGACTCGATACTTGAAACCTCCAGAGCCAGGGCTTGATACTTGAAACCTCCAGAGCCAGGAATTGATACTTGAAGCCTCCGGAGCCAGGAACTCTTCTTATTCACGGGATAGACTCAGGCACAGGACATAAAACACTGAGCCGGGGATCCTCCTCAGACACAGGACGGAGTCGGGACTCTTCTTGACACAGGGTCAGGACCCTTCCAGGGTACAGGGCCGGGACCCCTTTTAGACACAGGACATGGATATGGAGACCACACAACGATGGACAGAACTATAACTGGGCACAAGTACGCTCCAAGCAGCGGTGAGCTCTTGACTCACCCCGACGGGTTAACTTTGACTGACTCACTCTGGCAAGGGAAGGCAGATTGCTGGCACTTGCTTCAGGAGGAGACCAGGTTTGCTCCGGCAAAAAACTTAGCAGACTCCAGCCAGATGACATTGGCTCGCACTACCTTCGGTGATTTTGTTAACGCTCTCGCGCTGTTGGGACAAGGCAGAAAATGGTTCGGCACAGCCAAGAAGGGCCAAAAGACCTGTTTCTGTGCTGTAGTTTTTCTATGGTTTCTATGGTTTCTATGGTTTCTACCTGCTTGTCTCCTCATTTGCACCGACCTGTTTCTAATTTTCACTCATTACCCCGTGCATTTAAACTCCACCTTGACTAGCATTCTCTGCCAGTTTGTTCCCGTTCTGACCTGTGTTGTTCTAGCCTGTCATTGTGACTTCTGCCAACCGATTTTGCCTGATTCAATGTTTTGGATTTTGCCCGTTCTTGGACCTGATTTTTGCCTGTGCGCTCTGGATTGTCTGCCCTTGCCTGACTGCCTTTCCTGGTAAGACCTCTACCTGCCATTTCGAATTCGTGCCTGTCTTCTGTTTTTTAAAGACTGTTGCCTTTGTGCTCCCTAATAAATCCTGGTGAAAAAGTATTCATTGGTCTGCACTTGAGTCCCACCGAAACCCGACAAGGGAACCCGATCCGGACCATAATAACGTCTGACTTTAGCTTCTCCTTCTCAAATTTCACGGTGAATTTGATTATGTTACAATCACTTTCCCTAAGGGTTCTTTTACCTTAATCAATTCTAGGTCATTGCACAACACCCAATCCAGAATAACTGATCTTTTAGTGGGCTCAACCACAATCTGCTCTAAAAAGCCATCTTGTAGTCATTCTGGAAATGCCCCCTCTTGGAATTCCACACCAACCTGATTATCCCAATCTACCTGCACATTGAAATCCCCTATGAATATTGTAACATTGCCCTTTTGGCACACATTTTCTATCTCCCCTTATAACTTGTAGACCACTTCCTCACTAGTGTTTGGTGGTTTGCATATAACTTCCATCAGGGTCTTTTTACCGTTGCAGTTCCTTAGCTCTATCCATAAAGATTCAACACTTTCCAACCCCATGTCAGCTCTTCCTAATGACTTAGCTTCATTCTTTACCAATAGAGCCGGGCCACCCCTCTGCCTTCCTCCCTGTCCTTTTGATATAATGTGTGTTTTTGGACATTAAGTTCCCAGTTATAATCTTTTTTCAGCCATGATTCAGTGATGCCTACAACATCATATTTGCCAATCTCTAACTGTGCTACAAGTTCATCGACCTTATTCTGTATACTGCACACATTCAAATACAACACCTTCAGTCCTGCATTCACCTTTTTCAATTTTGTCCACCTTTAACATTGCAGCTCATCCTGTTGACTGCAATTTTGACCTCTCTTTGCCAGGAGTCTCATTACACATTACCTCTGTTTGTAAACCAGCTACCTCATCTTCAGCACTATCACTCCAGTTCCCGTCCCCTGCTAAATTAGCTTGAACCCACCGGCCAAGCTTCCCCCTCAGGTTCAGGTGTAACCTGTCCCATTTGTACAGATCATACCTTCTCCAGAAGAGATCCCAATGATCCATAAGTGTGAACCCTAGTCCCCTGTACCAGTTCCTCAGCCACACATTCATCTGCCAAATCATCCTATTCTTACCCTCACTAGTGTGTGGCACAGGCAACAATCCAGAGATTACTACCCTGGAGGTCCTGTTTCTCAACTTTCTACCTAGCTCACTAAAATCTCTCCTCAGGACCTCCTCACTTTATCAACCTATGTCATTGGTGCCAATATGTACCAAGACTTCTGGCCGCTCACCCTTGTCCTTGAGAATGCCATGGATCCCATAGGAGACATCCCTGATCCTGGCACCAGGGAGGCAACATACGATCCGGGTGTCTCTATCGCATCCACAGAACCTCATATCTGTTCCTCTGACTAAAGAATCTCCTTTCAACACTGCAGTTCTCTTCACCTCTCTGCTCTTCTAAACCACAGCACCAGACTCAGTGCCAGCGACCCAGTCACTGTGGAACCCCCTCACCCATTGGTAAGTCGTCCCCCTGAACAGTATCTAAAGTTGTATACTTATTGTTGAGGGAAATGGCCACAGGTGTACTCTGCACTGACTGTGCCTTTCCCCTCCTTCTCCTGACAGTCACCCAGTTACCTGTCTCCTGCAACCTCGTGGTGACTACCTCACTGCAGCTCCTGTCTATCACCTCCTATATTCTGGACTGGGTTTTGAGCAATGAGGAAGGGTTAATTAGCAATCTTGTCGTGAGAGGCCCCTTGGGTAAGAGTGACCATAATATAGTGGAATTCTTCATTAAGATGGAGAGTGACATAGTTAATTCAGAAACAAAGGTTCTGAACTAAAAGAGGGGTAACTTTGAAGGTATGAGATGTTAATTAGCTAAGATAGACTGGCAAATGACACTTAAAGGATTGACGGTGGATATGCAATGGCAAGCATTTAAAGGTTGCATGGATGAACTACAACAATTGTTCATCCCAGTTTGGCAAAAGAATAAATCAAGGAAGGTAGTGCACCCGTGGCTGACAAGAGAAATTAGGGATAGTATCAATTCCAAAGAAGAAGCATACAAATTAGCCAGAGAAAATGGCTCACCTGAGGACTGGGAGAAATTCAGAGTTCAGCAGAGGAGGACAAAGGGCTTAATTAGGAAGGGGAAAAAAGATTATGAGAGAAAACTGGCAGGGAACATAAAAACTGACTGTAAAAGCTTTTATAGATATGTAAAAAGGAAAAGACTGGTAAAGACAAATGTAGGTGTCCTACAGACAGAAACAGGTGAATTGATTATGGGGAGCAAGGACATGGCAGACCAATTGAATAATTACTTTGGTTCTGTCTTCACTAACGAGGACATAAATAATCTTCCAGAAATAGTAGGGGACAGAGGGTCCAGTGAGATGGAGGAACTGAGCGAAATACATGTTAGTAGGGAAGTGGTGTTAGGTAAATTGAAGGGATTGAAGGCAGATAAATCCCCAGGGCCAGATGGTCTGCATCCTAGAGTGCTTAAGGAAGTAGTCCAAAAAATAGTGGATGCATTAGTGATAATTTTTCAAAACTCGTTAGATTCTGGACTAGTTCCTGAGGATTGGAGGGTGGCTAATGTAACCCCACTTTTTAAAAAAGGAGGGAGAGAGAAACCGGGGAATTATAGACTGGTTAGCCTAACGTCGGTGGTGGGGAAACTGCTGGAGTCAGTTATCAAAGATGTGATAACAGCACATTTGGAAAGCAGTGAAATCATTGGACAAAGTCAGCATGGATTTGTGAATGGAAAATCATGTCTGACGAATCTCATAGAATTTTTTGAGGATGTAACTAGTAGAGTGGATAGGGGAGAACCAGTGGATGTGGTATATTTGGATTTTCAAAAGGCTTTTGACAAGGTCCCACACAGGAGATTAGTGTGCAAACTTAAAGCACACGGTATTGGGGGTAAGGTATTGGTGTGGGTGGAGAATTGGTTAGCAGACAGGAAGCAAAGAGTGGGAATAAACGGGACCTTTTCAGAATGGCAGGCAGTGACCAGTGGGGTACCGCAAGGCTCAGTGCTGGGACCCCAGTTGTTTACAATATATATTAATGACTTGGATGAGGGAATTAAATGCAGCATCTCCAAGTTTGCGGATGACACGAAGCTGGGTGGCAGTGTTAGCTGTGAGGAGGATGCTAAGAGGATGCAGACTGACTTGGATGGGTTGGGTGAGTGGGCAAACTCATGGCAGATGCAATTTAATGTGGATTAATGTGAAGTTATCCACTTTGGTGGCAAAAATAGGAAAACAGATTATTATCTGAATGGTGGCCGATTAGGAAAAGCGGAGGTGCAACGAGACCTGGGTGTCATTATACACCAGTCATTGAAAGTGGGCATGCAGGTACAGCAGGCGGTGAAAAAGGCGAATGGTATGCTGGCATTTATAGTGAGAGGATTCGAGTACAGGAGCAGGGAGGTACTACTGCAGTTGTACAAGGCCTTGGTGAGACCACACCTGGAGTATTGTGTGCAGTTTTGGTCCCCTAATCTGAGGAAAGACATCCTTGCCATAGAGGGAGTACAAAGAAGGTTCACCAGATTGATTCCTGGGTTGGCAGGACTTTCATATGAAGAGAGACTGGATGAACTGGGCTTGTACTCGTTGGAATTTAGAAGATTGAGGGGGGATCTGATTGAAACGTATAAGATCCTAAAGGGATTGGACAGGCTAGATGCAGGAAGATTGTTCCCGATGTTGGAGAAGTCCAGAACGAGGGGTCACAATATGAGGATAAAGGGGAAGCCTTTTAGGACCGAGATTAGGAAAAACTTCTTCACACAGAGAGTGGTGAATCTGTGGAATTCTCTGCCACAGGAAACAGTTGAGGCCAGTTCATTGGCTATAGTTAAGAGGGAGTTAGATATGGCCCTTGTGGCTAGGGGGATCAGGGGGTATGGAGGGAAGGCTGGGGCGGGGTTCTGAGTTGGATGATCAGCTATGATTATAATAAATGGCGGTGCAGGCTCGAAGGGCCGAATGGCCTACTCCTGCACCTATTTTCCATGTTTCTATGTTTCTCCTCATTCTCCTGTGTGAGTCAAAGGTCATCGAGCTTCAGCTCCAGTTCCTTAACACGTTCTGTCAAGAGTAAAATCTGAAAGGTGATGTTCCAGACTCCTCCATCATAAAACTTGGGTACATCCTGTATCACTGGCAGGGCACATACGCTGGAAGTGGCAGCACAGTGGTTTACTGACTGGAAAGGGTAGTCCTTGAAATCTTTTACCTCAACTCCAGACCTGAGGACACCATGCCAACTGCTAGTCCTACTCGTTCCCACCTTCTATTCTCCCCCAGTTGATGGATCTGTGCTTGTCCATGTTGAAAAGCACTGGGAAGAAGTAGTGAATGTAACAAGAGCACAGAATATTCTCTGAATGGGGAACATCAACATCCATCCCCAAGGGCAGCTTGGTTGCACCCCCACAGGCCGAGCTGCCAGAAGGACACAGCTGTTGTATTGGGTAGAAAGTGAGAAAACCAACACACAAGGGATGATTTTACTTGCCCACATCAATCTACCTATGGCAGACACCCCTGTCTATGTTGGTACTGGTAAAATTACTACATAGAACTTGTAGAGACAAGCTCCCACCCTTAAACCAAGGTCGCCCTCCATTATGATGTGTGGCACTACAATGTAGAAAAATGGATAT
The DNA here is from genome assembly GCF_963921235.1 of Mobula hypostoma. Lineage (NCBI taxonomy): Eukaryota > Metazoa > Chordata > Chondrichthyes > Myliobatiformes > Myliobatidae > Mobula > Mobula hypostoma. Next base: position 50,188,631 of record NC_086128.1, read on the forward strand.
AATCTGAACAAATGTGACATCTAAATCCTGAAATCCATGAGTCATTGTGGGCCAATAGCAACAGCAGAAATCAACTCCGGCATAATATGTAACCTCATGGTAGGGCATAGCAGGGTTTTAAAAACCCATATCAGAGCTTTGAAGGGCAGTAGAGAGAGCGAATGTGGGGAGGATGTTTCCAATAGTGGGATAGTCTAGGACTAGAGGGCCTTAGAATCGAAGACGTCCTTCTAGAACAGAAATGAGGAGAAATTTCTTTAGCCAGAGGGTTACCTGGCTAACTTATTGCCACAGATACCCGTGGAGATCAAGTCATTGGGTACATTTAAACCAGAGGTTGATAGGTCCTTGATTACTAAGGGCACCAAAAGTTACAGGGTGAAGGCAGAAGAATGGGGTTGAAAGGGAAAATAAATCAGCTCTGATCGAATCCCAGAGCAGACCTGATGGGTGATTTTGCTCCTGTGTCTTAGGGTCTTATATAACTCACTCTACCATTTCTATCAAACTAGAGGATTAATTCTGGATCATTTAGGAAAATGCAGAAGGTCATGTTGTTGCAAAACCAGCATGGAATAGATAGAGTTAAGTGGTCTTACAACCCATTAGATCAGATTGAAGTTCTGCAGTCTTATCAATTTGAGTTGTCAATTGTAATAGACAATGAAATGGGAGGGTAATGCCACAGAAATATACTCACACTTATCAATGGTGAAAGTCAACATGTGAATGCTAAAGGCAAGACATTCAAGCCATGTTGAGAAGTGTGAAATAGCTTCTTTCTGAGAGTCCCACCATTACAAAACCGCTCTTCAGCCAAATCTATTCACTTCATGTGGTATCAAAGAATAGTGGGGAGCATTGGATAAATCAAGTGTTAAGGGACCAGGAAGTATCTCAACTGTGGTACTGAAGACCTATGCTCCTGAACTAGTGGTGCCTCAAGCAAAGCTGTTCCAGCACCGTTAAAACACTGGCATCTACCCAACATTGTGAAAAATTGCTCTGTATATGCTATTCACAAAAATAGGAAAACCTATCTGCCTAATTAATTTAAAATTTAATCAGTCTAACCTCAGCCAGCGTCAGTGACAGAAGATGTCATTGACAGTGCTACCATGAGGCACTTACCATCAATAAATTACTCATTGATGTCCAATTAAAGTTTTGCCAAGACCATTTTGGTCCAAACAGATTTGCAGCCTTGCTCCAAAAAGAGCTGGGTTTCAAAGGTGAGCTGAGAGTGATTGACCTAGACATCTAGGCAGCATCTGACTAGTCATATTCATAGTCATACTTTATTGATCCTGGGGGAAACTGGTTTTCATTACAGTTGCACCATAATTAATAAATAGTAATAGAACCATAAATAGTTAAATAGTAATATGTCAATTATGCCAGTAAATTATGAAATAAATCCAGGACCAGCCTATTGGCTCAGGGTGTTTGACCCTCCAAGGGAGGAGTTGTAAAGTTCGATGGCCACAGGCAGGAATGACTTCCTATGACGCTCAGCGTTGCATCTCGGTGGAATGAGTCTCTGGCTGAATGTACTCCTGTCCCCAACCAGTCCATTATGTAGTGGATGGGAGACATTGTCCAAGATGGCATGCAACTTAGACAGCATCCTCTTTTCAGACACCACCGTGAGAGAGTCCAGTTCCATCCCCACAACATCACTGGCCTTACGAATGAGTTTGTTGATTCTGTTGGTGTCTGCTACCCTCAGCCTGCTGCCCCAGCACACAACAGCAAACATGATAGCACTGGTCACCACAGACTCGTAGAACATCCTCAGCGTCGTCCGGCAGATGTTAAAGGACCTCAGTCTCCTCAGGAAATAGAGACGGCTCTGACCCTTCTTGTAGACAGCCTCAGTGTTCTTAGACCAGTCTAGTTTATTGTCAATTCGTATCCCCAGGTATTTGTAATCCTCCACCATGTCCACACTGACCCCCTGGATGGAAACAGGAGTCACCGGTACCTTAGCTCTCCTCAGGTCTACCACCAGCTCCTTAGTCTTTTTCACATTAAGCTACAGATAATTCTGCTCACACCATGTGACAAAGTTTCCTACCGTAGCCCTGTACTCAGCCTCATCTCCCTTGCTGAGGCATCCAACTATGGCAGAGTCATCCGAAAACTTCTGAAGATGACAAGACTCTGTGCAGTAGTTGAAGTCCGAGGTGTAAATGGTGAAGAGAAAGCGAGACAAGACAGTCCCTTGTGGAGCCCCAATGCTGCTGATCACTCTGTCGGACACACAGTGTTGCAAGCACACGTACTGTGGTCTGCCAGTCAGGTAATCAAGAATCCATGATACCAGGGAAGCATCCACCTGCATCACTGTCAGCTTCTCCCCCAGCAGAGCAGGGCGGATGGTGTTGAACGTGCTGGAGAAGTCAAAAAACATCACCCTCACAGTGCTCGCTGGCTTGTCCAGGTGGGCGTAGACACGGTTCAGCAGGTAGACTATGGCATCCTCAGCTCCTAGTCGGGGCTGGTAGGTGAATTGGAGGGGATCTAAGTGTGGCCTGACCATAGGCCGGAGCAGCTCCAGAACAAATCTCTCCAGGGTCTTCATGATGTGGGAGGTCAATGCCACCGGTTTGTAGTCATTGAGGCCGCTGGGGCACGGCGTCTTCGGCACAGGGACGAGGCAGGACATCTTCCACAGTACAGGAACCCTCCGGAGCCTCAGGCTCATGTTGAATACATGGTGAAGTACTCCACATAGCTGAGGGGCACAGGCTTTGAGCACCCTGGTACTGACACCATCCGGTCCTGCAGCCTTGCTTGGGTTGAGACGTTTCAGCTGTCTTTTCACCTGTTCAGCTCTGAAGCCCACCGTGGTGGTTTTGTGTGGGGAAGGGGTATAGTCATGACAGCAGGGTGGGGGACTGTGGAGGGGTAGGAGGGGAGAGTGGAATATGTGTTGGTTGGGGGCCGACAACAGATGGCTCATGTGGGGGATGGGCAGGGGCCACAGTGTCAAATCTGTTAAAGCACAGGTTAACTTCGTTGGCCCTGTCCACAGTGCCCTCAGCTCCTCTGTTGCGAGTTTGCCGGAACCCAGTGATGGTCCTCATCCCCCTCCAGATCTCTCTCATGTTGTTCTGCTGGAGTTTCCACTCAAGCTTCCTCCTGTACCTGTCTTTAGCCTCCCTGATCCTGGCTTTCAGGTCCCTCTGCATTGCCCTCAGCTCCTCCCTATTTCCATCTCTAAACGCCCTCTTTTTAGCATTCAGGATGTCCTTAATGTCCTTTGTCACCCATGGCTTGTTATTTGAATAACAAAGGACAGTTCTTGTCGGAACATTGCAGTCCACACAGAAGTTGATGTAATCAGTGATGCACTCTGTGAGCCCATCAATATCCTCTCCATGTGGCTCACAGAGTGCCTGCCAGTCTGCCAGACTAAGTATGGCATAAAGAAGCCCTGGTCAACTTAAAGTCAGAATCTGGTTTATAATCACTGTCAATCATAACATGAAATTTGTTCTTTTGATGCAGCAGTACACACAAAGAATAATTATTACTGTGAATTAAAGAAAAAACAATTAGTACAGAAGAAAGGAATAATAATGTCATGGGCCATTCAAAACTCTAATGATGGAGGGGAAGAAGCTGTTTTTGATTCGTTAAGTATAAGTCTTTAGGCTCCTGTACCTCCTCCCAAATGATAGCAACAAGAAGGGGGCATGTCACAGATGGTAAGGGTGGATGGATAGAAGCAGCCTTCTTGAGGCACTGCCTCTTGAAGATGTCCTTAATGGTAGGTTAGGCTGTGCCCATGATGGAAATGACTGAGTCTACAACCTTCTGCAGCCACTGGTGATTCTGTTCACTGGAGGTTCCTATCAAATGGAATAGCAGCCTGTCAGAATATTCACCATCATTCATCCATAGACATTTGCATGCGTCTTCAGTGATGCTTGTAGTTGTTGGAAATTACCCAGGTTATTACTGAAAGGCTTTCTCAGAGCAATGACCTACGTGGGTCCAACTATTTTAATTTTCATCAATGACCTTCCTAAACTCAGATGTGAGGGTAATTACTGATATTTGCACAACATTCAAGTCTATTTGTAACTCCTCATGTGTGCAATGAGGACTGCATAGACAATGCAATGAGCAATGCATAGACAGCTTTCACAAATGGGCTAATAAATGCAAGTGTTGGATTAGGGTGCAGAATGGTTAATTTTCTTGTAGAACTCTCCTACACTTACCTTATTTTTATATAATCACCTATATACACTGTTCAATGAATATTACAGTATTTTTAGTATAGTTGCTTCTGTATTTTTCTAGAAGCTTCTTAGTTTTTTCTGTAGTAACTGTCACTCCACTTGAATCTGGCTATTTTATAGGTTAATTGTTATCACTGGCATTTTGCTTCTCTCTAACGAGTATGACATGATCACAACTTTTTTTTTCTTTGTTCACTCATCATTCTTATAGCACTTAACAAAATGGCCATAAGCAATTCATTCTTGAGTTCTGTAGAACCATTCAAAGTTAGAAGTTCAAAGTCCATATAACTTTATTATCAAAATGCATATAAATCACCATATACTACCCAGAGATTCATTTTCTTGTGGGCATTCACAGGAAATACAAATACAATAGAATCAATGAAAAACTGCACAAACTAGTATGGACAAACAAGCACTGCGCAAAAACCAGCAAACTGTGTAATTACAAAAAAAACCCACAAAATATAATAAATAAATTAGAAAATATTGAGAACATGAGTTGTGGAATCCTTGAAAATGAGTCGGTAGGTTGTGGAATCAGTTCAGTGTTGAGGTGAGTGAAGTTATCCCCTCTGATTCAGGAGCCTGAGGGTTGAGGGGTAATAATTGTTCCGGAACCGGATGGTGCAGGACTTGAGGTACCTGTGCCTTCTTCCTGATGCAGCAGTGAGAAGAGACCATTGCCTGAATGGTGGGGGTCCTTGATGATAGATGCTGTTGTTTTGCAATAATACTTCTTGTAAATGTGTTTAGTGGTGAGGAATGCTTTATCTGTGATGGACTGGACCATATCCACTACTTTGTGTAGGATTTTCCATTCAAGGGAATTGGTGTTTCCATACCAGGCTGTAATGCAACCAGTCAATATACTTTTCCTCATGTATCTATAGAAGTTTGTCAAAGTTTTAGATGACATGCCAAATCTTCGCAAGTTCCTAAGAAAGTAGAGCCGCTGCTGTGCCTTCTTTGGAATGGCAGTTATGTGCTGGACCCAGGACAGATGCACTGAAATAATAACACTGAGGAATTTACGAAGTCCTGATGAAGAGTCTCAGCCCGAAACGTCGACTGTACTTCTTCCTATAGATGCTGCCTGGCCTGCTGAATTCCACCAGCATTTTGTGTGTGTTGAGGAATTTAAAGTTACTGACACTCTCCACCTCTAATCCCCTGATGAGGACTGGCCCATGGACCTCTGGTTTCCTCCTCCTGCAGTCAATAATCAGCTCATTGGTTTAGCTAACAGTGAACGGCAGATGTACCATTCACCCAGATTTTCAGTCTCTCTCCTGTATGCTTTGATTTGGCCAACAACAGTGATGTCATCAACAAACTTAAATATGGCATTGGAACTGCACGTAGCTTCACAGTCATAAATATAAAGTGAGTAGAGCAGAGGACTAATACGCAGCTTGTGGTGCACCTGTGCTGATGGAGATCATGGAGGAGATGTTGTTGCAAACCAAACTGACTGGGCTCTGCAAGTGAGGAAATCAAAGATCCAGCTGCACAAGGAGGCATTGAGGCCAAGGTCTTGGAGCTTATTGAATAGCTTTGAGGGAACAATAGTGTTATGAACCTTTGGATCATAAAAACTCCAGGATTCAATATAGATTACGCTTGTACCACAGAAGTGCCAGGCAATGATTTTTATTACTATTTCATTATTTATGGTGCAACTGTAACGAAAACCAATTTCCCTTGGGATCAATAAAGTATGACTATGACTATGATTGCTTCCAACAAGAGATTCTAATCACTTTTCCTTGACGTTCAATAACATAATCATCACCAAATTCCCACCACTCCTATCATGAGCCATTGCCGACCAGAAACTCAGCTAGATTAGAAATAAAAATAATGTGGCTCCAAGAACAGGTGCGTGGCTGGGTATCTTGTGGCATGACTCACTTCCTGACAGCACAACGACTTTCCACAATTTATAAGGTACAAGTCAGGAACATGATGGAATATTTTCTACTCAACAATGAGTGAAGCTCCAAGTAGCCCAGAGAAGTGTGATTCCATCCAGGAGAAAACATTTGAACCTACATCTAACCCCACTAACATTTATTCCCTTCACAATTTGTCATCTACAAAACCCATCAGAGAATCATCAGTCTGATTGCATCTCCAAAATGCATGAGCTCTACCAGGAAAAAGGACAAGGACAGCAATTACATGGGAACAGCACCACCTGCAGGTTGCCAGACCTTTAGCACTGCTGGGCCCAAATCCTGGAACCCCTGTCCCATGAGGTAGGAGCATTCACCTGAGGGATTGCAATGGTTCCATAAGGTGACACTTTGCCACCTTCTCAAGGGTGGTTAGGGAAGGGCAATAAATGCTGGTCCAGATCCCAGAGCGTAACTGTGAAGAAAGTAACTATGTATTCCATCTGCTAAAGCTGCAACAGGTTAATGACCTGCATGTACTGCGATGAGATGAATTGATTTAATTCACTTGTTACTTTGAACTTTTTAGTTATTTTATGTGTGTTTGCCTTTACAAATTTTAGTTTTAATAATTTTAATTTTTAACAGTTTTCAAGTAATTTATAATAATTTTGAAGTCAATAACATTTATGGAAGTTCAATTTAAAAGGCAGCTTTGACTGGCATTGAACCTGGGGAGAGGGTGGCCCTTGCTGTCAAAGCCATTCTTTTAGTATAGCCCATCACTATGCTGTCCTGAGCTGTGACCAGCTGTCTAGGGAAAACTGCAAACCTATCAAAGGTGCAGGCCACTGCTAAACTCAGGGCAATTTAACCAATTTCCCCCGGGATCAATAAAGTATGACTATGACTATGACTATGACTAATGCCCCAGTGTACATATTATGGTGATTGTCAATTTCAAACACATGGTCACAGGTGTTTATGTTGAGAGAGTTTTTTAAGAGTTAGAAGGTTGAATAGGCCATAATTAAGAGGCTAAAAAGACTTTTAGATAAGTTCAGGGGTAAAAATGATTTGGAGGGCTACGGGCCAAATGCAGCAAATAGGACGAGTTCAGACAGACAACTTCTTCAGACAATTTGGTCTGAAGGGCCTGTGCTGTATGACTCGAAACAGAAAAAAAAAACAAGTCCTGGTAAGCTGGTCAGGCAGCAGCTGTATTGGTTGTCCATCGTGTCCAACGATGACATTTGTCTGTGCAGCTCATCAGTTGTGCGTTCTGAGGTGACTCCTCAGTCCGATTCTAGACAGGTGTGAGCTTTGATGGTAAGGACAAGTAAACCACCCAGCCACTGTTAGAGCAACTGATGTGGCTATTTTTCTCCTCTCTTGAGCAGTGATCAGATCTGCATGATGACTATCCTCAAAGTTGCTGGAGGCTCGTCTTACCAGAGCATGCCATCCAGTGCAGTCCTGAGCAGCTTAAGCTCTTAGGTGCCATGTCAAGCATGCGTGAGATTGGCTTTCACACAGTCCTTAAACCTCTTAGGTGGCCACCCCCTGTCTCTTCTTCCTTGCAACAGCTCTCTATATAGCAATTCTTTGGGTATTTTGGAATCCTCTATGTGAATAACATACCATGTCCAGCAAAGCTGTACTTGCAGGGCCATTTTGAACCATTGCTTGTGCTCTCTGCTCTTTCTAGGACTTCCAGATTGGTGTCACGGTCCTGCTGATGGATCTCAGGCTACGTGTATGGAAGAGTTCCAGTATTTTAAGGCAGCATCTATAGTGAGATAAACAGACTGATTGCTTAAAGTTAATGGCTCCTCATTTATACCAAATTTATACTGCATTGTCTTTTGGAAGTCTTCGAAAAAAGAGGAAAGAATACAACAGGAGTTATTTTTATTCCAGGACAATAATAGAGATAGCGTAGCATAGCATAGTGGTTAGCACAACGCTTTACAGTTCCAGCAACCAGGGTTCAATTCCTGCAGCTGCCCATAAGGAGTTTGTACATTCTCTCCGTGGCCGCCTGGGTTTCCTCCGAATGCTCCGGTTTCCTCCCACAGTCCAAAGATATATCAGTTAGTAGGTTAAATGGTCATAGTAAATTGTCCCGTGATTAGGCTAGGTTTAAGTTGGGGGTGACTGGGCGCCACGGCTTGAAGGGCTGGAAGGGCCCTGTATCTCACTCAATAAATGAATAATTTACTCTATGACTGTGTCCACGTGGATGAGATTACTGCAATTGAAAAATAAACGTTGTTTACAACAATGCTCATTTGGAAGTGAGAATGACTAAAATATATAAAAAAGGGGGAAATACTTCAGACTTCAACAAAAGGAGGTCTGGGTAAATTCATGCTGGAAAGGCGATGTTTTGAATACTTACTGATACATACCACTAATGTCTGGCAATTTGTAGTCAGTGAGTGTGCTTCTCACTAATCAGGAGGAAAATTTTCTCAAAGTGATTTGACAGTCTGTGGCAAAGGACTTCGGCATTTCCAATACTCATGCAGTCAGGCATAAGATTAGAGAATCTCAAGTGTACAGCAGATGTCTTAAAGCTGGCCGAACAACCAATAATACTGGCCAAAAATATCTGTTGAAAAGTTGTCAGCTCTATGCTGAACTGGTGTCATTTGACTCTGTTACTATGATGGAGTATAAACTACTCAAATTAGGCTATGCAACTCCTTCATTTCAATGGGGAGTAGTTGATGGAGACAGGCAAGTGTCAGGTAGGTTACAGTATATGAATTGATTGAGTTAATTTTGATACACTCAGTTGCTTTTAAGGTGTTTATGGTATTCCATAATTTATGGTGATTTTTAGTTTTTTAAAACTTTTAAAACATTAGAATGATTTATATTTTTTAAATGTTATGTTTAATTTTTCATCGTTATTTTAATTGATTTTAATTAATTTATGATGACTCTTGTTACCTTAATTATTCTTAAATTGTAATAATTTAAATATTTTAAAATTTTATCTGCAATTTTTAATAGCTTTTATTTTCTTTTGATTGTTTCATGGTGATTTTCAGTGTTCTTACTTTTTATAAATATTGTAATATTTATAAGCTTTAATTGCATGTTTAATTTTAATAGTGTTTGAATGCTTATGAATTTTGGGAGTTGATTCAGCTAGAATCAGGATTTCAGCACTTACCAAAGCAATTCCATGGCCATTTGTGAATGATATGCCCCAGTACGATCAGGTAATCAGAATGGAGCAAGTTTCCGTGAGGAATTTCTTCCAGGGGAATCTTCTGAAGTTAGGAGCAGGTATGGGAAGTAGCCAAGAGAAAAACAGAGTTGTCAAGTGGTATGAGAAAATTTCAGGCCCTTAAAGAATTCTGATCAACAGGGAACTTGGAATCACTTCATAATTATCATTATCAGTGATAAATCAAGAAGCTGATATATAAACAAACTACCAAAGTAAATATAATTAAAGTCTCTTTCATGTTTGAATATTTGTGTAAGAAAATTACAACACACATATAAAGCTTCTCGGATTAGCAAGTTTGGTAAGCAGCAATTATTTCTTAATATATCACTAAAACTCACTAAGAACATTTTGATAAGAATTAGGAGCTGGATTAGGCAATACGGCCTTTTAGGTCTACACTACCATTCAGCAAGAGCACAGCTGATCTTCCACCTGATCTCTAAATACCCATATCCCTTGATTTCCTTGTTACATAGACTACTCCTCAGATATTAAACCCATAATAATAATGATCAGTTAGGCACAGAGAGAATCTGCATTTACTGACAACTAGCTTTATTTCCTTAATTCACAAACATGTGAATTTACACAACTGAATACCTGTGTGCACACCTACCAGTTTTCCCTGACCCTCCATGAAGAGTCAAATAATAGAAAAGGTAATATTGAGGAAAAAGTCTATCATGGCCAATGTGATCTCCATGTTTCCAATGTGGAGTCATTCACTTCCATAATTGCTGGCCTATGGATAGTTGTCACTGCCCTTCTAAACCTCCAATTTAGCAAGATAAAGATCAACAACACCCTGGCGAAGCTACTGACCGAGCTGGAGACCACCATGCCAGAATTGCCTCTTAAACTCCGGACCGCACCTGGACCCGACCACGTTCCTGGAGACCCGCGGTCTGCCACCGTGCCGGAGTGCTTGGAGACACGGCCCATTCCAACCAGCACCTCTCCAGAGCAGACGACCATACAGAAGTGACGGCGGAGACCTCAAGGTGCCCCAGATGCTCCCCCGGAGCGACAACCGTAAAGCCCCGTTGGTGGCCATCCACAGCTGCCGGAAGTGAGGCCTCTGCCGCCGACCTCGGAAATTGAGCCCAAGGCTTGACTGGAGCAGAGGCCTCCGCAACCATGACTCGGTTTACGGACTTGTTTCAGCCAGGAGCTCGGCAATTCGGGATTAAGTGTCGGCTTTGGGGTCCGACCCAATTGACAGCCCAGGCCCCTGGCAGCTGGAAGTGGAAGCGGAGCCTCCCCCGTTACTCGGCCCGACCCAGAGAGCATGACGATGCAACCGGCTGATCGATTCCTGTGGGGCACGTCCACCAACATCGAAGAGTTGCCAACAGCACACTGCATCGATGGAAACCTGGAAAGATGAACTATTTACCAAGGAAGCGTGGGAAAAGAGCTGGGCTGCTGGTCGGATTGCAGCTGAGGGGCTTCAGGGTCCCTATGCCCACCATCCTACTAGCTAATGTGCAAGCCATAGAGAACAAGGTGGATGATCTTAAAGGGAGACTCACCTACTGCAGGGAGATGCAGAACTGCTGTGTATTCTGTTTCACCGAGACCTGGCTCTCCCCTGCCACCCCTGACTGTGCCATCCGACCGGAGGGATTTTCGATCCATCGGATGGACTGCATGGCGTCTTCGGGCAAGACGAGGGGAGGTGGTGTCTGCCTACTGATCAACACTGGGTGGTGCTCGGACACAGTGGCACTGACAAGCTCCTGCAGCCCAGACCTGGAACACCTGTCGGTGAAGTGTCGTCCCTACTATCTGCCCCGGGAATTCACCTCAGTCATACTGACAGCGGTCTACATTCCCCCCCCCAGGCAGACGTGGAGTGTGCTCTGAACATACTGTATGCCAACATCAGTGAACTTGAGACCAGGTATCCGGAGGCTTTGCTCATTACAGCCAGGGACTTTAACCAGGCCAACCTCAGAAAGGCGCTGCCAAAGTTATACCAACATGACTCCTGCCCCACTAGAGGCCCGAATATACTTGACCACTGCTACAAAACAGTCAAAGATGCCTACCGTTCCGTCCCATGACCTCACTTCGGAAAATCGGACCATCAGGCTGTACTCCTCCTCCCGGCGTACAAACAGAAACGAAGCAGGAAGTCACGGTGTCAAAAGTAATGTAGCGTTGGACCAAGGAAATAGATGAGGTCCTCTGTGACTGCTTTGAATCGATGGACTGGTTAGTATTCAAGGACTCGGCAGCTAAACTCGATGAGTATGCCTCAGCTGTCACGGACTTTATTTGGAAATGCACGGATGACTGTGTGTCTCGCAAGATGATCCGGGTATTCACTAACTGGAAACCTTGGATGAATTATGAGGTCAAGTCCCTTTTAAAGGCTAGAGCAGTGGCTTTTAGGTCCAGGGATACCAGTCGCTACACGGAATCCAGGCGTGAACTCCGGAAAGCCATTAAGGGCACCAAGAGGCAATATCGAGCCAAGATGGAAGCCCAGGCTAACCAAAGGGATGCCAGTAGACTATGGCAGAGTCTAAATGAGATCACTGGGGGCAAAGAAAAGGCTGGGAATATCAATAACTGTGGTGCTTCTCTTCCTGACGAACTTAACGTATTCTACGCAAGATTCGAACAGAAGAGGAGCGTCCCGCTCCTTCTGGATGAACTGGACCTGGTGGCATCGAGATTCATTGTCAACGAGGAGGACGTTAGAAGGGCCTTCCTGAAGATAAATCCAAGGAAGGCGATGGGCCCAGATGGCGTCCCAGGACAGGTTCTCCGGGCCTGTGCAAGCGAGCTAGCTGGAGTGTTTGCTGACATCTTCAACTGCTCCTTGCTTCAGTCTAAGATCCTCTCGTGTTTTAAGAAGGCAACGATAATCCCAGTGCTGAAGAAGAGCAAGGTGGCATGCCTGAATGACTATCGACCTGTGGCTCTGACATCAATTGCTATGAAGTGCTTCGAGAGATTGGTTATGGCACACATCAACCACAGCCTACCGGTCAACCTCGACGCTTTGCAATTCGCCTACCGGAGCAACAGGTCAACGGCAGATGCCACCCCTCTGGCCCTACATTCCTCTTTAGAACACCTGGAGAATAAAGATGCATACGTAAGGCTCCTTTTCATTGACTACAGCTCTGCCTTTAATGCCATCATTCCAAAAAAACTGATTCCTAAGCTCCGAAACCTGGGCCATAGCACTCAGATCTGCAGCTGGATCTTCAACTTCCTCACAGACAGGACCCAGGCTGTAAAAATAGGGGACAAGCTCTCCTCTACAATCACTCTGAGCACCGGTGCCCCACAAGGCTCTGTACTCAGCCCCCTGCTGTACTTACTGTACACCCATGATGTGTCGCCAAGTTTCCATCTCGTTTTTTTTGCACTTCCTTACTTCCCATTTTTCTATTTTCTATTTATGATTTATAATTTAAATTTTTAATATTTACTAATTTTAACTATTTTTAATATTTAATATTTGTAATCCAGGGAGTGTGAAGCACAGAATCAATTATTGCTGTGATGATTGTATGTTCTAGTACCAATTGTTTGGAGACAATGAAGTATAAAGTATAAAGTATAATGTTTCTAAAAAAATATGTAAGCATCACAAAGATTAACTTGATGAAAAGTTGAAGAAGTGGGATGCAGGGTTCTTTACAAATGTACTCTGTTCCATTCTTCAATAATCTCACATGCATCAAATCCCCTCTTCCCAAACATCGTTATCCAGTGCCCCTTCCTACGCCTCATTCCCTTAGAGCAGGGAGCTGTTTTCTTGGTTCTCCAGAGGCAGTTTTGTGCTGTAAAACTTTATGCTCGTGTCCAGTGACATTCTCAATGTTGGGGGAATGGTTGGGGAATTAAAATGGCCTGGACATCACAGGAACATTATTATTCATACTTCCTACTCAGCCCAAGTCCTGCACACTACATGGACATTACATGTTAAAATCAGGGCTGAAACATATGAGTGGGACATCCTTAATGTTCCGGGCTGCTATCAGTTAGGAGCTTCCAGAGAAGGTGAAAGGTACATCAAGCATGAGGGATGTCTTGATTTGTTCTAACATTTTAAAGGATATAGAGATGTGTAAAGATAAGATAGTATCTTATGCAGCTGGCTGACAGTGTTTCTGTCTGTGTGTTGGAGATAAGAGCAATGTTCACTTATCTTAATAAACCCAGGTCACGATGGTGACTTTCATCTCCCTTTGACAAAAAATCTGCATTCTTCCTGGTCCTTCCCAAGTACTGCTGACTACTGTTTAAAGCAGAAGATAGCTGCTAGAAGATAGGGAGAAACACCAAACTTTCTCCCTGAATAGGAGCTCACTTAGGGGTGAAATGGTAGTGTAGCAGTTAGCATAATACTATTGTGGAGCCAGCGACCCAGGTTGAATTCCATCACCGTCTGTAAGGTGTTTGTATGTTTTCTCTGTAACCACATGGATTTTCTCTGTTGCTTCCGTTTCCTCCCATGTTCCAAATACGTATGGGTTAGTAGGTTAATTGGTCACATGAGTGTAATTGGGCAGCACAGGCTCATTGGGCCAGAAGGGCCTGTTACTCTAAATAAAAAAATGGCATTGATAATTAGGATTAATTAAGTGATTCTCAGAATTTCAAAATAGCAATTTTCTTTTCCTGCAATTAATGAAACTTTTAATAGATGATGTAAAATTATTTTAGCAGTTAAATATTTTATCAGTGACTAACTAGGAAAGGGATACTTAAAATTGATGATAATTGAAAGTTGTTTTGTTGGATACAATATTTTTAATAAGCCCATGCTGAAACATTTCTCTGACAAACATGGCACTGGTGAGATATGGCAACGCTTTGTGGGTAGCCAACGAAACAACTAATGATTCTATGAATTATTCTATTATTACACATTTTGGACTATGGTCACTACAATCTTCAGCCTGTAATTTCCCTTTTGGGGGCTGTGCTTTTGAACCATTTGTGTGACCTGGCATTTTTATGGTATCCTGAACAATTCATCGAGAATGCAAGTAAGACTGTGGTGGCCATTGCTGGAGCAGACTTCATACCGGATCAAAGCTGTTGTGTATTTAATAAATAGCATTTGAGTAATCTTTTACATGTATATATTGTTTAATTAAGCACTTATGTTTGTTTAAATAATTGATTTTGGGTTATATATAAAATACATTCATTGCATATGTCAGCAGGATGCCACATGAGACGAGGCGAGGTGCTTATATTCGACGCCAGACCCACGTTCTTCAGACTCCTGTGTTTTTCCTTGAATAAATTTAACATTTTGAAGTTACAAAACATAACATTGGTGACAAGGTATTTTTAATATGAACCTGTTGCAGCTGCCGACCTGTTAAAGTGGGGTGAGATGTTCAAAGTGAAAAACAGTTTAATGCAGCCCAGCACATGGAGAGTCAGTCTTTGAAAGGAAGACACAGTTGAGTTCTTTTTTGCAAGTCAGAAAACGGAAAAAATCGTGGGTTCCCAAAGAGTGAGTACCGGGTGATAATAATCATTAAAAAAATCAGAAAAGACTGGCTATTTTGGAAATATTGATGAGTTTTATTACACAAAGAGTAATTGGCTCATGTATACTGAACTATTGGAACAGTATTTTGAAGCAAATGCAATAGCTAATGAGAAGCAAGTGCCAATCCTGCTGAATTTCATTGTGTTTAAAGGCATACAGATTGCTTCAAAGTTTGACTGCTCAAACTAAACCTGCAGAAATATGTTTTGTAAAAGTGATGCAGGAACATTTAGAATCAAATCCATTGATGATTGCAGAAAACTTTAGGTTTCGTAAATGGAATGACAAAGAAGGAGAGTCCATTTCAACGTACATGGCTGAATTGAAGAGATTGTCTGAGCATTGTCAGTTTGGTAATGGGCATAACGATATTAATGATACTTTAAGAGAGTGTTTAGTTTGTGGAATCTTAAAAGCAAGCATTCAAAAGTGGCTGCTAACTGAAGCACAGCTTACATTCAAACGAGCAGTGGAAATCACTGTTTCAATGGAAAAAGCAGACAGAGATGCAATCCAGTTGCCGTCAGGAATGAAAGTGAGTGTGAATAACATTGCAACATATAAACCGAAATCAGCCTGGCTAAACAAATTGTGTTACCACTGTGGCAGGGGCTCAGATACACCAAACAAATGCAAATTTAAGGGTGAAACTTGCAGAAAATGCAACAAAATAGGAAATATACAAAGAGGCAACAAAAATAACAGCACGGGGAAAAGAAAAAGATAAAAAGTCAAGTTGCATTTTCAAAAAGATTACTCATCTGCATGCTGTTGATGAAAAATCTGATAATGATGAGAGTGACACAGGATTGTGTAACCTTGAAATTTACAATGTGAAAATTAGCAATAGACAAGCAATATGCTTACACCAGAAGTAAATGGCAAATTAACTAAAATAGAATTAGACATTGGTTCAGTTTTTTCAGTTATTTCACAAAACTAGTTTGAAGGGCAGTTCAAAAATACCAAACTGAAACCTGCAGATATCCAACTAAGAACTCATACTAGACAAAGGTAACTCCTGTAGGAATGACATTCGTGACAGTGAAATACAACAAGCAACAAGTCACATTCAGCTTGTATGTGGTATAAACAGAAGGACCAGCAATGTGGGGACATGGTTGGCTGAGACAACTACGACTTGATTGGAGATCCATCCACCATTTGAATACCACACCCCTTTCAATCGAGTCAATTGAAAGTGCATTAAGAAAGGTACTGGATGAAGCCACAGCAGGGTTCAAAGATGGCATTGGAAACCGCAAACATATCAATGGTAAAATAGTGTTAAATGAAAATGCCATACCCAAGTTTTACGAAGTCCATCAGGTTCCTTATACCATCCATGATAAAGTGGCCAGTGAGGTCGGTCACATGGAGACAAGAAGAATTCTTTCCAAGGTTGAGCAGAAGCCATGAGAAATGCTAGTGGTCCCAGGATGGCCCCACCATCAATCCAGTACTGAAAGTAGATCAATACCCTCTGCTCAGGATAGACGATATCTGTAAGGGTCAGTATGGGGACCACTGCTTTTCACATTGTTTGTCAAAGACTTAGATAATGGAATTGATGCCTTTGTGGCAAAGTTTGCGGATGATACAAAGATAGGTGGAGGAGTAGGTAGTTCTGAGGAAGCAATGTGATTACAGCAGGACTTAGACAAATTGGAAGAATGGGCAAAAAAAGTGGCAGATGGAATTCAGTGTTGGGAAATGTATGATAATGCATTTTGGTGAAAGGAACAATAGTGCAGACTATTACCTAAATGGGGAGAAAATGCAAGCATCAGAGCTGCAAAGAGACTTGGGAGTTCTTGTGCAAGAGTCCCAGAAGGTTAATTTACAGGTTGAGCCTATGGTAAAGAAGGCAAATGCAATGTTGGCATTTATTTCAAGGGGAATAGAATATAAAAGCAAGGAGATAATGCTGAAGCTTTATAGGACACTAATTAGGCCACACTTGGAGTATTGTCAACAATTTTGGGCCTCTTATCTCAGAAAGGATATATTGTCATTGGAGAAAGTCCAGAAGATGTTCACGAGGATTATTCCAGTAATGAAGGGGTTAACATATGAGGAGCTTTTGGCAGCTTTGTGGCTGTACTCACTGGAATTTAGGAAAATATGTGGGAACCTCATTGAAATTTACTGAATGTTGAAAGGACTAGATAAGCTAGATGTGGAGAGATGTTTCCTGTGGTAGGGGTATCCAGAACTAAAGGACACAATTGCAAAATTGAGGGGCAACCTTTTAGAACAGAAGTAAGGAGGAATTTATTTAGCCAAAGAGTGGTGAATCTGTGGAATCCTCTGCCACATGCTGCAGTGTTGGCCAAGTCCATGGGTATATTCAAAGCGGAAGTTGATAGAGTCCTGATTGGTTGGGGCGTCAAAGGATATGCTGAGAGCCAGTTGTATGGGGTTGAATGGAATCTGGCTCAGCCATGATGAAATGGCAGAGCAGACTTGATGGGCTGAATGGCCAAATTCTGCTTCTGTGTCTTATGGTTTTATCTTTGTAAACCTTTCTGGAGGAAAGGTTATTTTTGGAGTAGCATCTGCACCTGTGCTCTGGCAGAAAGCTATGGATTAGGTGCTGCAAAGCTGTCCAGCCACTCAGTGTTACTGGACAATGTTATCGGTAAAGTTATCAAGAACATCTTCAAAACCTCAAGACAGTGCTAAAGAAGATTAGGAGGTCATGGGCTCAGAGACCCCGAATGTGAGTCCACTGCCATGGAGGCGGTAGAGTGCTGCAACTGGTCCACGCTGTAAGCCGGATGGCTGCAGGCCACAGCCACTGAATCGGTTCAGAATGTTTTATTTGTTTATACTTTTTATTGTTTACATGATTTGTTTTTTTTGCACATTGGGTGTTTGACGGTCTTTGTTGTGTGGAGTTTTTAATGGGTTCTATTCTGTCTCTTTTTTGTGGCTGCCTACAAGAAGACGAATCTCAAGGTTGTATATAGTATACATTCTTTGATAATAAATGCACTCTGAACTTTGAACTTGAAATACGATGCTAAAACATGATGATGATTTTTTTGTTTACAGCCAGCTGCACTACACATGGTTCTTTAAATGATGAGTATGTTCTGGATCAACACTAAGAACAGAAAATGCTGGAATTGCCTAGTAGATCGGACAGCATCTGTGGAGAGAGAAACAGGGCTATCTTTTTAGATTTCTGTGCTAGCAGAATTAGAAAACGGGCATGTGTTACACTGCAGAGGGGAGAGGAAATAGTAAATGGTGTGCCTGTGATAGGGTGGAGAGTAAGACAAAATAGAGGACACAGATTAGTGTCAGCTGAGAGAGAATGGAGAAGGTAATGGTTGTTAATGTCTGGAAAAGATGTAAATAAAGTAAGTGAGACAGAAGAGAAAGGGGTAAATGAAAACATCTGTGGAGTTATGAAATTCCACAAGTACCGGTATGGCCAGCATATTATGACTTTCATAGCTAACATAATATGAAGCATATCTTTGGTGAGACAACAAGGATAACTCAGCTAGGCCACAAAGATAAGCATTAATATTGTCTGTGCGTGAGTATATTCAGATGTACAAGAGTGGTCAGTGAAATCAGAATGGGAAATGCTGAGCCTTCTACCAGTTGGAGGACCTCCATGTAAAGCACAAAGGAGGTGAGATTATGCCACTGTTGGAATAAACTGATAGGACTTTAGTTACAACCTGTTTATGACAATGATGAGAAATGCTCATCCCTCTTCTAGGTGCACAAACATATTTAAGAGAAGGAGAATGAGGTTTACTGTAGTAGAGCAAGAGTTAAGCACCCAGAATGATACAATTCCTTCATAATTCAGAGTTGTTGTTCCACCAGAAGGAAGAGCAGTTATTCTGAAACAGCTGTCTGAAAGACACCCAGAAATATTTTATATCCACTGGGTTGTAAGAAGGAGACAACACACTAACAAAGTCAAAAATGTTGCAAAATTGAGCTAGTTGCTCCCCAACTCACGGCATAAACTGACTAAACATGGCCAAGGATATATTTGTATTTTACACATACAATATTTTAAAGTTGATCACAGCGAGAGACACATTTTAGATGGGAAAAAAAGTTTTCATGGATACAGCTGTTTCTCGGAGAACAATTGAGAATTGAGAATGATCTTTGCTACATGTTCTTCTGGAATTACTTGTGTACGGCAGCCTCCAGCACATCCTCAGGTTGTGTTGGTTGTTCACGCTAATGACACATTTCACTGTATGTTTTGATGTACATGTGATAAATAATAGAATCTGAATCTGAAATTGGTTACATGAAGTGTGAGTAAAAGAAGCTGTAGAATTTGAATTGTCTATGACATATTGACTATAGTCTCAGTGTATAACGCTGTCGTCGTTAAGTAATGAGGCCAATATCTATCTCCTTCAGAAGGAAAGGAGTCATACTGCTCTATATGATTCAATGACTAAATCAAATGCCTCATACTACCCAGCTTGAAATGGTTTGAAGGAAAGTACAGTTCAGACTATGGAAGAAGGACCAAAAAAGATGAAAGGGGACTAAATCAAGACAAAAGTTACTCATTTTTTAATTTCACTGATATTTGAATATAGCATGCTCAAAAAAACAAGAGTAGTGTTGCACACATGAGAAAATCTGCAGATGTTGGAAATTCAAGCAACACACAGAAAATGCTGGTAGAACACAGCAGGCCAGGCAGCATCTATAGGAAGAAGTACAGTCAACGTTTCTGGTCGAGAACCTTCGTCAGGACTAACTGAAAAAAGAGCTAGTAAGAGATTTGAAAGTGGGAGTGGGAGGGGGAGACCCAAAATGATAGGAGAAGACAGGAGGGGGATGGATGAAGCCAAGAGCTGGGAAGTTGATTGGCAAAAGGGATACAAGGCTGGAGAAGGGAGAGGATCATGGGATGGAAGGCCTAGGAAGAAAGAAAGGGGGAGGGGAGCACCAGAGGAAGATGGAGAACAGGCAAGGAGTTATTGTGAGAGGGAAAGAGAGACAAAATAAATAAATAAATAAATAAATAGGGATGGGGTAAGAAAGGGAAGAAGGTCATTAATGGAAGTTAGAGAAATCAATGCCATCAGGTTGGGGGCTACCCAGACGGAATATAAGGTGTTGTTCCTCCAACCTGAGTGTGGCTTCATCTCAACAGTAGAGGAGGCCATGGATTGACATATCGGAATGGGAATGGGACGTGGAATTAAAATGTGTGGCCACTGGGAGATCTTGCTTTCTCTGGCGGACAGAGCGTAGGTGTTCAACGAAGCAGTCTCCCAATTTGCATCAGGTAGTGATGGCAAGGAAGGTGAGATGGATATTGACTTTCTTACTTGATAATAGCAGCATTATATACAGGCACTGTTACAATGTGTCAGAAGCATTTCAACTTCTATTTTCTTCTTCTATTTAACTTCTTGCATCTAATTTCATTCTGCCATGTGTCCAGATAGTGCCTGGCAAGAGAGAAGCAAGTTGACAAAGCCAGTATCAATCTCACCAGTTGCTGGACAATGTGAACTATACAGTCAGAAGGTCTGAAATCTAAGTTCAGATTCTACTCTCTATACATACAGATTCAGCATAAGGTTAGAATTGGTACAAGAAACAGAACCTGGGCTAGCAATTGTTTCAGTAGCCTGCCCAAAATGCAATGGAAAAGAACAAAGCAGTGATTCTCTCGTGGTATAATAATACAATTCAAGCTGAATTTCTGCACAGAGCAGTAACAGATGGTAAAGTCTTTTGGCAGTGAATTGTATTTGTGAGTAAGAAATTCAGATGTAGCATTGTCTTTTTTCCCCAATGATGAAAGCTTATCTCTTAAGTGTAATGGGTTATAAAAGATTAATAATCCCAGGCTCAGATCACATTGGCATTTTGGTGAATGTAGTGACTGTATTGGGACTGAATATTCCTTGCATATGTGATGTACTGCAGACACCAATATTTTGGCTTGTTGCACAGTTTCAAAATATTTTGCTAATTTCTTTTCTCCCTTGTGGCTTTCAGGATCCAAAAGTATTTTGCTGTCAAAGAACTTTTGAAGTGTCAACACTGATGAAATTTGGAAGCACAGCAACCATTGTGATCCCACAAATGGCAATCTGAGAGACTGTTCCACTGTCAGAGGTGCTGGAGACATTAAACTGAGACCAGGTGCTTCCACTCAGGTAGATGTTTAAGGGATTGTGATGCTATTTCAAGAGAAATGGATAGTTATCCTTGCTAATTTTATCACTCGCTCACCATCATAAAGTCAATGTAGCAAGATCGTTATCATATTACACTTTGAAGTATGTTGAACTGAAAAAAAAAAGAGCCTGTCTTTTCAGTTGAAGTATGTTTGAAGTGCACTCCAACTGCAGGGACTGAAGCATCTAACTTGCCACTAAAAGCTCTTACAGCGTAACACAGCATGGAAACGAAAGCTTTGGCTCACCAAGTCCATGGCAGACTATCAAGCACCATTTACACAGTGGTAATGAGTCCCCCATCAGCAGGCCTTAAATATGACCAGCTCTGGGCAACTGGCTTCAGGTAGCATTCTGTACCTAACCAGTTCTCCCTCGTCCGACCACAACCTTACCACCTCCAATGTTAAAGTCATCCATAAGCTTATAGCCCTCTCCAGACACTCTGTTGTCAGTCTGCTACATGTCCTGCACTTGACTGCTGAACACATTCCAACTCTTGACATTTTTTTCCTGACTACTGATCTCCCCTCCCAGCTTCTGATCCCTTCACCCTACTGCTCATCTTACCTACCAACTACTGATTCCTCCTTCCAACTTCAATCCCTCCTCTTTACAATGCTATCAATCATTCCTCCCAATTATTCACTGCCCATCCAATCTTTGATTCCAACACCCTCCAATATCCTTAGTAGCTAACCTTGCTCCTGTACTTCTATCCCTGACCTCTCCACCCACTGACTAGCAATGACCCCTACCGTTCCAATGCCCAATCCCTTCCTCACCCTCTGCAGCTCCCTGGAACTTGTCCCAACCTAGACTTACCTGATATTGCCTTACAATCTGCCAGACTGACGTTTCCAAAGTGAAGGACTTTCTTTGTGTGAAGCCTTCAGATTTCTCTGTGACAAGCCCATAAACAAAAAGCCTGCTGTGCATCCACTGTTTAAAGTACTTGGGTTTCCAATTTCTAGGGCAATTCGCTTTGATTGCGAGATATACAACAATCTGTGTACTTTGTATAATGTCACTTAGATCTTCTTTTGCGCTCAGGTTGTTCTTAAACTAATTAAATGTACAAAACAAAGTAATTATTAAATAATGAAAAATCTGAAAAAGTTGGTAACTCACCAGGCAATTCATCATATCACTCAAATTCTTGGTGAGTTATACATTAGATATTTGGGCTTTTGATAACTTTTTTATTGCATTTGCACAGCTGCCCCTAGAATAATCAGTTTCCTTACAGATCTCTGCTGATTCATCATCAGGTCAGAAACTAGTGGGCAAATGTGTCCGCAAACTGTATAATGTAGCTCATGGATAACATGCAAGATCAAACCAGACAGGTGCCTGCTCCAAAGTTCTATTTTTATATGGGGATGTGAATGCTACTGAGAAAACCTTGAAAAGCAGATGGCCAGACATCTATTCGATCCACTACAGTTCTAGGGGTGAAGGTGGTGTCATTGTGTTTTTATGTAGCAGTGTTCGGGTTTTGACTCAGCAACAATCTGAATTAAGATAGCCCATTATCACATACCAAAGTAACCCAAAATCCATGAATTGCTTTCATGGTATTGTCACCAAAGCATACCAGACAAGCTGTCTACTAATTGACTATGAAGAAGCAAAAAACAAATAAGTATTAGTACTTTCAGTTGCTTCTCTCTGGATAATTCCCACTTGCATCTACCCAGAAGGATCTCCTGATGTTATGTGGTCAAATAACAGAGCCAAGCTTAGTATTCATAACCTTTTGCATCAGAGAAAGAATTGCTTGCAATTAGCCAAAATGAGACTTGGTCCACAAGGTGTTGCAGTACCTCAGTAGTGCCGTCATAATTGTATCTTTGATCAAGTATGCCAGCAGCCAGTTTTCTTAGTGTCATAATGTAAGTAAATAAACTTCCAGTCTGAGTCATTTCAGAGGTTCCCTGGTGGCTGCCATTAAAACAATTAAGTTGCAACATGTTTGGATAGCCAAATGAAGTTCACCCCTGTGTAGACTCTCAGATCTTTCTGTGAGTAAATTGAGCAGTTATCTAACTTCGAAACATTCAAGACATATTTTCCTCACCTCACATTTGTTATATAGGACAGACTTCAATTAATTCTCATTCCAGCTGTGGCTTATCAGGAACACACAATCCGTGGCTGTTCCATATAGTGACGGGGTTGAATCCTCTATAGAACTTGTAAGATGCAAGGAAGATATATCTGCACTAAATTATAACTCAGTGCTTGAACACAGAATATCTCAAAAGAAAGATGAGGATATCCTTCAGCTGAATTCTGAATGGCTGTTGACACAATTTATGTGATGATGCACTTTTATTCGGGGATTATATTGCTTTATCATTAGTTTACGTATTTCCCAGCAATAAGTTGAGACCTGGTTCTTAAAGTGAAGGTACTTTTCCAAGGTGCTTTTATCATTGAGAAATGTAAAGGAATTTTCCTTTTAAAAGGGGAGAGAAGTGAATGCTTTCTCTCAATGTGGCAAATTGCTATCTGCTGATATAAAAAAAATTCTTAGAGCTAGAAGCTGAAATTGGACAGGGCCTTTCAGGACTATAAAGGAGGTAGGAGAGAACTTTAACAGGGAATCAGGAGGGCTAAAATGGGCCATGAAAAGTCCTTGGTAAATTGAATTAAGAAGATTAAAAAGTCATTATACATATATTATTTACAGGAGGGTAACTGGGGAGAAGGTAGGACCACTCAAGAAAAGGAGGAAATGTATATCCAGAGCGAAAGGACATGGTTAAGGTTCCAAATTAGTACTTCACATTGGTATTCACCAAGGAGAAGAACATGGAGGAAAAGGAGATCAGTGAGGGATGTGTTGATATTCTAAGGTGTATTGGTATAACAAAGGAGGTGTTGGGGCTCTTGGAGAATATTAGGCGGATAGGTCCCCAAGGCCTGATCAGATCTGTCACAGGTTATTGCAAGATACAAGAGAGGAGATTGCTGGGGCCCTTGACAAAGATCTTTGTGTACTCTTCAATCACAAGTGAAGTGCCAGAGAACTGGAGAACAGTCAATAACATTCTTCTCTTTAAGAAGTGCGACAAAGACAAGTCAAGAAATTATAGGCCAATAAACTTTGGGAGATAAGTGAGAGAGAAATTAATAGAGAAAATTCTTCAGGATAGGATCTAATCACACCTGGAAAAGTACAGACTTATTAAAGATGTTTAGCATTGCTTTGTGCAGAAGAGTTCATATCTTACAAATGATTGAGTTTCTTTGAGAAGATGATGAAGATGACTGATGAGGATGGGGTAGTAGATGTAGTATACACAAACTTCATTAATGCTTTTGACAAGGTTTGTTATAATGGTCTGATTCAGAACCTGAAGCACATGGGATTTAAGGAGACCCAATAGATTGGATTTAAAATTGCCTTGGCCATAATAGACAGAGTGTAGTGATGGAGAGGATTATTCTGACTGGAGGTATTCTGCAAGGATCAGTGCTGGAACTTCTGATGTTTGTGAGGTGATTTGGAGGAAAATATAGTTGGGGTGAGTAGTAAGTTTGCAAATAACACAAAGGTTGGCAAATTTGTAGATAGTGAGGAAGGTCACCAGTGGTTTCAGCAGGATATTGATCCAATGGGCAGAGAAATAGCAGATAGAATTTTAACCAAAAAAAATATGAGATGTTGTCTTAGATTGTTTTCCATGGAGCAATGAAGCATAAAAGGAAAATATATAAAATTATGTAAGTCATAGCCTGGGTTAAATAGTTAGTCTTTTTCCCAGAATGGAAATGCCAAATAATAATGGATATAACTTTAAGATGAGAGGTGGAATGTTTGAAGATTTCTGAGGCAAGTTTTTTGTTACACAGAGGTTGATAAGTACCTGGAACATGCTGCCAGGTGAAGTAGTAGAGTGTAAGTTTTTGCAAGTAAAACAAGTGAGGCATTTTATGTTTAATGAAACCTGTTACACATTTTATTGAACTCCAAACCTAAACACAAAAATGCTCTAAAAATCTTTATATACTAACGTCATCACATCAGATGAACCTCTTAAAATGAAACCTCAGCACAATGTTGGTGGTTGTGAATTATGTACATTTCCATCAATTATGTTACCCTACACAGCCCCCCCCCCCCCCCAGAATTCACTAAAACTCATATTGTGAGTCTGTAAGGAGCTCGGACAAGCCGCCTGGCTCATGTCCTGTGTTCCATGGCTGGAAGAACAGCAGGTGCCTCTTGCTCATCCTGAGGTGAGTTGACATGCTCATGGTTATTTGTGACATCAGGGGCATGGCAGCGAAATGCTCCAAATCTTAGTGTGCTGGTTTAAGACAATCTACTGAAATATGTTCAGGATTACCCCTCCTATCTACGATAAAGGTCTTTTCTTGCCATTCCACAACATGGAAGGAATGGGCCATCAGAAAGGGCCTAAGGGGATGTTGGTGTGATTCACAGTGGACAAAACCAAGCGAGGCAGAATGTAGGTCAACAGGAACACAAGAGTGCTGTATGCCACGATGGGAGGTCAGGATAGGTGAAAAGGAATTGAATTTACTGAGGAGGGTGGAATGGCATCAGGAATGAAATCACCTGGCATTTGTAACGGCTGCCCGTATACCAATTGAGCCGCAGATGACTGCAGGTCCTCTTTTGGAGCTGTTCTGAGTCCCACAGGACTGCCAGGAGATCATCCATCAGGGAAGCCTTAGCAGCATCTAAGGAGTGTTGAAACTGCTTGCATAGGCCAATGGACTGCAGGTGATACGCCAACCCTAAAGCCGAGGTTCTGGGCCATTGCAACCGAGAGGTCTGAAATTAATTGGGGACCGTGGTCAGAGAAAATATCAGATAGGATGCCAAACTGAGCAACCCAGGTGCTGATGAACGCCCAAACCACATCTGTGGCCATCGTCGATGCTAAAGGGACGACCTCTGGCCACCTGGTGATACAGTCCACCATGGTAAAGAGGTGCGTGAAATTGTGGGAGTGGGGAAAAGGACCGAAAAAGTCCACATTAGTGAAACCATCGCTCCAAGACCTCAAAAGGTGTCAATGGTGCCTAAACATGACTGTTAATTTTTGCCTGCTGGAACTTCATACAGGCTGCCGTCTAATCACACACATCCTTTCTGAAGCCATGCCACATAAACTTTATTGCAACCAGTTTCTGTGAGGCCTTCCGGCCCGGATGTGAGAGGCCACGTATGGAGTCGAAAACAGTCCGTCTCCAGTTTTCAGGCACAATGGGGCTAAGGTGACCAGTTTGAGACATCACACAGGAGAGAAATCCCAGCTTCCCCAAACTTAATGTCAGCCAACTACAGGCCCATCACTGCTACTCGGTAAGCCTGGACCTCTGGGTCAGTAGTTTGGTCGGTTGCCATGCCGGCATAGTTGACCCCTATGTGTACGGTTTCAACGGCTGGCCATGAGGGGCAATCAGCCACGGCATTATTTTTCCCCTTGATATGTTGTATATCAGTTGTAAACTCCGATACGTGGCCAGGGGGCGTTGTTGCGGTGCAGACCAAGGCTCTGATATTTTGGCTATCACATGTGTAACACTCCGGGAAAGGTTTCACTGATAATGTAATAGTTGTTTTGTAGCAGCAGTGTCTGGGTTATGACTAGAGATAACGGGGCTTTGGAATGTGTGCCGTCCAGTGTTCTTTCCTTGTTGTGTGCCTGAGAGCGAGGCTTTTGTTTGGTGGAAGATGGAGAGAGAAGATGCCAGAACGGAGAGGTCGTAGACTGCAGGACAAAGTGGACTTGGAATGGGGTCGGGAGTCAACGACGCCCAGGGAAATCGATGGAGAATGAACGGACGGGAAAACTGTGAGCTCCAACGTTGCACATTAGACTGTTTCGTTAAAATGGACCCTTTTCCTTTTTGTTTTCTTTACTAACCCTATAGTCAAATTAAGAATTATAAAGCTCAATGGTTTAATTGCATATGGTTTACTGTTTGTTATTTTATGGTACTTATTTGTAACAGGGGAACACATCATGTAGCACCCAGCCAAACAAAAAGTTTTGCATCTCAGCTTGCACACATTTGGCGGGACCAGAGACTGTCTTCCCTAGACAAACACCGCTGGCTGAACCTAAGAGTTACACACGCTTACGAAGGGCTTGTGATCAATGAACGCTGTGAAATGGTGACCCTCTAGAAGAAAATGGAAATAGCGTACAGCCAGATAGAGACTGAGAAACTCACTGTTAAATGTACCGTACTTCCTTTCGGGGGGGGGGGCGGGGAGTCGGAGCTGCTGGCTGAAGAAGATGAGTGGCTGCCACATGCCTCCGACCAACTGTTCATGCTCAGCACCCACAGAAGCGTCAGTAGTAATGGCTATGAGTACAATGGGGACCGGGTGTACCAGTAGGGTTGCATTGGAAAGAACTCGTTTGGTATCACCAAATGCCCTGCTTGTGTCCACAGACCAGTCAAACACTTGATTAGGGATATTGCCTTTGAGCGCACTATACATAAGTTCAGCAGTTTGTGGAATGAAGTGGTGATAGAAACTTACCATACCTAAAAACACCTGCAGTTTATTTGTGGTGTGTGGCGGTGGGAAATCCATATTAGCAGCTACTTTTGATGGGAGGAGTTTTACACCTTCTGTGGAGATGCGATGGTCAAGAAAGTCAATGGTTGACAACGCAAACTGTCATTTAGAAGGGTTAGTAATCAACCTGTGTTGGCTTAAGCACTGGAAAAGTGCACGGAGATGAGATACGTGTTTGGATTTGGATGCACTGGTGACAAGTATGTCATCTAGGTAAATAAAAAGAAAATCTAAGTCTTTTAATACAGAGACCATCAACCTTTGGCAAGTTTGTGCTGCATTTTTCAGCCCAAACAACATGCGCAGAAACTCAAAGAGGACAATTGGGGTTATCACAGCTGTTTTTGGAATGTCCTCCAAGACACAGGCACCTGATGGTAGCCCCTAACTAGATTGACTTCGGAAAAAATAACTTTCCAGCTAAACATGCCAAAAAGTCTTGGATGTGTGGGATTGGATAATGATCAAGACTTGTGGCCTCATTAAGGCGTCAGTAATCACCACCTGGGAACAACAACCATTGGACTTAGGGACAATATGAAAAGGTGAAGCCCAGGGGCCATTCAACCGGCGTACAATGCCAAGTCTTTCCATGTTGGCAAACTCAGCCTTTGCGGTTACCAGCTTTTCTGGGTCCAGTCTACACGCACAGGCAAGGACTGGCAGGCCAATTGTGAAAATGTGTCACATGTCCCCATATTTTGTGACTGTAGTGGAGAATGTGGGTTTGGTGAGGTTTGAGAATTCACCCAGCACTCGAGTGAACTCACATACAGTAGTGCATGTGCTTGACCGAGTCGTTGTGGGGAGCTTACTGCGGGAGCAGGGTCCTTGACATCCACAAGCCGGCAGCTCTTAAGATTGACCAACAGTCCCTGGGCACACAGGAAATCTGCAGAGGTCTAGTCATTTTAGCCAGGACAAAGTCCATGTGTCGCATTGTCCACTGAAGCAGAGCATCACCTGTCATGTCCTATAAGTCTGGACCCTGCTGCCATTGGATATCTCCAGTGAGACTTCATCGTTCTTTGCCTCCTCATCAACAGGCGATGCTGACAGCACACTCACTTGAGCACCCGTGTCATACAGGGAGCGTCGCCCTGAAAGGGTGTCCGTAATGAACAGTAGATGACCCTGGCAGCTGGAACCCATGGCGTTCACAGACCTCCATCCTGATACGCTGGCACTGTCGAAGCTGCAAGGGGCTCGGCGCTTCCTAGTGCTCATACCAAAGTGAATGTGGTAAAAACACAGGCCCAGCGTTGTCTGTTTCTCAGGCATGGGCGTCCTTATGTTGGGGCCTTGTTGTCCGGGCTTATTGAGGTAGAGAAAGGAGGAGGAATGATGCACCGCTGCCTGACTGAGTGTAGACTGTCAGCCATTTTAGTAAACACCCTGTAATTCTTCACGGACGCATTAGCGAGAGCTATGTGAACTGGATCAGGCATTTGCTGCATGCAAAACAAGGGTAGTGATTTTCCAGGAGAGATAGCATGTGGTCCATTAGCTTAGCATTGGTGAGGGTGGGTAAGGAGAGCAACTATTTGGCATGCTCAGACACTGCCAGCCCAAAAATCTGTAAAAGGTGAGTTTTCAGCAATCGGTATTTACCATATTCAGGTAGGTGTTCAAGCTGACTCCCCACTCTCACACCTGTGAAAATCTGAGCGACTCTACCATGTAATAGAATTTGGTGTTGTCGGCAGTGATTTCTCACAGAGCGAACTGGGCCTCAGCTTGTATGAACCAAGCAACGAGTTTTGCTCCCAAAGCTCCAGCAGTTCCAAAGCGATTGCATTGGCCAACATGTTTAATAACTCTGGAATCGTCCTGGAGCATAAGTTTTCGCAAATAAAATGAAGTGTGGCGTTTTATGTTTAATGAAACCTGTTACACATTTTATTGAACTCTAAAACCTAGGCACAAAAGTGCACTAAAAACACTTTACATAACAACGTCATCATGTCAGAACAGCCTCTTAAAGTGAAACTTCAACTCTATGTTGGTGGTTGTGAATGATGTATGTTTCTCCCATTTACATCACCCTACAGAAGCAGATATATTAGCAATGTTTAAGAGGCATTTGGACAGGAAAATGAACAAGCAACGAAAGGATTAATTAAAATTTGCAACCTAATTGGCACAGACATGATGGGCTGAAGGACCTGTTTCCCTGTTGTACGGCTCTGTGTATCTCTCAATTCTAATTTTTTTAGTTTTATCTTGCGTTCTTGTGTACAGCAAAAATTTCCAGGAATTCAATATCAACTCACAAAGTTATATTGAACCTGATAAAATGCCATTAGAGTACATGGAACGCAATGAATAAATCACACTGTCCTTTTGACCTGTAAACATTGTGCTATGACACCTCTCAGATCCTCTTAGGAATCTTTGGGATAGTTGGAAATATATTTTTCCAATGAGCCACAGCTGCTAATGGGAAAGGATTCTGATTGCATGCAGACTCTCCCTGTGGAATTTACCTTCAACTCAGGAGGAATGAAGCTGGTTTAAATTGTTTACTATGGCAATAATTTGAAAATGTGGATGCTGAATTACAGGGAATGATTTATGACATCTGTCACAAGCATTGGCCCAAGGAAACAAAAGAACAAAGGAAGAAATATACTTACCAGTTAACACTAAAATTAATATATCATTATTGTTCCAGATTAATGCAGACTTGTGCAGGCAGTTGTGACTAGGGTCACATAATCACAAAGATCACAAACCATCAATTGTTGCTCAGAGGAAGGCTGACAGATGGTAGATGTATCATTGTCAGAGAGTCTAGGATAAATAATAACTACCTATGCTCCTCTTATTTTCAGTTCTGCTGCAAAGGTGTAATTAGTCCATTAGGAATGCACGAGTGTGGATTACAGAGTCATAGAGTTATAAGACACAGAAACAAACCCTTCAGCCCATCCCTTCCATGTTGATCATATTGCTTGGCTGAGCTTATGCCATTTACCTTCACTGGGCTCATATCCCTCTATTTCTATGCACCAGTCTACTTTCTTGTAAATGTTAGAATTGTATTCACCTCCACTATTTCCTTTGGAAGCTCATTGCAAATGTCTACAGTCTCTGAAAAACTTAATTCTTGGGTCCTCTTTAATTTTTTTCCTCTCTCACCTTAAATCTATGCCATTTAATTTTAGATTTCCCTGCCTTGGGGAAAAGATTGTGACCATCTACCTTATCTATACCCCTCCTGATATTATATCCCTCCTTCGAGTCACTCCTTGGCCTCCTGCGCAACAGAGAAAAAAATTGGAAATGGAATTGGTATTGGCTTATTTTTGTTACATGTAACAAGTTACAGTGCAAACTCATCTTGCATACTGTTTACACATTACACAGTGCATTAAGGTAGAACAAAGTAAAACAATAAAAATGCAGAATAGAGTGTAGTGTAGGTAAAAAAATTAATGTTCAAGATCGTAACTCTTGACCTCAAGATTGTGGGGTCAAGAGTTCATTTTTATGTAATAAGGAACCATTTAATAGTCTTTTAACAGCAAATAGAAGCTATCTTTGAGTTTGGTGATATATGCTTTTGGGCCTTTGTATTTTTTGCTGAATGGAAGGTGGGGGGGGGGGAGAAAGAATGTCCAGAGGGGGTGCAGTCTTTGATTATCTTGGCTGTTTAGTGATGAATTGAGAAGTGTAGACAGAGTCAATAAAGAAGAGGCCTGTTTTGTGTGAGGCGCTGAACTGTGTCCACAACTCTCTGCAGTTCTCTGCAGTCATCAGCAGAGAAGTTGCCATACCAAGTTGTTGTGTATTCAGATAGGATGCTTTCTATAGTGTATTGATAAAAATTGGTAAGGATTGATGCATACATGTCAAACTTCTTCAGCTTCCTGGGAAAGTAGAGGCATTAGTGAGCATTCTTGGCCATTATGGCTACATGGTTAGACCAGGACAGATGTTCACACCTAGGAACTTGAAGCTCTCAGCCTTCTAAACCTCAGCACTGTTGATAAAGACCGAAGCATATGCACCACTCATTTTGATGAGCTATTTTGTTTTGATGACGTTGAGAGAAAGGTTGTTGTCATGACACCATGTCACTAAGCTCTCTATTTCCTTCCTGTACTCCGACTGATTGCTAGTTGAGATGTGGCTCACTACAGTGGTATCATCTGCAAACTTGTAGATGGAGGTAGAACAGAATCTGACCACACAGTCCTGAGTGTCCAGGGGCTAGAATAGGGGTCTGAGGATGCAATCTTGTGGAGCACTGGTGTTTAGAATGATCCTGGCAAGATGTTGCTCCCTAGCCTTACTGATTGTGGTCTGTTGGTAGGAAGGTCAAGGATCCAATTTCAGAGAGAGGTATTAACTGCAAGGGTCAAGAGTTTGGTGATGAGTTTGTTTGTAATTATAGTATTGAAGATGGAACTCTAGTCAATAAACAAAAGTCTGACGTGGTTGTCTTTACTGTCCCGGTGCTCCAGAGATGAGTATAGTGGCAGGCGTCTGCAGTAGATCAATTTCAGCAGTAGGCGAATTACAGTGGGTCAAATTTCCCTGCGAAGCTGGAGTTAATCCGAGCAATGACCAGTCTCTCGAAGCACTTCATGGTAGTAGATATCAGAGCCACTGGGCAATAGTCGTTAAGGCATGTTATCTTATTTTTCTTAGGTACTGATATGGTAGTGCTTTTCTTAAGGCAAATGGAAACCACAGGTTGAAGCAGGGAGAGGTTAAAAATATCTGCAAATACTCCTGCCAACTGACCCAGCTTTCTGGTCTTTCCTTATAATTCAAGCTGTCCAGTCCCTGTAGCATCCTTGTGAATCTCTTCTGCATCTTTTCCAGCTTAATGACATTCTTCTTATAGATCGGTGACCTAAACTACACATAATACTCCAAGTGTCGTTTCACCAGCTTCTTGTACAGCTGTAACATGATGTCCCAACTCTTGTACTCAATGCTCCAATTGATGAAGGCAAACATGCAGCACATTGGACCTCTCACAGTTAATTGTTGTGAACCCATCCCGAATAAAAAAGATTGTGATAGTCATTAAAACCCAGTTTGACATGCTACCATGAGGTGGCATGGTAACATAGCAGTTAATGCGATTGCTTTACAGCTTCAGCTGTAAGATCAGGGTTTGATTCCCACCATTGCCTGTAAGGAGTTTGTATGTTCTTCTCCTGACCACGTGCATTTCCTCTGAGTGTGTTGGTTTCCTCCCACATTACTAAGGTGTATGTTTAGGGTTAATGAGTTGTGGGCGTGATATGTCAGCACTGGAAGTGTGATGACACTTGCGGGCTGCCCAGCACAACGCTCACTGATTTGATTTGATTTGACTAAAACAATGCATTTCATTGCATGTTTCAATGTACACATGACAAATAAAGCTAATCTTTTGATCTTTAATCTTTTGGGAAATTTATACCTAGAAAATAGCACTAAAACAGGAGCTGTATGATGCCTTGAGATTTTTCTCCAGGTGAAATGCCATGCCTATTTTTATAGTTAACTTGCGGTCTCTTTCTGTAATAATCTTTAATGTCCCATCATCGCTGCTGTGGCAACATCTTAAAATTTCTTTCCTATGAACACTATGAGAGTCATTGCACCTAGGAAGGGCAATAATTCAGTAACCGATGGCAATTAAATGTAGTTTTTTCCAGTCCATACTTTAGCAAGGAGCAATAGAAGTTTATGCTATAGCTGCCGCTTGACCTGCTGAGCATTTCCAACATTTTCTGATTATATTTTAGATTTATGATAATATTTAATATCTGTGAGGACCTAACCTGGTCCCATATTGATGCAGCTATAAAGAAAGCAAAACAGCAGCTGTATTTAATTGGGAGATTGAGGAGATCTGGAATGTCATCTAAAACACTTGAAAATTCCTACAGATGTAGTGTGGAGAGCATTCTGACAGGCTGCATCAACGTCCTGTATGGCAGGGGTTGGAGCTACTGCACATGATCAAAATAAACTGCAAAGAGTTGAAAACTTAATCATGGGTACTAACCGCAGCAGTATCCAGGACATCTTCAAGGAGTGGTGTCTCAAACAGATGGTGTCCATCAGCATGGACCCCCACCACCCAAGGCATGTCCTCTTTTCACTGCTCCCATCAGGAAGGAATGACAGGAGCCTGAAGATACACACTACACACGCAGCGACTTGGAAACAGCTACGTTCCCTTTGCCAACTGATTTCTAGGTGGACTTTGAAACCTTGAACACTATCTCATTACTTTTTATTTATGTATAACACGCCGTAAGGTTTCACTACTAA
Source organism: Mobula hypostoma (assembly GCF_963921235.1). Taxonomy (NCBI): domain Eukaryota; kingdom Metazoa; phylum Chordata; class Chondrichthyes; order Myliobatiformes; family Myliobatidae; genus Mobula; species Mobula hypostoma. The sequence continues at coordinate 50,222,618 of NC_086128.1, forward strand.
TGTAATGGCCTCTCTGTAACGTTCCACTGCTAAGGTAATGGTTTCTCTGTAGCGGCAATGTTTGGGTTATGACTAGAGATAATGGGATGTGTTAGCCAATGAGCAGGATGTTGTTCTTTCTTGTGTATCTGTGAGCAGCGATTTTGGGCCTTCTGCCCAGGGGGATATGAAGAGAGAAGACGCGAATGGAGAGAGTTGGTGGACAGCTGGATGGAATAGACTTGGAGCGAGGGTCCGAAGGTCAGCGACAAATGGAGGAGGTCGATGGTGGACAAACGGCCTTATCAGTGAGCTCCAACGTTTATGCATTAGACTGTTTCATGAGAATGAGGCCCCTTTTTTGTTTCTTTACTAACCATATAGTCAAATTAAGAATTATAAAGCTCAATCATTTAATCGCATATTGTGTATTGTTTGTTATTTCGTGGCACTGATTTGTAACGGGACACATCGCGCGGCATCCACACAAGATTTCTTAAGTTCGGCCGGGCTGGGGGGGGGGGGCGCTATCCTAGATTAAGCCGCTAGCCGAACTGAGAATTACATATGTACTACTTAATTAATTTAACTATTTGATATACATATACATATATACTTGCTGTAATTCAGTTTTTTTTCTATATTATCATATGTTGCATTGTACTGCTGTTGCAAAGTTAACAAATTTCATGACACATGCCAGTGATAGTAAACCTGATTCTCATTCTGATTTACAGATTTTTGATTTTCAATAAAAGAAAACTTTAACTTGCTCATTCGAACAACATCTTTTCCACAGAAACTGGCATCTCTGTGCTGAGGAGAAGGCTTTCCATGAAATGTGCACTCAAGATTTGCCTATCACCACACCTGTACTGGAGACCGGGTTGTTTCTTCAAGATATTCAATTCTATTTGTTTAACAGTTACTATTTTAGAGTCCCTTGCTGATTGGTTTGCTGAACCTCAAAAACAGGAGCTATCACGCAACTCTGGAAAAAAAAGTGTCATCAATCCCAGGTGTTTATAAATTATATGCTGTCTGCGAACATTTGCATTTTGCTTAGCTAGTTGTTCCAATGGTTGCCTATTTATTTCACCTGCACGCAAATCTAACACCATAGTCTCTGTAGACGGCTCTTCACAGATTAAAACAAAAGACAACACCTGATTATATATAATTAATGAAAAACACAGAGCCACAACTTTCCCGGGTACGAAACAGCACTATGTTTATCAACATAGGGGAATAGCTCAATACAGGACTTCACTTACAACCTGTTAGTTAAATCTAACCCTTGGACAAATACCCCCAGTGTTTCAATATGTAACTTGGCTTATATTTTCTGAAAATAATAATAATAAGGCATCCATTAGTCTTGCGAGACCATGGATCTGCGCCTGGAAAGTCTTCACTCTCTAGGGCGCAGGCCTGGGCAAGGTTATATGGAAGACCAGCAGTTGCCCATGCTGCAACTCTCCCCTCTCCACGACACCAATGTTGTCCAAGGGAAGGGCAAGTGCCGATACTTCTTGGCACCAGTGTTGTCGCAGAGCACTGTGTGGTTAAGTGCCTTGCTCAAGGACACAACACGCCACCTTGGCTGGGGCTCGAACTCACGACCTTCAGGCCACTAGTCGAATGCCTTAACCACTTGGCCGTGCCCATCATTTCTGAAAACGATGCCATGTAATACAATGGACTCTGTCTAACTGGGTGGGACATATCGGGACCTGTATGTTTTGGCCCAATTAAGGAGCTGCTCTAATTAGCCGAATTTTCATGAAATAGTTAAAAAGGTATAAAAAAAGACAAAGAACCATTTAACTGAGTAACAAATTATGTATCTAAGTGAAATACAGAACAAATAAGAACACTATCAATACTACTGTGGTACTATTAAACTGTGTATTGATTCCTAATAGTTATAGACAGAGGAATTCATCTAATGTACTCTGCTGTATTCTTCTGATTGACCGTAAATGAACAAAATCAGTGCAGCCACCGAGTGTAGATAATGGACTGCCTTCACACAAATGCTATTGAGGATTGCATCCTCCAAATCTTCATTTTCATTGTAACATTCAAGATGATTGTCGATACCTTCAAAGTCATCATCCTAACTTGTTGTAGTGAAATCGATTCTTTTTCACTCTCGACCGTTTCTTGCATCTCTAAGCCTGAATGTTTGAAACTACAATGAGCAAAACAGTTCTGAATTGTCTCACTGCTTATATCTCAACAACTATCAGTGACAAAAGTCGCTGCTTTTTGAACACAAACACACACAACTGACACTATTTAAAAACTGTTCGCTCTATGAAAAGGTCTAGTGTTTAACGGCCACACAAGTGCCAATAAACTGTCCAACAAACATCTATAGAAGTTTGTCAAAGTTTTAGATGTTATGCCAAATCTTCACAAACTCTTAAGGAAGTAAAGGCACTGCCATACTCTCTTTGTAATTGCACTTACGTGCTGGGCCCAGGACAGGACAGGCTCTTGAATTATGGTGTCAGGTTTGCTGATTGAGGAATATTTGATCTACCTTACATGAATAGTTGGTTGATAGAATGAGGACAATTAGGTTGGGTGTTGAATAACCACAAAGAAATTGCAGATCGGAATTTGTTTGGAAGAGAAACAGAGATATTGTTTTAAAATGAAGACCCTTTAGTAGAACTGGGAGAAAAAGAAATGGGGAAGTGCACATGCTCCTGTCTACATCAGTGATGTTGAGGTTGAGAGGGTGGAGAGTTTCAAGTTCAATAGGTGCAGGAGTAGACCATTTGGCCCTTCGAGCCAGAAGTTCCTAGGTATGAACATCACAAATAACCTGTCCTGGTCCAATCATGTTGATGCTCACCAATGCCTCCACTTCATGGTTTCTCAGCATAGCTTCCGTAAAGGGAAATCTTGCCTTACAAATCTCTTCGAGTTCTTTGAGGAAGTAACAAGCAAGGTGGACAGTGGCAGAGGCAGTGGATATCATTTACTTGGATTTTCAGAAAGTGCCACACATGAGGCTGCTTAACAAGATACAATCCTATGGAAAAATACTGGCATGGGTAACGGAATGGCTGACAGGCAGGAGGCAGTGAGTAGGAATAAAAGGATTGACTGCCAGTGACTAGTGGTGTTCCTCAGGGGTCAGTACTGGGACTGCTACTTTTCACATTGTTTGTCAGTGATGTAGATAACAGAATTAATAACTGTGTGGCAAAGTTTGCAGATGATACAAGGATAGGTGGAGGAGCAGGTAGTGCTGAGAAAGCAATGCAATTGCAGCAGGACTTAGACAAATTGGAAGAATGGGCATGTTACATACATCATGGGTATCTTGTGATTGTCTTATGACCATGATGTAATTGAGTATCTTGTGAGCATGATGTAATGGTCTTGTGATGGTGGGGAGATGTAATTTTCCCGCTAGTGTGAGGTCACGTGATGACACGTTCTCAACAGGTATATCATGGGAAACCCCTGTTGTTACGCAGTTTAGTTCATTATTTAATTCGTCAGTTACTCCATTATACTGCATATTCGTCCCATGACGCAGTTTCGTTTTAAAGTGGAGTTTTACTTTCTATTGTAAGGTAAAATCGTTGTGCCGGCAGTTTCACCAATCGCTGCCGGTTTGTTTGGGGTATCTTTGATTTACCTTTACAGTCTAGTATTGGAGAGTGAAGACCTTACTAAAGTACGGGAACCCGAAAGTTGGTGTCGTTTGGTGGTTTAATACAGGATTGACCTTATTGAATCTTCGTTCAGAAATAGTGACCTGCATCTGAGCTAACCCCTGAAAGATCAGGAAGGTTTTTGCAGTGATTGTTCGCCAGGGAAAAGGTCAGTTCCTTTAAGCTGTTTTATTTCCTTCGTCGTGAATCCTTTGGAAAATCAGCTGTAACGTCACGTCTTTGAAGAAATCCATTTCCAGAGAAGTCTCTCCTTATTGACTGTGTAGATCACTTGGACTTTCGAATTTACCACTTTAAGACTGTTTTCGAATTTACTACTTCAAGAACTGTTCCAGAGCTGCCGTACAGCAGTTAACTTCTGGTTAAGTTAGTCGTTTGAATACTTTTCACTATTGTTGAGCAGACTTTAATAAATGTTTATGTTTGTTTATAAAACTTGACTCAATTATACATTCATTATTGCTGGTCATGTGACAGGCAAAAAAAGTGGCAGATGGAATCCAGTATTGGGAAGTGTATGATTATGCATTTTAGTAAAAGGAGCAATTGTGCGGATTATTATCTATATGGGGAGAAAGTTCAAACATTTGAAGTGCAGAGGGAATTAGGAGTCCTCATGCAAGACTCCCAGAAGGTTAATTTACAGGTTGAGCCTATGGTAAAGAAGGCAAATGCAATGTTGGCATTTAGTTCAAAGGGAATAGAATATAAAAGCAAGGAGATAATGGTGAGCCTTTATAAGACACTAGTCAGGCTGCACTTGGAATATTGTCAACAGCTTTGGGCCTCATATCTCAGAAAGGATGTGTTGTCATTGGAGAGAGACCAGAGGAGGTTCACGAGGATGATTCCGGGAATGAGGGGGTTAACATATAAGGAGCATTTGGCAGCTCACTGGAATTTAGAATGCATGGGGATCTCATTGAAACCTACTGAATCTTGAAAGAACTAGATAGAGTGGATGTGGAGAGGATATTTCCTATGGTGGGGTAATCCAGAACTAGAGAGGAAAGCCTCAAAATTGAGGGGTGACCTTTTAGAACAGGGGGAAGGAGGAATTTTTTTTAGCCAGCGAGTAGTAAATCTGTGGAATGCTCTGCCACAGACTGCGGTGGAGACTAAGTCCATGGGTATATTTAAAGCAGAAGTTGATCGTTTCCTGATCGGCCAGGGTATCATAGGATATGGCGAGAGGGCAGGTGTATGGGGTTGAGTGGGATCCAGGATCAGCCATGATGGAATGATGGTGCAGACTCGATGGGTTGAATGGCCTAATTCTGCTCCTATGTCTTATGGTCTACTTCCTTAGGAGGCTAGAGACATTTGGTATGTCCCTGTTGACTCTAACCAAGTTTTTATTGATGTACCATGGAATGCATGATGACTTAGTATCTCAACTGCTCTGCATAAGTCTAGAAGAAACTGCACAAAGCTCTGGACACAGCTCAACACATCATGGGAACTAACCTCCACTCCCCGATATCTGTCTATACTTCTCACTGCCTTGCATAAATAGTCAGTGTTATTAAAGATCCCACCCATCTTGAACATCGTTCTTCTCTCCTCTCCCATTGGACAGTAGTGTTGCAAGGGGGTGTTAGGAGCGGACCCAAATGCAAGACACAGACACTGAAGCAGTATGAACAGGACGATGTTTATTAAGAATACTAGGGAAGCCAAGGAGCGAGGACAAGATGCCAACATGGACGTAGTCATAGGATACAACCTGGGCTAGGACTTGGGATATGGACTTGACTGGGAACTCGGGTCTTGGCAGGGACTCGGTACCTGGGTCTTGACCTGGAACTCGGGCTTGGCTTGACCTGGAATTTCGACTCAAGCTCAGACTAAAACTTGACAGGGCCGGGACCCTTCTTGGACACAGGGCACAGAGACAACCTAGAGTCCACAATACTCAGTAGCTCCAATAATGGTCCAGACTACCCACATTGGCTGAGGTCACGTGTTTCTGGTAACGAGCTTCTTGGTGTGGGTTTCTGATGCAGAGCTTCCTGGAATGAGTTTCTAATGCCGAGCTTCTTGGTGTGGGTTTCTGACGGGGATTCTAATGGGAACGGTCTGGCAAAGGAATAGCTGGACCCCTGAGCTATTTATGTTGCAAGCCTGAAGTGAGGATCAGCTGCCTCAGTTAAGGGCCCAACAGAAACAAGGGAAAACTGAAACAACCAGAATACGGAATCCACGGACCGGCCCGTGAACTGGAATGCGGACTTTACGGACCGGACGGTGACAAGTAGACACAAAAGCCTGAAAACACATACCAATCTCAAAGACAGCTTATATCCCACTGTTATCTGTCACAACCATGGGTGCTCACTCAGGTGGATGGCTGAGAAGGGTCAGCAATCACATTTGTGGCATGCACATTTCAGTTAACTATGGTTTCTTTGTGGTTGTATTTAACTCCCTTCCTTTCAAGTCTTGTTGTGTCTTGATCAAAACAAAACAACAGCAAATCTCTCATCTTACCTTAGTCCACATTCCAGGAAAGAAGGTTACAATTTAGATTGACACTGTGAAGGAGCTGTGTTACTTTAGTATTATGTCCAAACTGCAGTGTCAGCATTATCTTTCAGTCTGAGTATTTTAGTCAGTAACCCTGTTGGTCTAGCATTTATTATTTCTCTCTTTTGTTCTGTTCAGTACTTATTAAAACCTGGTGAATTGTTCACTCTGCTGCTGCGTCTCTCCCTCAGCATGTGTGCCATCATTGAACACTGTCAGCAAGACTCTACCATTGAAGTGGACCCAACAGGGAGAGAACAGCTGACCATGGCATTGAATTTCCTTGGGCATTTAGGAGCAAAGTTAAAGTCAATGGAAGCTTGGCTAGACCATAAGACAAAGGAGCAGAAGTAGGCCATTCGGCCCATCGAGTCTGCTCTGCCATTCTATCATGAGCTGATCCATTCTCCCATTTAGTCCCACTCCCCCGCCTTCTCACCATAAGCTTTGATGCCCTGGCTACTCAGATATCTATCAATCTCTGCCTTAAATACACCCAATGACTTGGCCTCCACTGCTGCCCGTGGCAACAAATTCCATAGATTCACCTCCCTCTGGCTAAAAAAAATTCTTCGCATTTCTGTTCTGAAAGGGTGCCCTTCAATCCTTAAGTCATGCCCTCTCGTACTAGACTCCCCCATCATGGGAAACAACTTTGCCACATCCACTCTGTGCATGCTTTTTTAACATTCAAAATGTTTCTATGAGGTCTCCCCTCATTCTTCTAAACTCCAAGGAATACAGTCCAAGAGCGGACAAACGTTCCTCATATGTTAACCCTCTCATTCCCAGAATCATTCTAGTGAATCTTCTCTGTACCCTCTCCAACGGCAGCACATCCTTTCTTAAATAAGGAGACCAAAACTGCCCACAGTACTCCAAGTGAGGTCTCACCAGCGCCTTATAGAGCCTCAACATCACATCCCTGCTCCTATACTCTATTCCTCTAGAAATGAATGCCGACATTGCACTCGTCTTCTTCACTACTGACTCAACCTGGAGGTTAACTTTAAGGGTATCCTGTACAAGGACTCCCAAGTCCCGTTGCATCACCGAACTTTGAATTCTTTCCCCATTTAAATAATAGTCTGCCCGTTTATTTTTTTCTGCCAAAGTGCATAACCATACACTTTCCAACATTGTACTTCATTTGCCACTTCTCTGCCCATTCTTCCAATCTATCCAAGTCTCTCTGCAGACTCTCTGTTTCCTCAGCACTACCGGCCCCTTCACCTATCTTCATATCATCAGCAAAAGTATTGTTAGCAGAAGTGTCTCATGCAGTGCAACAGTTACTTTCAGAGTGGCAAGCCCAGTCCAAGCAGGAACAACAGGTGTCAGCATTCGCAATGATAGTACAGCAACTCGCCGCAGACAACCATAATCAAGTGGCAGCCATTACTACTCTCAGTGCAGTGGTTCAGCAGCCTTCAGCTAGGACAGTCCCATTTCCAGTATCTCCCACATTCTCATCAGCTTCAGCCAGTAATGCCCCGATTTCCTTGGCAGTTTCCGGATCAGAACCAAATACTCCTCCAACAGGCAGACACTCCGGTAAGCCCCAACTCCTGTGGGAACTTTATTACCCAGTATGAGCTGACTTTCCAAGCCTAGCCAGGTTGGCTCAGTGGTGATGCCCCAACAATTTGTAATTGAGTTCAAGAGAGTGGTTAACCTTCCAGTAAAATGAGGAAGTGACTCCTGGACCTATGCCAAGGGAAATGGCAGGGACTATGCAGGGAAGTTCTGCACAATTATGGTTGAGGTGGAAAGGAATAAGAGATCCCTCATCACTGCTTTCCAGCGTGGGTTGAGTACAGGTGTTCGGCATGAGATTGCAGTACATGATTAACATGACAGCCTGGATGACCTGATAAATCTAGGCATTTGAATAGACAACTAGGTAACTAAATGGTGCAGAAACAATATGTTCTGAGCCTCCTACTCTTTAGATCACCGCCTGTCTTCACTCTCTCTCTCATTGCCTGGTACGCAGTCTACGAAGAAGCATATGTAGATGGAAGGCATGCACCTATCTGAGGAGGAACAAGATCAATGCAGGAGAACAAATTGCTGCTTCTACTGTGGCGCTCCAGGACACTTCTGCATAATGTTCCAAGCACCCAGTAAAAGAGGATGCCTGTCAACAGGAAGGGGAATTTTGATGGGTCAATTCTCCCTGCAAGTAGCTGCCCCAAATCGTGTAATGCTCCCAGCTTCCTTGTAGAGGGGATCTCTGACCCATGAGCTTCAGGCATTTATTGATTCCGGGGCAGCCGGAAACCTCATGGTTAAAGATGGAGAGTTCTGACTCAACAATTGAGGATGAATATTGATGTCAGAGCTCTCAATGGTTGACCCCTGGGACCATTAGTAATGGAGAGGGCCATCAACAGAGCCTTCTATCGACTGCATCTACCATCATCGATAAAGATTCACGCAGTGTTCCATGTTTCCCAACTCAAGACCGTGATTTCTTCCCCCTTGCTCCAGTCACCCCTCTGTCCCCCTCCCCGCTAGGTGAATGAGCCTCTAGTCTATTCTGTGGGGCACCTCCTGGCGTCACACTGAGTGTGGGCAAAGTCCATTAAGTCATGGAGGGGTTACTCCCAAAGGAATGTTCTTGGGTTCTGGCTCATGACATGCTGGACAGGTCACTCATCCAGGACTTCCAGCAGGCACAGGGCTCTGGCACCTAAGGGAGTTACACATAGGGAGGGGGCCCTGTCACAATTACAGAATCTGCTGCGGAGTCTGGGTGCCCTTGTATGCGGGCAGCGTAAAGTGTTCAGCAAACACGCTCATGAGTATGCACATTCCAGCCAGTTGGGGTTCCTTTGTATTTAACTCCCTTCCTCTTGTTTCAATCTTGTAGAGTCTTGACTGAAGCATTGTGGTGGCAACAACCCCGCTTTCCATTGTCCACTTTCCAGGAAAAAAGATTACAATTTAGATTGATGCTGCAAAGGAGCAGTATTAGTTTAGTATTATGTTACTGTTTTGGAGCTGCAGTGTCAGCTTTAACATTTAGTTTGAGGGTTTTAGTTCCTGGCCCTGTTGGCCTAGCATTTATTATTTTTCCTTTTATTCTGTACAGTTACAGTGGTGCTAGAAAGTTTGTGAACCCTGTAGAATTTTCTCTATTTCTGCATAGATATGACCTAACGTGATCAAATTTTCATATAAGTCCTAAAACTAGATAAAGAGAACCCAATTAAATAAATAACACAAAAACATTATACTTGTTGATTTATTTATTGAGAAAAATAATCCAATATTACATGCATCTCTGTTGGAAGAAGTACATGAACTTTTGCTTTCAGTGACTGTTGTGACCCCTTATATAGCAATCACTTCAACCAAATGTTTCTGGTAACTGTTGATCCTGCACATCAGCTTGGAGGAATTTTAGTCCATTCCTCCTTACATACTGCTTCAACTCTAAGATGTTGGTGGGCTTCCTTGCATGAACTGCTTGCTTCAGGTCCTTCCACAACTTTTCTATAGGATTAAGACCAGGACTTTGACTCAGCCATTCCAAAACATGAATTTTCTTCTCTTTAAACCATTCTGTTGTTGATGTACTCTTGTCTGTCAGATCATTGTCCGTTGCATTATCCAACTTCTATTAAGCTTCAGGGGATGGACTGCTACCCTGACATTCTCCTGTAAAATGACTTAATACAATTTTGAATTCATTGTTCCCTCAATGATTGCAAGCTGTCCAGGCCCTGAGGCAGCAAAGCAGCCCCAAACCATGATTGGCAGTTGAAGTGAGGTTTTGGTGCCCTTTTTCCTCCAAAAATAGCAATGTGTATTTCTGCCAAAAAGTTCAACTCTTGGTCTCATCTGTCCACAGAACATTGCCCCAGAAGCATTGTTGAATATTCAGGTGGTCTTTTGCAAACTTGAGATGTGCAGCAATGTCTTTTTTGGAGAGCAGTGGTTTCCTCTGTAGTATCATTTCATGAAAACCATTCTTATTCAGTGCTTTTCTTATAGTGGACACATGAACAGAGAATTTAGCAAGTTCTAGAGATTTCTGCAGGTCTTTTGCTGTTACCCTTGGGTTCTTTTACACTTCCTTCAGTATTGTATTGTGCTCTTGGTGTGATCTTTGCAGGATGCCCACTCCTTGGGAGAGTAGCAACAGTACTGAATTTGCTCCATTTGTAGACAATTTCTCTTACAGTGGATTGTGGACTGTGGTCTTTAGAAATCCTTTTGTAGCCTTTTCCAGCTTCATGCATCGCTACAATTCTTCTTCTAAGGACCTCTGAAAGTTGTTTTGATCGAGGCAGAATGCACAGAAACAGATCTTTCTTGAGAAGAGCCGGCTCTGTCAGTAACTTGACTTTGTTTGTCTTTTTTATCGGGCAGGGCACCTCTACAACCCACACCTCCAATCTCATCTCATTGATTGGAACACAAAATAAATTTTGTAGAAGGCAAAAACCCCAGAGGTTCACATACTTTTCCCAACAAATACGTGTAATATTGGATCATTTTTTCAATAAATAATCAAACAAGTATAATGCTTTTTGTGTTTTTTTAAATTTAATTTGGTTCTCTTTATCTAGTTTTAGACTTACATGAAGACCTGATCACATTTTAGGTCATATTTATGCAGAAATTGAGAAAATTCTACAAGGTTAACAAACGTTCTAGCACCACTGTGTTAATAAAACTCAGTGAACTGTTCATTCTGCTGTTGTGTCGCTCCCTCAGCACTTGGGCCTCTTGTACAATAAAATGAACTCTAGACCTCACAATCCACCTCATTATAATCTTGCACTTTATCATTCACCTGCACTGTATTCTTTCAGTAGATTTTACACCTTATTCTGTATTTTTATTATTTTACTTTATTCTAACTCAGTGCACTGTGTAATGATTTGGATAAACAATATGTGTGACAAAATAAACCAAAACTAAAAAGAATAAACCCAAACCAGTATTACACCTGCAATGTTCTGATGACCTATGGATCTGTACAAAGGCATTACATTTATAGTCAAACTTTATGGTCTGTGTCTAACTGCAATGCACCTTTATCTGAATTATTTTCTCATTGCCTGAAGATGGCAGATTATATTCAGGTGCAGGCTCCTGCCATTTTAATAATTAGATGACCTTTGGTTTGCACAGCAATTATTCATAATTCTATGATCAAAGGCATAGAGTCATAGAAAAGTACAGCACAGAAACAGGCCTTTTAGCCCATCCATTATGCACCAAACCATTTAAACTGCCTCGTTCTATCAACCTGCACCTGGACCATACCACTCCACGCCCCTCCCATCCACTAGTTACGCTGGCAGTTTATTCAATACCCTCACCAATACCCTGAGTGAAGAGGTTTCCTCTCATGAACAAGAGAGAATCTGCAGATGCTGGAAGTCCAAGCAACATACACAAAATGCTGGAGGAACTCAGCAGGCCAGGCAGCATTTATGGAAAAAAAAATACAGCCGACGTTTTGGGCCAACACCCTTCATCAGGACTCCAAATTTCTCTTAAACTTTGAAATCAAAATTGCATCTGTCACTTTTGCTGGCAGCTTGTTCCACACTCTCACCACCCTCTGAGTGAAGAAGTTTCCCCTCATGTTCCCCTTAAACATTTCACCTTTCACCCTTATCCCATGACCTCTAGTTGTAGTGTTACTGAACCTCAGTGGAAAAAGCCTGTTTGCATTTACCTTATGAATACCCCTCATCACTTTGTTTACTTCTATCAAATCTCCCATCAGTCTCCTGAGTTCTAGGGAATAAAGCTGTAACATACTTAAATTTTCCTTATTACTCACGTCCTCCAGACCCAGCAACAGCCTTGTAAATTTTCATTGTACTTTTTCAATTTTATTGTCCTCTTTCCTATAGGTAGGTGATTAAAACTGCACACAATACTCCAAAGTAGGCTACACCAATGTCTTATACAACTTCAATATAACATCCCAATTCCTGTACTCAGTACTTTGATCTATGAAGGCTAATATGCCAAAAGCTTTCTTTATGCCCCTATTTATCTGTAACATCACTTCCAGAGAATTACGTACCTGTAATCCCTTTGCTCTACTGCATGCCACAGTGCCTGACCTCTAACTGTATAAGACCTATCCTGATTGGTCCTCCCAAAGTGTATCACCTTGTATTTGTCTGCATTAAATTCCATCTGCCTGTCATAAGGGGGGTGCTGGGAGCGGACCCAAATGCAAGACACAGACACTGAAGTACTAGGAACAGGACTTGACTAGAGTAGGGACGTGACAGGATACAGACAAGGAGCTGGGACAAGAATGCAGACTTGGGCTAGGACATGGACTAGACAGGGAACTAGGACATGGAACTTGAAACTAGGAGCCTGGGCTTGGACTCCAACTCAGAGACTGGACAAGGACCCAGACCCTGGGTCTTGATTCAGGCTCAGACCCTGGAACTAGGCAAGGACATGACGAGGCTTGGGTTCTACGAGGCTAGGGTACTTCGAGGCTTGGGTATGGACTCGGAGCCAGAGACTGGGCAAGGACCCAGAACCTGGGACTTGACTCGGGCTTGGACTCCAGAACCAGACAAGGACAAGACATGGCTACAGGATGAGGAAAGGCAACAGGACTGGACGTGAGACTTCTGGACAGGACAAGGGAACCCCAGCACCGGGCTGGGCAAGGTACTCCTGGGCTGGGCGAGACACACGGACAAGACGAGAACACAAAGCCATGGCTTGGACAGGACAAGGTTCTTGGATTGTGGCTAGGACTGGACGAGATCCCGAAACATTGACTGGGGCGAGGGAGAGACAGGCACATGGAACGCAGAGCCTTGGTCAAGGGAGAGACAGGAACATGGAACACAGAGCCGGGACCCCTCCTTGGAAACAGGACGTAGGGCCGGGACTTATACACAGAATGCAGAATACGACGAGACAGTTCCCAACACAAGGTAGCGGCAGAAGGCCGGATCTACCTAGCAAAGGTGTAGACACAGACGGTTCCCAACACTAGGTAGTGGCAAACTGCCGGACCTACCTCGCGAAGATGTGGACACAAAGACAGTTCCCGACATTAGGTAGCAGCAAATGGCTGGACCTACGTAGCGAAGGCATGGACAAAGAGACAGTTCGAAACAACGATAGACAGTTCCTTATCTTGCTCCGGCGATGGAACTAGACAGTGGTGCAGGCGAGGGTTACAGGCGAGGCAAAGCTTCAGACGAGGCCAGGAGAGGCAAAGCTTCAGATGAGGCCAGGCGAGGCAAAGCTTCAGACGAGGCCAGGCGAGGCAACAGAAGGAAGGGGAAGGGAAGGGATTCAGACAGGGGGTATGGACAGGAACAATCCAGCAGCTAGAGGCTTCTTCTTCCTTGAGCTTTTACAGCAGTTGGCATCCACACTGTTGCATTACTGCCATCTTCAGGATTTACTGTCCCTCATTGTCCATTCACTTTAAAGTCGTCTTTCCAGTCCCGTCGCCCTTAAAAATCTAAACAACCATTCCCTCCCCTGATCACTCTCCCCACATTCCAATAAACCTTTAACACTGTTCTCTACCAGTCCTATCTTGCGTCATTGCTGTAACATTTGTTGCCTTTCCTGTGCAAATTTCCCGCATGAAATAAGGGTATGCTCTACTGTTTCAGTCTCCTGACATAGATCGCAAAAACCTGTTGGATGCTTATTTATGATGGCCAGAGTTCCATTAAGGTTGCTGTGCCCAATTCTCACTCTACTTATAATTACTTGCTCCTTCCACTTTACTCCCCTACTTCTTCCCAAATCTACTCTGTTCTGAATTGAATGCAAATGTCTTCCTTTTATTGCTCTATCCCAATGCTGCTGCCACTGTTGATCTATCCTTCTCCACACTGTGCTTTTCCCCTCTGATTTTGATAGTTTAATATTGACCTCTACAGATCCTTTTTTGACTGCTGCTTTTGCCAGCCTATCTGCTTTCTCACTTCCCATAATACCCAAATGTGCTGGAACCCACATGAATATGATACCTTTGCTTTGTCTAGCCAGTCTTGATTTTGCAAACAGGATTTCATAAAGCAGATCCTGGTGACCTCTAGCTGTACAGTCTTAATGCTTGCAAGGGCCAATACAGAACTGCTACATATCAGAATATTATTACAATCAACCTGCTCACTCCATTCTAGTGCTATCAATATGGCAAACATTTCAACTGCATATACACTCAAGCAATCAGGTGTTCTCTTGCTAATTTCCACTTGATAACTTGGCACAACAATTGCAGACCCTGTTGCACCTGTTTCTGGATCCTTTGATCCATCGGTAAAAATCTGTATGCTTTTATATTTACATTCCCTATAACTATGTATATAGGGAATGTAAATATCCCTATACATAATTATAGGGAATGTAGTACGAATGTAGAAGAGTATATCAGCCGTCTTATTACAGTGTTTAATCTTAAGCAATTCCAAATCTACAGAGGGATTTTCTAATACCCAGAAAGGTCTGACTGACAGGCCACACCACACATGGACAAAACTCTTTATCGTATACACCCATATCTTTTGCTGTTTGCTCTCCTGTCCATTTGCTTCAACTTGGAGTGCACACACTGGAGAAGATCTAACCGCTCCCAAGCACGCCCTTAGAGCCCAAGCTTGCAAGATATCCAGTTCTGCCAGCACAGATTTTGCCACTGACCCGTATACAAAACTTCCATAGTCTAATCTTGATCTTATTAATGCTACATAAATATACTTCAGTGATGCAAAATCAGCACCCCATTCCAATCCAGCAAGACACCTCATGACATTTATCACATTTTTACACTTAGTAACTACATATCTAACATGTTCTCTCCATGTTAATCTCAAGTCAAAGTGCACTCCCACAAACCGAAAACTTTCAACTCTCTCCAGGTTACTTCCATACAGATTCAAATTAAGTCCCCTGAGCTTTTTCCTTGTAAAGAACATGGCTTTTGTCTTCTCCACTGAAAATTTAACACCCCACTTTGTCCCCCACTCTTCAACTTGATTACTTCCATCTTGCATTTTCGTAACCATATGTTCAATATTTCTCCCTCTTTTCCACAAAGCCCCGTCATCTACAAACAATGACCTCCCCACTTCCGTTGGAATATTTACGAATATATCATTTATCACAATGGAGAATAAAGTTGGACTCACTACACTCCCCTGCGGCGTCCCGTTTTCTACAACATACTGGCTCGATAACTCTGATCCTATCTTCACCTGAATAGTTCTCCCGTTTAAAAAGTCCTTAACCCAATTGAACATCGCCCCCCGATTCCCATTAAATGTAGCTTGATTAGGAGACCCTCTTTCCATAACATACCATAAGCTTTCTCAACATCCAAAAAAAAACTGCAACCTCTGTCTCTTTATTTACCTGAGCTTTTCTTATTTCGTCCTCTGGACACAACACTGGATCCACAGTATTCCTTCCTTTCCTGAACCCGCTTTGACACGTAGCCACCATACCTCTACTTTCCAAGAAGTACACTATCCTCTCATTTATCATATGATCCATAAGTTTACATACATGTGATGTCAAGGCAATTGGCCTGTAGTTTTCTGGCCTGCTGGCATCTTTCCCAGGTTTCCTTATTGGAATAATTATTGCCTCTTTCCAGCTCCCTGGTATTATCCCTTCATCCCAGACTTTGTTATACAGAAGCAGTAGTTTCTCCAGACTTCCTTCACTCAAGTGTTTTATCATACATATCTCATCTTTACCTGGTGCAGTCTTTCCTGTTTTATCTAGTGCCTTTCTTAATTCTCCCATGCTGAAAGGGACATCTTGTACACTGTCAAGGTTAGTTTTCCTACATAAAGCATCCATATTTTCAGCTCTTGTTCTCTCCCTACCTCTTCTTCCCTTCTCAGACAAATTATCGGAACTATGTACCATAACAAAAGTGTTTGCCAACAACTCTGCCTTTTCCTTATTTGTTACTGCAGTCACATTTCCATCAACCAGAACTGGGTATCTCCACTCTCTCCTGTCCCCTCCTGTCCTTTTTATCATCCCCCACACCTCTCCTACTTGAGTTGTGTTTCCGATTGAATCACAATACTTTCTCCAGTGTGTCCTTTTAGCATGTCTTATTGTCCTCCTTACTACTGCCTGAGCTTGTTTGTACTGAATCATATGTTGGAAGTTATGAGTTCTTTTAACCAGTTTAAATGCCTTATTTCTATTTCTCGCTGCTTCCTTACAATTATCATCCCACCATGGTATTATTCTCTTCTTTATTCTTCCTTTACTTTTAGGAATGGATTCTAATGCAGCTGATATTATACCTTGTTTTAATATGCTGTCAAGTGTTTCTATGTCTATTCCATCACTGACCTGACTTAGATATCTATCACTTTTTTCCAGAAATTTCTCCCAGTTGGCTTTCTCAAGGATCCATTTCCCACCTGTATTCTCTGCGACCAATGAGGCAGAAATATTTATCTTGCACCAGATTGGGTAATGATCACTCCCTACAGTTCCTTCTTGGTACACTAACCAATCACACACTGATGCAATGGAGTTTGATCCTAATGTAAGATCAAGCACAGATTCTTTACTTGTATTAACATCAATTCTAGTAGTACTGCCATCATTTAGGTACACTAAATACTTCTTATCTAGCAACTCCTCTATTACCTGACCACTGATGTCTGTTCTGTCACTCCCCCATAATACATTATGTCCATTAAAATCACCACACCAAACAACATTACTACTATTCTGCCCCTCTATCTCCTTAAGCTTGTTTAACTCTAGTATTTTGCATGGATTATAATAATTCACAATCACCAACCCTTTCCTTTCAGCCCATACTTTTACTACCACATACTCTTGTTCACTTCCTATACCTAGTATTCTCCTTCTCCTCCCCCCTCCCTCCTGTCTCACCTTACTGCCACATAACCAAAATCCAAATTAGGTTTTAACCAGGTCTCCTGGATACACACAACATCTGGCTTTTCTCTCCTACTAGCTATAAACTGCTTGAAATCTTGTCCATTAGCAATCAGGCTTCTTGCATTCCATTGAAGAAGTAGCATCATTAGTAATATCAACCCACACATGCTGCCTCTTGACCTGACTGTACTCTGAGTTCATTGTTTACTTCTTCCCATTTTAATCCTATCATACTCAACTGGTGCTCTGCAGCTTTCACAATAATCTGAATCCTTTCAGTTTTAGATTTGATCTCATAAATTGTGTTTACCACTCCTGCTATAAAGGTCACCAATTTCTTCTTCTCTATCCATGCATTCCTCTTATCTTGCCATTCTTTAGCTGCCGCTTGCTCTTTGCTACGTCCTTCCTCATTCATTTCCTTCTGTCCTGCCAACTTAACTGCCTCAGCATATGAGACTTTTTCCTTCAACCTCATCTGCTGCACCTCCACCTCTTTTTTCAACACTTCACATCCCCAGTACGCTACACTATGGTTACCTCCACAATTACAGCACTTTGGTCTCACTCCCTCTCCACATTTTCCATATTCATGTTCCCCACCACACCTTACACATCTTCTCTTTCCTTTGCACACTTTGGCCACATGCCCAAACTCCTGGCAATTGAAACACCTCATAGGTTTTGGTATATATTGTCTTACATTGTATCTTAGAAATCTAAAATATATCTCCTTTGGAGGCACCTTATCCTCAAATTCTACCCGAACAGTTTCAGTCTCCCTTTTCTCTGCTCCCCTTGTCATTCTTTTCACACTCTTCACTGAACTATTCCTCACCCTCAAGTTCTCCACCAGCTCCTTCATATTAACACTGAGGGGAACCCCAGAGATCATCCCCTTGCAATCATTGTCCCTTTGTGCTCCAACTCTTACAACCCTGGACACTTTGACTTTCCCAACATTAGTCACCTTCATTGCCTTCTCCATCTGCTCTTTGATCTTACATCCTACCAGCAGGTTTCCATCTCCTAAAATTCTCACATGGTTCACTTCCCCTACTTGTCCTCTAATGATTTTTGTTAGCTTAAGCAGATCAATTTTTTTTACTCCCCCTTCCCCCTCAAATCTTACCACTACATTTAGCAATTTTGCCCTCAGGCACATCTACTCAACGTCTCTTCTCTCAGTTTCCAATCCACCTACACTAGACCCACCTGCTTTCTTTCTCCTCCGACCCATCATCTTCCTGTTCTCAGTCCCTCTCCCCACCTCTTCCCACTCAAACTCCGTGCTATTGCTGTCACCATCAGTGTCCCTCCCTGCCATCCTATCAGAGTTTGCAAGGAACCATGTACGAATATCGTTCCGGACTTATACAGGCCATTGGTCAGTATTCCCACAGAATGTCCCCCACAGCACCCCAGCAGTTCCAGCGCCGCAGTCTCTCCCAGCAACCATAAGCAGCAACCAGCCAACGTCAGCCACAGTTCGCACCAGCCATCAGCCGAAGGTGGCGGCTTCTTCTTCTTCTTTTTCCGGCTGTTTAGACACATCTAGGCATATTACAGCCCTCCGCAGGATGTATAATTAATTATAGAACTTCAAGGAACTCAAATTCTCGAATACAACCTAGTCTCACGTATAAACTGAATAATAAACTCTTCAATCAGATGTTGATTCTCTTGATGGCTAAACAAAGATTTAATAGAAAACCAAAATAAATTTAAGCCAGATAGCCTCTTGAACAACATGCTTCTTTCAATTTTGTATCGATTACAGCTCAACAAAACATGCTGGACTGTCTCTGGACTACCACAGTCACATAATCCAGTAGAATGTTTTCCTATTATCTTTAATAGTTTAAACCACAATGCCCCAACCTAAGTCTTGTTAATTTCACTATATCTCTATGACTTAAAAGGTAACAGTCTGAAACCTTTTTAACTAGAGGGTGACAACTGCACAACCCATCTTCCCTACTGTAAACAGCACTAAGAGAATCTCAATAACTATGTCAGGACGAGCTTTTGATTTACTCCCTTTTATAGACTCTAAGGCAGCAGCAGAATCAGAACAGATGATAACCCTACATGGTCGAAAGTCTTCTATCCACCATAAGGCCCAAGAGGATTGCTAATAATTCTGTTGCAAAGACAGAAACACCATCTGAAACCCGGTGTCCAATCTTAACTCCAAGTTGAGACACATACATCCCAAATCCTGCCCTAGCGCTCTCTGAGTCCACTGAGCCATCAGTAAAAATCTTCAGATGAGATCCCCATTTATTATTTAAATATTCACTTGTGAACAACGCTGATGAAATTGCACTGCTTCCTTGAAGCTGAAAAAGGAGGAATAGGTCTACTTCTGGTTCTGGAAAGAGCCAAAAAGGGATGGGTGGCAAGCAAATTTGGTCAACTATATCTTCCTCAGTCAGTTTCAATTTCACAGCCCAGTTATTAACCAAATCTAAAAATGGGTATCTTTTAATTTTACTTTGGCGCTCCAACTTCCCCTGCAAAAGACACTTTGATGGACAACTGTGATTAAATCCATTTAGTTTTGCCCAGTACTGCAAGCCCAACCAGCCCAGGGCTGAATCCTGAAGCTATTTATGAAGCCAGCCCAAACGAGAATCAGCTGCCTCAACAGAAACTGGGGAAAACCGGAAAACCTGGAATAAGGAGCATGGACTGGACTGTGAACCGGAATGTGGACCTCATGGACTGGACCATGACAGTGCCATTTTTCAGCCCATTTTTCCACCTGGTCCAGATTCTGCTGCAGGCGCGATAGCCTTCCTCGCTGTCCACTACACACCCAATCTTGGTGTCATCTGCCAATTTACTGATTCAGTTAACCACGTTATCATTCAGATCGATGATATAGATGACAAACAACAAAGGACACAGCATTGGTCACAGTTTTCCAGTTGGAGAGACGACTATCTACTACCACCCTCTTGCTTCTCCTGCAAAGCCAAAGTCTAATCCAATTTACTACCTTGTCCTGAATGCCAAGCAACTGAACTTTCTTGATCAACTTTTCATGCAGAACCTTGTCAAGTGCCTTGCTGGAGTCCATGTAGATAATATCCACTCCCTTGCCTTCATCCACTTGCCTGATAACTTCCTCAAAAAACTCTATAAGATTGGTTAGACATAATCTACCAAACACAAAGCCATGCTGTCTATTCCTAATCAGTACCTGTCTATCCAAATACTTATATATCTGATCACTTAGAATGCTTTCCAGTAACTTTCCCACAACTGGTGTCGGGCTCATTAACCTATAATTTCCTAGTTTATTCTTAGAGCCTTTCTTAAACAATGGAACAACTTTGGCAATTCTCCAAGCCTCCAGCACATCATCTGTTGCTCAGGAGGGTTTAAATATCTCTGTTAAGGCCGCTGCAATTTCTGCTCTTGTTTCCCACAGAGTCCAATGGAACACTTTGTCAGGCCCTTAGGATTTGTTCATCCTAATTTTCCTCAAGACAGAAAACAACTCCTCCTCTGTAATCTGTATCAGGTCCATGATTTTGCTACTGTTTTGCCTTATTTCAACAGATTCTGTGTCCACTTCTTTTGGATCCACATTTGGACTACCATTCTGATCCTCCGGAGGATCGATTTTTTCCCTTGCAATACTTTTGTTCCTAACATATCTGTAGAAGCCCTTAAGATTCTCCTTCACCTTGTCCACTAGAGAAACCTCAAGCGTTCTTTCAGCCTTCCTGATTTCATTCCTTGCATTTCATATACTTCATAGTACCTCATTTGTTGCTACCTGCCTATACCTGCTATGCACCTCCTTTTTTCCCTTAACCAGGGCCTCAATGTCTCTCAAAAACCAAGGTTCCCTAAACCCACTATCCTTGCCTTTTGTTCTGACAGGCACATACAAGCTTTGCACTCTCAAAATTTCACTTTTGAAGGGCTCCTACTTACCAAGCACACCATAGCCAGAAAACAGCCCGTCCCAAAGCACACTTGCCAGATCTTTTCTGATTCCATCAAGAGTGGCTTTTCTCCAATATAGAATCTCAACCTGAGCCCAAACCTATCCTTTTCCATAAGTACCTTCAAACTACTGGCATTATGATCAAAAGTTCAGAGGTTCATTTGTTATCAAAGTATGCATCCACATACAACTCGGAAATTTGCCTCCTCCAGATGGCCATGAACCAAAGAGAGAACATAAAAGTCATTCAGAGAGAAACATCAAACCTGCCCTCGCACAAAAAAGAATGGCATCCCGATCATCAACCCCCAGAACCCCTCCCTTCACACAAAACTGAACAAGAACATCACCCCCAAAACAACCACTCCCCTACATAAAAAAACTAACAGATCAGAACAGAACATCAACCCCAAAATACTCTCCCCTTGCACAACAAAACAGGAAAGGAATAACGATTAATAAACACAGAATATAAAAATTATGTCTGAAAAAGTCCACAGTCCATAAACATAATAGTCCAATCCACAAACGCAGAGCCACGGTAACAGCTTATGATATCACCGGCATTGAAAGAGACAGACATCACACGAGGCAGAGTGGCCTACCCACCTGCCACAGCAAATTACCCTGTGATAGGCCACTCACAGAATCCTTCTCTGACAACAATCAAAAGGAAGGCATTCAGCGCTGAAGTTTTGCGCACCATCGGCATTTGTCCTGACACTGTAATTTGTAAAATGGAGTCGAACATTTGTCTCGAAGTTTCTTTGCCTTGAGGCTGTCCAAGTAAGCATTCGCTTCCTGAAATCTTCTTGGAGACAGCAAAGTGCTGGATTACTCAAACAATCTCCAAGCTGTAAATCGCAGGCTCTAACAGTCCCAGAAACACGTTTAAGGTGAAAAAAAGATGTAAAAGAAGTAAAATAGACTCTTTCATGAACTATCTGGAAGATGTCGAGTGAGGGAGAATTGTACGCTGGCGCCGTCTTGACTGCTGGTGCTACTAGATGCAAAGTGTTCCCTTACACAAACTTTTATCACTTGCCCTGTTTCATTCCCTAATAGCAGATCAAATGTTGCACACTCTTTCATTGGGACTTCTAGGTACTGACTAAGGAAACTTTCTTAAACACGTTTGACAAACTCTAGTCTTTTTACAGTCTGGGATTCCCAGTCAATATGTGGAAAGTTAAAATCACCTACTATCAGAACCTTATATTTCTTGTTGTTGTCTGGTCTGTAATATAGCCCCATTAACATGGTCATACCTTTCTTATTCCTCACTTCCACCCATAAAGTTTTATCCATAAAGTTCTCTAGCCTGTCCTGACTGAGCACTGCTGTGGCATTTTCCTTGAGTAGTAATGTCTCCCCTCCTGCTCTGTCACATCTAAAACAACGGTTTCCCAGAATACTGAGCTGCCAGCCCTGCCCCTCCAGCAACCAAGTCTCACTAATGACTACAACGTCATAATTCCAGGTGTTGATCCATGCCCTGAGCTCATCTGCCCTTCCTTCAGTACTTCGTGAATTGAAGCATACGCAACTCAGAACATTAGTCCCACCATGCTCAACCTTTTGCTTCCTCACTTTGTCTGAGGTCTTAACAACATCTGTCTCCACAACCTCTCCACTAACTGTTCTGACACTCTGCTTCCCATATCCCTGCAACTCCAGTTTAACACCCACTGTGCAGTATCTGTAAACCCTCCTGCTAGGATATTAGCCCCCTTCAGTTTAGGTGCAAACTGTCTCTCCTGTACAGGTCCACATTCCCTGGAAGAAAGCCCAAATGATCCAAAAATCTGAAGTGCTTCCTTCTACACCAACTCCTTCACCGCATGTTAAGCTGTATAATCTTCCTATTTCTGGCCTCACAAGCATGTGGCACCGGTGGCAATCCTGAGGTCACAACACTTTAGCTTAGCACCTAACTCCCTGAACTCCATTTGCAGAACCTCGTCCTTCTTCCTATCTGTTATTTGTACCGATGTGGACAAAAACTTCTGGTTGTTCACCCTCCCACTTAAGTATGCTGAGGACTTGATATGAGAAGACCTGCCCAAGATGTCCGGACCCTTGCACGCGGGAGGCAATATGCCATCTGGGAATCTCGTTCTCGTCCACAGAACCTCATTTCTGTATTGCCAACTAACGAATCCCCTATCAACACAGCTCGCTTCTTCTCTCCCCTTCCTTTCTGAATCACAGAACCAGACTCAGTGCCAGAAAACTGACCACTGCGACTTCCCTCTGCCAGGTCATTCCTCTCCACCCACCCCACCCTCCCCCCCACCCCCGCAACAGTATCCAAAGTGATATAACTGTTGTTGAGTGGGATGGCCACAGGGGTACTCTACACTGGCTTCTTAACCCCTTTCCCTCTCCGGACTGTCACCCAGGTTCCTGTGACCTGCATCTTGGGTGTAACTACCTCTCCATATGTCCCATTTATGTGTGCAATAAAGGAACAGCAGTTATAATGGGTGACTTCAATCTACATGTAGACTGGGTGAACCAAATTGGTAAAGGTGCTGAGGAAGAGGATTTCTTGGAATGTATGCGGGATGGTTTTTTGAACCAACATGTCGAGGAACCAACTAGAGAGCAGGCTATTCTGGACTGGGTTTTGAGCAATGAGGAAGGGTTAATTAGCAATCTTGTCGCGAGAGGCCCCTTGGGTAAGAGTGACCATAATATGGTGGAATTCTTCATTAAGATGGAGAGTGACATAGTTAATTCAGAAACAAAGGTTCTGAACTTAAAGAGGGGTAACTTTGAAGGTATGAGACGTAAATTAGCTAAGATAGACTGGCAAATGACACTTAAAGGATTGACGGTGGATATGCAATGGCAAGCATCTAAAGGTTGCATGGATGAACTACAACAATTGTTCATCCCAGTTTGGCAAAAGAATAAATCAAGGAAGGTAGTGCACCCGTGGCTGACAAGAGAAATTAGGGATAGTATCAATTCCAAAGAAGAAGCATACAAATTAGCCAGAGAAAGTGGCTCACCTGAGGACTGGGAGAAATTCAGAGTTCAGCAGAGGAGGACAAAGGGCTTAATTAGGAAGGGGAAAAAAGATTATGAGAGAAAACTGGCAGGGAACATAAAAACGGACTGTAAAAGCTTTTATAGATATGTAAAAAGGAAAAGACTGGTAAAGACAAATGTAGGTCCCCTGCAGACAGAAACAGGTGAATTGATTATGGGGAGCAAGGACATGGCAGACCAATTGAATAATTACTTTGGTTCTGTCTTCACTAAGGAGGACATAAATAATCTTCCAGAAATAGTAAGGGACAGAGGGTCCAGTGAGATGGAAGAACTGAGCGAAATACAAGTTAGTAGGGAAGTGGTGTTAGGTAAATTGAAGGGATTGAAGGCAGATAAATCCCCAGGGCCAGATGGTCTGCATCCTAGAGTGCTTAAGGAAGTAGCCCAAGAAATAGTGGATGCATTAGTGATAATTTTTCAAAACTCGTTAGATTCTGGACTAGTTCCTGAGGATTGGAGGGTGGCTAATGTAACCCCACTTTTTAAAAAAGGAGGGAGAGAGAAACCGGGGAATTATAGACCGGTTAGCCTAACGTCGGTGGTGGGGGAACTGCTGGAGTCAGTTATCAAGGATGTGATAACAGCACATTTGGAAAGCGGTGAAATCATCGGACAAAGTCAGCATGGATTTGTGAAAGGAAAATCATGTCTGACGAATCTCATAGAATTTTTTGAGGATGTAACTAGTAGAGTGGATAGGGGAGAACCAGTGGATGTGGTATATTTGGATTTTCAAAAGGCTTTTGACAAGGTCCCACACAGGAGATTAGTGTGCAAACTTAGAGCACACGGTATTGGGGGTAAGGTATTGGTGTGGGTGGAGAATTGGTTAGCAGACAGGAAGCAAAGAGTGGGAATAAACGGGACCTTTTCAGAATGGCAGGTGGTGACTAGTGGGGTACCGCAAGGCTCAGTGTTGGGACCCCAGTTGTTTACAATATATATTAATGACTTGGATGAGGGAATTAAATGCTGCATCTCCAAGTTTGCGGATGACACGAAGCTGGGTGGCAGTGTTAGCAGTGAGGAGGATGCAAAGAGGATGCAGGGTGACTTGGATAGGTTGGGTGAGTGGGCAAATTCATGGCAGATGCAATTTAATGTGGATAAATGTGAAGTTATCCACTTTGGTGGCAAAAATAGGAAAACAGATTATTATCTGAATGGTGGCCGATTAGGAAAAGGGGAGGTGCAACGAGACCTGGGTGTCATTATACACCAGTCATTGAAAGTGGGCATGCAGGTACAGCAGGCGGTGAAAAAGGCGAATGGTATGCTGGCATTTATAGCGAGAGGATTCGAGTACAGGAGCAGGGAGGTACTACTGCAGTTGTACAAGGCCTTGGTGAGACCACACCTGGAGTATTGTGTGCAGTTTTGGTCCCCTAATCTGAGGAAAGACATCCTTGCCATAGAGGGAGTACAAAGAAGGTTCACCAGATTGATTCCTGGGATGGCAGGACTTTCATATGAAGAAAGACTGGATGAACTGGGCTTGTACTCGTTGGAATTTAGAAGATTGAGGGGGGATCTGATTGAAACGTATAAGATCCTAAAGGGATTGGACAGGCTAGATGCAGGAAGATTGTTCCCGATGTTGGGGAAGTCCAGAACGAGGGGTCACAGTTTGAGGATAGAGGGGAAGCCTTTTAGGACCGAGATTAGGAAAAACTTCTTCACACAGAGAGTGGTGAATCTGTGGAATTCTCTGCCACAGGAAACAGTTGAGGCCAGTTCATTGGCTATATTTAAGAGGGAGTTAGATATGGCCCTTGTGGCTACGGGGGTCAGGGGGTATGGAGGGAAGGCTGGGGTGGGGTTCTGAGTTGGATGATCAGCCATGATCATAATAAATGGCGGTGCAGGCTCGAAGGGCCGAATGGCCTACTCCTGCACCTATTTTCTATGTTTCTATCTATCACTCCGTCAGCCTCCCGAATGATCCAGAGTTCATTCAGTTCCAGCTCCAACTCCTCCTATGGAAATTAGCTCCATAGTATCAGAATATTGGGGTGTCACAGTAGCGTAGTGGCTAACACAACGCTTGACAATACCAGTGAATGGGGTTCAATTCTCACTGCTGCCTGTAAGGAATTTGCATGTTCTCCCCATGATCGCATGGGTTTCCTGGGGGTGCTCCGGTTTCCTCCCACAGTCAAAAGATGTACCATTTGGAAGGTTTATTGATCATTGTAAATTGTCCTGTGATTAGGCTAGGGTTAAATCAAGGGATGCTGGGTGGCGTGGCTCAAAGGGCTGGAAGGGCCTACTCCTATATAAAAATAAAAACATTGTCCATGCATTGTTCTGGAACTCGAGTGGGAAATTTAGGGTGACATTGTTTGAAAAACATTGAGAAGTTTACTCAGTATCCTTCCAAACATTCATCCATGAACCAAAATCACTAAAAGCGAATTAATTGGATGTACCTCTCTGCTATTGGTAATTGCAATGTGGCTGCCCAGTTTACCTGCAAACAACATGACAGAACTCCCTAAGTAATTCATTGGCAAGAAAGCATGCTACTTCAATAGGAATATTTTACGGATATGTAGAAGAAGCTGTTTGTGTGGGCTAAAATGAATTGTTCAATACCAATAGGCATAAAGGAAGCAAGTTATTTCTCTCTTCCCAGGTCACAAATTCACACACCCTCAAAAACTTCAGTGTGTGAAAATGTGCTGCAATGTCATAATGCAGGGTCCAGTGCCCATTTTGTTCAAGACTACAAGGGGGCATTATCACAAAGAGGCTGTGCGGTGGGCTCGAAGTCAAGGATGAAGAAATTTATCTCTAGGTGTCTCATCATGATCTTATAGTTTGTGCTGCCATCAGAGACTGCAACTTGAGCTGGTGGGAACACCTTGGGGTAAATTTGCCCTCAACTGCCTGGACATTTATCGACAAAGGCACCTCACATTTTTGGCTGCTCAGAGGAGGTGTATACTATGAAGCAAAGATGTTGGCAATCAACTTCCCTACAAGAAAAATGAAGGCCAAACAGAGAAGATCTTATCTTCAAGAATGTTCTTGGGACTACCCAGTGGAATCTTTGAATTGAATTGAATTGAATTTAAATAGAATAGAATATCTTTATCGTCATTGTTGTGGAGCAATGAAACACAGTTTAGCAGCTCAACGTTTTGCAGCATGACAAAGAATATATACATAAAATAAACTCTAAAACCTCAGGAGTGCAGTCCAAAATTAATAATATATGGATGGGGGGTAGGACTATTGCACACCTGCCATTCCTGGAAGTGTGATGCATTTAGCTGCCGCCGTCTTAGGAGGGGGGCAGGAGAAGGGAAGGAGGTGTTATATATTTCACTGCTTGTGGGTAGAAGCTGTTAAGGAGTCTCTTTGTTTTCATCCTTAATGCTCTGTATCTCTTCCCAGAAGGTAGAGGGGAAAACAGGTGATGTCCAGGATGAGTGGGATCCTTTGAAATACAAGTAGCCTTCTTTTGAAGTCTGCCAGTATAAATGTCTCTGAGGGAGGGTAATGTTGTGCCAATAACATCTTCATTGGTACGTCACAGATGGGCTCAAATTATATTCGTTTGGAGCTGACCTGTTCTTTGTTTAGATCTCATAATCTTTGAACTCTGCCTGGCTGCTTGGTTTGTACTTGTACAAAATAACCTCTGGGCACATCCAGCTGTTCTGTAGACCTCCCCTCTTACGGTTATTAAAATAAGAGTTTCCAATTTAACTTTCCATTTGTCATTGTAAATCAACATCCTAAACATTAACTGCTCCTTCATTTCTCCTCATATGCTCATTTACCAGCTCTGTATCTGCAGTATTTCCTGCCATTATGTTCTGAGAGAAGAAGAATTAGCTGAGAGACCAATAGATTTCTTCTGCTGTCAACTATTATCTGCTGATAGGACCCAAACTCCAAAATGAGCACATCTTTCTATCCTAGGTCATAATTGACGAAAAACACCTATTTTGTTACTTCAGTGCAAAGATGCATTTTGATCAGAAAGTTTTAGTAAGTAAAACCAGCTACTTTGTAAGAAGGGTAACTTGGTTATTAAGATCAATGTCAGCAGTGTGGGGGTGTGTATCTGAGGAGGCCGAACTTCAAATTGCCACAAAAGGAATGAATTCAAGGTAAAATTACAACCTTGATTTGTAGTTGAAGAAAATAATGAAGGCTATTATGAGCAAGGAACAGAAACTGTTTTATTTAAATAGCTAATTATAGACCTGCATAGGTCATTAGAATGGGGCTGAAACTTTAAATGAGGAGTGGATGTAGGAGGACAGGCGATGCAATAATAAGCAGTAATGTCCAGATGCAGTGATATTGACTCTTCTTTACCTGATATACCCAAAGGTACAACAAAACTGGAATTATCTTCAAGCTTAAGAAAGAGTTCTTAAAACTAAAATTATTTTTGTAAAAATGTTTATCCCTCTTGGCAAGTTATAATGCTCACTGTGATGACTCAACAGTGCTTAAGGAGGATTAACTCTTTGATTAAATATAATTTTATGTTTTATTGACATATAGTGTGGAATAGGCCCTTCTGGCCCTTCAAGCCATGACTCCCAGTAACCCCCAACTTAACCCTAGCCTAATCACAGGACAATTTACAATGACAAGTTTAATCCTCAGCTAAGTCTTCATAGGCAGGGGTAGTGAGTATTGTTCAAAGTAAATTTATTATCAATGTGCGTTTATGTCACTATATTACCTTGAGATTCATTTTCTTGCAGGCATTTACAGGAAAATAAAGAAATACAATAGAATTTATGAAAAACTGAACATAGCAAAGACTGACAAACAACCAATATGCAAATAAAGACAAATTGTGCAAATAATAAAAAAGTAAATAAATAATACTGAGAACATGAGATGTTGAGTCCCTGAAAGTGAAAGTGGAATCAGAGACCATGGCCTGAAAGATAGGCATCCTTGATGATGAATGTTGCTTTCTTGGGGCAGTGCTCATTGTAAATGTGCTTTATTTTTTTGGGGGGGGGGGTGGTTGCCTGAAATGGACTGGGGTGTATCCACCATTCTCTGTAGACTTCTCCGTTCCTGGGCATTGGTGTTTCTGTACCAGGCCATGAAGCAACCAGTGAAGGTACTCTCCACTGTGCACCTATAGAAGTTTGTCAAAGTTTTAGATGACATGCGGATTCTATGCAAACTTTTCAGAAAGTAGAGGCATTGTTGTGCTTACTTTGTGATGGCACCTATGTGCTGGTCCCAGGAGAGATCCTCTGATATGGTAGCGCTAAGGAATTTAAAGTTACTAACCTTCTCCACCTCTGATCCCCTAATGAGGACTGGCTCATGGACCTCTGGTTTCCTCCTCCTGAAGTCAATAATCAGCTCTTTGGTTTTTCTCATGGTGAGTGAGAGGTTGTTGTTGTGGCATCATTCAACTAGATTTTCAATCTGCCTCCTATATGTTGGTTTGTCACCACCTTTGATTCGGTCAACAACAGTGTCAGTGAACTTAAATATGACATTAGAGCTATAATAAGCAACAGAATTGTAGGTATAAAACAAGTAGAGCAAGGGGCTAAACACACAGCCATGTGATGCACCTGTGCTGATGGAGATGGTGAAAGAGATGTTGTTGCCAATCCAAACTGACTGGGGTCTGCAAGTGAGGAAATCAAAGATCACAGGAAAGTATCATTGCCTTGGTCTTACAGCTTATTGATAAGCTTGGAATGGATGATAATGTTGAGTGCTGAGCTTTAGTCACTGAAAAAACATCCTGATGTATACATTCTCACTGTCCAGATGTTCCAGGATTGAGTGAAGAGCCAGTGAAGTAGCATCTGCTGTGGACCTGTTGTTCTGGTAGGCAAATTGGAGCAGATCCAAGTCACCTTTCAGGCAGAAGTTGATATGTTTCATTACCAACCTCTCAAAGCATTTCATCACATTGGATGTGAGTGCTACTGGATGAAACTTATTGAAGCAGGTTACCACGTTCTTCTTGGGCACCAGTATTATGGAACACCTATGTTGGGATGCTATTTGTTGACTATAGCTCAGCGTTTAACACCATCATTCCTACAGTCTTGATCGATAAGTTACAGAACCTAGGGGTCTATATCTCCTCTTCAATTGGATCCTCAACTTTCTAACCGGAAGAGCACAATCTGTGTGGGTTGGTGATAATATCTCCTCCTCACTGACAATCAGCACTGGTCCACCTCAGAGGTGTGTGCTTAGCCCACTGCTCTACTCTCTATATACCCATGACTGTGTGGCTAGGTATAGCTCAAATGCCATCTATAAATTTGTTGATGATACAGCCATTGTTGGTAGAATCTCAGGTGGTGACGAGAGGGCGTACAGGAGTGAGATATGCCAACTAGTGGAGTGGTGTCGCAGCAACAACCTGGCACTCAACGTCAGTAAGACAAAAGAGTTGATTTGAACTTTAGGAAAGGTAGAAAGAGGGAACACAAACCAATTCTCATAGAGGGATCGGAAGTGGGGAGAATGAGAAATTTCAAGTTCCTGGGTGTCAAGATCTCTGAGGATCTAACCTGGTCCCAACATATCGATGCTGCTATAAAGAAGGCAAGACAGTGGCTATATTTCATTAGGAGTTTGAAGACATTTGAGTTGTCAACTAATAATCTCAAAAACTTCTGTAGATGTACTGTGGAGAGCCTTCTAGCAGGCTGCATTATTGTCTGGTATCGGGGGGTACGCGGTTACTGCACAGGATCGAAATAAGCTACAGAAGGTTATAAAATTAGTCAGCTCCATCTTGGGTACTAGTTTCCGTGGTATGCAAGACATCTGCAAGGAGTGGTGCCTCAGAAAGTCAATGTCATTATTAAGGACCCCGTCACCCAGGACATGACCTCTTCTCATTGTTACTGTCAGGGAGGAGGTACAGAAGCTGGAAGTCACACACTCAGCGATTCAGTAACAGCTTCTTCCCCTCTGCCATCCGATTCCTAAGCGGACATTGAACCCGTGAAAAGTAACGCACCTCTTAAGATATATATTACTTCTGTTCTTGCACTATTTTTAATCTATTCAGTATACATATACCTGTATATACTTACCGAAATTTATTTACCTATTTATTTTTTCATTTATTTCTTTCTGTATTATCATGTATTTCATTGAACTGCTGCTGCTAAGTTAACAAATTTCACGTCACATGCCGATGATAATAAACCTGATTCTGATTCTAATTTTCCTTGAAGCAGGTGGGTACTTCAGTCTGCTGAAGCAAGATGTTAAAGGTGTCAGTGAACACTCCAGCCATTTGATCACCACAGGTCTTCAGTACTCAGCTAGGTACACAATCTGGGCCAGATGCTTTTTGTGGGCTCACCCTCCTGAAGGATGATCTCACCATGGCCTCAGAGACTAAAATCACATGGTCATTGGGGGCTTTGAGGGTTCATGAAGGTGCCTGCATGTTTCGACAGTCAAAGTGAGCATAAAAGGCGTTGAGCTTATCTGGGACAGAATCCTTGTTGTCACTTATGTTGCTTGGCTTTGCTTTGTAGGAGCTGATGGCATTCAAGCCCGGCCACAGGTGTTGAGCATCCTTCTGTGTTTCCAGTTTGGGCCAGAATTGCCACTTTACATGTGAGATGGCTTTCAGGAGATCGTACCTGGACCTCTTGTACTTTCCTTGATTGTTAGTCCTTAATGTCACCAATCTAACCCTCAGTAGTTTGCGGATCTCTTGGTTCATTCAGGATTTCTGGTTCGCTGACTCAAAGCAATCCCGTATCTGCTCCTCTGCCTCCCCTGATCACCACTTTGTTGTCCTTACTTTTAGTGCCTTGTTGTTTAGCCTCTGCCTGTATGCAGGTAGGGGGAGGACAGGCAGATAATCAGATTTCCCAAAATAAGGTCAAAGGATGGAACAGTAGGCATTCTTGATGGTAGTGTAGTAATGGTTGAGTTTGGATATTAATATTGTGGCTGTATAAGTGATTGAGCTACACTTGGAGTATTGTGCACACTTCTGGAAAGAATGCAGAAGAGAATCACCAGGAGGTTGCTCAGAGTGGAGGGCTTTAGTTACAAGGAGAGATCAGATATATCCTTGGAGGTAGGAGGCTGAATTTATAAAGCTTTATAGAATTATGATTGGCATAGATAGGGCAGATTGTCACAATCTTTTTCCAAAGATAGGAAAGTCTGACACTAAAGGACGTAGGTTTAAGGTGAGAGGAGAAATGCTTAATGAAGATTTGTGGGGTGAGTATTTCACATCTAGGGTGGTAGGTATATTGAACAAGCTGACAGGGGAGGTGATAGAAACATAGAAACATAGAAAATAGGTGCAGGAGTAGGCCATTTGGCCCTTCGAGCCTACACCGCCATTTATTATGATCATGGCTGATCATCCAACTCAGAACCCCGCCCCAGCCTTCCCTCCATATCCCCGATCCCTTTAGCCACAAGGGCCATATCTAACTCCCTCTTAAATATAGCCAATGAACTGGCCTCAACTGTTTCCTGTGGCAGAGAATTCCACAGATTCACCACTCTCTGTGTGAAGAAGTTTTTCCTAATCTCGGTCCTAAAAGGCTTCCCCTCTATCCTCAAACTGTGACCCCTCGTTCTGGACTTCCCCAACATCGGGAACAATCTTCCTGCATCTAGCCTGTCCAATCCCTTTAGGATCTTATACGTTTCAATCAGATCCCCCCTCAATCTTCTAAATTCCAACGAGTACAAGCCCAGTTCATCCAGTCTTTCTTCATATGAAAGTCCTGCCATCCCAGGAATCAATCTGGTGAACCTTCTTTGTACTCCCTCTATGGCAAGGATGTCTTTCCTCAGATTAGGGGACCAAAACAGCACACAATACTCCAGGTGTGGTCTCACCAAGGCCTTGTACAACTGCAGTAGTACCTCCCTGCTCCTGTACTCGAATCCTCTCGCTATAAATGCCAGCATACCATTCACCTTTTTCACTGCCTGCTGTACCTGCATGCCCACTTTCAATGACTGGTGTATAATGACACCCAGGTCTCGTTGCACCTCCCCTTTTCCTAATCGGCCACCATTCAGATAATAATCTGTTTTCCTATTTTTGCCACCAAAGTGGATAACTTCACATTTATCCACATTAAATTGCATCTGCCATGAATTTGCCCACTCACCCAACCTATCCAAGTCACTCTGCATCCTCTTAGCATCTTCCTCACAGCTAACACTGCCACCCAGCTTCGTGTCATCCGCAAACTTGGAGATGCTGCATTTAATTCCCTCATCCAAGTCATTAATATGTATTGTAAACAACTGGGGTCCCAGCACTGAGCCTTGCGGTACCCCACTAGTCACCGCCTGCCATTCTGAAAAGGTCCCGTTTATTCCCACTCTTTGCTTCCTGTCTGCTAACCAATTCTCCATCCACATCAATACCTTACCCCCAATACCGTGTGCTTTAAGTTTGCACACTAATCTCCTGTGTGGGACCTTGTCAAAAGCCTTTTGAAAATCCAAATATACCACATCCACTGGTTCTTCCCTATCCACTCTACTAGTTACATCCTCAAAAAATTCTATGAGATTCGTCAGACATGATTTTCCTTTCACAAATCCATGCTGACTTTGTCCGATGATTTCACCGCTTTCCAAATGTGCTGTTATCACATCTTTGATAACTGACTCCAGCAGTTTCCCCACCACCGACGTTAGGCTAACCGGTCTATAATTCCCCGGTTTCTCTCTCCTTCCTTTTTTAAAAAGTGGGGTTACATTAGCCACCCTAATTAGGATGATTTAAGTCAACTTCAAATTCAAGTTTATTGCCATCCAGCTGTACAAATATACAACCAAACAAAACAACGTTCCTCCAGAGCACGGTGCATCCACAAAATATATATCACATACAGCACATAAAACAAAATATTACCATAATAAAATATATTTAGAAGTGTATGTAGTGCACAGTATAGGTAAACGACAAACAGCTCGCTGTCCTAGTGACAAGACCTCGGTGGTGGCAGGATATTCGTTAGTCTCACAGCCTGAGGAAAGAAGCTGTTGCCCAGTCTGGCAGTCCTAGTCCTGATGCTCCTATACCTCCTTGCTGACAGTAAAGAGATTTTGGGATGGGTGGTAGGGATCCTCAACAATGCTTTGGACCCTTCATATACAATGTCACTGTAAATATCACAAATAGAGGGAGGGAGACACCAGTGATTCTCTCAGTGTTTTTTACTATCCTCTGTAGGGTCTTGTGTTCTGATACCTTGCAGCCTCCATCTCACACAATAATGTAGTCAGACGGGCATACCCAATAGTGCTGCTATAGAAAGTTGTTAGAATGGGACAGACAGCCTTGCGTGCCTCAATCTCCTCAGTAAGTATAGACATTGCTGCGCCTTCTTGACTAATAAAGAGGTGTTGCCAGTCCAGGTTAGATCTTGGATCTGGTAGTTCAGTCATGAGTTAGCAGTGTGAACAGCAGCAGACAGAGCACAGTGCACTGCGGGTGGGGGGAGCACCAGTGTTCAGTGTGATGGAGCTTAAGATGTTGCTGCTAGCTCAGACTGACTGGGGTTGTTCTGTCAAGAAGTCCAAGATCCAGTCACAGAGTGGGGTGTTGCGTCTCAACGAGGCTAGTTTATCTACCATGTTAAATGCTGAGCAGAAGTCAATGAACGACATCATGGTGTATGAGTTATTTGTTTTCTAGGTAGGATAGGATGGAATGGAGGGCCAAGTCTAAGGCATCATCAGTGGACTGGTTTGAGCAGTAGGCGAACTGGAAAGGGTCCAATGTAACTGAAAGGTGTGAATTTCTATGATCCATTACCAGCCGCTCAAAACACTTCATGATTGTTGAGGTCAGTGTCTCTGGGAGGTAATCGTTTCAGCCAGTTACTGTTGCTCTCTTGGGCACTGGAATGATGGTAGCTTGAATTCTGCAAGAGACAGTGGGTTGTTGAAAGGGGATAACAAAGATGATGGTGAATATTGAGTTGAGGAGTTTCAACGTGCATTGAATAAGGTCTGTGTGACTTTTGCTCCTTAGCAAGCATCTCCTGAAGAAATTCCATGCGTAACTGTTGTTCTGGAGTACTTTGAATAAGTAATTCTCTTCTCTCATCTGAAGTCCGATGGTGCTGCAGTGTGTTTGAGCTCTTTTAAATAAGGTGCAAATACAGCTTTTCTTGTGGCAGGCTGAGTGGTTCAGTACCTGGTCCGTGTGTATACCCTTCCAGTAGACTGATGTCTCTAATGTACCGCCTGTTCTCCTCACGACAAGGACATTCAGGAATGTGAGTCGGTTGATACTTAGTCTTTCCATTGTAAACTCGATGTCACTGAATATGTTATTAATTTGGTTAAAGGTATCTTCTATTATCATCCTAAATATGTTTCTGAGACTGTTCCAGCCTGCAAATTGCAGTCTGGAGATCGATTGAGAGATCCAGTGTCTTCAAGAAGATTCAAGGAAGCCAGTGCATACTTAGACAGCCTCGATGTGAAGATACTTCATGACGGGGTGCAAACCAATGTTCAACTCCGTTTCAACAGTTAAAGTGTCCATTAATCACCAATTAAAGTGTTGAAGTAGATTGAAACATCGAGGTGAATGCAGAAGGCGAGTGAAAGTTTCAGCGCCAACTGCCTGCCTTTTGATCGTAGTCAGAGAAGGAGTCTGTGAGTGGCCAGTCGCTGTGCCTCATCTGGTATCCCTCTCTTTCGATGATGAAAAAGGATGTTACTGTGGTTCAGTGTTTATGGACTGTAGACTTTTTCAGACTTATGGTTTTTATGTTCTGTGTTTTTTATCGCCGGTTCTTTTTCCGTTCTGTTTTGCGAGCGGAGGGTCTTTGGGGGTTGATGTTCTGTTGTGTTCTGTTAGTTCGTTGTGTGGGGAAGGGGTTTGAGGATCGATGTTCTTGTTCCATTTTGTGCGGGAGGGCGTAGTTCGGGCGCTTTGATGTTCTTGTTGTGTTTTGTGTGGGGGAGGGGAGTTTGGGTTTGATATTCTTGTTCCACTTTGTGCAGGGGAGGGCAGTTTGGGCAGTTCAATGTACTTGTTGCATTTTCTGCGAGGGTAGGGAGTTTGTACTTCGTGCAGGGGAGGTGGGGTTTGGGAGTTAATGATCAGGATTCCATTCTTTTTTGTGCTGAGGGTGGGTTTGATGTTTCTCTCTGAATGACTTTCGTGTTCTGTTTTTTTTTGTTTTGTGGCAATCTGGAGAAGGCGAATCTCAGAGTTGTATATGGATACATACTTTGATATTAAACTAACCTTTGAACCTTTATTTATAACCATATAACCTTATAACAATTACAGCACGGAAACAGGCCATCTCGGCCCTTCTAGTCCGTGCCGAACTCTTACTCTCACCTAAGTCCCACCTAGGTGAGAGTAAGAGTGAAATTGTTATATATTTCATTCATCTTGTTTGATATGACCAAGGTATCATCTACGTATTGTACCCAGAGTTTGGTTCTGAGAATTGGAAGTGCTATCTTTTTTACCCTTTGCGTAATGGCCTCAGCAATGAATCTGGATATTGGTGATCCTATTGTCGTTCCTTTGAGTTGCTTACAGTATATAAGCGCAAGCACTCCCACAGAGAAACAGCAACAACTGTGTGCTGAAGATATCATCTTGACAGGTGATGAAATGTCTGCAAGCTAATTGCACACATTAAAACCTCTGTTAGCTGGGCCGCACAATCCTTCAGCACCCAACCATGTATGTTGCCCAGCCCCACAGCTTTGTATAGGTTTACTCTGGCTAGGACCCTCCTCACTTCAGTTGCGGCTAGACAGAGTGCCTGTTCCTCAGGGCGAGAGGGGACTTTCCTTGATGTCACATCATTTATTGCATCAAATCGTGCTGAGAAGGCATTCAGCTTATCAAGAAGGGAGGTGTCACTATCATTGACATACAAGGTAGACTTGTAATCTGTTATGGCTTGCCACGTGTGCCACGTGTCCCTGGTGTCACAAAGGTGTCTGTAAATTTTCTGTGAGTACTCACACTTTGCCTTCCTGATGGTATGGAAGAGCATGGCTCATATCCCCTGATATGAAGGAAGCATTCTGATCCCTAAGCAGTGCATGAGTCTCTGTAGTCAACCATGGTTTCTGGTTTTCCCTGACAGTGTAGTGTTTAATCTCAGTAAGGTCCTCAATGTACTTTCGGATGTAGCCAGTCACTAATTCCACATATTCACCAATGTTGACGTGACGGTTGTAGGTAATCGTAGGTGCTCCAGTCCATACTTTTGAAACTGTCCTGCAGAGCTCAGCTGGCACCTTCTGGCCAGGTCCTGATCTCCCTGTAAACTGATTTGACTCACTTAACCAGTGCTCTGTATGCAGGGGTTAGCAAAATGGATATGTGGTCTGTCTGAGTATCCAACTGAAAGTGGTGAAAGCCTTGTAGATACCATGACCATTGGTATAGACTAGGTTTAACATATTCTCTCCTCTGGTTGTGAAGTTGGCATGCTGGTAGAAGTTTGGCAGGAGTGTTTTTGTCATCAGCAACAATGAAGAAACCATCAGGGTGAGTGGTTTTGAGGTCGCAGGTGTTTCCGTAGAGCTCCTACAGTGCTTTTCAAGGGCCTGTTTCCATGTTGTAGAACTCTATGACCCAATTACTTTTAAGTATTTTTTCCAGTGGATGATTTCTGCTCTGTGGTAAGGTTCACCTGACAACTGATTTAGCCACACCGATATGTGAACTTTTGTCTGGTTAATTATTTCAGCTTGGTCCTTTGTACCATTATGTATGTCTTCTGTTCCCAGTGGCTGATTTAAAGAGATGAATGTCTAGAATTATCCTATGATATCGTTGGAAGGACTTGCTTGTAATGTGACATTGTGGCTTAGGTTTTCCTTCATGAAGCTCATGCAGGATAATCTCCTGTGACCTTTACCTGTAACCACAATATTCCTTGCTGGGAAGTTAGAATAGAGATGTCCAATGGTCTAGAACATGTATCATTCAATTTATTTTTCTTCGTGTTTGATTTTAGTTGAATTATTGAAAATTGGGTTATGCCCTTAATGTCTCATTGAAATACTGCACCACACTGTCTTTCCTTGTTGGAAAGGAACTACTTTTTGAACCTGAAGTCAATCTTTTATGAAAAACTTGAATAACGAAAACTAACTCTAGACATTGGAACACAGCCAGCACCATCATGGGCACTAGCCCCCACAACCCCATCATTGAGGACATCTTCAAATGGCAATGCCTCAAAAAGGTGGCACCCATCATGAAGGACAACACCCAGGACATGTCCTCTTTTCATTACCACCATCAGAGCCTCAAGACACACAGCCAACAATTCAGGAACAGCTTCTTCCCTTCTGCCATCAGATTTCTGAATGGCCAATGAACTCATGAATGCTACCTCATTACATTTTTGTTCTTTTTGCTCTACTTACTTACTTTTTCATATAAATTTCTTCTTATAATTTATAGTTTAGTCTCTGAGACCAACCAAAGGTGCAATTGTTCATCATTTATGCCTTTCTCCACAATAGCAAGACACTGCTGGTTATCAAGAACATCACGTACTGCAGGTCTACGGCACTGGTGAGTTGCTGGTTTAGTGACAGAGCTGGACCTGTTGTTCACCGTGTTGCAGTCTTCTTCAGCCGCTGAGGGAAGAAGGCACTGTCAGTAGTAGTGTGTGAAGGTGGTGTGTGATCCAACAGATAGTGCAGGTGATTCTCTTGGACATTTTTGTTGTGATCGCAAGACCCTGTTGTACATTCGTAATGTAGAATACTGTGAGTCCGATTCACTGCTTCATTGGCAAGACTAACGGCGGGGGAGATGAGTGGCCTCAGTTGTGGTGTGGACCAGGACTCAATCATGGCTCAGAGTCACCTGTTGCGGCTGCTGAGGAAGGAAACGCCGGAACTGGCTGTATTCTGTGCTGGATTGGAGGTTGGCTCCTCCCATCAGTGTTACTCTCCAGTGTTCGCTCGATGGGAGACAAATTGTATTGTGTTCACCTGCAGCTGCATTACATAAAATGAAGAACTTCTGTGGGCTGTATTTTTTTAACATACAGTATTTCCGTTTTTGCACGTTTTAAAACCTATTCAATATACATAATTGATTTACTTGTTTACTTACTATTTTTTAAAATTTTGTTTATTATTAATATTTTTTTCTCTGCTAGATTATGTATTGCATTGAACTGCTGCTGCTAAGTTAACAAATTTCACGTCACATGTCGGTGATAATAAACCTGATTCTGATTCTGAATCTTTTCTTACATAAACGTAGCTCCAAGATAATACCCATGCACCATCAGTCTACAGACCTTGACACTCAGCGGCTTGGGCTATATGTATCTTTTAAATTTTTTTTGTAGCTATGTTTTTCTGCTATCATAATTATATGTGCTGTATGCTGTGTGTGACTGTTGGTTCCTTAGCCCCAGAAGAATGCTGTTTCATTTGGCTCTATTCATGTGTATGCATGCTACAGGAAAGCAACATCGATCATCAGGGACCCCCATCACTCAGGCCATGCTCTCTTCTCACTGCTGCTAACAGGAAGAAGGTACAGAAGCCTCAGGACTCCTAGCATCAGGTTCAGGAACAGTTAGTACCCATCAACCATCAGGCTTCTAAACCAGAAGGGATAACTTCACTGAACTGTTTCCACAACTGGACTCACTTTCAAGGACTTTTCATCTCACATTCTTGATATTTATTGATTATTTATTATTATTATTATTATTATTATTATTATTTATTTGTCTCAGCTCAAGCTGGTGAAACCCAAGGTAGGGACATAGCCAAGCATGTTCATTTCTGAATTGCTAGGAACTTTCAGATTATTCTAGTGATGTTTAGTATTGTGGCTCTTTGTAGATTTACATATATATTACTGTGTAGCCCTAATTGTTTAATGCTATTTTGTAGTCACTTTGGGATGATACCAGTTGCACATATTACTATTGGGACAATGTAAACCCTGTTCATGTTCCATAGTCTTTCAATATCCTCTTTTACAGTAATTCAGCATTTTCTGGTGTTTTTCATTTATTTATTACTGTAAGTTATGTGTGTTGGGAATGGCTATATCTATTAAGGAAGTTGTTCTTGCTTGTTTATCCCATATTATTGTATCCGGATGGTTATTATGGATTGTCCTATCTGTAATAATGGATTAGTCGTAATATAATTTGTGGGATTATTATTATTTTTTTCTTATCTTTCTTTTTGTATTTGCACAGTTTGTTGTCTTTTGCACACTAGTTATCCCCCTCATTGGTGCGGTCTTATATCAATTCTATTATGGTTATTGGATTTATTGAGTATCCCTACAAGAATATCTACAAGAATATAAATCTCAGGGTTGTATATGGTGGCATGCATGTACTTTGATAATAATTTTTTTGAACTTTGAACAAATTAACCTTTGAATGACAATTAAACTGAAATGTGAACTTGAACTTGAACAAATATATTTTACACATTGTACTGTGTTGCTGCCACGAAACAACAAATTTCACAACTTACGTCAACGATTATAAACCTGATTCTGGTATGATCCTAAAAAGACTTGTTACTTTGTTTTGTAGTTCTAATATTCACGTAGTTACAGTGAAAGAACACATGTTATAAGCCTGCTCAAAGGTCAGTTCAGCAGTTTCTGGCTAGTACAGTAGTTACAGGTGACAAGAACAGCCACTAACATTACCATTGAAGGGACATGGAACTTTTGGAGTTTATTTCATTCAATGGAATTCTGAAGTGCTAACCTGAGACTGACACTCCCATCTACCTGAGGAAAAGATCAGATCATCTTCCTGCACTAGAGCTCCAAGGAGCTCCACTGGATAGCAATTGTGACTTTCAGAAACACTTCATTAGCTGTACAGCACTTTGGGACACAGAGATTTGGAGATACAATGGAAATGCTAGCCTTTCTTAAGGAAATCCATTGAGAATAGGTTCAAATTTGGTGGTAATAGAAACATAGAAACATAGAAAATAGGTGCAGGAGTAGGCCATTTGGCCCTTTGAGCCTGCACCGCCATTTATTATGATCATGGCTGATCATCCAACTCAGAACCC
Organism: Mobula hypostoma; assembly: GCF_963921235.1. Classification (NCBI taxonomy): domain Eukaryota; kingdom Metazoa; phylum Chordata; class Chondrichthyes; order Myliobatiformes; family Myliobatidae; genus Mobula; species Mobula hypostoma. The sequence goes on from NC_086128.1 coordinate 50,263,808, forward strand.
GGCCCCAGCCTTCCCTCCATACCCCCTGATCCCCGTAGCCACAAGGGCCATATCTAACTCCCTCTTAAATATAGCCAATGAACTGGCCTCAACTGTTTCCTGTGGCAGAGAATTCCACAGATTCACCACTCTCTGTGTGAAGAAGTTTTTCCTAATCTCGGTCCTAAAAGGCTTCCCCTTTATCCTCAAACTGTGACCCCTCGTTCTGGACTTCCCCAACATCGGGAACAATCTTCCTGCATCTAGCCTGTCCAATCCCTTTAGGATTTTATACGATTCAATCAGATCCCCCCTCAATCTTCTAAATTCCAACGAGTATAAGCCTAGTTCATCCAGTCCTTCATCATATGAAAGTCCTGCCATCCCAGGAATCAATCTGGTGAACCTTCTTTGTACTCCCTCTATGGCAAGGATGTCTTTCCTCAGATTAGGGGACCAAAACTGCACACAATACTCCAGGTGTGGTCTCACCAAGGCCTTGTACAACTGCAGTAGTACCTCCCTGCTTCTGTACTCGAATCCTCTTGCTATAAATGCCAGAATACCATTCGCTTTTTTCACCGCCTGCTGTACCTGCATGCCCACTTTCAATGACTGGTGTATAATGACACCCAGGTCTCGTTGCACCTCCCCTTTTCCTAATCGGCCACCATTCAGATAATAATCTGTTTTCCTGTGTTGGCCACCATAGTGGATAACTTCACATTTATCCACATTAAATTGCATCTGCCATGAATTTGCCCACTCACCTAATCTATCCAAGTCACCCTGCATCCTCTTAGCATCCTCTTGTTACGTACCCCGTAACTGGGTTGCCAAACCAGCAGAAATGGATCACTCAGTTGGAGTCTGGATTACTAGAACTAAGAAAGTTTTATTAAAGAAACAAGCAACACAGTACTAATAAATGCAACAGTTCAGCAATGATAAACATACATGTACACAGAATTAAGATAACAGGATCAATCAAGCTCTATTGTTCTCTAGGGGTAAATGACCAGTTTCAAAATGACGCAAAGTTCAGTTCAATTTAGTTCAGTTCAGTTCGCAGTAATCGCTGTCGGTGGGAGATGGACAGTGGGGGGATGGAGAGAGAGAGCAAAACGAATGAATATTCAAAACGGCTTCCACACAGACCTTCGCAGTCAGCTTTCGGGCGAGTCCTTTGTGATGTCATCTGAGGTCACCGACAGTGACCCCTCCGTTTCCAGATATGATCGTTTCTCTGCGGTGAACCTGGCACCCAGGCAAGGGTGGACACACACCAGGTTCCCGCCGATTGTGCCTTTCCACCCTGTGCGTCTATGGCCTGGTCCCGCAACCGGCCTTCCAAAACTTCCCACCGACTTGTGAGAGACGCACCGCTTCCAGGGTCTCGTTACCTCGGGTGTTGTGTGTGTCCTGCCTTAGCGAACCTGTCCCTTTTTATCCCCCTGCTGGGGTATCGCCTGTCCATCACTTCAAACAGTTCAGGGTTCAAAGGGGGAACCGATCTTGACAGCTCTCCTTCCGTTACTCTCTCCCGTCCCTTCATTAACATCTCCTTATCCTTATCTCTCTCTCTCCTGAAGACAGGTGGCAGACCAACTGCTGATCCCACTGGTGCCAGCACAGGACAGCTAACATCTTAATCTATGTGTATTCTGGTCACGCTCCTCACAGCTAACACTGCTGCCCAGCTTCGTGTCATCCGCAAACTTGGAGATGCTACATTTAATTTCCTCATCCAAGTCATTAATATATATTGTAAACAACTGGGGTCCCAGCACTGAGCCTTGTGGTACCCCACTAGTCACCACCTGCCATTCTGAAAAGGTCCCGTTTATTTCCACTGTTTGCTTCCTGTCTGCTAACCAATTCTCCACCCACACCAATACCTTACCCCCAATACCGTGTGCTTTAAGTTTGCACACTAATCTCCTGTGTGGGACCCTGTCAAAAGCCATTTGAAAATCCAAATATACCACATCCACTGGTTCTCCCCTATCCACTCTACTAGTTACATCCTCAAAAAATTCTATGAGATTCGTCAGACATGATTTTCCTTTCACAAATCCATGCTGACTTTGTCCGATGATTTCACTGCTTTCCAAATGTGCTGTTATCACATCTTTGGTAACTGACTCCAGCAGTTTCCCCACCACCGACGTTAGGCTAACCGGTCTATAATTCCCTGGTTTCTCTCTCCCTCCTTTTTTAAAAAGTGGGGTTACATTAGCCACCCTCCAATCCTCAGGAACTAGTCCAGAATCTAAAGAGTTTTGAAAAATTATCACTAATGCATCCACTATTTCTTGGGCTACTTCCTTAAGCACTCTGGGATGCAGACCAATTGGCCCTGGGGATTTATCTGCCTTTAATCTCTTCAATTTACCTAACACCACTTCCCTACTAACATGTATTTCCCTCAGTTCCTCCATCTCACTGGACCCTCTGTCCCCTACCATTTCCGGAAGATTATTTATGTCCTCCTTAGTGAAGACAGAACCAAAGTAAGTATTCAATTGGTCTGCCATGTCCTTGCTCCCCATAATCAATTCACCTGTTTCTGTCTGTAGGGGACCTACTTTTGTCTTAACCAATCTTTTTCTTTTCACATATCTATAAAAGCTTTTACAATCAGTTTTTATGTTCCCTGCCAGTTTTCTCTCATAATCTTTTTTCCCCTTCCTAATTAAGCCCTTTGTCCTCCTCTGCTGAACTCTGAATTTCTCCCAGTCCTCAGGTGAGCCACTTTTTCTGGCCATTTGTATGCTTCTTCTTTGGAATTGATACTATCCCTAATTTCCCTTGTCAGCTATGGGTGTACTACCTTCCCTGATTTATTCTTTTGCCAAACTGGGATGAACAATTGTTGTAGTTCATCCGTGCGATCTTTAAATGCTTGCCATTGCATATCCACCGTCAACCCTTTAAGTGTCATTTGCCAGTCTTTCTTGGCTAATTCACGTCTCATACCTTCAAAGTTACCCTTCTTTAAGTTCAGAACCTTTGTTTCTTAATTAACTATGTCACTCTCCATCTTAATGAAGAATTCCACCATATTATGGTCACTCTTACCCAAGGGGCCTCTCACGACAAGATTGCTAATTAAATTTTCCTTATTGCTCAATACCCAGTCTCGAATAGCCTGCTCTCTGGTTGGTTCCTCGACATGTTGGTTCAAAAAACATCCCGCATACGTTCCAAGAAATCCTCTTCCTCAGCACCCTTACCGATTTGGTTCACCTAATCTATATGCAGATTGAAGTCACCCATTATAACTGCTGTTCCTTTATTGCACGCATTTCTAATTTCCTGTTTAATGCCATCCCCAACCTCACTATTACTGTTAGGTGGCCTGTACACAACTCCCACCAGCGTTTTCTGCCCCTTAGTGTTATGCAGCTCTACCCATATCGATTCCACATCCTCCCGGCTTATGTCCTTCCTTTCTATTGCGTTAATCTCCTCTCTAACCAGCAACGCCACCCCACCTCCTTTTCTTTCATGTATATCCCTCCTGAATATTGAATATCCCTGAATGTTGAGCTCCCATCCTTGGTTACCCTGGAGCCATGTCTCTGTGATCCCATCTATATCATATTCATTAATAACAATCTGCACTTTTAATTCATCCACCTTGTTACGAATGTCAACAAATCAGACAGCATTAATAGAGGGGAATTAGCAGTTAATATTTTGGGCCGAAATCCTATGCTCTGACAAAGTGTCATCCTGCTTACTAGGAGCAGATGGCAAAAATTTCAGAAGGTTGTAAATGGTTAAAACAACATGCGCAGCAAGACCAACTTCCTGAATTAGAATTTTGCCAGTGAGATAAAGCTGGAATTTGATCCCATTGTTTACATGATCCACGCAGCTTAGGTAAAATATCATTAAGGTGTTAAAGAACAGGAGGTGGAAGAGCAAACGGAGAAAATCCAAGAGAGAAAAATTAAATGTTTAAGCTCCTTAATCTTTGTAGAGAGAAAAATTTAAGGCATTCTATTGTCAAACTAAGGTTTTAAGTTTTTATTGCCTCAGCTAAAGCGGAGATAATATAAAATATATGCTAATATTATACAAAACATCTGAAAGAGATGAGAAAAACTCACGGTATGATCAATGCAAGAGGACTTTTTTTTAGTATGTGAAGGCTCTGCTCTGAAAAGATTTTAAATTTGCTTATATTGCTTAATGCTTAATGATGCAAATTTCAAATTTGCTTAAATTTGAAAGAATCCATGATTCTTTCTTTCCAAGGTTAGAAAAAGTTTATACTAATATATACATAAAATACTCAGCATATTTTACCTTAGTTTCAGAGCTGTTTTTAATGCAATTTGAAACCAAACATATTTGAGAAACTATTCACTTGGTTATAGAACTATCATTGTATTACAAATGGTTAGTGAACTTCATTCTTTTCCAATACTTAATATGAAATCATGGATCATCCCCAGCAAATTGGGACATCCTCCTCAAAAATGTTGAAATTATTTTTGGACAAAATGAGGACAGTAATAATCAACTGTGTAAGTAACACCAAACTGCTGGAGGAACTCAATGGGTCAGGTTGCATCTGTGGATGGAAATAGATAGTTAATATTTCTGGTCAAGACCCTTCATCCGACCATCTGCAGTCTCTCACAGAACCCCTGTTGAAGAGAGGAGGAAAACTTCTTCAAAGTTGGCATGACTTGAAGAGAAGTAATAGTAGACTAGTAAAGTGTCCTGATGCAAGGTTTCAACCCGAAACATTGGCTATTCCTTTCCACCCCACAGATGCTGCTCATCCTGTTGTGTTCCTTCAGCAGATTATTTGTTGCTCCAGATTGCAGCGTTGGCCATCTCTTGTGTCCCCAACATTTTACAGTAACTCACAACGTTTTAAAAAAAAAACAGACTCTGTTTCCTTCTGAATTATTTTGGCTAATATCTTGAATTTGAGCCCTTTGATTATTGACATCCTGTCAGTAGAAGCCAGTTCTTCTTGTCCATATTCCCAAAGCACCTCAGAACTTTTAACATTGAGACTGAATCGTCCCATGCCCTTTCCAGTCCTGTCCCCCTACATAACTAAGGTCCATCATCCCTGGTTCCATATTTTAAAATCTCATTTGAAGCCTCTCTATGACTTGACATCCCTTTTAAAATGCATTGCCCAGAACTGAACCCGGTACTTAAGATGATGCCTAACCGGTGATTAACAAAAGTTTAGCATAATAGCAAGTTCAATTCAACTAATTATTAGGAGGTGGATTACATTACTGAAGACAAGTCGGCTAATTTCTGAGGTTCAATTACATTACTTCATGAAAGTTGAACTGCCTACATCATTAAGCTTATATTGTTATATTTTATTCTTACTATTTTAACTGAAACTGTTGTACAAGATGATGGTTGAGAATTTAATTATCCATTTTGATTACTGTTGGAGAAAATAATTTCTTTTTCTGCATTGCTGTGTAACCTAATGTCTAATCTATCAGCAATAACATCATTAATAATGGAGATGAGGAAAGATTTCTTATGAAAATACGAGGACACCAAATCTTTGCAGTGGGCTAGAGTGGGAGGCTAGCTGAACCTGTGATGATATTGAGTGTACCCGTTGTAGAATCCTCAATGTCAGTCAAGTGTGGGATGAGATCCTTCTCGGGTAGAGGCCAAGGAGTGAACTGTTATGTCTTTGTCTTTATAACTCCCGTCTACAGTTACTACCTTCTAATATTTATCTTCTATTTTTTCCAGTCATCTAATGACAACTATATGCAAAGTTCTTACAACTGTATTGATCAGGTCAGATACTATATGCCTCAGGTTAACACAGACAATATTGTGTTTTCTGATTAGGTTGCAGACTAGGTTAAGCCAACAGTAGGAGGCTCCCTGAGCCTTGACAACATTGTTTCTCAAGAGGATAGCTGAATAATACCAGCTGAAAATTAGCAATAAGCACCTTGAATCCAGGACAGTACTTTCTGCTGTGCTAATAAGTTCAGTTTATCAAAAAGCTTCCTTCCCCTGTATATTGAATATCATTACAACAGAACCAGTTTCTTTATTTCAAAGTAAGATTGCAGCACAAGTTGACAGTGTCATTAAGAAGGTGTATGGTGGGTTGGCCTTCATTAGTCAGAGGATTGAGTGCAAGAGCCGTGAGGTAATGTTGCAGCTCTGGAAGACCACACTTGGAATATTGCGTTCAGTTCAGGTCGCCTCGTCATAAGAAAGATGTGGAAACTTTAGAACTGGTCCAGAGGAGATTTACCAGGATGTTGACTGGACAAGAGGGCATGTCTTATGAAGGTACATTGTGTGTTAAGTTTTGTAACTCCAAAAACATAAAACTAATTGAAAGAAAAACACGGGAGCCCAGGATAATGTGTGTACTCTAGTTTTACTTTGAGTGAGGCATGTACATACGATGTGGTGGTGAAATGACACATGGCATTCACATACTTTTACATGTGACCCGTAATGAATTATGGAAATGACAAAGAATGCTTAATCAAATGATATACTTACGATATTACTCAAATATTACCGAACACCAACTCAATATAAAATGCATCTTAACACACACACACACAAACAGTATACTATCTAATAAGGAGCCAGTGCAGAGTACCCCTGTGGCCATCCTCCTCAATAACAGGTTTATCACTTTGGATACTGTTGCGGGAACGGGGGAGGTGGCGGTTGATCTAACAGAGGAAGGTCACATTGGTCGGATCTCTGGCACTGAGTTTATGACTCAGAAGGACAGAGGAAGAAGAGGCGAGCTGTGGTGATAGGGCATTCGTTAGTTAGGGGAACAGAAAGGAGGTCCTGTGGGTGAGAATGAGAATCCTGGATGATAAAGCGCCTATAAAAAGTATTCACCCCCCCGCAGCCTTGGAGGTTCTCATGTTTTATTGTTTCACAACATCAAATTACAGTGGATTTAATTTGGCTTTTTTTTTGACACAGATCTTCAGAAAACGACTCATTTGTGTCAAAGTGAAAACAAATCTCTACAAAGTGATCTAAATTAATTACCAGTATAAAACACAAAATAATTGATTGCAAACGTATTCACCCCCTTCAAGTCAGTATTTAGTAGATACACCTTTGCAGCAACTACAGCCTTGAGTCTGTGTGGTTAGGTTTCTATCAGCTTTGCACATCTGGGCACTGTAATTTTTCACCTTTCTTCTTTACAAAACCGCTCAAGCTCTGTCAGATTGCACAGGGATTGTGAGTGAACAGTCCTTTTCAAGTGGAGCCACAAATTTTCAATTGGATTGAGGTCTGGACTCTGACTTGGCCACTCCAGGACATTAACTTTGTTGCTTTTAAGCCATTCCTGTGTAGCTTTGGCTTTATGCTTGGAGTCATTCTCTTGCTGGAAGACAAATCTTCTCCCAAGTCCGGTTCTCTTGCAGACTGCATCAGGTTTACTTCCAGGATTTCCCTGTATTTTACTGCATTCATTTAACCCTCTACCTTCACTAGCCTTCCAGGGCCTGTTGCAGTGAAGCATCCTCACAGCATGATGCAGCCACCACCATGCTTCACGGCAGGGATGGTGTGTTTTTGATATTATGCAGTATTTGGCCTACACCAAACATAGTGTTTAGCCTGATGACCAAAATGCTCAATTTTGGTTTTATCAGACCATAGAACCTTCTTCCAGCTGACTTCAGAGTCTCCCACACGCCTTCTGGCAGACTCTAACTGAGATTTCATGTGAGTTTTTTTTTCCCCAACAGTGGCTTTCTCTTTGTCACTCTCCCAAAAAGATGCAACTGGTGAAGCATCCAGGTAACAGTTGCTGTATGCGTAGTCTCTCCCAGCTCAGCCACTGTAACTCCTCTAGAGTTGTCTTAGGTCTCTTGGTGGCCTCCCGTTTCTACCTCCTACCCCTGCTGAAAGGTCTCGGCCTGAAACATTGATTGTACTTTTTTACATAGATGCTGCCTGGCCTCCAAAGTTCCTCCAGCATTTTGTATGTGTTGCTTGGATTTCCAGCATATGTAGACTCTTTCTTGTTTGTTAAAGGACTAGATGGGATAGTTTATCAAATATGTTCAGGAAAGTTTCTTTCAGCAGTATGTAGAAGTCCCAACGAGAGAGCATGCGATGCTGGATCTGCTATTAGGGAATGAGGCAGGGCAGGTGACAGAATTTGTGTCAGGGACCACTTTGCATCCAGTGATCATAATGCGATTAGTTACAAAGTAAAAATGCAGAAAGTTAGGTCTGGATGAGATGTGTCTATTTGAACACTGGAAGGGGTGAATTATATACACCAAAAACTATATCTTCTCTATATAGAACTCACACTTCTCTGGCTTCGTGTACAGCTTATTCTCAAGGAGCCATTTGAGAGCCCTCCAGACATGTGGGAAGTGTTCCTCGTGAGACCAGGAATGGATCAGAATGTCATCCAAATACACAAAAACAAACTGATACAACATGTCCCAGAGCACAGGGCATGAAAAAAAAAGAAGAGGCTGTAGTCAGACCAAAGGGCATCACAAAGTACTCATAGTGGCCAGTGGAATTGTTGAAGACTGTCTTCCACTCATTTCCTTCTCAGATATCAACCAATTTATAAGCATTATGCAGATCTATCTTGGAAAATAAGTTTGCTCCCTGGAGATGTTCAAATGTAGAGGCAAGCAGGGTAAGAGGATAACAGCTCTTCACCATGATATTGTTGAGGAGCCGACAATCAATGCAGGGGTGGAGCTTGCAATTCTTCTTGCTCATACAAAAGAAGCCCACTCCTGCTGGTGAGGTTGACAGACAGATAAACACCATGGCTTGATGTACTCTTCCATGGCCATCATTTCAGGATGAGAGAGGGAAAATAGCTGGCCCTGGAGAGGGCTGTAACTGGTTATAAGGTCAATGGCATAGTCACATGGTGTGGAGACAGGGAAGTGGACTTCTTTTTATTGAACGGCCTCAAGAAAATCAGCATATTCATGAGGAATGACAGAAAGGTTCACACTAGCAGGTGACGCAGAAGGGGATTCGCAGACAGAAGTTTGATCTGAACCCAGACAGATAGACAGGCATGTCAGTCCCAACTCTTGGAGTACATTTAGGGACTAATCAATCAGTGCGTTTTGTCAAGATACCAGGGAAGGCCAAGCACCAGCAGCAGTTCTGGTGAATCAATCAGTTAGGAGAGCTGTCACATATGGTTGTCTTCTAGCAGAAGTTGGAGTTATCCTTTGAAAAGATGAACCTGGGGGCTGACCATCCAGGGCCTTGATGTCAACATTCTCTCTTAATTGTTGAATCGGAACAGTCTATCTTTGAGCTGGAGAGATATCTATGAGATTCACGGCTGCCCCAGAGTCGATAAATGCTTGAAGCTCATGGGTCTGAGACCCCCACAACAAGGGAGCTGGGAGCATCACCCAAGTAGGGAAGATGCTTGTAGGGAGAACTGACCTGATAGAAATCCCCTTCCTACTGACGGGTATTCTTCTTTACTGGGTGCTTGGGACATTAAGTGTCCTGGATTGCCACAATAGAGGGAGGAACCTGTTCTCCTGCGCTAATCTCATTCCCCCTGAGACGGGCATATGTGCCCTATCTGCAGAGGCTCCTCCATAGGCTGGGATGATGATGAAGGAGAAGGTAAAACAGATGGTGATCAAAAGAGTAGGAAGCTCAAGACATTCTTTCCCTGCACCACTCAGTTGCCGAGTTGTCAACTCAGATGGCCAGGTTAATTAGGTCATCCAGGCTGTGCTGCTCATCACGCACTGCGATCTTGTGCTGGACCCCTGCGTTCAGACCCCGCTGGAAGGCAGTGATGAGGGATCTCTCATTGTATCCCACCTCCACTGAAAACATGAATAACTTTACTACATTGTCCCTCACTGTCCCTCTACCTTAGCACAGATCCAGGAGTCAGTGGGCAGCCTCCTGACCTGGTACAGGAAGGTGAAAAACTCTCTTGAACTTGACAACAATTTGCCAAATCAACAGGACTTCAGGGGAACCTTGTCCTCATAGAGCATTAAGCAGCTTGAGTGGGTCCATTTAAGAGGTTCACCATGTACGTACGTTTAGGTGCATCATCACTGAACTGACCAGGATGGGCTTGGAAGATCAGCTCACACTGGGTAATAAAATTTCTGCAACCAGAAGTGCCACAAGAGTATTAGCCTGGTGGAGCAATACTTGGTTCTGGTCTGGACGTGGTTATGGGTGTCAGGGCCAAGGTTGATGAGGCTGTTGAAGAGGGGGATTTGGGAGATTCTGGGAGTGAGACTGACATGGCTAAAGGATGCTGTACTGCATTTGTAAAAGCACTAGTGGTTGTTGGTAGTAAGCTGCTGAACTGTGGCTGTGAGAGCAGTAATCACTGCAATCTGGCTGTCTGCAGTGAATTGCTGAACTTTTGCGCAAAGCCTGATATCTGGTCTTTCAGCCGGGGTTGGACTTAACACTCCGAAATAAGCTGTTGCTCTGTGTGAGTTGTGTCAGGCAATCCAGCTCCTATTGATTTTAGTTTCTCCTCCACGGACTTCGGTTTGGAATGGGCATGTCGTTCTGAGAGTATCCTGTTGCTACAGTTGCTTCTCCCAACACCGCTTGAACCGATTGTAACCTATCTGCTATCTGGCCAATGAATGTCAGGGCCAAGGTCAGCTGCACTCTCTCTCTGCTGGGTCCATTTTCTTTGGTCAAGACTTGCTGGCAGGATTATAGCCTGAGTGAGGAGAGGGAGACACTGAAGCGGATAAACAGTTCACTGACTTCAATGATAACTGTGCAGAAAATGAGGGGTAAAATCCCAATAAGTGCTAGGCTAACAGGGCTGTTCACTAGAACTGTCAAACTAAACCTAATGCTGATACAGTGGCTTGGCCATAGTAGCTTAATACTAAATAAAAATTGCTCCTTAGTCTTGTTTCCCAGAACCAGGGTAATGGTAAGTAAGGGGTGTAGATGTTGCTTTGCTTTTGGTCAAGTCTCGACAAGACTAAATGAAAGGAAGGGAGTTAAGTACCTCCACAATGAACACTAATAGGCTGCAACATGAATCCTCGCAAACATGATTGCCAAACCCGTTCCACAGCCTGCCTGCAAGGGCGTGCAGACCCTGTGGCAGTGTCTGTGGTTGTGACAGAACTCCATATTGAACGATTAGTGAACATGATCTGCTTATAGGTGTTATTTCTGGTTAATGACTCCAAACTACAGAAACTCATTTGAATATGTCAGTAGGTTCCATCCTTTAAAAATGAATTTGAATAATTTGCCTAGTCAAACCACTGGATGACTTAGCTTTGGTCTTTCAGTAAGCACTGGATGGGAAAATTGCAATTTTCAAGCTCAGTGACAACTTGCTGAAGTGCCCGCCCAGTTACTACCCAAAGTAACTTATAGCCATCAAGACTAAAATTAGAACCTGTAATCTGAACTGAATCACAGGTCTAGAATGTCATTGCTGTTATTTCTGAAATGTCACCACAAGTTTCTTTGTGCAGTAGATATTTTACTGTGTTGTCTGTCATGATGTCCTGTCAAAGTCAAATCCATGTGGAAGCACTGTCATGGCAAAGCTCAAAAATTGCTTCAGTCGAGAACTACTAAAAGATAGTAGATTGCTTTTGTAGTTGAAGCTGTGCTGCTCTGGGACCATGGACCACAACTGCTTTTGTGGGGAGGTGAGTGTACAGGTTGGAGTGCTGATGGGGAGAGTGGACTAGAGGCATTAGACCCAAATGAGGCAAGAGATAGGATCTGTCCTCTGGCAAGTGAGTAAGGGTGGCAGAAGTGAAGTTGAAATCTACAAGCAAGATTTGGTCCATTTGGGATGGGGTGCAAGTTTACAAGAAAGACTGAGGTATGGACCTCAGCTATGACCAACAGAGTGAGACTGGGAGCTCAAGGGTCGGCTGTTGTGAGTAGGGATGGGCTTGCATTCAGAAGTAGGTATGGACTTACCTTGAGACTAATTGAAGGTTATACAGTCAGAATCCAATAGACTTGGGAGTACCCAAAAATAGTCACACCTAACACAACTTGATCTAATTTCTTTGGCAATGTTCTGAAAGGGAGATAATGTCATCCCACATATGACTGACATGGAAGTGCAGCTATAGAGTTATAAAGTTGTACAGCATGAAATTGGGCCCTTCAGACCAATTGGTGTATGCTAATTAGTCTGAAGGGCTCTTTTAAGCTGGTTGAGAAATAGTGTCTGCCACTTGGGGAAATACCCAGTCAAATTTCCAAAGGAGCACAACTTTGGTTCAGTGATGCCCAGTGGAGAAGTATGTCTCCCAGCCTTACCCTGAAGACTGTATGATTCATTCTTCATTGACTTCTTAGCTGGCTTCTGAACTGGTCACCACACCATTCCAAACCACCATGTCTAGGTTCACTTTAGGGGTTTAGATGCGAATTCCTCACCACCTTGTCAGTGCACTTTTCAAAGATTTTCAAAGGTTTGGGTAACCCTAAGGTAAGGACGTGTTCGGCACAGCTTTGTGGGCCGAAGGGCCTGTATTGTGCTGTAGGTTTTCAATGTTTCTATGTTTCAAAGGTACATTTAATGTCAGAGAAATGCATACAATATATATCCTGAAATGCTTTTTCTTTGCAACCATCCATGAAAACAGAGGAGTGCCCCCAAAGACTGAATGACAGTTAAATGTTTTAACCCCAAAGTCCCCCCAGCTTCCCCTCCCACGCATAAGCAGCAGCAAAGCAACAATTCCTCCTCCTCCCACCAGCAAAAAAAAAAGCATCAGCACCCACCACCGAACACTCAAGCATGTAGCAAAGCACTGCAAAGAGACAGACTTGCTGTTACCCCAAAGACTACTTGTTTACCCGGTATTCGACATACCACAGGCTCTTTCTCTCCCTAATAAGGGAGAAAGAGATGTCTCCATTTCACAGCGAGAGGGGAGACATAACAAACAGCTTACTGGTTTCTGATGTTAAAAGTCCGTTGCGTCACTTTTTCCGAGCTCTTCCGATTCCCCTGACGACACACGGATCTCCTGCCAGGACACCGACTTTTGATCCACGCGTCTCCAGAGCCATGAAATTTCGGTCCTCCGAAGGCAAGCTGAGCTCTTAGGCTGAACCCTTGGCATGCTAAATAACGGCCATTCGTGAAATCCCAAAAGTGGGTCTCATTCCCACAAAGAACCGTAGTCAGTGTGTAACTCCAGGTCAGGGTCTTCAAAAGAAACTTGAAAGGGAAAAATAGAGATATTAAAGACAGAAATAGAGCTGTTTCCGAAGATGCAAGCAAAGGAGTTGCCGTTTAGCGCCATCATGACGAAGATCCACCCTTCACATGTAGACTGGATATTAAGTAAAAACAGAACATGCTGGAAATGCACAGCAAGATGGCAGTATTTGTGGAAAAAGTAAGCTAATGTCTGTCTGAATGGGAGGTCCTTATGGGATTATATAACCTACATGGAAATGAGCACTGTAGGAATGACCTTGGGGTTTGTTATCCACTACAAGTTATCCACCAATTCTGCTCCCCCACAGCCCTCTAATTGAAAGCCTCCTACCTGGATGTGGATCTTCCTAAACCCATTAGCAATCCTCTCCCCCAGTCACAAATTGTACCACTGGCAACCAAACTCGGTTTGGTAACTCCCGCATCACGTCTTCTCTTACGGAAGAAAAATTGTTAACATTGCAGTGTTCTCTTGAATTTCACTGTCCCAGATAAGTTACATCTTAAATCTACACTGAATGTTGTCTGCAACATTGATATGAGGTCAGAGATCCAATCAGGCATTGTACCCCTCACATGTTCAAACATGGGACGCCCAATTTTCTAAGTTTCCATGCCACCATCCTATGACTCAAGATCAAAAAAATACTTCCCTTGCTGTTTTAGCCATCAGATTGGTGCATTGGAGATGAGATCCATCTTTATGTGCTGGTCATTCTCTCTGCACATTAGCCAAGTTGATTGCATCCTTTCCTCAATCAGTTGATTTGAAAAGCTAGGTGGAGACTTTCTGCCTGACTGTCTAAATTGGCACTCTGGGAAACCTCTTCCACTAAGGGCTCACACAAAGCTGCATATTTCAATTCAGTGAACAGTCACTATGAAAAGGATAGACATCTATTTACAGAACAAAAATAGCAGTGAACCTTTGAAAACTGAAGCCTTCAGTTTACGATGACATTTGCATGCCTATGCTATTCCTTACCTCTTTCAATTCTATTGCTTTTCTATCAGCGCTTTACAGTGAGAATTTTGTAGAATACTCACAATTGAACCTAACCTATGTGCTGCTGCTTTTGAAGTTACTTCAGGAGATCTATGCTTTCATTTCCACAGACATATGTTGCTTGAATTTCCAGCATCTGCATATGTTGCTTGAATCTCCAGCATCTGCAGAATTCCTGTTGTTTATGGGAACCATACTGTACCTTTTAAAGCAGAATGCAAGTTACCTTTTCTTTCTTCATCAAACATATGACTATTCAAATAATTATCTTCCTGCTGTGGAAAGGCAGCTTGTGACATATTCAAATTAAAGACTGATTGATGTAGATTTGAAACAACAATGGAGAGAAAATAAAAATTAAACTGTGAGTTTGATATCTTCATCTTATAATTTTTTATATATTCCTTCATGTCCCCTGCATTTCCTGGCCTTTCAACCTCCTCTGTGCTCCACCTTAGGATAAGGAGGTGGCCATTTGGCCCATTGATCAGAATCCAAAGCAGACCCTGAATCAGAATCCCATTTATTATCACTGACTTAGATGATGTGAAATTTATTGTTTTGCATCAGAAGTACAATGCAAAGACATAAATTACAAAAATAAATAGTACAAAAATAATGTATAATAAGGAAGTATTCATGAGTTTATGGGTTCAGGGACCACTTAAAAATCTGATGGCAGAAGGGAAGGAGCCTTTTCTTAATTGTTTGAATTTAGGTCCTCAGGATTCTGTACCTCCTCCCTGAAGGTATTATTAATCTGCCGGTCTGGCTTCCTCCCAAGTCCCTGGCTTCATCAAACCATCTATATATACCCTTTCCTTATTCTCACTCAATGCCACAAGTGAATATTTGGTAACATGCTTCCAGACTAAATGCCAGGCTTGAACAATGAGTCTCGAGTGGTAGTTCTTGTTCTGCCACTAGAGGCGCTGTTCATTTTCTATGCGATTCATTTTGTACAAACATCACTTCCTGTTCGTAAGCTGCTTCGTTTCCTGCACAGGTTAGTTTGGATTCGACTTGAAGCACACACAGTAGAAAAACATTCATCTCCATCCACTCTTTATTTGCCCTTGAAATAGCAATATCTGTGCGATTTAAGCTTTCTTATTATTGGCAAACATTTAGTAGATGTACTTTAAAGGAAGTATTATCTTTATTGTTCATCACTATTAAGCTATCATTACAATACAGGTTCGCTTGCCAATGGTATAGCCATAGAATGTTGCATGTGCGTATTACTTTGTTTAACATTGATCATGAGAATAACTGATAATATTTAGTATATTCAGGTGCATGATTATTCTGTGTTGAATTTAAATCGTAAGACCATAAGACATAGGAGCAGAATTAGGCCATTCTGCCCATTGAGTCTGCTCCACCATTCCATAATGGCTGATCCTGGATCCCACTCTACCCCACCCACCTGCCTTCTTGGGATATCCTTTGATGCCCTGAAATTTAATACGTGTTTTACTTATCTTTCTGCAGTTTCACAAAGTTTTCTCATTAAGAACCCTGAAGAAATGTGATGTTTGAGAAGGTGTTTAACTCCCTGCTTATCTTTGTACACAACACATTGCAAGGGCAGTAGACTGAAAAGATAAATCATCTTCAAAGGCATTTCCATGGATTGGAGACTCTTTTGATAGCCGTACGCCACAATGTCATCTTGCGACCCCAGCAATGCTGATCACTGAGCCCTGGGTGTCAGATCAGAATGTGACCTATCGATTGCATCTTTGCAATGCACAAGCAAAACCACACTTATCGTAGCTGCAGCATAAGCCCACACCACAGCTGAAGCGGCAAGAATGAGAACGAAAGCAGCATATGCTAAATGTGAATTTGAAATACTAATGGAAAAAGCTCATTTAAACTTGGAGAAAGCATGCACAGTCATGGAAAAAGCTCCAGTAGAGGCTACATTGAGTGCAATCAGAGAGGAGCATGAAGCTGAGACTGCCTTAGCAGAGGCAAAGGTGTAGGAAACAGCAGCTGATAGAGACAGTTGTGTTCGTTTCTTGAGGAAGGTGATTGAAGAACCGTCCACTAGTGCAAGTTGTCTAATACAACATGGTTGTTCAACAGAGCATGAAATCAAAGAAGCAGACAAAGATAAGAACCAGTTTCCTGTCATCCTTCATACCAAATTTTTGCCTAGTCCTCCTCCTGAACTTGCATACTCTGCTTCAGATTCAAACCCAAAGAAAGATGAACCCTCATTTAAGGTATAAAGTGAGAAGTGCCCAGAGTCACCCAATGTGGAAACACATGGGTGATTATCAATTGATAAGAGCAGACAAGAGACAGAACAGCACCCCAAGTGTATCACTGCCTCACCTTTCAACAGAAGCAACTGCAAAACCCTCACTCGCTGCCCCAGGCTGTGGTGAGAAATCACCACTGGACAATAGTTTGAGTGAATTACTGATTCTGATCAGAAGAGCCCTGAGGCAGAATCACTCTGAATGTGGACAAGACAATCACTTGGATAGTGGTGGAGAATCATGGGAGTGTAGCAAGGAGAACTGGAGAAACAGTAACAATATATTGCTGATCACAGATGGACACACAGTGCAGCAAGCATCAGTGGACTCCAGAAAACTGAGCCAAGAATCTTTTGAAACATCAGAAGAATTATACCCAGATACAGCTGTAAATTCAGAGCCACGCCTTGAGTGACTACTGTTTCCAGTGAACCCGTAACAGAGCATGGTGGGAAGCCAGCTGAGCATCTATCAGATACTTCCACGTACATTCTAAAGACATGTTCTAGAACATCAGAAGTTGCCAGTGGATTTGTCATGTAGTCTAAAGGAGGGAAGGTCGGCTTATCCTTGCCAATCCCCATTGACTGTGACCATATTCCCAACAACAGGGATGAAATCCGAACTCCTGGAGTGGCACATGGTCATTCACATCTTGAAGACATCGCTGACAAGATTCCCCCCCACTTGACTCTCCTGCTGAGATTCTCCTGTTGCTTGGAAGAGATACCATCTGTGCTCATGAGGTACCTTATGCCCAACGACTTGATTGGATCATAGAGGGTGAAGTTTAACTCGATGTCATTCATCAACTCACTGTCAGCTCATTTAAGACTAATGTCCTGGAGAACAGGCACACAAGTATTTTCAGACCCTGTGAGATTAGTATCTGTATGAAAGTGAGGATTGTAGGGGTAGCCAAAGACAGCATCTGCAATGGTTGGCATATTTGTAAGCAACCTCTCAGCACAGAAAACTGAATCGGGCAAAGGTTAGAATCCTCTTGTTGTTCAAAGACAGGTGAATACAGAGAAACTGCAGTGCATCACAAAGCAGAAACCTCTCCCAATTGAAAGGTACCTTAGTGAACTCTGTCCCTTTCTTGACTCAGCAAGTTGGAGGATGTATTAAGAGAGCATAACTCTGTTCAGAGGTACTACACACAATTGCCATTCTGGGTGAGCACTGTCTCACCAGTCTGCTCATCAGACATTGCCATGAGCAAATATGTCATTAAGAACAACATTTTCAAAGCAAGAACTGTTAAAGACTGTGCAGTAAGGCTGATTCAAGACCAGACTCTGAGACTGTCCATTCTTTTGTCATAGGCATAATGAAATGATCATTAGACTTATAGTTTCACATTGTAGGCCATAAGACCATAAGACATAGGAGCAGAATTAGGCCATTTGGCCCATCGAGTCTGCTCCACCATTCAATCATGGCTGATCCTTTCATCCCTCCTCAGTCCCACTCCCTGGCCTTCTCCCGTAACCTTTGATGCCTTGGCCAATCAAGAACCTGTCAATCTCCGCTTTAAATACACACAATGACCTGGCTTTTACAGCTGCCTGTGGTAACAAATTCCACAAATTCACCACCCTCTGGCTAAAGAAATGTCTCCACATCTCAGTTATAAATGGAAGGCCCTCTATCCTGAGGCTGTGCCCTTTTGTCCTCAACTCTCCCACCAGGGTGAACATCCTTTTCACACCTACTTTGATGATGTCAGCTGGAATGATTTCATGATGAAGATGTCTCGGAGTTCACAGAGGGGCCAGGAGCTTCATCTTGAAGTGCATCAAGGATATTGTCCCCCAAAAATCAGTCGGGGTCTATCCAAACTGGACCAACAGTTCCGTGCATGCTGCACTCGCCACGGGAGACAGAGCTTTCACTGCCAGTAACCACCAGGAACTCAAGAAATGCGGCTACAATCTACGCACATTCATCAAGCCAGTGAAATGACAATACAAGGACAAGATCTGGACACAACTTTCCACCAACAGCACATGCAACTTATGGCAAGGTCTACATACCATAACAGACTTCAAAGCTAAGCACAGTGGTGTAGCCAAAATTGCGGCCTCTCTCCCAGATGAGCTAAATCTTTTTTATGCTCGGTTCAATTTTGCCAACACTGAGCCGCTGAAGTGATCTGCACCTTGTTCATCTGAAGTACGCAGGGGTTTCTAATGAGTGGACAGTCGCAAGGCTGCAGGATCAGACAGTATCCCAGAATGGGAACTCAGAGTGTGCCCAGCACAACTGGCTGGTGTGTTTGCAGACATTTTTAATCTGTTCCTCTCCCAGTGTAGAGTGCCCTCCTGCTTCAAAACATCCATCATTGTCCCTGTACCTAAAAAGACCAAGGTAACATGTCTGAATGACTGGCGTCCTGTCACACTCACCTCAATAATAAGCAAATACTTTGAGAGGGTGGTCAAGGACTACATCTGCAGGATGCTACCACCCACACTGGACACTCTACAATTCACCTACCGACACAACCGATCGATAGATTACACAATAGCCACAGATCTACATACCATCCTTACACATCTGGAGAAGAGGGATGCTCATGTGAGAATGCTGTTCTTGGGCTACAGTTCAATATTCTGTCATGGTCCCTTCTGGCAATCCCCCACCTTGTCATTTGCCTCAAGATTTGGGCCTCGATCAGCTCATTTAGATTCCAATCATTCCCAAGTACCACTAACTACACGCACCTGCTTCCCATCAAATGGCAGGATAAAAACCCTAAGACCACAGCAAGAAGCTGCCAGGTACAGGGATTTTTTTTTTTTAAATATAGAATATGATGAATAAACAGGAATAGGATACTAGGATGGTCAAAGATGGGAGAGTGAAGTGTAGGTTTGTGTGTGTGATTGGGTGAAGGGATTTAGAATGTATGTCTAGTGCACATTCTGGAGCAGAGGGTGGCGGTAATGCACCATTAAGCTGGATGCCAACCGCTGTTAAACAAGATACAGACAGACAGACAGAAGAAGCTGCCAGTTTGTTGGTTGACCCTTGTGAGAGTAAACCTTGTTTCCTATACCTGAGAACTGTTTGTTCTAAGCTTCACATCGTCTCCTGGATATTGGCTCCCTGTTTGCGGAGGTGCTACGCCTAACAACTCTGCCTCAGCATCTGTGTCCTGCACTTGGGTTCGTCCCCAGCCACGTCCTTGCAACATATTCAACACCATAATTCCCTCTAGACTTGGCAAGAAGCACCAAGAACTTGGCCTTAACCCTACCTTGTGTAGCCAGCTGGATCGTGGACTTCCTGTCAGGCCACCGACAGCTGGTAAGAGTGGGTTCCCTTGCCTCTGAGACCCTTAACATAGGAGAACCCCCCCCCCGGGCTATGTTCTAAGCCCCCTCCTTTACTCTCTGTACACCCATGACTGTCACCACCCACAGCTCCAATCTGCTAATTAAATTTGCAGATGATACTATGTTGATTGGCCTTATCTCAAATAATAATGAGGCAGTCTACAGAGAAGAAGTAATCACCCTGACACAGTGGTGTCAAGAAAACAACCTCTCCCTCAATGTTGCAAAACCAAAGCAGCTGGTTGTGGATTACAGGAGGAATGGAGACAGGCTAACCCCTATTGACATCAATGGATCTGAAGTTGAGAGGGTGAATAGCTTTAAGTTTCTCAGTATACTCATCACTGAGGATCTCACGTGGTTTGTACATGCTGGTTGTGTGGTGAAAAAGCACAACGGCGTCTCTTTCACCTCAGACAGTTGAGAAAGTTTGGTATGGGCCCCCAAATCCTAAGAACTTTCTACGACGACACAATTGAGAGCATCTTGACTGGCTACCTCACTGCCTGGTATGGGAACTGTACTTCCCTCTATCGCAGGTCTCTGCAGAGAGTGGTGCGGACAGCCCAGTGTATCTGTGGATGTGAACTTCCCATGATTCAGAACATTTACAGCAACAGGAGCATAAAAAGGGTTCGAAGGATCATTGGGGACCTGATTTGCCCCAATCACAAACTGTTCCAGCTGCTACCATCTAGGAAACAGTACTGCAGCATTAAAGCCAGGACCAACAGGCTATGCACATTCAGACAGAGATGTAACGTAAAGAAAATCCAAAATATACAACATCCATTGCATCCCCTTTATCTATCCTACTTGTAATCTTCTCAAAGAATTCCAACAGGTTCATTACACAAGATTTTCCCTTAAGGAAACAATGCTGACCTTGTCCTATCTCGTCCTGTGTCACCAAGTTCTCCATAATCTCATGCCTAACAATTGATTCCAACATCTTCCCAACCACTGAGGTCAGGCTACCCGGTCTATAATTTCCTTTTTGCTGCCTGCCTCTTTTCTTAAAGAGTAGAGTGACATTTGCAATTTTTCAGTCTTCTAGAACCATGCCAGAGTCTAATGATTCTTGAAAGATCATTACTGATGCCTCCACAATCCCTACTGTTACCTCCTTCAGAACCCTAGGGTGCAGTCTATCTGGTCCAGTGACTTATGCACCTTTAGGTCTTTCAGCTTTCTCCCTTGTAATAGTAACTGCACTCACTTCTCTTTCCTCACACCCTTCAACACCTGGATCACTACTAGTATCTTCCACAGTGAAGACTGATGCAAAATACTCATTTAGTTCATCTGCTATCTCCTTGTCACCAGTTATTATTTTTCCAGACTCTCTTTCTGGCAGTCCTATATCCACTCTCATCTCTCTTTTATTTTTTACATACTTGAAAAGCTTTTACTATCCATTTTGATATTGTTTGCTAGCTTGCTTTCATATTTCTTATTTTCCCTCCTAATGATTATTTTAGTTGCTTTCTGTAGGTTTTTAAAAGCTTACAAATCCTCTATCTTCCTGCTAATTTTTGCTTTGTGCTTTTGAAATAGTACCCTCTCTTTTGCTTTTATATTAGCTTTGATTTCCCTTGTCAGCCACAGTTGTACTATTTTGCCATTTGGGTATTTCTTTGTTTTTGGAATATATCTATCCTGCACCTTCCTCATTTTTCCCAGTAACTCACACCATTGCTGCTCTGCTGTCATACCTGCCAGCATCTCCTTCCAATTTACTCTGACCAACTCCTCTCATACCACTGTAATTTCCTTTACTTCACTGAAATACTGTACTGCTGTCAGACTTTACTTTCTCCCTATCAAATTTCACGTTGAACTCAATCATATTGTCATCACTGTCTCCAAAGGGTTCCCTTACCTTAAGCTTCTAATCGCCTGTGGTTCATTACATAACACCCAATCCAGTATAGTGGATCCCCTAGTTGGCTCAACAACAAATTGGTCTAAAAAGCCATCTCATAGGCATTCAACAAACTCACTCTCTTGAGATTCATTTCCGACCTGATTTTCCTAATTGACCTGCATGTTAAAATCTTCCATGACTATCATAACATTGCCCTTTTGACACACTTTTTCTATTTCCCATTATAATCTGTGGTCCACGGCTGGTATATAACTGCCATCTGGGTCCTTTTACCCTTGCAGTTTCTTCACTCAATGCATGAGGATTTGTTGTGTATTTGGCCGTTTACACAACAATATCATTAATAAAAACACTAGAGACTGGAGCTAAGTTAATCGGGGCTCTTACTTACGGAACCCAAACTGAACACAAGTATACAGATCAATAATTGCCTAATAACACATGCTCAATGACGTGTTACTACGACATAAAATAGTCCCATATTATACAGTAGGCTATATGGTACACTCCTCCCCTTTTGTTTTAAAAGTATATCAACTTTTTTTTAGGGGCACTACGCTAAACAAATACTGTATGTGTACCCTTAATATACAAATGCCCACCAACTGTTTAATTAGTAACTTAATAATATGAAATTATAACAAAGTAATGTAATAATAATTATTATTATAATAACTATAACTGAAGTCTCTGGGGGGCCTTCTCTGCCTCTCTGGGTAACGTCTGCCCTGAAACGTTTGCTTTGAGGAAGTAGTCTCCACAGGTATATCAAGTGGGTCCTCAGCACTGATGACAGGCTTATCTGTGGGCAAGGCTGATGTGGTCACATCAGGAGTGTTTGCTTCTATGGCAAGATGTTGTGTTTACTACCTGAGCATTCAGGATTTGATCCACATGACATGCTTCTATGTCATGGGAGTCCGGGCAACGTGTTGTTGAGTTTTTCACCTGAGCATCCAAGATTTGATCCACATGACGTCCCCATACATTCTCTCCGACCTGTACTGTATACATCAGTGGCTCGCCTATGGTGGAAATTATACCTGGCTGCCACTTTTCAGTCCGGTAATCCCGTGCAGGAACTGCCTGTCCCATATTGAAGCTCTGTGTTGACTTAGCATTCAAGTGTTTGAACTGTCTGTTCTCTACATCACGCCGTACATTTGGTTTGAGAAGGTCCATGTGGGACCTCAGGTTGCTGTTCAGAAACATCACCACTGGAGTCTGGTTAGTGGTTGCATATACTGCATTCTGATAGGCAAGGAGGAAGCTGTCTATCTTGTGTTGTAGTGGTCGATTTTCGCTGTCCCTTGCCTTGAGGGCTTTCTTGAATGTCTGTACAAATCTTTCTGACAAGCCATTTGTGGATGGATGGTAAGGAGCCGATGTAAAGTGCTTGATTCCATTGTTCTTCACAAAACTTTGGAATCCTTCAGAGACAAATTGTCGTCCATTGTCTGTGCAGATTTGCTCTGGTATGCTGTTCCTGGCGAACATTGTCCTCAGCACTGTAATAGCCTTTTCCAATGTGGTTGTCTTCATTTTGATGACCTTTGGCCATTTGGAATGTGCATCAATGGTGATTAAAAAGATAGAGTCCATGAATGGTCCAGCAAAGTCGATGTGCACTCATTGCCATGGTGATGAGGGCCACTCCCATGGATGGAGAGGGGCTTGTGGGGGTGCGTTCTGGATCTTTTGACATCCAGAGCAGTTCTTGGTCAAGTCCTCAATCTGTTAATCGATTCCTGGCCACTACACATAGGCACGGGCAAGACCTTTCATTTTCATGGTACCCAGGTGCCCATCGTGCAGTTCCTCCAGCATTCTGGTGTGTAAGTTGGGAGGATTCACCACTTGTGAGCCACACATTAGTGTTCACCGATACACTGACAACTGCTCCTACCACATATACTTTTGACAACGTTGTGTCATTGCGTGTTTCCCTTTCAATGAGGCTGTTTGTTACTGGTAATTGTTCAAATATTGTTGTGTGAGAGACGTCTGCTGAATCCATTTGGGTAGTTACCTTGGAAGTGGGCAGTGGTAAATGTGACAAACCATCTGCGTTGCTGTGTTGCTTGATCCCCTTGTGTTCAATGTTATACCCGCGACGTCCTAAGAAAAGAGACCATCACTGCAGCCTTTGTGCTGTCATCACTGGAACGCCTTTTCTTGGATTGAAGATTGACACGAGCGGCTGATGGTCAGTCAACAGGGTAAACTTTTGGCCATACAGGTAGTGACTAAATTTTTTGACTCCCCACACGAGGCTTAGGGCCTCTCTGTCAATCTGTGCGTAATTGTGTTCAGCTGAAGTTAGTGTCCTTGAGGCAAAGGCTATTGGTCTTTTGGAGCCATCAGGAAACTTGTGTGATAACACGGCTCCTATCCTATGGAGCAAGGCATCACAAGCTAATCGGATAGATAAGGAGGGGTCAAAGTGCGTGAGCACCACATCTGAAGTTATGAGTCTTTTAGTTTCTTGAAACGCTTTCTCACAGCTCTTAGTCCACTTCCATTGTGCCCCTGCCTGTAATAATGCATCTAGTGGGTGTAGGACTGTGGATAGGTTAGGCAAGAACTTGTGGTAGTAGTTCAGTAGACCGAGATATGCTCTCAGCTGAGACACTTTTCAGGTGGTGGTGCCTTATACACCGCTCCTATCTTGTCTTGAGACAAGCGTAAGCCATCCTTGTTGATCACATGCTCACAGGATGAAATTTCCTTTTTGAAAAACTCAACATTTCTGTCGATTAGCTCTGAGCCCATATTCTCGTAACCTGATGAGCACTTGTTTTAGGTTAGAAAAATGTTCGTCGTCATCTTTGCCGGTGACAATGATGTCATCCAGGTAACACTGAGTCTCTGGAATCCCCTGCAGGACCTGATCCATTGCCCTTTGCCAGATTGCATGCGCTGATGTGATCCCAAACACCAACCTGTTGTACTGGTGAAGTCCTTTGTGTGTATTTATTGTCAGGTATTTCTTGGATGCTTCCTCGACTTCCATTTGAAGGTAAGCCTGTGTCAAATCAAGTTTTGTGAAATGTTCCCCTCCTGACAGGGAAGCAAAAATGTCCTCAATACAAGATAGAGGATACTGTACTGTAGTTAACAATCACTTTAAAGTCAACACATATGCACACCTTGCTTGGTTTTCCTGGTTTTGTGCTGGAGGTTTTCTTCATCACTGGAACATTAAGCGCGGCCCACTCACTCCAATCCACCTTTGACAGGACCCCAGTCTGCTCCAGATTTTTCAGCTCTGCCTCTACTGTAGGACAGATTGCATATTGGAATTGCACAGAGGACTGTGTGTCTTGCAAGACGATCCGGGTATTCCCTAACCGGAAACCTTGGATGAATTATAAGATCAAGTCCCTTTTAAAGGCTAGAGCTGCGGCTTTTAGGTCCGGGGATACCAGTCGCTACACGGAATCCAGGTATGAACTCCGGAAAGCCATTAAGGGTGCCAAGAGGCAATATCGAGCCAAGTTGGAAGCCCAGGCTAACCAGAGGGATGCCAGTAGACTATGGCAGGGTCTAAATCAGATCACTGGGCGCAAAGAAAAGGGTGGGAGTGTCAAAAATTGTGGCGATTCTCTTCCTGACGAACTTAACGTATTCTATGCAAGATTCGAACAGAAGAGGAGCGTCCTGCTCCCTCCGGATGAACTGGACCTGGTGGCATCGAGATTCATCGTCACCGAGGAGGACATTAGAAGGGCCTTCCCTGAAGATAAATCCAAGGAAGGTGATGGGCCCAGATGTCGTCCCAGGACGGGTTCTCCGGGCCTGTGCAAGCGAGCTAGCTGGAGTGTTTGCTGACATCTTCAATTGCTCCTTGCTTCAGTCTAAGATCCCCTCGTGTTTTAAGAAGGCAACGATAATCCCAGTGCTGAAGAAGAACAAGGTGGCATGCCTGAATGATTATCGACCTGTGGCTCTGACATCAATTGCTATGAAGTGCTTCGAGAGATTGGTTATGGCACACATCAATCACAGCCTACCGGTCAACTCGACGCTTTGCAATTCGCCTACCGGTGTAACAGGTCAACAGCAGATGCCATCTCTCTGGCCCTACATTCCTCCTTAGAACACCTGGAGAATAAAGACGCATACGCAAGGCTCCTTTTCATTGACTACAGCTCTGCCTTTAATACCTGTGGTAAACCATATATATTTGTTGTAACTGGGTTAACTGTCTGGACATGCCCCTCTGCTGACTGCTGCTGTGGCTCCTCCCACAGACCCCTGAATAAAGGTGATTTCACCATTGCTCCTCCTCCTCAGTTCAGGGGCAGATATTCAGCATGATGGAGGTCACATTTTACTGCTGATAAAAGCATTTCAGTATTTACTCTACTTCCAGTCTTTTGGGGTTATTGATGGTGCATCAATACCATCATTCCAAATAAACTGATTCCTAAGCTCTGGAACCTGGGCCTTAGCACTCAGATCTGCAACTGGATCTTCAACTTCCTCACAGACAGGACCCAGGCTGTAAAAATAGGGGAAAAGCTCTCCTCTACCATCACTCTGAGCACCGGTGCCCCACCAGGCTGTGTACTCAGCCCCCTGCTGTACTCACTGTACACCCATGATTGTGTAGCCAAGTTTCCATCAAACTCAATATATAAGTTTGCTGATGACAAAACAATTGTAGGCCGTATCTCGGGTAATGATGAGTTTGAGTACAGAGAGGAAATTAAGAACCTGGTGGCATGGTGCGAAGACAATAACCTATCCCTCAACGTCAGCAAGACGAAGGAATTGGTTGTTGACTTCAGAAGGAGTAGCGGACCGCACGACCCAATTTACATCGGTGGTGCGCAAGTGGAACAGGTCAAAAGCTTTAAGTTCCTCGGGGTCAATATCACAAATGACCTGACTTGGTCTAACCAAGCAGAGTTCACTGCCAAGAAGGCCCACCAGCGCCTTTACTTCTTGAGAAAACTAAAGAAATTTGGCCTGTCCCCGAAAACTCTCACTAATTTTTATAGATGCACCGTAGAAAGCATTCTTCCAGGGTGCACCACAACCTGGTTTGGAAGTTGTCCTGTCCAAGACCGAAAGAAGCTGCAGAAGATCGTGAACACAGCGCAGCACATCACACAAACCAATCTTCTGTCCTTGGACTCACTTTACACAGCACGCTGTCAGAGCAGTGCTGCCAGGATAATCAAGGACACCACCCACTCAGCTAACACACTTTTCGTCCCTCTTCCCTCCGGAAGAAGGCTCAGGAGCTTGAAGACTCGTACGACCAGATTTGGGAACAGCCTCTTTCCAACTGTGACAAGAATGCTGAACGGATCCTGACCCGGATCTGGGTCGTACCCTCCAAATATCCGGACCTGACTCTGGGTTTTTTTGCACTACCTTACTTTCCATTTTTCTATTTTCTATTTATGATTTATAATTTAAAAAATTAATATTTACTAATTTTTACTATTTTTAATATTTAATATTTGTACTCCAGGGAGCGAGAAGCGCAGAATCAAATATCGCTGTGATGATTGTACGTTCTAGTATCAATTGTTTGGTGACAATAAAGTATAAAGTATATGGCACTGGCCTGGCTTTGTGAAATTTTGGACATGCATTTTCCTCAATATCAATCTTTGCTTTCATGCCCCAAAGTGTTCCTATTCCTCTCATGAACACTTTCTCAGAGCCAGCAAGTTTTTGCGACAGTCTCTTAGGTGTAGCCTTGCTGCCCTCCTTTGCTGACACATTTAGTGCCTTGATGATGTGCCAATCCAACTGAATTTTCCTGAACCATTCACGTCCCAGCAATGGTGGTCCTCCATTTTTCAGTACATAGAGGTTCAATTGCTGTGTTTTACCTCCGTGGGTCACTGTCACTTTAATTTTGCCTTTGGGACGCACTTTCTGTCCTGTGTAAGTCTTTAGCACTAGATTAGTTTGTTTCAGAGGTATGTGTGAAAACTGTCGTTTGTAGTTGCGTACAGAGATCACTGTTAAGGCTGAGCCTGTGTCCAACTCCATTTTCAGTCTCACACCTGCCACTTGTGGAGTGATCCATATTACTCTTTGATCATCTGTCTCTTCCACGCTGTGAAGTGGCAGACAAGACAATTCATTTTCGACTGAGTCATTTTCATCAGAATTGCTTTCTTCCATTTTGTGCACATTGTTGTGTTTTCCTTTCTGGGGTTTCTTGTTTCTCTGTATTTTGTCCTTTTTCTGTTTACTAGCTTTGCATACTCTGGCAATGTGGCCCTGTTTGCCACAGTTTCTGCATTCTTTATCTTTAAACCAACAATCATCAGGGTCATGTGACCTGTTCCCACAATGGTAACATTTCTTTCCTTCATTTCTGCGCAGTGACATTTTATTCGTAGCATATTACAAAGATTTTTGTTGTATCTCTGAAGCACCTCGTGCGGCTGTTTCTAATGATATTGAGACGTTTAGCACTTACTCGAATGTAAAGTCTATTTCACATAGGAGCTTCTTCTGTGTCTTTTCACAGTACATGCCACACACTAACCTATCCCTCAATGCGTCTGATAGACCAGCTCTAAATTGACAATGTTCTGATAATTTGCGCAATTCAGCACAATATTCAGAAATGCTTTCATTTTTGCTCTGATTCCGTTTATGGAAATAAATCTTTCATCAATGACCAGTGGTTTGGGGTTTAAATGCTGTTGGAGAGTGTCTACTATTTGCTTGAAAGTTTTGTCAGCTGGCTTTTCAGGGGTTAACAAGCTCCGTAGTAGGCTGTATGTTTTCACACCCATTACACTAAGTAAGACGTTGGCTTTCTTTTCTGCATTAACATTGTTAGTATCACAATATAACTCTGTTCTCTCAATGTAAGTTGCCCTGCTCCTCAGAGACTGTGTTAGGGATCTGGAACTGCAGCTTGATGACCTACTGCTTATTAGCGAAAGTGAAGAGGTGATAGACAGGAGCTACAGGGAGGTAGTCATCCCTAGGCTACAGGGGTCAGAAAACTGGGTGACTGTCAGGAGAGGGAAGGAAAATGCCCAGATAGTGGAGAGCACCCCTGTGGCTGTCCCCCTCAGCAACAAATATCTTGTTCTGGATGCTGTTGAGGGAGATGACCTGACAGGGGACGCCCATGGTGACCGGGTCTCTAGCACTGAGCCTGGCGCTGTTATGCAGGAGGGAAGGAGGGAGAGGAGGAATACGATAGTCATAGGGGATTTCATAGTCAGGGGAATGGACAGGAGATTCTGTGAGCCTGATAGAGATACCCACATGGTGTGTTGCCTCCCAGGTGCCAGAGTACGGGATGTCTCGGATCGGGTCCAAAATATTCTGAAGGGAGAGGGCGAGCAGCCAGTTGTCTGGGTACGTGTTGGTACTAATTACATAGATAGGAGAAGGGAGGAGGTCCTGAAGAGAGATTTCTGGGAGTTAGGAAGGAAGCTGAGAAGCAGGACCTCCAGGGTAATACTCTCAGGATTGCCACCTGTGCCTTGTGCTGGCGAGGGCAAGAATAGTAGGATCAGGCAGATGAATGCGTGGCTGAGAGTCTGGTGCAGGGGGCAGGACTTCAGATTCTTGGATCATTGGGATCTCTTCTGGGGGAAGTATGACCCGTTCAAAAAAGACAAGTTACACCTGAACCCGAAGGGGACCGATATCCTGGCGGGAAGGTTTAATAGAGCTGTTAGGGAGGGTTTAAACTAATTTGGCAGTGGGATGGGAACCGAAATGATAGAGCGGAGGAAGGGGAAAATAGAAATAAATCTAAGATAGTGAGCAGTAAAGATGTCAGGAAAGACAGGCAGGTGATGGGGCAAATCTGCAGCCATTGGGATGAGTTGCAGTGCAATCAAAGCAAAAAGTACCAAATACTGGACTTAAGGTGTTGTACTTAAATGCACACAGCATAAGGAATAAGGTGGATGATCTTGTACAGCTACAGATTGGCAGGTATGATATTGTGGCCATCACTGAGACATGGCTAAAGGATGCATGTCTCTGGGAGTTGAACGTCCAAGGATACACGGTGTATCGGAAGGATAGGAAGGTAGGCAGGGGGGAGGCGTGGCTTTATTGGTAAGAAATGATATTAAATCATTAGAAAGAGGTGATATAGGATCGGAAGGTGCAGAATCATTATGGGTTGAGCTAAGAAATCGCAGGGGTAAAAGGATCCTGATGGCAGTTATTTATAGGCCTCCAAACAGCTGCAGTGATGTGGACTACAAATTACAACTGGAAATAGAAAAGGCTTGTCAGAAGGGCAGTGTTATGATAATTGTGGGGGATTTTAACATGCGAGTGGATTGGGAAAATCAGGTCGGCACTGGATCTCAAGAGAGAGAATTTGTAGAATGTCTGCGAGATGGCTTTTTAGAACAGCTTGTTGTTGAGCCCACTAGGGGATCGGCTGTACTGGATTGGGTATTGTGTAATGAACCAGAGGTGATTGGAGAGATTGAGGTGAAGAAATCCTTAGGAGACAGTGATCATAACATGTTTGAGTTCACTGTGAAATTAGAAATAGAGAAGCCGAAATCTGATGTGTCAGTATTTCAGTGGAGTAAAGGAAATTACAGTGGCATGAGAGAGGAACTGGCCAAAGTTGACTGGAAAGGGACACTGGTGGGAAAGACAGCAGAGCAGCAGTGACTGGAGTTTATGCGAGAAGTGGGGAATGTGCAAGACAGTTATATTCCAAAAAAGAAGAAATTTTCGAATGGAAAAAGGATGCAACCGTGGTTGACAAGAGAAGTCAAAGCCAAAGTTAAAGCAAAGAAGAGGAAGGAAGGAAGCAAGGAAGTAAAAATTAATGGGAAGACAGAGGATTGGGAAGTTTTTAAAAGCTTACAAAAGGAAACTAAGATGGTCATTAAGAGGGAAAAGATTAACTATGAAAGGAAGCTAGCAAATAATATCAAAGAGGATACTAAAAGCTTTTTCAAGTATATAAAGAGTAAAAGACAGGTGAGAGTAGATATAGGACCGATAGAAAATGATGCTGGAGAAATTGTAATGGGAGATAAGGAGATGGCGGAGGAACTGAACAAGTATTTTGCATCAGTCTTCACTGAGGAAGACATCAGCAGTATACCGGACACTCAAGGGTGGCAGGGAAGAGAAGTGTGCGCAGTCACAATTACGACAGAGAAAGTACTCAGGAAGCTGAATAGTCTAAAGGTAGATAAATCACCTGGACCAGATGGAATGCACCCTCGTGTTCTGAAGGAAGTAGCTGTGGAGATTGCAGAGGCATTAGCGATGATCTTTCAAAAGTCGATAGATTCTGGCATGGTCCGGAGGACTGGAAGATTGCAAATGTCACTCTGCTATTTAAGAAGGGGGCAAGGAAGCAAAAAGGAAATTATAGACCTGTTAGCTCGACATCGGTGATTGGGAAGTTGTTGGAGTCGATTGTCAAGGATGAGGTTACAGAGTACCTGGAGGCATATGACAAGATAGGCAGAACTCAGCATGGATTCCTTAAAGGAAGATCCTGCCTGACAAACCTATCACAATTTTTTGAGGAAATTACAAGTAGGCTAAACAAGGGAGATGCAGTGGATGTTGTATATTTGGATTTTCAGAAGGCCTTTGACAAGGTACCACACATGAGGCTACTTAACAAGATAAGAGCCCATGGAATTACGGGAAAGTTACATACGTGGATGGAGCGTTGGCTGATTGGCAGGAAACAAAGAGTGGGAATAAAGGGATCCTATTCTGGTTGGCTGCCGGTTACCAGTGGTGTTCCACAGGGGTCCGTGTTGGGGCCGCTTCTTTTTACATTGTACATCAACGATTTGGATTATGGAATAGATGGCTTTGTGGCTAAGTTTGCTGATGATACAAAGATAGGTGGAGGGGCCGGTAGTGCTGAGGAAATGGAGAGTCTGCAGGGAGACTTGGATAGATTGGAAGAATGGGCAAAGAGGTGGCAAATGAAATACAATGTTAGAAAGCAACACACATCAAAGTTGCTGGTGAACACAGCAGGCCAAGCAGCATCTATAGGAAGAGGCGCAGTCGACGTTTCAGGCCGAGACCCTTATGGTTATGCACTTTAGCAGAAGAAATAAATGAGCAGACTATTATTTAAATGGGGAGAGAATTCAAAGTTCTGAGATGCAACGGGACTTGGGAATCCTCGTGCAGGATACCCTTAAGGTTAACATCCAGGTTGAGTCAGTAGTGAAGAAGGTGAATGCAATGTTGGCATTCATTTCTAGACAAATAGAGTATAGGAGCAGGGATGTGATGTTGAGGCTCTATAAGGCGCTGGTGAGACCTCACTTGGAGTACTGTGGGCAGTTTTGGGCTCCTTATTTAAGAAAGGATGTGCTGATGTTGGAGAGGGTACAGAGGAGATTTACCAGAATGATTCTGGGAATGAGAGGGTTAACATATGAGGAACGTTTCTCTGCTCTTGGACTGTATTCCTTGGAGTTTAGAAGAATGAAGGGGGACCTCATAGAAACAGTTCGAATGTTAAAAGGCATGGACAGGGTGGATGTGGCAAAGTTGTTTCCCATGATGGGGGAGTCTAGTACGACAGGGCATGACTTAAGGATTGAAGGGTGCCCATTCAGAACAGAAATGCAAAGAAATTTTTTTAGCCAGAGGGTGGTGAATCTATGGAATTTGTTGCCACAGGCAGCAGTGGAGGCCAAGTCATTGGGCGTATTTAAGGCAGAAATTGATAGATATCTGAGTAGCCAGGGCATCAAAGGTTATGGTGAGAAGGCGAGGGAGTGGGACTAAATAGGAGAATGGATCAGCTCATGATAAAATGGCAGAGCAGACTCGATGGGTCGAATGGCCAACTTCTGCTCCTTTGTCTTATGGTCTTCAATGCCACTATCAAATGCTGTAATGGTTCCAATTAATGCCATCAAGTTGTGTTAATTTATCTTTGTTATGTCAATTTAGCCCCGGTCCCTTGTTTTCTTTTTGACTCACGTGACCTTTTTTTTATAGCGTCGCGAGCGTACTCTGGCTAGATGCGTGTGTAGCTCCTTTTTTTTATCTCCCTTCTGAGGCAGGCTCTGGGGTTCAGTGCCGGCTGTGGTCTCACCTGTGCGCACTGCAGCTCTGACTGTATCTTTCGGTCTCCCCATTTCCCGACTCCCGCTGAACTCCCGCTTCTTTTCAGACTCATGGCCTCACTCTGCCTCTCCTGAGTGTCATTATCAATTAAAACATGGCGTTCCGATACGATGCAGGTTCATTAACCTCATCGCCAATTTGTTGTGTATGTGGCCGTTTACACAACAATATCATTAATAAAAACACTGGAGACAGGAGCTAAGTTAACAGGGGCTTTTACTTATGGAACCTGAACTGAACACAAATATACAGATCAATACGCACCTAATAGCGCGTGCTCAGTAACGTGTTACTATGACATAAAATAGTCCCATATTATACAGTAGGCTATATGGTACAGGATTCAACATTTTTCAATCCTATGTCAGATTTTTCTAATGATTTTATGCCATTCTTTACCAGCAGAGCCACACCACCCTTTCTGCCTACCTTCCTATCCCTCTGATACAATGTTTAACCTTGGACATTCAGCTCCCAACCATCCTTCAGCCATAATTCAGCGATGGCCACAACGTCATATTTGACAATCTGTAACAGTGCAACAAGATCATCCACCTTATTTCTTATACTCCAGGCATTGAGATAAAACACTTTGAGTCCTGTATTTGCTACCCTTTTTGATTCTGCATCCCTCATGCACTGATACTCACCATGCTGGCTTCAATTTGGTCCTATCATCTACCTGACCTTCCTGACCGTCTGACTGCATACTAACTTTGCTTTTTTACCATCCGTTCTATCCTGAGTCCCTTCACTCTGGTTCCCAACCCCTGCCAGATTAGCTTAGGCGCTCCCCAACAGCTCAAACAAACATGCCTGTGAGAATATTGGTCCCCCTCAGGTTCCGGTGCAATCCATCCCTTTTGTACAAGTCATACCTCCCCCAGAAGAGATCCCAATGATTCAAGAACCTGAAGCCTTGGCCCCTGCACCAGCTTCTCAGCCACAGATTTATCTGCCAAATCATCCTGTTTCTACCCTCACTGGCACGTGGCACAGGCAGCAATCCAGAAACTACCACCCTGGAGGTCCTGCTTCTCAGCTTTCTACCTAGCTCTCTAAGTTCTCTCTTCAGGACCCCTTTGCTTTTCCTTCCTATGTCATTGGTACCAATTTGTACCAAGACATCTGGCTGCTCTCCCTCCCCCTCTAAAATGCTGTGGACATGATCTGAGATGACCCTGACCCTGGCACCTGGGAGGCAACATACCATCTAGGTGTCCCGTTCACGTCCACAGGATCTCCTGTCTGTTCCTCTGACTATTCAGTACCCTATCACTACCCACCCCTATTCTCCCTCTTTCCTTTCTGCACTATGGACCCATGTTCAGTGCCAGCAACCAGTCTCCGTGGCATTCCCCTGGCAGGTCAACCCCTCAACAGCATCCAAAATGGTATACTTATTATTTAGGGGAATGGCCACAGGGGTACTCTGTACTAGCTGCCTATTCACCTTCCCATTCCTTCTCCTGACAGTCACCCAGCTACTCAACTCTTGCAACTTTGGGGTGACTACTTCCCTGTAACTCCGATTGATGATCTCCTCAGTCTCCCATACAAAGTCAAAGACTCAAAGACTCCCAAAGGTCATCCAGCTGTAACTCCAGATCCCTACACTGTCTACACTGTCAGCTAGATGCACTTCATGCAGATGTAGATCCCTGAGAGATTCCAGGTCTCCCAGGACTCCAACATCTGGCATGAAGAACACACAATGGTCATTTAAACTACACGGTACCCCTGACATAGTAAGAAAAAAGGGAAACTTAACAGAAACTTACCCATTGTGGATGTCAGGCAAGGAGTGTTTTGCCTCTAGAGGCAGTGTTCGTTTTGATCATAAGGCCATAAGATATAGGAGCAGATTTAGGCCATTTGGCCCATTGAGTCTGCTCCGCCATTTCATCATGGCTGATCCAATTTTCCTCTCAGGCCCAATCTCCTGCCTTCTCCCCCCATCCCTTGCATTTGCCTTCCTCACCACAGATTCAACATGCAAATTAACCTTTAGGGAATCCAGCACAAGGATTCCCTTTGCACCTCAGTTTCTTTTTGTATTTTCTCTCCATTTAGAAAATAGTCAACCCTTTTATTTCTTCTGCCAAAGTACATGACCATACACTTTCCGACACTGTATTCCATCTGCCATTTCTTTGCCCATTCTTCTAATCTCTCTAAGTCGTTCAATAGCCTTTACTTCCTCAAAACTATCTGCCACTCCACCTGTCTTCGTATCATCTGCGAACTTTGCAACAAAACCATCAATTCTATCAATTCCATGTGCATGCAGTTCATTTTGTATAAGCATTACTTCCTGTTCATAAGCTGTTTTTCACATCATTTTCTGCATGGGGTAATTTAGATTTTGACTTAAAGCACACATGGTAGAAAGACATCCATCATCTATTCTTTATTTGTCCTTGAAATAGCAATACCTGTGAGTCTTAAGCCTCTTCATATTGGTAAACATTTTGTAGATGTACTTTAAAGAAAGCATTATGTTTATTGTTCATTACTATTAAGCTATCATTGCACCAAGAGTCTGCTGTAGTCTACGGTATAGCTGTAGAATGTTGCATGTTACATTGTTCAATGCTGATCATGAGAATAATCAATAATAGTATATTCAGGCATGTGGTTATTCTGTATTGAATCTAATATGTGTTCTACTTATCTTTCTGCAGGTTCACAATTTTTTTCATTTAAAAACCCTGAAGAAAGCTTGCAGCTCAGGTGATTTTTGAAAAGGTGTTTAACTCCCTGCCTAGTTTTGTACACAATTCACTGCAAGGGCAGTGAAGTTCCGATGAAGAGCCAGTGACTTGAACTATCTCTCTATGGATACAGCATTTTCTACTTTTATTTCAGATTTCCAGCATCTGTAGGTTTTTGATAGCTCAACTGGGCGAAAGGTTAAACAAGGCAGACAGATTTTAAAAGTTAATGCAAACAAGCTTATGAAAAAATATTGAAGTCCTGCCAATATTTATCTCTCAATCAACATCACTGAAAACAAATGATAGTATTATCACACAGCTATTCATGGGATCTTCTTGTCCACAGATTGGCTGCTGAGTTTCCTACTGTTCAACAGCGATTACGTTCCATTGGATTATGGGCTGATTTAAATGAACCTGAAGTCACTGAAAGTCAATTTCTGTGTGCCATTAGGGTGAGAATCTTCAATGAAGTGAAATGTAAGAATCATGGAGAGCTCTACAATATGTGTCTGGTTTACTGGAGATTCTGCTTAGACTGTACATTGTATTGGTTTATTATTGTCACATGTACTGAGATACAGTGAAAAACTTAGTTTTTCCAAACATCTGTACACTGAGGTAGAACAAGGGAAAGCAAAAAAATGTAAAATACAGTGTTACAGTTCCACTTGCATATAAAGTACAGTAGAGGTAGACAATAAGTTGCAAGGACTATGGCACAGTAGGTTGTGAGGTCAAATGTTCATCTTTAATGTACAGGAAGCCCATTCAAGAGTCTTTTAACAGCAAGATAGAAACTGGCCATGAGCCTAGTGGTGCACATTTTCAAACCTTTCTATCTTCTTCCTGGTGGAAGGGGGGAAAATGAAGAATGTCCAGATGACTGCATAATGATACACAACTATCAAATATCTTCTGCATGACATCAGAACTATTTTCTTAAGTTACACCCGTTTCCTCCTTTAAAAGAAATGAAATAGCAAAACCAATTTACAAGTTTAAAAGTTTATCTGATTGACTAGGTCTTGAGTTTTCTTTGAGCTTGTGTATTCTGTTGATCCTGGAGATTCATCCCATCATGGTGATAAAACTTCCATCTCTATATTTGCTAACCATTACAAACTCCTTGTGTCACAAAAATAGAACTGAGTTCTTCAGCAGGTGGTACTTTGTTTCAATTCATTTTCATTGGCTGTCCACAAAAACCAAATTGTTGGTCAAAACTTTCTCATTATCCTGTGGGGCTTTATGGGCCACTCTAGTTTTTGAAATGGTGTTCTCAGTGCCTGTGACCTGCTTCGTTAGGGGAGTAAGCATCAGCTGGCAGACTCTTCCAGATCTGTCTGTGCAGGCCAATAGAGAAAGCTATGAGGTACTGCTTTGATATTCTTTTCTTCTTAAACTTATCACCCCTACTAGGGAATAGGCCACTGTCAGATCCTTCATCTCTCAGGGATGGAGTATTTGGAGCTTTGGCTGGCATTTCTGTAGCTCTGGAGTCGTTAGTCCTATAATCCTCTACCTTTCACTGCCGGGCTTGGGACCATCCATGGTGATAGCTTTGATATTAATAATGCCCAACTGCTCCAAATGAAGTTTTTCTATTATAGATAGATCTTCAGGTGTATCTGTTTCATGACTCCTTTAGATCCATTCAAATTTGTGGATGGGCTGTAATGTCTCTGATGGAGAGGCTCTACATTTTAATCTCAAAACGTGTCTGATTCATTTTCATCATTCAAACTTGCTTTAAAACCAGATCCTTCCACTCCATATTTTTATATTGCTATATTCGGGATGCTATATTGCATTCTCTATATATGCATCAATATTGTCAAATACTGCTTCATTTATCTATTTTCAGGACCCAGGTATTCCAGATGACACCAGCATTTATTATTCTTAAATGACCATGAATTGAATGGCTTACTTAGTCATTTTACAGGGCAGCTACAGCGATGCTAGAAAGTTTGGGAACCTTCTAGAATTTTCTCTATTTCTACATATATATGACCTAAAATCTTCACTTAAGTCTTAAAACTAGAAAAAAAAGAACCTAACTAAATAAATAACACCAAAAATATTATACTTGTTCAATTATTTACTGAGAAAAATGATCCAATATTACACGTATTTGTTGGAAAAAGTATGTGAACCTCTGGGGTTTTTGCCTTTTACAAAATTTATTTTGTGTTCCAATCAATGAGATGAGATTGGAGGTGTGGGTTGTGGAGGTGCCCTGCCCGATTAAAAAGACACACAAAGTCAAGTTACTGATAGAGCCTGCTCTTCTCAAGAAAGACCTATTAACGTGCACCATGCTTCGATCAAAATAACTTTCGGAAGAACCTTAGAAGAATATTCTTTCGCTCTCTTCTGACTTTAAAGCAAAACTAAATGAGCCATTATCACTGGAGGAAATATCCTCTGCCACCTTTGCATTGCAGTCGGGTAAATCTGGACCTGATGGGTTTTCTGCAGAATTTTATAAATAATTTTCTTCACTGCTTTTGGCTCAATTATTTTTAGTTGTATCTGATTCGTTTAAACATGGTAAATTGCCAGCATCATTTAACGAGGCATGTATCATTCTTTTAGCCAAAAAAGGTAAAGATCCAACAGAGTGTTCTTCGTATAGGCCGATTTCTTTATTAAATGTCTATGTTAAAATTTTGCCTAAAGTTTTGGCTCGTAGATTAGAGAACATTGTATCTTCTATTATTTCTGAAGATCAAACTGGTTTTATTAAAAATCGCCTTCACTTTTTTAATACATGGCATTTATTCACCCTCAATTGTGACTCCTGAATGTGTTATTTCTCTTGATGCGGAGAAAGCGTTCGATCGTGTGGAATGGAATTACCTTTTTGCGGTTTTAGAAAAATTTGATTTTGGACTAAGTTTTATTACATGGATTAAATTGATATATTCATGTCCCACCACTTCCATTTTGACTAACTCTCAGCAATCCCAGTCTTTTAGCCTTAAATGCGGCACCCGTCAAGGATGCCCTTTAAGTCCCTTACTTTTTGACTTGGCTGTAGAGTCATTGGCGATTGCATTTCGTAGCTGTGCTGAATTGATGGGGATTTGGAGGGGAGGTGTTGAACATAAAGTTTCCCTTTATGCGGATGATCTTTTACTTTTTATATCAAACCCAACTACCCCCTTACCCCCAATGTTTTCACTTCTTTATAAATTTAGCCAGCTTTCCGGTTATAAACTTAATTTACACAAGAGCGAACTCTTTCCAATCAATAGAGAAGCACATGCATTAGTATTTCATGACCTCCCTTTTAAAGTAGTTAATAATCAATTCACTTACCTTGGTATTACAGTAACAAGGAACTTTTAGAATCTTTTTCAAGAAGATTTTGCCAATCTTCTAAATTCTACGAAACAGAATCTGACACAGTGTTCACCCTTGTCCATGTCTCCGGTAGGCACAGCCAAGAAGGGCCAAAAGGCCTGTTTCTGTGCTGTAGTTTCTATGGTTCTATGGAATTAATGTTATTGAACTGTATATCCTTTCTAAATTTTTGTATTTATATCAATCTTTACCAATTTTTATTTCTAAAGCTTTTTTTGATGCGTTAGATTCTATTATTTTGTCCTATCTAAGGAAGGGCAAACACTCCAAACTTAATAAAGTTCACCTTCAAAAATCTAAAAAGGAAGGTGGTATGGTCCTGCCTATTTTTCGTTTATATTACTAGGCAGCCAATATTTGTTGACTTATTTTTTGGTCTTTCTTCCATCATCAGTCTGACTGCCCAAACTGGGTGGCAATGGAGTTGAATTCTAGTAAGGATCTTTCCAGTTCTGCATTTCTTGGATCCGCACTTCCCTGTCATTTGCCTCGACTAGTTGTTAATCCTTTTATTAAACATACTCTGAGAATATGGGCTCAGTTCAGAAAATATAATGGCCTTCATGGTTTCTCTCTCTAGCCCTATTTTAAACAATCATCTTTTCCTACCTTCTACGTGAGATTCAACATTTCATGATTGGTTTCGAAAGGGTATTAGGCACTTTTTTTTATAGGTAATTGTTTTGCAAATTTTCAACAACTGTCTGTAAAGTTTAATCTACCTAATACTCATTTCTTTAGATATCTTCAAATTAGACATTTCATTAACACTTTAATATCAAACTTTCCTGAGATGCCTGAGAAAAACACTGTGGACCTGTTTCTTTGTACTTATCCATTGGGTAAAGGTTTAATATCTGCTATTCGGGATAAGTAAGTGATCTTGAGGTGTGCCCTCTTCGATAAAATTAGAACTGCCTGGGAGCATGATTTAAATATCTCCCTATCTGATGGGGTTTGGGATTCAATTCTTAAGTCAGTTAACTCAACCTCTTTATGTGCTCTCCACTGCCTTTTGCAGTTCAAGGTTGTACATAGGGCTCACATGTCTAAAACTAAATTATCGTGGTTTTACCCTGACATTAGTCCCGTTTGTGATACATGTAAAGGGGGCAAAGCTTCTCTTATCCATATGTACTGGGCCTGTCCTAGTCTGGAGAAATTCTGGAGAGAAGTTTTTTCAACCCTATCCCATTTTCTTAATTGCCACTTAGAACCGAACCCTCTGATTGCTCTTTTTGACGCCTTGGGTGAAGGAGACATGTACTTGAGTCTGACTAAATGTTGAACATTATCTTTTGCCTCTCTTTTGGCTAGACGGTTAGTTCTTCTCAGGTGGAGAAATGCTGACCCACCCACTCACGCTCAATCACTTAGTGATATTATGTTCCTGCTCAGACCTTGAAAAGATTCATTATTCACTACTTAATTCAGACATAAAGTTTCATAAGGTGTGAGGACCTTTTCTTGAATATTGTCATCATTCCTCTTTAGATTAAGTTTATCCTTTTTTTTGTACTACTTACTTTCAGCTTTTTTTCTGTAAGTTTTACAGTTTTTTGTTGAGAATTACATTATAGTTCTGGTAGTCGGCATTCTTTTCTATATATATTTACAGATCTGTGGGGTTGGATGCTCCGAATATTTTTTCTTTTATACATAGAAATGGTTGGCCTGGGGTTTTATAGTGGGAAGGTGGAGAGGACACTAATTTTATATGATTTTATTTTGGGTGCTTTGTCCTTATTGTTACGAATTATATGTTGGACACGTTTGTTTTACACTGTATAAATCTCCACTTTGTTGATGTTTTTTTTCTGTTGCTATATTGTAGAAATGCTTAAAAAATTAATAAGAAGAATTGTAGAGATGCATGAAGCTGGAAAAGGCTACAAAAGCATTTCTAAAGAACTGAGTGTTCATCAGTCCACAGTAAGAGAAATTGTCTACAAAATGGAGGAAACTCAGTACTGTTTCTACTCTCCCTAGGAGCGTGCGTCCTGCAAAGATCACACCAAGGGCACAACATGCAATGCTGAAGGAGATTAAAAAGAACCCAAGGATAACAGCAAAAGACCTTTGGAAATCTCTAGAACTTGCTAAATTCTCTGTTTATTTGTCCACTATAAGAAAAACACTGAACAAGAATAGTGTTCATGGAAGGACACCACAGAGTAAACCACTGCTCTCCAAAAACACTGCTGCACATATCAAGCTTGCAAAAGACCACCTGGATGTTCTGCAACAATACTGGGACATTGTTCTGTGGACAGATGAGACAAAAGTTGAACTTTCTGGCAGAAATGCACATAGCTATGTTTGGAGGGAAAATGGCACTGCACACCAACACCAATACCTCATCCCAACTGTGAAGCATGGTGGAAGGGGCATCATAGTTTGAGACTGCTTTGCTGCCTCAGGGCCTGGACAGCTTGCAATCATTGAGGAAACCATGAATTCAAAATTGTATCAAGACATTTTACAGGAGAATGTCTCATCTGAAGCTTAATAGAAGCTGGATAATGCAAACAGAGAATGATCTGAAAGACAAGAGTAAATCAACAATAGAATGGTTTAAAAAAAAGAAAATTAATGTTTTGGAATGGCTGAGTCGAAGTTCTGGTCTTAATCCTATAGAAATTTTGTGGAAGGACCTGAAGCAAGCAGTTCAAGCAAGGAAGCCCACGAACATCCCAGAGTTGAAGCAGTTTTGTACAGAGGAACAGCCTAGAATTCTTCCAAGCCAATGTATAGGACGGATCAACATCTACTGGATACATTTGGTTTAAGTTATTGCTGTACAAGGGGGTTAGACCAGTTACTGAAAGCAAAGGTTCACATACTTTTTCCTACAAATACAGCTCATGTGATGTTGGAGAAATTTTCTCTTAAGTAAATGAACAAGTATAATGTTTTTGTGCTATTTATTTAATTTGGTGTTTTATTCTAGTTTTAGGAATTACGTGAAGATCTGATCACATTTTAGGTCATATTTATGCAGAAATGGAGAAAATTTTACAGGGTTCACAAACTTTATAGCACCACTGTACATTGGTCGATCTTACATCCCATATGGACCCGACTCACAGATTTGCTGCCCTAAAGACATTAGTGAATCAGATGAACAACAATCCTTTAGTTTAATAATTATTACTGACACTTTTTTATAAAATTCCACAGCTGCCATGGTGGAATTTGAACTCATACCTTTGGATCGTTTGTTTGAGCCTCTGTTCCACTTAATCCATTTAACTAGAAAGCTTGAGCATGTAGATATTAAGAAAGAGGATGTGCTGGAGCTTTTGGAAAGCATCAAAGTTGGATAAGTCTCCAGGACCGGATGAGATGTACTCCAAGCTACTGTGGGAGGCGAGGGAGGAGATTGCTGAGCCTCTGGCAATGATCCTTGCATCATCAATGGGGACAGGAGAGGTTCCAGGGATTGGAGGGTTGCGAATGTTGTTCCCTTATTCAAGAAAGGGAGTAGAGATAGCCCAGGAAATTATAGACCAGTGAGTCTTACTTCAGTGGTTGGTA
The DNA here is from genome assembly GCF_963921235.1 of Mobula hypostoma. Classification (NCBI taxonomy): domain Eukaryota; kingdom Metazoa; phylum Chordata; class Chondrichthyes; order Myliobatiformes; family Myliobatidae; genus Mobula; species Mobula hypostoma. Next base: position 50,306,246 of record NC_086128.1, read on the forward strand.
ATTTGATGGAGAAGATCCTGAGAGGCAGGATTTATGAACATTTGGGGAGGCATAATATGATTGGAAATAGCATGGCTTTGTGAAAGGCAGGTTGTGCCTCACAAGCCTGATTGAATTTTTTGAGGATGTGACTAAACACACTGATGAAGGTAGAGCAGTAGATGTTGTTTATAAGATTTTCAGTAAGACATTTGACAAGGTACCCCATGCAAGGCTGATTGAGAAAGTAAGGAGGCATAGGATCCAAGAGGAGATTGCTTCTTTGCCCACAGAAGGCAAGGAGTGGTTGTAGATGGGTCATATTTTGCATGGAGATGTGCCTCAGGGATCTGTTGTGGGATCACTACTCTTCATGATTTCTATATATGACCTGGATGAGGAAGTGGAGGGATGGGTTAGTAAATTTTCTGATGACACAAAGGTTGGAGGTGGAGTGGATAGTGTGGAGAGCTGTCAGAGGTTACAGCAGGAAATTCATAGGATGCAAAACTGGGCTGAGAAGTGACAGATGGAGTTCAACCCAGGTAAGTGTGAGGTGCTTCATTTTGGTAGGCCAAATATGCTGGCAGAATATAGTATTAATGGTAAGACTCTTGGCAGTGTGGAGGATCAGAGGGATCTTGGGGTCCGAGTCCAGAGGACACTCAAAGCTGCTGCGCAGGTTGACTCTGTGGTTAAGAAGACATACGGTGCATTGGCCTTCATCAATCATGGGATTGAGTTTAAGATCCGAGAGGTAATGTTGCAGCTGTATAGGACCCTGGTCAGACCCCACTTGGAGTACTATGTTCAGTTCTGGTCGCCTCACTACAGGAAGGATGTGGAAACCATAGAAAGGATGCAGAGGAGATTTACAAGGATGTTGCCTGGATTGGGGAGCAAGCCTTATGAGAGTAGGTTGAGTGAAGTCGACCTTTTTTCCTTGGAGCGACGGAGGATGAAAGGTGACCTGATAGAGGTGTAAAAGATGATGAGAGGCATTCATTGTGTGGATAGTCAGAGGCTTTTTCTGAGGGTTGAAATGACTAGCACAAGAGGGCATGGTTTTAAGGTGCTTGGAAGTAGGTATAAAGGGGATGTCAGGGGTAAGTTTTTTACGCAGAGAGTGGTGAGTGCATGGAATGAGCTGCTGGTGATGGTGGTGGAGGCGGATACGATAGGTTCTTTTAAGAGACTCCTGGACAGATACATGGAGCTCAGAAAAATAGAGGGCTATGGGTAACCCTAGGTAATTTCTAAGATAAGGACATGTTCAGCACAGCTTTGTGGGCCGAAAGAGCTGCATTGTGCTGTAGGTTTTCTATGGTTCTATGTTTCTAAAAAATTGGATGTAAGAGATCTCTTACTAGCTCTTCTTTCAGTTAGTCCTGATGAAGGGTCTCGGCCTGAAACGTCAACTGTACCTCTTCCTAGAGATGCTGCCTGGCCTGCTGCGTTCACCAGCAACTTTGATGTGTGTTTATTGAATTTCCAGCATCTGCAGATTTCCTTGTGTTTGCATTTGTAACTTGTTTTGCTAGTTATGTCAATATATGCAGATAACCACTCCATTTCAAGCAATTTATACATGTACTGTTTGGTTTACCTAAATCTGCACCTTCTTTCTTTTGGAGAAAAGAGTGATGACAAACAGTTGAAGATTGGACAGACTCCGGAAGATGTGGTATGCTGACAATTGGGCATTTTTTTGAGACATGGCTTTGATTGGAGATGGTGACATTTGGGTGACTGGGTAACAGAATGAATTGAGCTTAACGTCAAATTGTTTCCAAAGGTGAATACAATTTAAGTGTAAGAAGATGCATTTGAATTTCACAGTGGTTCCAGTTGATTTGAATCTAGGTTTCAGATTGGCCAAATTGTTATCTAGTTCTTTCTCCTTGGCTCTGTGGAATTATGGGTGTGAATGGCTTGAGCCTAAAGAATGCTTGTCTGTTAATTTTCTCCCATGACATTGGCCTATGTTCCTTTTTACATGTATGCAGGGTTCCTTATGACTTGGCTATGCTCTGTAACTGTAACACAATATTTTATCTATAAATTTAACACTGTAACACTATCTTTGCATTGTTATTTTTCTCTTGTCCTACTGTGATATACTGATGTGTTGAAATGTTCTGTATGGATGGCATGAAAAACAAAGTTTTTCACTGTACCTTGATACATGTGACAATAACAAACCAATTTGCCAATATGCCAATTTAACTAGTAATTTAACAATTGCACCATGTACCTCTGCAGACAAGCAATCTTGATCATGCATCTGTTGAGCTTTCTACTGAGATGCTCTCTAAATTGACTTATTGCAAATGAAAACATTGTCCCCCTTACTGTTGATATAGATAGTCTTGAACCTATTTTCATTTTACATCAGAAGCTTATATCAATGTAGTTGTGATGTTTGCACTAAAGGCTTTGTTACAATTTATTTTCAATTTCTTGAGCCATTCTTTTTCGTAATAGAGCTGGTCTGTTTGTGTTGTAATCTACCATGATTGGTAGCTTTGTATCTGACTGGAGGATTTCAATGTCCCACTGCAATGTGCCTTCAAGTTCAGTGAGCTTTTGATTAATGGCATTTTGTTGAACTTCCCAATCTACATAATAGAGCTGTCAACAACTGTATTTACTTTCATTTCTCTTTCAATTTTCATCAGTGCCACAAGTTGTATAAATGGTATTCAAGCTTCATTCTGCGTGTGGCTCATCAGCTTCAACATTTCACAGGCCTCTCCGTTGTGGCTTTCTTATTTATTATTTAGAGATCCAGGCCCTTCCAATCCAACAAGCCACGCCTCCCAGAAACGCACCTTTTTAACAGTACCTGAATCACAGGACAATTACAATGACCAACGATCCTACTAATTAGTACATCTTTGGACTGTGGGAGGAAACCAAAGCACTTGTAGAAAACCCATTTGGTTCATGGGAAGAACTTACAGATGGTGCCAGAATTGAATTCTGAACTCATTACGTGTTGGCCTTATATTGAGACCCTTCTTGGTTGGCATTATTCTGGTCTATAATACTAAGGCTTGAGATCCTTTTATTTAAAACAAACACTGCTCTACACTAGCAAACTAGTGATAAATGATTTCCAGTACATCAGTAAAAGAGTTCACCAACCAGAATCAATTGTCATCCAAGCTCATTCTCATGCTCAGACATTCTCATACAAGGGACTGCAGATGCTGGAACATGGCACAGCACAATGAGCACTGGGGAATTCAACAGGACAGGCAGCGCCTATAGAAGGAAATAGATGGTCAATGCTTTGGGTTGAGACCCTTATCTGCAATAGAAAGAAATGGGGAGATAGCAGTATAAAAAGGTGGAGGGAAGGGGTGGAGCAAGATCTAGCAGGTGATGGGTGGATTAGGTGAGGGATAATAAGAAGATAAGTTTGGAATGAAGTCAAAAGCTGAGAGGTGATAGGTGGAGGTTTCAAAGAGCTGAAGATGATGGAAAATGATAGGACGGGACAGTGGAGCATGGAATAAAGGGAATGGAAGTGGAGGGGAATGCGTAAGTGATGGGCAAATAGCAAAGGAGAGGGTCAAGGAAGGGGGAAATCAAAGGGTGATGGGGGTCTTTTGCATCACGGTGAGAGAGAAAATAAGGAAAAATAGGGAATAATGGACAAGTGAGGAGTTGTAGCACTGCATGTTTTCAGGGTGAGCGTCTAGAGAGGGAGGGAGATTGATGGGGAGGGTTGAGTGGTTGACGGACTAATACAGACAGTGATCACTTTGGAAAGCGGAGAGGAGAGAGGAAGGTGTGTCTGGTGATGGGATCCTTTTGTAGTTGTTGGAAGGTTGACTTTAATGGGAAGTGATCTCTTGTCTTGTGGTGGTCAAGGTTGGTTCTATATTTGATCCAGATCTTTCCAACTCCCAAGGTTTCCTTATACAGGGCAATTCCTGTGCAGGTCCAACAAAGAGCTTGAAAAGACAGTGAAGTTTTCAACAAGAGTCGTTGTTTGGAGTACTATGCAGACACAACAGGAGTGTTCCTACACAGGTCCGACAAAGAGCTTTTAAAAACCCAGTCTCTATAAAAGAGAGTTACCGCTGAGTGGAGTGGTCATCATTGGAGCAGTCATCATCAGAGTAGACTAAGTCAGAGTAATAAGGCTTAGGCTCAACAGGGCTTCAGCAAGAACAGGTGGAGGCTAGTTTTTATTCCTTATTTTTTATTCAACTCTAGAGAGAATAGAGGGTATGTCTACGAAGTCAGTGTTCTGTTCTGGGTGTCAGATGTGATTTCCAGGAGACTTCCAACCTCCCCGATGGCTACATCTGCGTCAGGTGCATTGAGATGCAGCTCCTTAGGGATTGTGTTAGGGAACTAGAGTGGCAGCTCGATGACCTTTGGATTGTTAGGGAAAGTGAAGAGGTGATAGACAGGTGCTACAGGCAGGTAGTCACCCCAGGGCCACAGGAGACAGATAAGTGGGTGACAGTCAGGAGAGGGAAGGGATTACATCAGATAGTGTAGAGCACCCATGTGGCCATCCCCTTCAAAAATAAGTACTACATTTTGAGTACTACTGGGAGGGTGGGAGACCTACCTGGGGGAAGTAACAGCGACCATGCCTTGGGCACTGAGTCTGGCCCCATGGCTCCGAAGGGTAGAGAACTGAAGTGGATGGCAGCAGTAACAGGGAACTCTATAGTAAGGGCAAGTCTGTTTCTAGACGTGTCCACAATATCCTGAAAAAGGAGGGTGACCAGCCAAAATTTGTGGTACATATTGCAACCAATGACATACAGAAAAAAAAGGAAGAGGTCCTGAAAAAAGAATACAGGGAGTTGGGAAGGAAACTGAGAAGTAGGACCTCAAATCTTGGGATTGCAGCCTGTGCAACGTGACAGTGAGGATAGGAATAGAATGAGGTGGCAGATAAATGTGTGGCTGAAGAATTGGAGCAGGGACAGTGATTCAGATTTCTGGATCATTAGGACCTTTCCTAGGGCAGGTGGGACCAGTACAAAAGGGATGGGTTACACTTAAGTCTGAGGGGGGACAAAATCCTTGCAGACAGATTTACTGGAGTTGTTGGGAGTGGTTTAAACTAATATAGCAGGGGGATGGGAAACAGGATGATAGAGCTGAGGATGAGTCAGCTGTTTTACAAGTAGATGATGTGTGTAACATGAATGTAAGGAAGGACAAGTCAATGATTGGATACAAATACAGACAGAGCAAAGAGTTAAAGTGTACCACATGGTAAATTCAAAAGGGTGAAGAATGCAGGACTGAAGGTGCTGTATTTAAATGCATGTAGCATTCGGAATAAGGTGCATGAACTCGTGGTGCAATTAGAGATTGGTCGATATGACATTATGGACATCACTGAGTCGTGGCTAAAAGAAGGCCAGAGTTGGGAGCTTACCATCAAAACATATACATTGTATCGAAAGGACAGGCAGGAGAGCACAGGTGGTGCTGTGGCTCTGTTGGTAAGAGATGGAATTACATCTTTAGAAAGAGGTGACAGAGGGTCAGAGAATGCTGAATCTTTGTGGGTGGAATTAAGAAATTGAAGGGTAAAAAAAACATTATGGGAATCATAATGACCTCCAAATAGTAGCCAAGATGTGGGGTTGAGATTGCAAAGGGAGCTGGAAAAGGCATGCAATAAGGGTAATAACACAATTGTAATGGGGGACTTCAATATGCAAGGGGATTGGGAAAATTAGGTTGGTATCAGATCGCAAGAGAGGGAATTTTCTGAATGTCTATGAGATGGCTTTTTAGAGCAACTTGTGCTTGAGCCTACTCAGGGAAAGACTTTCTTGGATTGGGTGTCATAGAATAACCCAGAACTTATCAGGGAGCTGAATATAAAGGAACCCTTAGGAGGCAGTGATCACAGTATGATTGAATTCATACTGCAACTTGAGAGAGGGAAGCATAACTCCTCTCTCATGCCTCTGTAATTCTCTTTATTCCACTGAGATACTGGCACATGTGAGTTGTGCTTCTCTCTCTCAAGTTGCAGTATGAATTCAATCATACTGTGATCACTGCCTCCTAAGGGTTCTTTTACGTTAAGCTCCCTGATAAGTTCTGGGTTATTCTATGACACCCAATCCAAGAAAGCCTTTCCCTGAGTAGGCTCAAGCACAAGTTGCTCTAAAAAGCCATCTCATAGACATTCAGAAAATTCCCTCTCTTGCGATCTGATACCAACCTAATTTTCCCAATCTCCTTGCATATTGAAGTCCCCCATTACAATTGTACAATCCCAGGTGGATTGGAGGAGGATACTGGCAGGAATGATGGCAGAGCAGAGATGGCTGAAGTTTCTGGGAATAATTTGTGTCCCACAGAGGAAGAAGTTCTCAAATGGCAGGGGTAGGCAACTGTAGCTGACAAACGAAGTTAAGGACTGTGTAAAAGCCAAGGAAAGGGCATATAATGTAGCAAAAGTGAGTGGGAAGTTGGATGATTTGGAAAATTTTAAAATCCAACAAAAGGCAACTGAAAAAGCTATAAGAAGGTAAAAGAGGAAATATGAGGGCAGACTAGCCAATAATATAAAGCAGGATACTAAAAGTTTTTCTCATTCATATAAAGAGTAAAATGGAGGTGAGAGCTGATATTTGACCACTCTAAAATGATGCTGGTGAGGTAGTAATGGGGGACAAAGAAATGGCAGAGGAACTTAAAGGGTATTTTGAATGTGTCTTCACTGTGGAAAATACTAGCAGTATGGAGAGTCCTGACAAAGGTTTGCGGCCCGAAACATCAACCGATCTTTTCCACGGATGCTGCCCGACCTGCTGAGTTCCTCCAGCGTGTTGTGAGTGTTGCCAGAGGTCAGTGAGTGTCAGGGAGCAAGAGTGTGTGCTATTGCTATTACAAAGGAAAAAGTGCTAGGCAAGGTCAAAGGACTTAAGGTGGATAAGTCACCTGGACCAGGTGGATGACATCCCAGAGTCCTGAGAGAGATTACTGAAGAGATAACAGATGCATTGGTCATGATCTTTCAAGAATCACTTGATTCTGGCATGCTCACAGAGGACTGGAAGATTGCAAATGTCACTGCACTCTTTAAGGAGGGAGGAAGGCAAAAAAAAAAGGAAATTTTAGGACAGTTTGCCTAACCTGTGGTTGGGAAAGTGTTGGAGTCTATTGTTAAGGATGAGGTTTTGAGGTACTAGGCGACTAATGATAAATTAGGTCAAAGTCAGCATGGTTTCTGTCAAGGGAAATCTTGCCTGACAAATCTGTTAGAGTTCTTCGAGGAAGTAACAAGCAGGGTGGACAAAGGAGAGGCAGTGGATGTCATTTACTTGGATTTTCAGAAGGCATTTGATAAGGTGCCACACGAGGCTGCTCAACGAGATAAAATCTTATGACGTGACAGGAAAGATATTGGCATGGATAGCGGAATGGCTGACAGGCAGGAGATAGTGATTGGGAATATAAGGGGCCTAGGTGGCTGCCAGTGACTAGTGGTGTTCCTAAGGGGTCAGTGTTAGGATCGCTACTTTTCACATTGTTTCTCAATGATATGGATAATGGAATTGATAGCTTTGTGGCAAAGTTTGTGGATGATACAAAGATAGGTGGAGGGGTAGGTAGTGCTGAGGAAGCAATGCAATTGCTGCAAGGCTTAGAAAAATTGGAAGAATGGACAAAAAAGTAGCAGATAGAATACAGTGTTGGGAAATCTGTGACAATGCATTTATGTAAAAGAACAATAGTGTGACTATTATCTAAATGAGGAGAAGGTTCAAACATCAGAGGTGCAGAGGGACTTAGGAGTCCTTGTGCAAGACTCTCAGAAGGTTAATTTACAGGTTGAGTCTGTAGTAAAGAAGGCAAATACAATGCTGACATTTATTTCAAGGGGAATAGAATATAAAAGCAAGGAGATAATGCTGAGGCTTTATAAGGCACTAGTCAGGCTGCACTTGGGGTATTGTCAACAGTTTTGGGCCTCATATCTCAGAAAGGATGTGTTCTCATTGGAGAGAGTCCAGGGAGGTTCACCAGGATGATTCTGGGAATGAAGGAGTTAACATATGAGGAGCATTTGGCAGCTTCGGGCCTGTACTCACCGGAATTTTGAAGAATGTGGGGGGATCTTATTGAAACCTACCAAATGTTAAAAGGACTAGGTAGGGTTTATGTGGAGAGATGTTTCCTATGGTGGGAGTATGCAGAACTAGAGGGCACAGTCTCAAAATTGAGCGGCGACCCTTTAGAACAGAGGAAAGGAGGAATTTTTTTAACCAGAGAGTAGTAAATCTGTGGATGCTCTGCCACAAACTGCGGTGGAGGCCAAGTCCATGGGTATATTTAAGGTAAAAGTTGATAGTTTCCTGATCAGTCAGGGCATCAAAGGATATAGCGAGAAGGCGGGTGTATGAGTTTGAATAGGTTCCAGGATCAGCCATGATGGAATGGCAGAATAGACTCAATGAGCTAAATGGCCTAATTCTTATCCTATGTCTTATGGTCTAATCTCACCCAAATGGAACAGAGCCTCGTAACCCGTAACAAGTAGTGATGGAACATCCTGATCCAAAGGGAACCCTTAAATCCTGATCCTGAGAGACTCTGGCAGGCCTGGGCTGGGGAGACCCGACTAGATTGTTGCCTTGGCTGCTGTCAGGGCCCACATGGAAGTGCTTGAAGGACTAGAAGCACCTACTCCATGCTGTATGTCAATAAATAATGAATACATTTACAATTTCACTTGTGCATAACTTGCAGCTTCTGAAAATTATACATTGTGTACACTTTCCAAATCTGCACTTGAGGCTATGCTAATGAAATGAGATTTGCATACATATCGCAGATTTTCATTTCCTCTGCCTAAAGACAGAAATAAGCCATTCTGGGATAAATTTTGCCAAAAGCAGAAAGGTTTTGCTGTGAGTGAACTCCAAAATGCGATGATGTTCCAATATCTTTGGCAATTTTAAAAGCTTTAGATCCATGGGTTATTACAGTCATTTTCCTTGTGTTGGGGAGTCTTCCTTACTTATTTCTGCCTCCTATACTGGAAAACAGCACAGCATTTATACAGGTCTGTGAAGGTTAATTTTTGCATACTAAATGAAACTGCAAAGCAGTCATTGGTACATTAACAACAGGAATTCTGCAGATGCTGGAAATTCAAGCAACACACATAAAAGTTGCTGGTGAACGCAGCAGGCCAGGCAGCATCTCTAGGAAGAGGTGCAGTCGACGTTTCAGGCCGAGACCCTTCGTCAGGACTAACTGAAGGAAAAGTGAGTAAGGGATTTGAAAGTTGGAGGGGGAGGGGGAGATCCAAAATCATAGGAGAAGACAGGAGGGGGAGGGATGGAGCCAAGAGCTGGACAGGTGATAGGCAAAAGGGATACGAGAGGATCATGGGACAGGAGGTCCGGGAAGAAAGACAAGGGGGGGGGTCCCAGAGGATGGGCAAGGGGTATATTCAGAGGGACAGAGGGAGAAAAAGGAGAGTGAGAGAAAGAATGTGTGTATAAAAATAAGTAACAGATGGGGTACGAGGGGGAGGTGGGGTATTAGCGGAAGTTAGAGAAATCGATGTTCATGCCATCAGGTTGGAGGCTACCCAGACAGAATATAAGGTGTTGTTCCTCCAATCTGAGTGTGGCTTCATCTTTACAGGAGAGGAGGCCGTGGATAGACATGTCAGAATGGGAATGGGATGTGGAATTAAAACGTGTGGCCACTGGGAGATCCTGCTTTCTCTGGCGGACAGAGCATAGATGTTCAGCAAAGCGGTCTCCCAGTCTACATCGGGTCTCGCCAATATATACAAGGCCACATCGGGAGCACCAGACGCAGTATATCACCCCAGCCGACTCACAGGTGAAGTGTTGCCTCACCTGGAAGGACTGTTTGGGGCCCTGAATGGTGGTAAGGGAGGAAGTGTAAGGGCATGTGTAGCATTTGTTCTGCTTACACGGATAAGTGCCAGGAGGGAGATCAGTGGGGAGGGATGGGGGGGACGAATGGACAAGGGAGTTGCGTAGGGAGCGATCCCTGAGGAATGCAGGGGCTGGGGAGGGAAATATGTGCTTAGTGGTGGGATCCCGTTGGAGGTGGTGGAAGTTATGGAGAATAATATGTTGGACCCGGAGGCTGGTGGGATGTTAGGTGAGGACCAGGGGAACCCTATTCCTAGTGGGGTGGCGGGAGGATGGAGTGAGAGCAGATGTACGTGAAATGGGGGAGATGTGTTTAAGAGCAGAGTTGATAGTGGAGGAAGGGAAGCCCCTTTCTTTAAAAAATGAAGACATCTCCCTCGTCCTAGAATGAAAAGCCTCATCCTGAGAGCAGATGCGGCGGAGACGGAGGAATTGCGAGAAGGGGATGGCGTTTTTGCAAGAGACAGGGTGAGAAGAGGAATAGTCCAGATAGCTGTGAGAGTCAGTAGGCTTATAGTAGACATCAGTGGATAAGCTGTCTCCAGAGACAGAGACAGAAAGATCTAGAAAGGGGAGGGAGGTGTCGGAAATGGACCAGGTAAACTTGAGGGCAGGGTGAAAGTTGGAGGCAAAGTTAATAAAGTCAACGAGTTCTGCATGCGTGCAGGAAGCAGCGCCAATGCAGTCGTCGATGTAGCGAAGGAAAAGTGGGGGACAGATACCAGAATAGGCACGGAACATAGATTGTTCCACAAAGCCAACAAAAAGGCAGGCTTGGCTAGGACCCGTACGGGTGTCAAAAAGGCAGGCATAGCTAGGACCCGTACGGGTGTCAAAAAGGCAGGCATAGCTAGGACCCATACGGGTGTCAAAAAGGCAGGCATAGCTAGGACCCATACGGGTGTCAAAAAGGCAGGCATAGCTAGGACCCATACGGGTGACAAAAAGGCAGGCATACGGGTCCGCGCCTATTCTGGTATCTGTCCCCCACTTTTCCTTCGCTACATCGACGACTGCATTGGCGCTGCTTCCTGCACGCATGCAGAACTTGTTGACTTTATTAACTTTGCCTCCAACTTTCACCCTGCCCTCAAGTTTACCTGGTCCATTTCCAACACCTCCCTCCCCTTTCTAGATCTTTCTGTCTCTGTCTCTGGAGACAGCTTATCCACTGATGTCTACTATAAGCCTACTGAATCTCACAACTATCTGGACTATTCCTCTTCTCACTCTGTCTCTTGCAAAAACGCCATCCCCTTCTCGCAATTCCTCCGTCTCCGCCGCATCTGCTCTCAGGATGAGGCTTTTCATTCTAGGACGAGGGAGATGTTTTCCTTTTTTAAAGAAAGGGGCTTCCCTTCCTCCACTATCAACTCTGCTCTTAAACGCATCTCCCCCATTTCACGTACATCTGCTCTCACTCCATCCTCCCGCCACCCCACTAGTAATAGGGTTCCCCTGGTCCTCACCTACCACACCACAAGCCTCCGGGTCCAACATATTATTCTCCGTAACTCCGCCACCTCCAACGGGATCCCACCACTAAGCACATCTTTCCCTCCCCCCCTTTCTCTGCATTCCGCAGGGATCGCTCCCTACGCAACTCCCTCGTCCATTCGTCCCCCCCAACCCTCCCCACTGATCTCCCTCCTGGCACTTATCCGTGTAAGCGGAACAAGTGCTACACATGCCCTTACACTTCCTCCCTTACCACCATTCAGGGCCCCAAACAGTCCTTCCAGGTGAGGCAACACTTCACCTGTGAGTCGGCTGGGGTGATATACTGCGTCCGGTGCTCCCGATGTGGCCTTTTATATATTGGCGAGACCCGACGCAGACTGGGAGACCGCTTTGCTGAACATCTACGCTCTGTCCGCCAGAGAAAGCAGGATCTCCCAGTGGCCACACGTTTTAATTCCACATCCCATTCCCATTCTGACATGTCTATCCACGGCCTCCTCTACTGTAAAGATGAAGCCACACTCAGGTTGGAGGAACAACACCTTATATTCCGTCTGGGTAGCCTCCAACCTGATGGCATGAACATCGACCTCTCTAACTTCCGCTAATGCCCTACCTCTCCCTTGTACCCCATCTGTTACTTATTTTTATACACACATTCTTTCTCTCACTCTCCTTTTTCTCTCTCTGTCCCTCTGAATATACCCCTTGCCCATCCTCTGGGTCCCCCCCCCCTTGTCTTTCTTCCCGGACCTCCTGTCCCATGATCCTCTCGTATCCCTTTTGCCTATCACCTGTCCAGCTCTTGGCTCCATCCCTCCCCCTCCTGTCTTCTCCTATCATTTTGGATCTCCCCCTCCCCCTCCCCCTCCCACTTTCAAATCCCTTACTCACTCTTCCTTCAGTTAGTCCTGACGAAGGGTCTCGGCCTGAAACGTCGACTGTACCTCTTCCTAGAGATGCTGCCTGGCCTGCTGCGTTCACCAGCAACTTTTATGTGTGTTCATTGGTACATTAGTCATTTTGACTTTAGATGTTTTGCGGGTAATTCAACCTTGTGGTTGAACTCAAAGCTGAATTTTCTACTGCATTCAATCTGAAATTAAAGATAATAATGGTGCAGGCATAGTAGAGAACAAGTATATTAGCAGGATTAAAGTTATGCAGCAGGAAGAATGTATTTAAGATACCTTGTAGCAATAAGCTGCTGAATGGAGCAGTCCAAATAAATGCGATCTCATCTTTTCAAAGTTTAATTAGGGGATTATCAGATTCATACTTAATCAACTGTATCCATGTAAGTAAGGTTTCTAAAGGACTTCAAAGTTTATCCCTTTAAATAATAGAAACCTGTTGCCTTGTGATAATAATGTTTTTGTTATATTAATGATGCAGAGCATTTGAAAAATGTGATTGCCTAGCTAGCTAACAGAAATAAATAGCTGGTGCTTTCTTTACTAAGCATGTGTGATAAAATCATTCCTTTGGTAAGAATACTCTAAAGAGTTGTATCAACTGAAAACGAATGCATAAAACACTACTTTCTGATCACAGATTTGTCAGTATGTCCATTAGGAATAACCAGAGACCGTATGATTGACTGGAAACCATTTTGCCTACAGCCACCAGAGATCTTTAGTTTCCTTCATTTACTTTGGAAAGAACTTTTAGAGAGGCAACATATCTTTCAGTAAATGATTCAATAGTCTTCTGTGTCCAATACAGCAGATGCTAGTGAATTGCTCGGCTTTTCTTTTGACATCTCTAGGTTCAAAATGAGTTATGGATCACAAGATTAAACCTGTAATCTAATGTTCAGATAGAATCCACTCCCTTTGGACAGCTCCAGTGATGTCACGTTCAATCTTATTTCCCATCCAGTGTGGAGTTTATAAATTCTCCCTGCGAACCCCTGGCTTTTCTGCAAGTGCTCTGGTTTCCTTCCACATCCCAAAGGCATGCAGTTGACAGTGTAATTGGCCACTGTAAATTGCCCCTAATATGTGGGTGAATAACAGAGTCCAGGAGAAGTTGTTGAGAATGTTGGGAAAATGAAGTGAAATTAGCATAGAATTACGATAAATGAGTGCTTTATGGTTGATGCGGACTCACTGGGCTGAAGGGACTCAAAGGGTGTGGGACCTTGTCAAAGGCCTTACTGAAGTCCATATAGACAACATCCACCACTTTACCCTCGTCAACTTTCCTAGTAACCTCTTCAAAAAATTTACTAAGATTTGTCAAACATGACCTTCCACACACAAATCCATGTTGACTGTTCCTAATCAGTCCCTGTCTAACTAGATAATTATATATACCATCTCTAAGAATACTTTCCATCAATTTACCCACCACTGATGTCAAACTCTTAGAACCGTTTTCAAACAATGGAACAACATGAGCAATACGTCAAACCTCCGGCACCATGCCCGTTTCTAATGACATTTGAAATATTTCTGAAGTAGTAAAATGGATGCAGCAGTGGCTGGATGGGAGACGCCAGAGAGAGGTGGTGGATAACTGTTTGTCAGATTGGACGCCGGTGACTAGTGGTGTGCCTCAGGGATCTCTACTGGGTCCAGTGTTGAAATTGTACAAGGCATTGGTGAGGCCAAATTTGGAGTATTGTGTACAGTTTTGGTCACCAAATTATAGGAAAGATGTCAACAAAATAGAGAGAGTACAGAGAAGATTTACTAGAATGTAACCTGGGTTTCATCACTTAAGGTTGAACAAGTTGGGTCTTTATTCTTTGAAACGTAGAAGGTTGAGGGGGGCTTGATAAAGGTATTTAAAATTATGAGGGGGATAAACAGAGTTGACGTGGATAGGCTTTTTCCATTGAGAGTGGGATTGAGAGTGGGGGAGATTCAAACAAGAGGACATGAGTTGAGAGTTAAAGGGCAAAAGATTAGGGGTAACACGAGGGGAACTTCTTTACTCAGAGACTGGTAGCTGTGTGGAATGAGCTTCCAGCAGAAGTGGTTGAGGCAGGTTCGATGTTGTTGTTTATAGTTAAATTGGACAGCTATATGTACAGGAAAGGAATGGAGGGTTATGGGCTGAGTGCAGGTCGGTGGGACTAGGTGAGAGTAAGAGTTCGGCATAGACTAGAAGGGCCGAGATGGCCTGTTTCCGTGCTGTAATTGTTATATGGTTATATATGGTTATATGGATACTGCTCTTGCTCAGCTGGTTGTACTGGAGAGGACAATACTGCATAGCTCAATGCATTCTTGACTTCACTGTGTGCATAGGTACAAACTGTGATTGAGCTTGGGTGTTGTCAAATATGACCCCTGAGTCTGCTGGATCTAGTCTTGTGTCTAGTGCTGAAAGACATTTCATATCTGACTCATCACCATTATGCCAACCTTATGCCACCTTTATACCAATGTATTAGTGGCTCTACCAGAGGTATGATCTGTGGTAGAGCCACTGCCTCAAGGCACCAGAGACCTGGGTTCGCAACTCAAAGTAAATTTATTATCAAAGTACACATATGTCACCATTTACAACCCTGAGATTTGTTTTCTTGCGGGCACACTCAGCAAATCTATAGAATAGTTACTATAACAGGGTCAATGAAAGATTAACCAGAGTGCAGAAGGCAACAAACTGTGCAAATGTAAATATAAATAAATAGCAATAAATAACAACGAGACATGAGATAATGAGATAAAGAATCCTTAAAAGTGAGATTGATTGTGGGAACATTTCAATGATGGGGCAAGTGAGTGTAGCCATTCCTCCCCACCTTTCATTCAAGAGCGTGATGGTTGAAGCGTAGTAACTGTTCCTGAACCTGGCGGTACAAGTCCTGAGGCCCTTGTACCTTCTACCTGATGGCAGCATTGAGAGGAGAGCATGATCTGTGTGGGTAGGGGAAATCTCTGATGATGGATGCTGCTTTCCTATGACAGTGTTTCACGTAGATGTGCTCAGTGGTTGGGAGGGCTTTACCTGTGATGTAGTGGGCCGAATCCACTACCTATTGTAGGACTTTCCATTCAAAGGCATTGGCATTTCCATACCAGGCTGTGATGCAGACAGCCACTACACTCTCCATTACACATCTATCGAAGTTTGTCAAAGTTCTGGATGTCATGCCAAATCTCCATAGACTCCAAAGGAAGATGAGGCGCTTCCATGCCTTCTTCGTAGTTGAACATGTGCTGGGTCCAGGACAGGGCCCCTGAAATAGTATCACCTAGAAATATAACATTATTAACCCTTTCCACCCTATGGACCTCTGGCTTTTCTCTCCTGAAGTCTATAATCATTTCCTTGGTCTTACCGACATTGAGTAAGGGGCTGTTATTATGACACCACTCAGCCCAGATTTTCAATCTCCCATCTATATGCTGATTCATCACCACTTTTGATTTGGCCCACAACAGTGGTGTCATCAGCAAATTTGAATACGGTATGGGAACTGTGCTTAGCCACACTGTCAAAGATGTAAAGCAAGTAGGGCAGGGGGCAAAGCACACATCCCTGTGGTGCACCTGTGTTGATGGAGTGATGGAGATGGTGGAGAAGATGTTGTTGCCAATCTGAACTGACTGTGGTCTACAAGTGAGGATCAGATTGCACAAGGAGGCATTGAGGTCAAGGTTTTGGAGCTTATTGATTAGTTTTGAAGGGATGATAGTATTGAATGCTGAGCTGTTTTGATAAAGAGCATCCTGATGTATGTATCTTTACTGTCCAGATGTTCCAGGGTTGAGTGAAGAGCCAATGAGATGGCATCTGCTGTGGATTTGTTGCTCCCGTAGGCAAATTGATGTGGATCCAAGTTGCCTCTCAGGCAGGAGGTGATATGTTTCAACATCAGCCTCTCAAAACACTTCATCACTGTGGATGTAAATGCAACTGGGTGATCGTCATTGAGGCAGGTCACCATGCTCTTCTTGAACACTGGTATAATTGATGTCTGCTTGCAACAGATGGGTACCACACACTGCTGAAGAGAGAGGTTAAAGATCACAGTGAACATAGAAACATAGAAACTTAGAAAATAGGTGCAGGAGTAGGCCATTCGGCCCTTTGAGCCTGCACCACCATTCACAGACATAGACATAGAATAGTACAGCACAGTACAGGCCCTTCGGCCCACAATGTTGTGCCGACCCTCAAACCCTGCTTCCCATATAAGCCCCCACCTTAGATTCCTCCATATACCTGTCCAGTAGTCTCTCAAACTTCACTAGTGTATCTGCCTCCACCACTGACTCAGGCAGTGCATTCCACACACCAACCACTCTCTGAGTAAAAAACCTTCCTCTAATATCCCCCTTGAACTTCCCACCCCTTACCTTAAAGCCATGTCCTCTTGGATTGAGCAGTGGTGCCCTGGGGAAGAGGCCCTGGCTATCCACTCTATCTATTCCTCTTATTATCTTGTACACCTCTATCATGTCTCCTCTCATCCTCCTTCTCTCCAAAGAGTAAGGCCCTAGCTCCCTTAATCTCTGATCATAATGCATACTTTCTAAACCAGGCAGCATCCTGGTAAATCTCCTCTGTACCTTTTCCAATGCTTCCACATCCTTCCTATAGTGAGGTGACCAGAACTGGACACAGTACTCCAAGTGTGGCCTAACCAGAGTTTTATAGAGCTGCATCATTACATCGCGACTCTTAAACTCTATCCCTCGACTGATAAAAGCTAACACCTCATAAGCTTTCTTAACTACCCTATTCACCTGTGAGGCAACTTTCAAGGATCTGTGGACATGTACCCCAAGATCCCTCTGCTTCTCCACACTACCAAGTATCCTGCCATTTACTTTGTACTCTGCCTTGGAGTTTGTCCTTCCAAAGTGTACCACCTCACACTTCTCCGGGTTGAACTCCATCTGCCACTTCTAAGCCCACTTCTGCATCCTATCGATGTCTCTCTGCAATCTTTGACAATCCTCTACACTATCTACAACACTACCAACCTTTGTGTCGTCTGCAAACTTGCCAACCCACCCTTCTACCCCAACATCCAGGTCTTTAATAAAAATCACGAAAAGTAGAGGTCCCAGAACAGATCCTTGTGGGACACCACTAGTCACAATCCTCCAATCTGAATGTATTCCCTCCACCACCACCCTCTGCCTTCTGCAGGCAAGCCAATTCTGAATCCACCTGGCCAAACTTCCCTGGATCCCATGCCTTCTAACTTTCTGAATTAGCCTACCGTGTGGAACCTTGTCAAATGCCTTACTAAAATCCATATAGATCACATCCACTGCACTACCCTCAGCTATATGCCTGGTCACCTCCTCAAAGAACTCTATCAGGCTTGTTAGACATGATCTGCCCTTCACAAAGCCATGCTGACTGTCCCTGATCAGACCATGATTCTCTAAATGCCTATAGATCCTATCTCTAAGAATCTTTTCCAACAGCTTTCCCACCACAGACGTAAGGCTCACTGGTCTATAATTACCCGGACTATCCCTACTACCTTTTTTGAACAAGGGAACAACATTCGCCTCCCTCCAATCCTCCAGTACCATTCCCGTAGACAACGAGGACATAAAGATCCTAGCCAGAGACTCAGCAATCTCTTCCTTCGCCTCGTGGAGCAGCCTGGGGAATATTCCGTCAGGCCCCGGGGACTTATCTGTCCTAATGTATTTTAACAACTCCAACACCTCCTCTCCCTTAATATCAACATGCTCCAGAACATCAACCTCACTCATATTGTCCTCACCATCATCAAGTTCCCTCTCATCGGTGGATACCGAAGAGAAGTATTCATTGAGGACCTCACTCACTTCCACAGCCTCCAGGCACATCTTCCCACCTTTATCTCTAATCGGTCCTACCTTCACTCCTGTCATCCTGTTTTTTTCACATAGTTGAAGAATGCCTTGGGGTTTTCCTTTACCCTACTCGCCAAGGCCTTCTCATGCCCCCTTCTTGCTCTTCTCAGCACCTTCTTAAGCTCCTTTCTTGCTTCCCTATATTCCTCAATAGACCCATCTGATCCTTGCTTCCTAAACCTCATGTATGCTGCCTTCTTCCAACTGACTAGATTTTCCACCTCACTTGTCACCCATAGTTCCTTCACCCTACGATTCTTTATCTTCCTCACCGGGACAAATGTATCCCTTACATCCCGCAAGAGATCTCTAAACATGGACCACATGTCCATAGCACAATTCCCTGCAAAAACATCATCCCAATTCACACCTGCAAGTTCTAGCCTTATAGCCTCATAATTTGCCCTACCCCAATTAAAAATTTTCCTGTGCTCTCTGATTCTATCCTTTTCCATGATAATGCTAAAGGCCAGGGAGCGGTGGTCACTATCCCCCAGATGCTCACCCACTGAGAGATCTGTGACCTGACCTGGTTCATTACCTAGTACCAGATCAAGTATGGCATTCCCCCTGGTCAGCCTGTCCACATACTGTGACAAGAATCCATCCTGGACACACTTAACAAACTCTGCCCCATCTAAACCCTTGGAACGAATCAGGTGCCAATCAATATTAGGGAAGTTAAAGTCACCCATGATAACAACCCTGTTATTTTTGCACCTTTCCAAAATCTGCATCCCAATCTGCTCCTCTGTATCTCTGCTGCTACCAGGGGGGCTATAGAATACCCCCAGTAGAGTAACTGCTCCCTTCCTGTTCCTGACTTCCACCCATATTGACTCAAAAGAGGATCCTGCTACATTATCCACCCTTTCTGTAGCTGTAATAGTATCCCTGACCAGTAATGCCACCCCTCCTCCCCTTTTTCCGCCCTCTCTATCCCTTTTAAAGCACTGAAATCCAGGAATATTGAGAATCATGGCTGATCATCCAACTCAGAACCCTGTACCAGCCTTCCCTCCATACCCCCTGATCCCTTTAGCCACAAGGGCCATTTCTAACTCCCTCTTAAATATAGCCAATGAACTGGCCTCAACTGTTTCCTGTGGCAGAGAATTCCACAGATTTACCACTCTCTGTGTGAAGAAGTTTTTCCTAATCTCGGTCCTAAAGGCTTCCCCTTTACCCTCAAACTGTGACCCGTCGTTCTGGACTTGCCGAACATCGGGAACAATCTTCCTGTATCTAGCCTGTCCAATCCCTTTAGGATTTTATATGTTTCAACAAGGTCCCCCCTCAATTTTCTAAATTCCAACCAGTATAAGCCTGGTCTATCCAGTCTTTCATCATATGAAAGTCCTGCCATCCCAGGAATCAATCTGGTGAACCTTCTTTGTACTCCCTCTATGGCAAGAATGTCTTTCCTCAGATTAGGGGACCAAAACTGCACACAATACTCCAGGTGTGGTCTCACCAAGGCCTTGTACAACTGCAGTGGTACCTCCCTGCTCCTGTACTTGAATCCTCTTGCTATGAATGCCAGCATACCATTCGCCTTTTTCACCACCTGCTGTACCTGCATGCCCACTTTCAATGACTGGTGTATAATGACACCCGGGTCCCGTTGCACTTCCCCTTTTCCTAATCAGCCACCATTCAGATAATAATCTGTTTTCCTATTTTTGCCACCAAAGTGGATAACCTCACATTTATCCACATTAAATTGCATCTGCCATGAATTTGCCCACTCACCTGACCTATCCAAGTCACTCTGCATCCTCCTCACAGCTAACACTGCCGCCCAGCTTCGTGTCATCCGCAAACTTGGAGATGCTGCATTTAATTCCCTTATCTAAGTCATTAATATATATTGTAAACAACCGGGGTCCCAGCACTGAGCTTTGCGGTACCCCGCTAGTCACTGCCTGCCATTCTGAAAAGGTCCCGTTTATTCCCACTCTTTGCTTCCTGTCTGCCAACCAATTCTCTATCCACATCAATACCTTACCCCCAAAACCGTGTGCTTTAAGTTTGCACACTAATCTCCTGTGTGGGACCTTGTCAAAAGCCTTTTGAAAATCCAAATATACCACATCCACTGGTTCTCCCCTATCCACTCTACTAGTTACATCCTCAAAAAATTCTATGAGATTCGTCAGACATGATTTTCCTTTCACAAATCCATGCTGACTTTGTCCGATCATTTCACCACTTTCTAAATGTGCTGTTATCACATCTTTGATAACTGACTCTAGCATTTTCCCCACCTCCGATGTTAGGCTAACTGGTCTATAATTCCCCGGTTTCTCTCTCCCTCCTTTTTTAAAAACTGGGGTTACAATAGCCACCCTCCAATCCTTAGGAACTAGTCCAGAATCTAAAGAGTTTTGAAAAATTACCACTAATGCATCCACTATTTCTTGGGCTACTTCCTTAAGCACTCTGGGATGCAGACCATCTGGCCCTGGGGATTTATCTGCCTTTAATCCCGTCAATTTACCTAACACCACTTCCCTACTAACATGTATTTCCTTCAGTTCCTCCATCTCACTAGACCCTCTGTCCCCTACTATTTCCGGAAGATTATTTATGTCCTCCTTCGTGAAGACAGAACCAAAGTAGTTATTCTATTGGTCTGCCATGTCCTTGTTCCCCATAATCAATTCACCTGTTTCTGTCTGTAAGGGACCTACGTTTGTCTTAACCAATCTTTTTCTTTTCACATATCTATAAAAGCTTTTACAATCAGTTTTTATGTTCCCTGCCAGTTTTCTCTCATAATCTTTTTTCCCTTTCCTAATTAAACCCTTTGTCCTCCTCTGCTGGACTCTGAGTTTCTCCCAGTCCTCAGGTGAGCCACTTTTTCTGGCTAATTTGTATGTTTCTTCTTTGGAATTGATACTATCCCTAATTTCCCTTGTCAGCCATTGGTGCACTACCTTCTCTGATTTATTCTTTTGCCAAACTGGGATGAACAATTGTTGTAGTTCATGCATGCGATCTTTAAATGCTTGCCATTGCATATCCACCGTCAACCCTTTTAAGTGTCATTTGCCAGTCTATCTTAGCTAATTCACATCTCATACCTTCAAAGTTACCCTTCTTTAAGTTCAGAACCTTTGTTTCTGAATTAACTATGTCACTCTCCATCTTAATGAAGAATTCCACCATATTATGGTCACTCTTACCCAAGGGGCCTCTCGCGACAAGATTGCTAATTAACCCTTCCTCATTGCTCAATACCCTGTCTGGAATAGCCTGCTCTCTAGTTGGTTCCTCGACATGTTGGTTCAAAAAACCATCCCGCATACATTCCAAGAAATCCCCTTCCTCAGCACCCTTACCAATTTGGTTCACCCAATCTATATGTAGATCGAAGTCACCCATTTTAACTGCCGTTCCTTTATTGCACGCATTTCAAATTTCCTGTTTAATGCCATCCCCAACTTCACTACTGCTACTACTGTTAGGTGGCCTGTACACAACTCCCACCAGTGTTTTCTGCCCCTTAGTGTTATGCAGCTCTACCCATATCGATTCCACATCCTCCCGGCTAATGTCCTTCCTTTCTATTGCGTTAATCTCCTCTCTAACCAGCAACGCCACCCCACCTCCTTTTCTTTCATGTCTATCCCTCCTGAATATTGAATATCCCTGAATGTTGAGCTCCCATCCTTGGTCACCCTGGAGCCATGTCTCTGTGATCCCAACTATATCATAATCATTAATAACATACCAGACAGTTGGTCAGCACATCAGCTTCAGAGACCAAGATCATAGGATCATTGGGAGATGTGGGGGTTTGCAATGGTTTCTCTATTTTCTAACGAACAAAGTGAGCATAGAAGGCATTATATTCATCTGCCCTGCTCTCACCTAAGTCACTTGATTTAACTTTGTGGGAGGTGATAGCATTCAAGCCCTGCCACAGCTGTCGAAGATCCTTCGTTGATTCAAGTTTTGCCCAGAATTTCCACTTTGCCCGTGAGTTCACTTTCCAGAGATCATACCTGATCACACCTCTTGTAGCTTTCTTATTCTCCAGACTTGAATGTCTTTGATCTGGCCCTCAGCAGATTTCAGATCTCATGGTTCATCCAGGGCTTCTGACTGGGGAAGATTCTGAATGATTTAGTGGGGACACCCTTATCTATAGCCGTTTTAATAAAGTCCATGACAATCGTGGTGTATTCGTTCAGATCTGCAGATGAGTGCTTTAACACTGCCCAGTCCACTGACTCAAAGCAATCCTATAATCGCTCCTCTGCCTCCCACGACCTCCTCTCTGTTGTCCTCGTCTCTGGAGCCTTGCTTTTTAGCCTCTGCCTGTATGCAGGTAGGAAAAGGACAGCAAAGTGATCCGATTTACCAAAATATGGTCTGGGCATGGAACGGTAGGCACCTGACCTCTGTGTGGAGTTTACACGTTCTCCCTGTTATTGTGGGATTTTCCTCTGAGTTCTTTTGTTTCCATATCCCAAACATGTGCTTCTTGGTAGATTAATGGGTCACTGTCGATTGCTCAGTTGATTGGTTGATTGGTAGTCTGGAAGGAGTTGAAGAGAATGCAGGGATAATGAAAGATGGGATTAATGTAAATAGATGTTGATAGTTGGGGTGAATTCAGTGGGCCTGTTTCCATGCTGTAGCTCTCTGTAGTTCTGCTTGGATGGAGTCAATGACCTGGATTGAAAATTGTTATTATTTCAATAGATACCAATGTTTTACTTAATTTTTTACCAGTTAAATGTGTCTTAAGTGTATTGCAGGGCTACTCCATCAGTGAGCTGCTCGTTGATCAGAGTAGCTGGACTGGTGTCAGAGGCAGAGCTGGCTGAGGTTTCGAAGGGGTCAGTCAGGATGTTGGAGAAGGAGCCAGTGAGGTGTTGAAGGAGCCAACGAGGTGTCGAAGGAGTCAGTCGGGGTAGTGAAGGAGCTGGTCAGGATATTGGAGGAGGCCACCGATGTGTTGAAGGAGCTGGTCTGGGTTCGGAGGAGCTGACCTGGCTGCAGACCGTGTTGCTGCCTGCTACTCAGAAGCATCGGAGTTAGTGCAGTATAACCCTGGGAGATTATCTCAGACATTTCACTTGTGATTCCAGGACTCTCTTGGACATTGACAATGTAAGTTGCCGCAGGCCTTTTACCCTTCCCTGGAGGGACAGGCAATATGGGAGCAGTGTAGCCTCGGTTGTAGTGAGAACTAGGCCTCAAGCCCTGGGCTTGCCTGCTGCTGCAGACTATGTGAGAAGACACGGAAGCGTTGTAGTGTGGTATCTGTACTCGGCTGGGGCCTGGCCCATCAGCGCTGCCCTCCCGTGTTCGAGCAGTGGGATGACAGGCTGAATTGCATGCATCTGCACACTGCCGGGAGACTGTACCATCGATTGCTGGCCATTGTCACTCAGGATCTTGGACTATAATGTAAATGTTTTTTTTTGAGTGAATATGCTTCTTTGATCACTATTTTGAATGTTTACTTGCAATTTTGAATGTTTTGCATCTTGGCCCCAAAGGAACACTGTCTCATTCAGCTGTATCTATGTATGATTTGAATGATAATTAAACTTGATTTGATTTGATTTATTGACAGTGAGATGCCCAACTCAATTGGACCATGGAACCAGAAAAGTTTAGTGTGGCCATTGGGACTTCATGTCATCTCCTGAAGCACTGTGAGGTTGTGCTAAAGGATTGTGTTCTGTACCCACAGTATTTATGTAGCTGGTTCGGTTCATTTGAGTTTCTGATCAATGGTGACTGCCCCACTCCCCTCAACGCCAATTCAGGATATCGATAGCGGGGGATTCAGTGATGAATTCCACTAGAGTTAAGCGTAATGTTTAGGCTTTCTCTTGTTGAAGATAAATTGAACATTGTGCAATTACAGAAAGTATCCTCATTTCAGATCTTATGATGCAAGGATGTTCACTGATGAGGTAGCTGATAATGGGCAGGCTTAGGATATTGTCCCTAGGAATTCCTAAATGTGCTCTTCTGGAACTGGGATGATTGATCTTCAAAAATGTGACACACTGTCTTTGGGTGAGTATGACTCCAATCACTGGTGCTCTTTCCCCCAGTGCACAGTGACTACAGTTTTATCAGAGGTCCTTGACGCCGAAATAAATGATACATGGATCTATGATGTTGTGGCCATTACAGAGACTTGGTTGAGAGAGAGACAGGAATGTGTGCTTAATGTTCCAGAGTTTTGATGTTTTAGAAAAGATGGAGAAGGAGGTAAATGTGGGGGGTTGGAATTGCACTACTAATCAGGGACAACATCACAGCTGCACTCAGAGAGGACATAATGGAAGGCTCATCCACTGAGTCCATATGGATAGAACTAAAAATAGGAAGGGTGCGATCACTCTGACCCCTCCCCCCCCCAAATAGCTACCAGGGCATTGAAGAACAGATATGCAGGCAGATTAAGGAAAGGTGTAAAAACAATAAGCTTGTTGTTATGGAGGACTTAAACTTCTCGAAGATAAACTGGGACCTTTTTAGTCTTTATATTTGACAGAATTTGTTTGGTACATAAAGGAGGGCTACTTAAATCAATATCTAGATAGTCCAACAAGAGGAGGAGCTGTACAGGATCTGGTGTTGGGGAATGAGCCTGGCCAGGTGACTGACATTTCAGTGGGTGAGCAGTTAGGGAGCAGTGACCGCAACTCGTTAAGTTTTAAGATAGCCACAGATAAGGATAAGTATGGACTTATCCTTAAGGGAGAGTACTACATTGGAGCAGGGCAAATTATGAGAGCATTACTGAGGAACTAGTTAATTGGGAAAAGCTGTTTTTTGGGCAAGTCCACATCTGACGTGTGGAGGGTGTTTAAAGCCTAACTGTAGAGTGCAGGACAGGGGTGTTCCAGTCAGATGGAAGGATGGCAAGGTAAGAGAACCTTGGATGTCAAGAAAGGTGATGAATTTTGTCAAGCAGAAAAAGGAAAAGCATGTAAAGCTTAGGAAGCTTGAATCAAACAGAGCCCTTGAGGATTATACAGAAGCCAGAAAAGAACTCAATGAGGGAGTTAGGAAAGCAAGAAGGGGCCATGAAAAGTCCTTGGCAAGTAAGATTAAAGAGAATCCCAAGGCATTATATACATACATCACGAGCAAGAGGATAATTAGGGAGAAGTTAGGACCACTCAAGGATAACATGGGGAACATTTGCTTGGATGCGAAGGATGTGGGTGAGGTCCTTAATGAGTACTTTACATCAGTATTTGCTAAGGCGAAGGATGTGGGGGATAGGGAGATCAGTGACAAGAGTATTCATGTGCCAGGGAATTTCAAAGTAAATGAGGAGTTAGTGTTCAGTCTCTTAAAGAGCATTGAAGTGGTAAGTCCTCAGGGCCTGTTGCAATATACCTCAGGTTATTGAGAGGCAAGTGAAGAGATTTCTGGGGCCTTGGCCAATATCTTTGTGTTCTCTCTAGCCACAAGCAAAGATCCCAGAGGACTGGCAAGTAGTTAATATTGTTCCATTATTCAATAAGGGAACCAGGGATAATCCTGGAAACTATAGACCAGTGAGTCTCATGTCAGTGTTAGGGAAATTAATGGAGGGAATTGATAGGGATAGGATTTATGTGCAATTGGAAAATCATGGCCTAATTAAGGAGAGCCAGCTTGGATTTGTACAGGGAAGTTGTGCCTTACTGACTTGAGAAAGTTTTTTTGACAAGGTGATGAGGGTAATTGATGAAGGTAGATCTGTGGATGTTGTCTACATGGATTTTAGTAAGGTGTTTGACAAAGTCGCTCATGGAAGACTCATCCAGAAGATTAAGCTGCATGAGCTCCGTGGTGAATTGGCCGTTTGAATTCAGAATTGGCTTGCCCATCGAAGACAGAGGGTAGTGGTTGGAAGAGGTCTGTGATTAATGGTATTCTGTAGGGATCTGTGTTGGGACCTCTTCTGTTTGTGATGTATATAAATGACCTGGATGAAAATATAAATGAGTAGGTTAGTAAATTTGTAGATGATAGAAAGACTGATGGTGTTGTGGATAGTGTAGATGACAGACAAAGAATACAGTGAGATATACATCAGTTGCAGATACGGGTGGAAAAATTGCAGATAGTTTAACCCAGCTAAATGTGAAGTATTGCACCTTAGTAGGTCAAATGTAAAGTGACAGTATAAAGGCAAGACCCTTAACAGTGTTGATGAGCAGAGGGATCTTGGGGTCCAAGTTCATATCTCCCTAAGAGTGGCTACACAGGCTGATAGGGCGGTTAAGAAGGCATTTGGCATGCTTGCCTTTATTAGTCAAGATATTGTGTTTTAAATTCAGGAGATTGTGTTGCAGCTTTATAAAACTCTAGTTAGGCTAGGTCTGGAGTATTGCACACAGTTCTGGTCGTCCCATTATAGCAAGGATGTCGAGGCTTCAGAGAAGGTGCAGAAGAGATTTATCAGAATGGGCAAGTGCTATAATGAGAGCCTGGACAAACTTGGGCTGCTTTCTGTGGAGCAGCGGAGCTGAGGGGAGATTCTTTTACTCAGAGTGGTGGGTGCCTGGAATATGCTTCCTGGGGGGTGGTGGTGGAGGCAGATACATTAGAGACTTTTGAGATGCTTAGATAGGCACATGAATGTGAGGAAAATGGAAGGATGTAGACATTGTGCAGGCAGGAGGGATTAGTTTAGTTGGCCATTTGATCACTAATTCATTTGGTTTGGCACGACATTGTGGGCTGAAGGGCCTGTCCCTGTGCTGTGCTGTTCTCTGTTCTATGCTCTGTTCTTCATCAAATGCTACCTTAGTATTAAAAGAAGTTACCTCATCATCATGTTACTGTTCTTGGCAGCTTGCTGTCTACAAATGGGATGTGTGTTCCCATATTCCTGCAGAGGCTACACTTTAGCAGCAAGGTATTGTAAATCTCAGTTATTGTCAGTCTTTTTGAACTGATGACAGCATTGTGCTTGTTAATGCTGTTAACAATTCCAAACTTTTTTCATATCTGCCAACCTAGCTGACATCTGTGTCTGGGACTCTTGTCTCATTTAGAATCACAGAACACTATAGTACAGAAAAGGGCCCTTTGGCCTATCTAGTCTGTGCAAAACTATTATGCTGCCTAGTCCCACTAACCTGCATCTGGACCATAGCTCTCCATAGCCTTCCCATCCATGCACCTATCCAGATTTCTCTTAAGTGTTGAAATCGAATCCACGTCCACCATTTCCACCAGCAGCTCTTTCCACAATCTCACCACCCTCTGAGTGAAGAAGTTCCCCCTCATGTTCCTCTTTCAAATCCTTCACCTGTGGCCATTAATTTTAATCACACAGAAACTCAGTGGAAAAAGCCTGCTTGCGTTTACCCTATCTATACCCCTCATAATTTTGTATATCTCTATCAAATCTGCCCTCATTCTCCTATGGTCCAGGGAATAGTCCTAACTTATTCAAACTTTCCTGAGAACTCAGGTCCTCAAGTCCTGGCAATATCCTTGTCAATTTTCACTGCACTCTTGCAAGCTTAGTTCCCTGGGATCTTGGAATTTCAATTCCCGGATCCCTCTGTTCTACTGTAATCCTCAGTGCCCTACTGCTCACTGTGCAAGTCCTACCCTGGTTTATCCTCCTAAAGTGCAACACTTTACACTTGGCTGCATGCTATCTGCCATTTTTACAGCTGGTCCAGATCCCATTGCAAGCTTTGATAGCTTGCAGTGGGGCATGTTCAACGACTCATCTGTTGATCTGAATGAATACACTATGGTTGTCATGAACTTTATAAAAATAATTGTAGACAAATTTGTCCTCACAAAACCATTTAGACTCTTCCCCAACCAGAAGCCCTGGATGAACCCTGAGATCCACAATCGGCCAGGTCAGAGGCATTCAAGTGTGGTGACTAAGAAAGCTACAAAAGGTGCTGGTATGACCTCCGGAAAGCCATCTCATGGGCGAAGTGGCAATTCCGAACTGAACTTGAATCACTGAAGGATGCTCGACAGCTGTGGCAGGGTTTAAATACAGTACTATCACCTCTTATAAAGTAAAATCAAATAACATAGGCTACAACAGGGTTTCACCTCCAGATGAGCTAAATGCCTTCTATGCTCACTTTGACCATCAAAACAAAGAGTCAGAAAGTATTAAAAGTTCAAAAGTTAATTTATTATCAAAGTGTGTATACAGTAAACAACTCTGAGATTCTTCTCCAGATAGCCACAAAACTTTAACCATGGAAGTCAGTTCAAAGAGAGACAGCAAATCGACCTCCCACCCCGACACACAAAAAAGAATGGCAATGTGATCATTAACAACCCCTCGCTGTCCCCCCACAGAACGCAACGAAAATATCGGCCCTCAAGTTCCCATCCGCTGCACAAAAACTAACAAAAATGCAACAAGAACATCAACCCCAAAATACCCCTCCTCTGCACAAGAAACCAACAAGAAAGAACAAGTGAAAACACAGAATATAAGAACCATAAGACTGAAAGTCCTTAGTCCATATTCCCAATCCATAAATACAGAAACTTGGTAATCTTCCGACATCACTGACAGAGAAAGGCACCGCTTGAACACGGAGGCCTACCCTCTGGGCATAGCATAATGCCACACAGGCTTTTTCTCCAGCAGCATAGCATTCCCATCAGCAAATAAAAGGCTGGTAGTTGGCACTCTCCTCACATATTCACCCCGATGTTCCTATCTTCCTCATTGCTTTAATCGGCAAAATGGTGTCGCACATCGGCTCTTGACCCTTGAGGCCCATGCTCGCTGCTTCTCAGTATCTTTTCAGAGACAACGAAGCATTGAATCACTCAATCTGTATCCAAACTGTAAATGGCAAGCTGTAACATTTGCAGGAACACATTTAAGATGAAAAACAAATGCAAAAGAAGTGAAATAAACAGTTTCGTGGTCTTTCCAAAGATGTTGACCAAGGCACCATCATGAACTCCCAAAGCTCCTGATGGTCCTGTGATTTTAATCTTTAAGGCTGACATGTGAGCATCATTCAGGAGGGCGAACTCATGGAAAGCATCCAGCTCAGATGGGGTACCTGGCCAGGTACTACAGAACTGTGCTGATCGACTGGCTGGAGTGTTCACTGAGATCTTTAACCGCTCACTTCAACAGTCTGAGGTACCCACCTGTTTCAAACAAATGTCAATTATACCAGTGACTAAGAAGAATGTGTAATCTGCCTCAATGACTATATTCCAGTAGCATTTACATCCACAGTGATGAAGTGTTTTGAGTAATCCTTTTGCTCTTAACATGTCTGTAGAATCCTTTAGGTTTCTTCCTCACTTTGTCTGCAAGAGCAACTGCATGCCAGCCTCTTAGCACTTCTGATTTCTTTCCTCTTGCATTTTTTATTCTCCTGAAGTATCTCATTTTTTCCTACATGCTTATACCTGACGTGCTTCTCTTTTTTTACCTTAACCAGGACCTGAATATCTCTCTTAAACCAAGCTCCCTAAACATGTTATCCTTGTCTTTTTTTTCTGACAGGCACCTACAATCTTTGTACTCTCAGAATTTCACTTTTGAAGGCCTCCCACTTGCATAGTAACATAGAAACATAGAAAACCTACAGCACAATAAAGGCCCTTTGGCCCACAAAGTTGTGCTGAACATGACCTTAGAAATTACTAGAGTTACCCGTAACCCTCTATTTTTCTAAGCTTCATATACCTATCCAAAAGTCTCTTAAAAGACCTAATTGTATCCACCTCCACCACTGTTGCCGGCAACCCATTCCATGCACTCACCACTCTCTGAGTAAAAAAAACTTACCCCTGACATCTCCTCTGTACCTACTCCCAAGCACCTTAAACTTGTGCCCTCTCATGCTAGCCATTTCAGCCCTGGGGAAAAAGCCTCTGACAATCCATACAATCAATGCCTCTCATCATCTTATACACCTCTATCAGGTCACCTCTCATCCTCCATCACTCCAAGGAGAAAAGGTCGAGTTCACTCAACCTGTTTTCATAAGGTATGCTCCCCAATCCAGGCAACATCCTTGTAAATCTCCTCTGCACCCTTTCTA
The DNA here is from genome assembly GCF_963921235.1 of Mobula hypostoma. Classification (NCBI taxonomy): domain Eukaryota; kingdom Metazoa; phylum Chordata; class Chondrichthyes; order Myliobatiformes; family Myliobatidae; genus Mobula; species Mobula hypostoma. Next base: position 50,336,468 of record NC_086128.1, read on the forward strand.
TGGTTTCCACATCGTTCCTGTAATGAGGCAACCAGAACTGAGCACAATACTCCAAGTGGGGTCTGACCACGGTCCTATATAGCTGCAACGTTACCTCTCGGCTCTTAAATTCAGTTCCACGATTGATGAAGGCCAATACACCGTACGCCTTCTTACCCACAGAGTCAACCTGTGCAGCTGCTTTGAGTATCCCAAGATCCCTCTGATCCTCCACACTGCCTAGAGCCTTACCATTAATACTATATTCTGCCATCATATTTGTACTTACTGAGTACACCTTTGCCAGAAAACAGCCTGTCCCAATCCACACTTACTGGATCCTTTCTGATAACATTAAAATTGACCTTTCTCCAATTTGGAATCTCAACCCGTGGACCAGACTTATCTTTTTACATACTTTATTTACTTTGAAACTAATGGCATTGTGGTCATTACCTGGCAGAGAGAGTTTACCTGGTCCATTTCCGACACCTCCTTCCCCTTTCTAGATCTTTCTGTCTCTGTCTCTGGAGACAGCTTATCCACTGATGTCTACTATAAGCCTACTGACTCTCACAGCTATCTGGACTATTCCTCTTCTCACCCTGTCTCTGGCAAAACTGCCATCCTCTTCTCGCAACTCCTCCGTCTCTGCCGCATCTGCTCTCAGGATGAGGCTTTTCATTCCAGGACGAAGGAGATGTCCTCCTTTGTTAAACAAAGGGGCTTCCCTTCCTCCACCATCAACTCTGCTCTCAAACGCATCTCCCCCATTTCACGCACATCTGCTCTCACTCCATCCTCCCGCCACCCCACTAGGAATAGGGTTCCTCTTGTCCTCACCTACCACCCCACCAGCCTCCGGGTCTAACATATAATTCTCCGTAACTTCCGCCGCCTCCAACGGGATCCCACCACTAAGTACATCTTTCCTTCCCCCCCCCCCTGCTTTCCGCAGGGATCGCTCCCTATGTGACTCCCTTGTCCATTCGTGTCGCCCCCAATCCCTCCCCACTGATCTCCCTCCTGGCACTTATCCTTGTAAGCGGAACAAGCGCTACACATGACCTTACACTTCCTCCCTCATTACCATTCAGGGGCCCAGACAGTCCTTCCAGGTGAGGCGACACTTCACCTGTGAGCTGGCTGGGGTGATATACTACGTCCGGTGCTCCCGATGTGGCCTTCTATATATTGGCAAGACCCAACGCAGACTGGGAGATCATTTTGCTGAACACCTACGCTCTGTCCGGCAGAGAAAGCAGGATCTCCCAGTGGCCACACATTTTAATTCCGTGTCCCATTCCCATTCTGATATGTCTATCCACGGCCTCCTCCACTGTAAAGATGAAGCCACACTCAGGTTGGAGGAACAACACCATATTTTCCGTCTGGGTAGCCTCCAACCTGATGGCATGAACATTGACTTCTCAACCTTCCGCTGATGCCCCACCTCCCCCTCGTACCCCATCCGTTATTTATTTATATATACACACATTCTTTTTCTCTCTCTCCTTTTTCTCCCTCTGTCCCCCTCACTATACCCCTTGCCCATCCTCTGGGCTCCCCCCCACCTTTTCTTTCTCCCTGGGCCTCCTGTCCCATGATCCTCTCATGTCCCTTTTGCCAATCACCTGTCCAGCTCTTGGCTCCATCTCTCCCCCTCCTGTCTTCTCCTATCATTTTGGATCTCCCCCTCCCCCTCCCACTTTCAAATCTCTTACTAGCTCTTCTTTCAGTTAGTTCTGACGAAGGGTCTCGGCCCGAAATGCCGACTGTACCTCTTCCTAGAAATGCTGCCTGGCCTGCTGCGTTCACCAGCAATTTTTATGTGTGTTCCTTCTGTACAGATCCTACCTTCCCTGGAAGAGAGCCCAATGATTCAGAAATGTGATTCCTCCCTCCTACACCAACTCCGTATCCACATGTTAAACTGTATGATCTTCCTGTTTCTGGCCTCACAGGTAGCAATCCTGAGATCACAGCCCTGGGGGTCCTGCCCTTTAACTTAGCACCTAACTCCCTGAATTCACTTGCATAACCTTGTCTCTCTTTCTACCTAGGTTATTGGTGAACAATCTTCGGCTTTTCACCCTCCCACTTAAGAATGCTGATGACTCGATCTGAGATGCCCCAGACCCTGGCACCAGGGAGGCAACATACCATCTGGGAATCTCATTCTCGTTCACGGAACCTCCCTCCTGTTTACCTAACTAACGGATCCCCTATCATCATAGTACGCCTCTTCTCCCCCTTTCCCTTCTGAGGCACAGAGGCAGATTCAGTGCCAGAGACCTGACCCCTGACTTTCCTCTGCTAGTTCATTTCCACCCCCCCGCCACCCCAAACAGTATCCAAAGTGATATATACCTGTTGTTCAGGGGGATGGCCACAGGGTTGCTCTGCAGTGGCTCCTTAGACCCTTCCACCCTTCTGATTGTCACTCAGTTTCCTGTGTCCTGCACCTTGGGTGTAACTACCTCCCTATATATCCTGTCTATCACTTCCTCAGCCCCTTGAGTGATCTGGAATTCATTTGTTCCAGCTCCAACTTCTTTACACTTGCCCATCACGGTAGCGTTCCCGCAACCTATGAATTCACTTTCAAGGACTCTTCATCTCAGATTCTTGATATTTATTGTTTTATTTATTTATTATCATTATTTCTTTCCTTTTGTATTTGCACAGTCTGTTGTCTTTTGCACATTGGCTGTACACCCATTTCATGCTGTCTTTAATTGATTCTATTATGGTTATTGGATTTATTGAAAATGCCTGCAAGGAGATGAATCTGCGTTGTATATGATTACTTGTATGTACTTTGATATTAAATTTACTTTGAACTTTGGTCTTCCTTGCAGTCCAGTTTACATCATCACGCGGATTTCTGCAACATGTTTTTTATGGTTTGTTTTGCTGGAGCTTATAAAATGAATGAAAATAGTGCTTCACAAGTTTAATTTATTCTTTCACTGGATGTGGGTGTCACCTGACGATCCCTGTATTTATCTGAACATAATTGCTACATTGGGCCATGAGAAGTGATAGTCAACTGTAGTGCTGACTGGATCTACAAGGGCTGACCCAGGAAGGAAAGCTAATTTTCTTTCCATAAGAATGTGAGTGAATCAGATGGATTCTTTGCAACAATCCACTAGTTAAAAAATTATCATTACATAATTTATTATTATTCTTTTTTATACCAGGTTACTTAATAACTGGGTTACTGGTCCAGCAGTTCTACTGTTCTATCGCTATACTCTCAATCACTGTGTTAATACTTTCCTGTTCCCATTCTTTACTCTGTCAGTAAAGTGATGTATCCTTATGTAATAACAGATTAAATTTGAACCCACTATATAAACCATCATGAAAATCCCTCCAGTCTCTATTAGTAGGCTAGCATCTTTACTTTCTTTGAAGTTTGAGGGGTTTCAGCTTGTCTTTGAACACTATCAAACTTCTACAGATGTGCTGTTGAAAGTATCCTGAGTGATTGTACCATGGTCTGGTATGACAATTTGAATGTGGAGGAATACAAGAAGCTGCAGAGATTTGTGGACTCAGCTCAATACATCATGGAGATATCCTTCCCCACCATCAATAGTATCTACAGGAGGTGCTGCCTGAAGAAGGGAACATCCATTATCAACAATCCCCACCATCTGGGCCATGCCATCTTCTCACAGTTACCATCGAGTAGGAGTACAAAAGCCTGAAGTTCCAAACCACGTTCATGAACATCAACTTTCCTTCAACCATACAGTTCTTGAACCATCTGGCATAACTTTGATCACTACGCTTTAGCAACATTATGATCACTGTGCACTAAAATGAACATTGTTTTTATTTGTTCCAGTTTTGTTCTTGTTGTAATGTGAGCATTATTAAAAGTAAGTTAATACTAATTAGGATAATGGGGGGTTTCACTTCCAGTGGGCTCTGTATATAGTGTCCCTGCCATGCCGTACGGGTTGTGAAAGCCTCTGTATATACATAATAGTTTTGAAGTTGGAGATAAAGTTGTTTCTTGGGCATGGAGTTGTCGAGTGTGCCTTTTTCAAGGTAGAAGTTGCTACATATTTTGGCGATGAAGTGGACGTATTGGCACGTTTTTCGAACAGGAGCTTCGCGTTTCAGATGGCTATGTTTGGAACTATCGGTGAATTTCTGGAAGGAAACGAGGACTGGCCAGAGTATAAGGAAAGGTTGGGACACTTTTTCTGTGCTAATGGAATTACTGAGGAGGCTAAGAAGCGCTCTATTCTCCTGAGTGTATGTGGGGCAAAGACTTACAAGCTAATAAGGAATTTAGTCACACTGCGGAAACGGGGGGACATTCCATATGACGAACTGGTCAAGCTCGTGGGGAACCACTACAATCCAAAACCTTCTGTGATAGTCCAATGGTTTAAGTTTCACAGCCATTTTAGGAAGCCAGGTCAGTCTGTGGCCAATTCTGTGGCCGAGCTTCGGCAGCTGTCGGAGCATTGTGATTTCGGAGCGGTGTTGGATGACGTGCTCCGTGATCGATTGGTATGTGGCATTAATAATGACGACATACAACGCCGCCTGTTAGGGGGAACTCCACCGCTGACCTTCAGGGAAGCCTTAGAGATTGCCCAAGGCATGGAGATGGCTGCTAATAATGTCAAGGATATCCAGAAAGGACACGGGGTGGGGTGGGGGGGTTCGCAGTTGGCGGCAGTGCACCAAGTCTGGAGGGAGACTGGTAAACAGGCAAAGCAGGTGGAATGTGTCCGGTGTGGAGGGACGCACTATGCAGATGATTGCAAATTCAAAGACACTGTCTGCCATGCTTGTAGCAAAAAGGGACACTTAGCTAAAAAGTGCAGAAGTTCAAAGGGTAAGGTTCAGCCTGGGCAGCAGAAAGCTCAACAGGCTCAGGCAGCCACACACCATCTAGAAGAAGCAGATGAAGAGGCAGCACATGCCTACAACATGTTTGGGTGGAAATAGAGGAGGAACCATTGAACCATATTATGTCACAGTCACTGTCAGGGGAAAGGACATTAAGTTTGAGGTTGACTCAGGGGCTACTGCATCGGTCATTAGTGAGGAGACCTACAGGAGGACATGGGGGTCCAACCTACTGCCCATCAGACCGTCAAAGCTCAAACTCAGGACCTATACGGGGCAGCCCATACCTCATTTAGGGGTATTATATGTGGACATTTCAGCCGGGAGTCAGAAGGCTGAAGCCAGGCTAGGGATAGCTAGGGGCAGGGGTCCCAGTCTTTTGGGTTGCGATTGGCTTCACAAAATCCGTCTAAACTGGCATGAAATTAAGTATGCACACACGACGGAGGACATTCTGCAGCGGTACAGTGATGTTTTCAGGGACGAGCTAGGAACACTGAAGGGCATGACAGTGAAACTCCATGTCGACCCTGAGGCTACACCACGTTTTTTAAGCCCAGGTCGGTGCCCTATGCCATGAAAGGCAAAGTCGAGGAGGAGCTGGAACGTTTACAGAAGCTGGGCGTTATTGAGCCCATCCAGTTTTCAAGGTGGGTGGCTCCCATTGTTCTAGTTTTGAAGGCAGACAAAACGGTGAGGATATGTGGGGATTATAAATTTATGGTGAATCAGGTCTCTAAACTGGAGGAGTACCCATTGCCATGGGTGGATAACCTGTTTGCGACCCTGTCAGGGGGTAAGCTGTTCACAAAGCTGGACATGAGCCACGCCTACCAACAGCTGCTGCTCGACGAGGATTCAAAGGAGTACATCACAATTAATACGCACAAGGGATTATTCAAGTACCAGTATTCAACCTGGTGTTTGGAGTGGCGTCCAGCCCTGCCATTTTCCAAAGGACACTTTGCTGCTGTGATTCCGCACATAGCAGTGTACCTTGATAATATTTTGACCACGGGGACCATGGAGGTGGAGCATCTGGCTAACTTAGAACAGGTGCTGAAGAGGCTCTCAGACGCAGGGCTGTGGTTGAAATGTGGAAAATGTGTGTTCCTGGTGTCGAGTGTGACTTACCTGGGACACAAGACCACAGCTGAGGGGCTTTGCCCTGTGGAGGACAAAGTGAGAGCTATTAAGGAAGCCCCAAGCCCTGAGACCGTCATGGAACTCAGATCATTTTTAGGCATGGTGAATTATTATGGCAAGTTTCTTCCTGACCTCTCAAGGGTTTTGACCCCACTGTATAAGCTGCTTCACAATGACACTAAGTGGCAGTGGGGTGAAGATCAGGAGAAAGCTTTCAAGGAGGCGAAAGAACTCCTCCACTCAGCGAAGCTGTTTGTTCACTATGACCCAGACAAGGAGATCACCATTGCATGCGATGTCTCGCCCTATGGAGTCGGGGCAGTTCTCTCACATGTAATGGAGGACCGTTCAGAGAAGCCTATTGGTTTTGCTTCATGTACCTGACAGCTGCTGAGAAGGGATATTCACAGCTAGACAAAGAAGGTCTGGCCATTGTTTTTGCAGTCAAATGCTTTCATCAGTACCTTTATGGACGCGTATTTACAATTTATACAGACCATAAACCACTGATGAGCCTGTTCAGTGAGACTAGATGCATCCCACTGCTAGCCTCAGCCAGGATACAGCATTGGGCTCTCACATTGTCAATCTACCAGTACACTATAGTGTACAGAGCGGGTGGGGATAATGCAAATGCTGATGCACTGAGTCGACTACCTTTACCTGAGACACCTGTTACTACATATGTGCCTCCAGAGACTGTGTTTTCATTGGAGAGGCTGTCAAAGACACGTGTAAAGGCGAACCAGATCAGGCAGTGGACAGAGAGGGGCCTAGTCCTGTCCCAAGTCAAGACTTTTCTTTTACAAGGCTGGCCCAGAGTAGTGGAAGGAGAGGAACTGAGGCCTTATGCCATCGCAAGACAGAACTCAGTCTGCTCTGCATTTTCTGGGGGGTAAGGGTCATCGTGCCTCCCCCTGGCCATTCACAGATTGTGGAGGAAATTCATGAGACTCATCCAGGGGTGTCTCAAATGAAAAGTCTTGCAAGATCCTACGTTTGGTGGCCAGGAATGGATCAGGATCTGGAGAACAAGGTAAAATCATGTACGCAATGTCAGACTAATCAGAATATGCCACCACCAATTCCCTTGCACCCATGGGAGTGGCCAGACCATCTCTAGTCTAGGCTACATTTGGACTTTGCTGGCCCTTTTATGGGGCAGATTTTTCTTGTAATGGTAGATGCGCATTCTAAATAGATCGAAGCTCACATCATGAGCAACATCACAGCCCCTTCAACCATAGACAAACTCAGACAAGCAGTCCACGGGTTGCCTGACACTCTGGTCACTGATAATGGCCCGACGTTCACTGGTGAACTGTTCAGTGAGTTCATGCAGCAGAATGGCATTCATCACATTCGGACGGCCCCTTTCCACCCAGCCTCCAACGGTTGGGCTGAGTGGGTGGTTCAGACAGTGAATGAAGGCCTGAAGTGGATGATAGGGGACTCTCTTAGCATTTGGCTTTCACGTTTCCTGTTTAAATACCACCTCACGCCACAGACTACGATTGCCTGCACTCCAGCAGAGATGCTGATGGGACGTAGGCCCAAGTCAAGATTGGACCTGCTGCGCCCCGACATGAAGGCAAAAGTGGAGAGAAAGCAGGAAAAGCAGAAGGAGGGACATGATCAACATGCGCGAGAGAGACAGTTAAAACCGGATGACGATGTCTATGTGAGAAACAATCAGAAATGGCTGCCTGGGGTTATTCTTAAGCAGAGTGGTCCCGTCTCCTATGTTGTTAAGTTGACTGATGGCCATGTTTTCCGCAGACATCAGGACCATGTGCGCCTGCGTCATGATACCGGCTCAGAGGCAGGCAGCTCCATGGAGTCTCCATTTGTGAGACAGGCTACGGTGGAAGCATGTCCACCAGTGACTTTGCCAGAAGGAGGGACGCTGGCAGAGGGGTCGGGGTCCCCTGAGGAGGATGGATATTCTCACACAGACACACAGACCCCTCTCATGCTCCCAACACCAGATCCACCCAAAACACCATCACCAGATATGTGCCTGCTGGGTCACCGGGGGTAGTGCGCAGATCACAGCACACTCATAAACCTCCTGACAGACTGAATCTTTGACGGGACAGTTCTTTTTTTGTTGTTGTTAGACTGAATGTCGAATCTGTCATGTTTTCCAGATGTTTTGTATTGATAAACTGTTGCTGAGATACTAGTATAAGTTTTCAGGGGTGTGCAAGTTAATAACACCACTGTTTTTATTTCATAGTTTTTTACATTTGGGGATGTTGGATTTTAAAGGGGGAGAAGTGTTGTAACGTGAGCATTACTAAAAGTAAGTTAATACTAATTAGGATAATGGGGGGGTTTTACTTCCGTTCTTTTTACTTCCGGTGGGCTTTGTATATAGTGTGCCTGCCATACCGTATGGGTTGTGAAAGCCTCTGTATATACCATAACGGTTTTGAAGTTGGAGATAAAGTTGTTTCTTGGGCATGAAGTTGTCGAATGTGCCTTTTTCAAAGTGTAGAAGTTACTACAGTTCTTCCTTGTAAAAAATGTATATAATTTGTGTTTAGATTGTGTTTTTCTTGTAAATGCTATTTATATGATGCTCTGTGCCTGTGATCTGGTGCAAGTAAGTTTTTCATTACGCTTGTGTATGTGTGCTTTTGCATATGACAATAAAATTGACTTTGACTTTGGCTCATGTGAGTTGTATTTGGACAATCTAAAGGCAATTGCACCACACCAAAATGAGGTGCTAATTGCTGCTAAATTTCAGTAGCTAATCGGAACACTTAGATGTTGTGTTGAGAAATGGACATCAAATTCGCATCACTGGGCAGTCACTGTGGCTGGATCTGAAGTGTATCATTAGGTCACACTAGAGGGACCTTTACCTGAGTGTTACCTAAACTCCAAGTGTCTCATGTTGACACCAACTGCTTGAAAATGAAGATGTCTATTCCTCAAGTCTAATGCCTGATTGAAAATATAATTCACAGAATAAAATAAAGGGAAAAAAATCTCTTCATCAACTTTGTTCACTGCTAGTACAAGTATGTTTGTGCAATTTTCTGCCACAATTGAGACAGAAGGGGCAATTTTTCCTTTTAATATAATGTGTGAATTATTTATTGTGCCCATATTTTATGTCTCTGGATTTCCCATCCTGTCCTGAAGAGGTGGACATTAATAGTACAGCATCAGATGTTACTGGTAAACTGGGTGCAATCATTTTGTGAAGTTAGTGAGCATTCCCAGCACTGACACTTAGTTCATCTCTTTTTTTTGTCTGTCAAGTACTATTTTGAAAGCTGCCTAGAGGTAGACCTTTTCAATGGCTCATGAGCAGTCTCCATTCACATCAGGTCTTGGATTATATTTCACCCAAGAAGGTGAAATTATCCAGTACTATTCATCCAAATCAACTTGTGTTCGTCTAGGAATTTGAACAATTTACAGTCAAAAACATGAAAATAGGGCAGACTTGAGAGGTCAAATGGCCTTTCAATCTCCTGTTTCTTATGTAGTTATTATAAGTATGGGAAAAAGAAGGGCGTTTAAGTGTGCTATATGTGCAAAGCATTGGGTAAAATGGTTCTAAGATTGCGTGCAGAACAACTCAATAAGCAAATATCTCTAGGGGCTATGTACAGGAGTTAAATAGAACCAGGTGTGAGACTGATTGTTACAACAGGCTTTGGGACTTGGAAGGAAGTCTTTTTTTTCATTCCATTGGGAAAAGGAGCAGAGCTGATTGGATGTAAGTGTAATTTTCATTCTCAGTATCCTGTCTTTAAGGAACCCCAAGGAAAATGTAATCTGAACATTTGTATGTTATTACCTGGCAACAACACTAGTTAACAAGTAGAAATGCTTTTTAGGAACTTCATTTAATTTCTCATCAATAGAAAAAAAACACTGTGTTGTCCTTTCCATAGTCATCCCTTTGCGGTCATGATGTGTGATAATTGTATTGTTATTGATGGTTTGATGGCAAACAAAAACATAACATATAATTCAGAGTTTGTGACGGATGAAATCAGAGTGGTCTGTGCTTAATCATTGTCACAGCACAATCCTTCACCAACCATATTAGAACACAACAGAATGCAGGAACAGATCATGTCTGTGCCAATCCAAACAATCCTCTCTGGAATCAGGTAATAAGTGGGAGAACTTGGTCTTTCTTTTAAAATGCAATTGGTCATTGGTGCTCAAGCCTTCACTAATTAAATTGTGGAGGAACTGTAAAGACTTCTTATCCGTTATACTTTTTCTCCCATTCTTTTATACACCTTTCTGAATACTAACAATTTGTTCAGAAATTTAATCAAATGACAACACTATTTAAAAAGTAATGAGCACATAACTCAAGTAACAGGAGAACGAACTCAGGCAATTTTGATTGAAGGGTAGCCTTAGTAAAAAAAAAAACTCCTTCAAATAAACTACCTCTTGTCAATTATCGCCTACTGACATTTTAAGTGTTTTAGCGAACTATCAAACATCCCCTACAGAAATTTGTTGGCAATGGCATTGTCAAACATGTGCTGGTATTTCCTGAAAATGAAAATCTGCTTGTAAAGTACAGAATTAATTTACCTATTAATGTGACTGTTAAGGAGAAGTATCTAAATTGCTAAAGAATTTGAAATGTTATTGGATTGGAATTAAAGTAATTAATAACGTGTTGTTCTAACTTATTCTAAACAGTTTGCTCTATGTTGTGACATCAATTCAAATATGAAGAAACCTAAACTCTGCAGCAATTTCTATTTTATATTTTACTATCTGGAAGAGTATTTTCTATTTTTACATTTGAAGGTAAATAGAATCCTTTAGCCAAAAGTGATGAGCACAGCATTGAATACTGAACATACTGATGTCCTTGAGAGCAATTTGAGCTAAAATCAGCATAATAAATATACTCATTTATAAATTATTTCAGACAATCAGTTTAATAAATACATTCGTAACAAACACAAGCAACTAGACCTTAAATGAATAACATTAAACAGGAATGAAATTACCAGGGGAGAAAGCACGGAAAATCTTAATAATGCATTATAAAAACTCATCTTCATGAAAGATAGTTATAAATAATTCTCAATAGGGATGTTTGGTCTTTAGGTCCCATCACAGCACTCACTTCCTACCTTGACTCCACACAAATTTTTAGAATTATATATATCTAACAAATTATTCATTGATCTAAGATCAAAGACTCACATTATACTAATTTGCACTTACCGTACAGACTATTGATACAAATTTAATCTAAAAGTTCAATTACGCTACTTGCCAGTCAAGAGCAACTGTGTAGGTTTATTTTTGTTCCCTTGGTGTTACTCCTGAGATAATATATAAAATTCCTCTCTGTGAAAGATTATTTACAGTGAAAGTATTCCAGTATTCACAGTCTGGACCATGTCATCATGTATTTTCTTTAGTTTCCTTCAAATAAACTATTTTTTAAAAGATAGAATTAGATTTACTTGTCAGTCAGAAAAATTGAAACCAGCTTACAACTTGGATAAATGGAAATCGTATTGAAGGTATTTTAATTAAGTAGCTATCCATGTGTTTTAAAAAAAAAAGGATCATGTGCTTTCCCGGCGTATAGGACGCATCAACTCCTCTTGGACTTCCAGTGGGGTCCAGGTGCCGATTTTAATCAACGTTTCGATGACCAACTCTGCCATCTTCATCAGGTAAATACCACTAGACTAGACGTACCTAGGCATCATCCCTGATGAAAATGGTGGAGTTTGTCATCGTAACGTCAGTTAAAATCGACACCTGTACCTGGCTGGAGGGCCAAGGAGTGTTTATAATATATCCAGTAAGTTAATAAAAATCCTGAAAGAGATCATTCAAAAAATGTATATATTGATAAATCAGATATCATCGAAATTGTAATAAACAGTGCTAATTAGTTGTCAAAACATATAACAACCTAAACCCTTACCACTTCATTTACTTGTAGTTCTCTCTTTAAACTGCTGTAGTTGTACATTTATGACTTTTTCATGGGTACTTCCTGGCCTTGAAATTCTTTTGATATCCATGCTAAGCTCCAGCTGGAATCCAGGTGAATGCACCAGTAGCTGGAACAGAAAGTGAATGGAGTTTTCCCCAAATCCATGAAGTTATAGTTTGACCTGAGGAGAATAGAGGTAATGAGACCTCTTTAGCAAGTGTCACAAGAAACATATTTGCCAGCCATTAATATGGAAACTCTTCCATTCACTTGGCTTTTTGAGAGAATATTTGCCTGGACTTTTACGAGATCTTGGTCATTCTTTATCCTACAGAGCTAACTTAACACCCATGTATTCCTCCAATCACTTGACAATGTGGTCGTTACAATAACAGGTGAAGGGAGCAATTCCTGGTTTTAGGAGTTCCCACCCTTTTTTCCATTCCATGAGAATAAGTCATTTCACACAGTTGTACCTACAAGACAGGCAGGATATTACTCTTGATAGTAACAATATGATTATGGCTTTGAAGAGAGGAAGCTGGGGACCACATGAATAGAAAAAAAATATATAAATATAGCTCAAAGATCAGAAAGAATAAATTACTTTGAGTACAGAGTTAGAGTGAAGCATTTTAAGAGTAAATTATTTTAAATGAAAATAGGATTTTAAACATTATAGACTTTTATAATAAAATTTAAATTTTCATGGTAAATTAAGCTGTTAAAGTGTAATATATATTCATAATCAAACTGAACTATTGACTGTATTTTTGTAACATTAAATAGTTCTGTAATTAAACTGAAATTTTAATGAAATATCAACATTAGAATAAATTCAACTTTTATTAGCATAATTTTTCAGTGAGATTAAATTTAGTAGCATAAATTAACAATCTGCTTTTAAGGACAGCTGATTTGTAAGAATTCCTTTCAACACCAAGGATTAATTAATGTTGAAAAATATTAAAATGATGTTCAGTTGATTGAGATAAACATAGGGTTTAACTTCAACATTAAAAGAAGCCCAGTATTGTAATCTCACCAATTATTCATAGAGTACCCTTTGAATCACACATTGTACTACAATCTCTTCTGTTCTGATTCAATAAATAATGACTTGTGCAGACCTTACATTGACCAGATGAGGTGGAATGAATTATTTAACCTAGTTTAATTAGGCCAGTAATCAGACAGAGATTAACTGCTTAAAGATTTAAGGCAGCTGTTTCCATTGATGTGGTATTTATCCCTCTGTTCCTCATGGACTAACTATATTATTACAGAGATATTCACTAACAAAATAGTAATTTTATTACAAAATGAATGTCATTTCTTATTTTGCATTGTGAGAGAACTGAAATATCAGATACTGTCCTGACGAATGGAGCTTCAGTATATTTGAGTTCAATAGCAGTGTATTTGAGATCAATTTGTGACCATAAGATATAGGAGCAGAGTTAAAGCATTCGACCCATTGAGTCTGCTCCACCATTTCATCATGGTTGATCCAATTTTCATCTCAGCCCCAGTCTCCTGCCTTCTCCCCATATCCCTTCATGCTTTGAGCAATCAAGAATCTATCAACCTCTGCCTTAAATATACATAAAGATCTGGCCTTCACAGCTGCCTGTGGTAAAGAATTCCACAGATTCATCACTCTCTGGCTAAAGAAGTGCCTCCTCATCTCTATTCTCTATTCTGAGGCTATGTCTTCTGGTCTTAGACTCTTCCACTATAGGAAATCTCCTTTCCACATCCACTCTATCAAGGTCTTTCACCATTCAATAGGTTTTAATGAGGTCACCCCTCATTCTTCTGAATTCCAGTGAATTCAGGCCCAAAGCCATCAAATGCTCTTCATATGACAAGTTGTTCAAACCTGGAATCATCTTTGTGAACCTCCTTTGACCCCCCTCCAGTTTCAGCACATCCTTTCTAAGATAAAGGGCCCAAACCTGCTCACAATATTTCAAGTGAGACCTCACCAGTGCTTTATAAAGCCTAAACATTACATCCTTGCTTTTATATTCTAGTTCTCTTGAAATGAATGCTAACATTGCTTTTGCCTTCCTCACCACAGACTCAACCTACAAATTAACCCTTAGGGAATCCTGCACAAGGCTCCCAAGTCCCTTTGCAATTTTTCTTTTTGTATTTTCTCTCCATTTAGAAAATACTCATCCTTTCATTTCTTCTACCAAAGTGCATGACCATACACTTCCCAATACTGTATTCCATCTGACACTTCTTTGCCCGTTCTCATAATCTAAGTACTTCTGTAACCTCTCTACTTCCTCAAAACTACCTTCCCTTCCACCTATCTTCAGATCATCCAAATCATTGACGTATGAAGTAAAACAGAATTGGTCCCAGCACAAATCCCTGTGGAACAACACTAGTCACTGGCAGCCAACCAGAAAAGGCTCCCTTTATTCCCATTCCTTGCCTCCTGCCAGTCAGCCACTGCTTTATCCATGCCAAAATCTTCCCTGTAATGCCATGGGCTTGCAACTTGTTAAGCAGCCTCATTTGTGGCAGGCGCCTTATCAAAGGCCTTCTGAAAATCCAAATGCACAATATCAGCCAATTCTCTTTTGTCTATCCAGCTTGTTATTTCTTCAAAGAATTTCAACAGATTTGTCAGGCAAGATTTTCCCTTAAGGAAACCATGCTGACTACAGCCTATTTTATCATGTGTCTCCAAGTATCCTGAAGCCACATCCTTAACAATTGACTCCAATATCTTCTCAACCACAGAGGTCAGACTAACTGGCCTATAATTTATTTTGTTCTGCCTCTCTCCTTTCTTGAAAGGTGGAGTAACATTTGCAATTTTCCAGTCTTCTGAAGCCATTCCAGAATCTAGTGATTCTTTCAAAGATCATTAGTAATGCCTCCACAATTCCTTCAGCCACCCATTTCATATATACAGACCACATACATTCCATTTTACAGTGACAACACAGTCACAAAGGACTGTGTTCCAATTAGTGACTGTCCTATAACCTTTCAGAATGCTGAAGCCGTTTCATGCATCTCACCTTATAAAATCATATAGCACAGAAACAGATCTTTCAGTCCACCAAATCCCATGCTAACCATTAACTACCTAATTACACTAATCCTACATTAACTAATCACATTTATTTCTCCCCACATTCCCATTAACTTCCCCAGATTCTACCACTCACCTATACGCTAGGGACAATTTTACAGCAGTCAATGAACCTATCAACTCGCACGTCTTTGGGAGGAAACCTGAACAACGGGAGGAAACCCATGCACTCAGAGGGAAAACTTGTGATTTGCACTTAGACGGCTCCCAAGGTCAGGATTAAACTTGGGTTACTAGTGTTGTCGGGCATCAGCTCTACCAGTTGAGCCTCTGTGCTTCTACTGAGCCATTTCTGTTTTATCTGTTGTTAATGAGTAAAGCTCCATAATTGTACAATCTGTTCTAATTTTGTAAAAAGAAGTTGTTGCACCACCTGAATAAAAGCGAAGTTTGTTTTTTCAAAAGTTCTAACATCAGATGATCTATCTTCATTGTATTTAGCAGGAAAGCTCTAAGAAAGGAATAGACCTCATGGTGTGTCGACTTGCTGCACCATTCAGTCATGGTTAGTCTGATCTTGGCCACATTTCCACTTTCTTGCTGGTTCTTGTAATTCTTCCCTATAGATCAAATATTTATTTATCTTGACTTTGAGCATATCCAACTAATCAGTATTCACAGCTCTCTAGAGCAATGCCTCATTCTCTGAAAGAACAAATGATTTTATGCCTGTCTTGAGTTGTGACCACATATTTTGAAGTAATGCCTCCTAGTTCTGGATACCCCAATGAAGAGAAATAATTTTCAGCACCTAACCTGTATAACCACACCCCCCCCCCCAGAATATTTTGTTTCAATAAGATCACTTCTCATTCTATGCACTCTGAGCCTTGGCCTTACCAAGCCAACTATTCATCATAAATCAACAGTTTTATCTCAAGAATTAGCCCAATGAATCTTCCTTGAACTATCTCAATGAATAAATAAAAATACCAACATCTTTCCAGGTATGAGCTTGCAAACTGCTTGTTTTAAAACACCCTGCTGCTTTGCTGTTCTAACCTGCTGACTTAAAAAAAGACACAAAAGCTGTCCAATTTACAATTTGATAAGATCACTAAGATTTAGTTCCTATTAAGGAAACAGAATTAAGGTTTTAGTTATGACAGTGATGATGAGAACTAAAGAGTTCTGTGCATTATTCAGCTTGTCTTTGCTTTTCTGTGCCTCAACAGCTGAACTGTCAAGAATGCACCTGATCCCAGGCTTCTGCTAGTACTGATCTGAGTCAGTCACTAGGAGAACAGAATGTTGATGATCATATCCGTGGCTTGTCTTCCTCCTGCAGGGAGTTGCTAGGCTTCAGCAGAAAGTGTGAACAGAACAATCAGAGTTCTAGGTTGGGCGTATTGTTTAATCAACCATGATGCTTTTTCCCTGATAGTTTTAGTTTAATTTCCCAAGTTAATTTTTAGCTTCTCAATACTTTCTTCATCAAGTAAATAAAAAACATATGCTTCTTGGTTCTTTCTTAATCCAATCATATATACAAATGGTTATTTCCAAGTTGATAATAATTATGTCACCTGCTAGCTGTCATTGTAGCCATATACACTCTATCCTATGAAGGTCCAGTGGAAGACAAGCACTCTCTCTGGGTTTGCCAAGAAAATCAAGACAATTCAGTGAGCACAGATCAGCAGTTTCACCTCCAGTTGTCACAGGCCTGATCTTGCTGTGCCTTGAATGTCTCTATTATTTAAGGCTGCTGATTGAAGGTCTAATTTCTAATAACCCTGACTTCATTCCTCCAAATGGAACCAAGCCAACAAATCCAGCTGCATAGTGGGAAAATAGATTCTTACCAGCATATTGCCTGTATGGTGTTGGACAGTGTGACAGGTCATTGATGTGTGGTAAATTGTACAGTGAGCAGAAACAGGATAAATAAAATTACTGTGGCCTTTTACTGCTATTAGATAAAAATTCCAATAGCTGCAACTGTTAACTAATCAAAACCTTTCAGATAGAAAATGGGATTTTTGTGGATAAAAGACAAAGGAGATTTTTGATGTCAAATGCACTATTTCAAAACTCTTACATTCGCAAGATGATCAAAGCATTATATGCTTCAGATAACATCAAATTAAGTTGATCTCACCCAGCTAAATCAGATTTAGTTCCTTTTGAAGTCTGATTGTGAAGAGATAATTCACTCACTTCACCTTTGGAGAACAGTAAGCGTTTGATGTCTTTGTAACTGCTATACTGTGGATGGGCTGAGGTAAAGCTGTTGTCACTTCTCAGGGCTCATGCGCACCATTATGGCCTACTCTAAGACAGCACTGTCTCATACTTGTCCAGTAGTCACAAACCCAGAACCAAATCAAGTACTTGCTGTTATAGATTTCACCCCAAAAAAGTGGCAGGCCCAATATTTCTGTAATATTAAAATCAATTTTCCTGCACTAGATTTTTTAATGTAAGATTCGGCCTGTGTGGCAATATCGGTCATTCTGTGAAACTGAAAATATTTGCTAATTTTGTACTAAATTTGCATGATAGAGGATAAAGCAAACTCAACAGAAATTGTGTTCTAATTTCAAAGTCAGGATCTCATTCACCTTCATTCAGATAAGTTTATTGTCATATACACCAGGGTACAATGAAATTCCTTTCTTGCATGAATCTTGCAGTGTATACAGAGTACAGGTAACAATGAATACAACAATAAGAACAGTGATTGAGTGCAAAAACAATAGAATGTTGCAAAGTATACTAGTGCAGAGTGAGCTGGTACAGAAGAAATGCTGAAGTGTCAATAATGGAAGAGATAGAATTAAGGGTTCAATAATGTGGCAGCATCACTGGGAAGGGGATGTGAAAGAGATGAGTGGTAGTGAGGAAAAAGCTGTTCTTGAGTTTGGTCACCGCTCCATCAGAGATGTGTTAACATAGGCAGAAATAAAGAATAAACCTGAGCACTTTGTGACTGGGCCACTTTAATTTTACATGACTGAAATGTGATCTTTCAGCAGACGATCTGGTTTAGGACTTGAGGAGCACTGTCAGTCGGAGGACTGAAGCTGGTGGAAGTTGTCTGGGGCTGAGTAGTTGAATTGGTAAATGGAGACATGGTACCAGAGTTGGGAGGTGTACAGCGTTAGAAACGGAACCTTCTATCACAGGTCTTGGACAGGGATATTCAAGCACAATAGATTGAGTTCTGGGACAACAGCAGCTGAAGCCATCAGGGGTGGATAATCAGGACTGTGGGTGGGGAGAGACTAGAGAAAGTGAGTGTAAAGCTTACCATGAGGGGTCCTGGTCTGGTACCATGTAATGAAAACATGGAGTGACCAATGATGGCTATTCCCACGATAATGTGATCTAAATTCCTTGCTCCACAGGAAGATCCCACGGGGAAATTGCATCACTTGATGCAGATCTGTTACTCAAAGTAAATTTCTGGAGAAACAGGAAATGTTCATTATCCCTTTATCAAATTTCACTCCATCCAAAGTACATTTACAACCACATATCACCGCTTTCTTCAGTTATTATCTCAATCTTTGAATGGTTTTGATATAAACTGAAATCTAGAGATGTAATTTTGAAGAAGATCATCGCTTCACCGAGACCTTGCAGGCTGTCCACAAGAACAATCCAGTTAGTCTCATTCCACTGCTTTCTCCCCAACTTAATGGCCTCATGGCAATCCTCAATCCAATGCTTGGATCGAGAATTGTATGAGACATTGTTCTTGTTGCTTTGATAAAACAGGCTGTTGGACATGACAAAGCCATGTTCAAACCATTTTGTCAGGAGGAGGACTCCACTGGTCTCAGTTTTCTTACTCTTGAGCACATGGATGAAAGAAAAATGGAGGGCTGAGGGAGGGAAGGGTTAGATTAATTTTGGAGTAGGTTAAAATGTTGGCACAACATTATGGGCCAAAGGGCCTGCACTGTGCTGTTCTACATTCTATGTTCAAGTTATTGGTCTACCAAGTAGTGACTTCCTTTCTCTTGTATGATTCAGAGCTTATAGAAAACCTATAACAGGCATTTCAAAACACTGGGGTGTTCCAACACAATTTCAACAATCTCTTGGCTCTGTAGGCAACCTAATGTCAGTGTTGTCAGGCCAGTTTCCCTAACACACTCAACCCATTCCCACTGGTAGGTCCTGCTGTCCAGAGCTCGACACCAAAACAGGCACTCTACTCTGAGTTCAGTCATAACAAGGAGGACATAGGAAATACTTTAAAGATCTTCTTAAGATCGCCTTATAAAAGTGTTAACATTCAAACAACTTTATCGGAGTACCTGGCTCAAATTGCTTAAAGTAAATAAGGAGCATCCAGGAAGGCACTGAGGACCTTGGGTCTCCATGATGGGAAAAGGTGGGAGAAGAAAGAGTAGCAGCTTCCGGAACACCCCACTGAGCCACTCAGTGAGGCACCAGCTGCCCACCTGTGGCAGAGTTTATAGGTCTTGTAAAGATTTTTTAAGCTACCTCAGAAGCAACAAAGCTGGAATGAAAGCACTGACTCTTAATACTGTGGGACTGCTGAGAACTGACCGTTGTTGATGAACACTTAGCATGATGGTAGTAATTTTCACATAGACATCTTTAAGTAAAGCATCATTGCGTTTATCCGCTAATATCAGTAATAATAATCTCTACATTTAAGAAAATCAGTTCTTTGTAATAATTTCTTAATTTTCAAGCTTGAAGACTTTTATTTCAGGTAAAATTTTCATCTTGACTGAATGACTCGGCAAGTGAGAGAACACATAAGTAGGCATCAAATAGCTCAATTATAGGGAAAAAAGTGTCACTGAAAACTTTGTGTATATTGAGAGGTGCACTTGCTCATTCTGTTTTTGTCAAGCAAGATAATTAGTGTTTCACTTTTATCCAACGCTGCTTAATTGTAAAATACTCCCGAGGCATTCAATGCACTGGGAAAAGAAGGAGTTGAAAAAAATTCATCAGTTAGTATCATTGAAACAAATTAAATAAGCATTTATCCCATTGCCGTTAATAGAACCTGGTGTTTTCCCTTAAAATTTATGGTGATTACATGATAAATGTACCTCATCGGTTTACAAAACTAAGTCTGTGATATAGATGTCAATTTGTTCTTTCCATTCTTCTGTCAGTCTTGAAATATCCCACTCAAGTAATTAGGTATAAATGTTCCCCTTTGAGTCCTGACCATACATACTGATGTACATTTGAGATAAGCAACAGTCATAGTGCAATACAGAATGGAAACAAGTTCTTTGACCCAATGGGTTCATGTCTGCCACATTGTCCACCAAGCTAGTCTTAATTTCCTGTGCTCGGCCAATATCTGATTCAAAAGGCTGGCTCTGTTACAGAAGTCTAACTGGAAACACTGGAGGCTGTGGTAGAATAAAGGACCCTACGGAAAATCCTGGCAATTCTAGATGATGTTTCTCACCCTCTGCATGCCACCTTGGCTGAACAGAGGAGCATTTTCAATAATAGTTTACTGTGCTGCTCCAAAGAGCACTATATGAGGTAATTCTTACCCTCAGCCATTAGGCTCTATAATGAGTCAACCTATAGCCGGGGAAGTGTTGACCCCCTCCTGTTATCACTGGCACCCTGTGCAATACTACACAATACTACAATCACTTCTTATCTGGATAGTGTGAATGTACACCATTACTGTGTAATATTACGGTAATTCTTGCACCACCATCCTATCAGTGCGAACTTAGAAATCTTGTAAATCTTGTAATCTTTGACTTGTAATCTTGTACATCTTATTTTTAAGGTAACTTATTTTTCATTCTTTCTTATTTCTCTTCTAATATTTGTATATCTGTCCACTTGTAATGCTACTGCGACACTGTAATTTCCTTTGGGATCAAAGTATCTATATCCCTTCAGGCCCCTCCCCTCCATGAACTTATCAAATGTTTCTTAAATTATACTACTGTACCTGCCTCAACCACTTACTCTGGTAGCTCACATCCCACTCTCTGCATGAATAAGTTGCTGTATTAAATATTTCCTCTCTCACCCTGTCTATAACTTTGAGTTTTGGCCTTTCCTATCCTGGGGAAGATAGTTACCGTCCACCTTATCTAGGTCTCTCATAATTTTATACATTTCTATAAGTACACTCCTCATTTTCCTACAATTCCTCCCAATTTCTTCCTATATCTCAGAATTTCTAGTCCTGGCAACATCCTTATAAATCTTTTCCACTCTATTTCCAGTTTAACTATGTCTTTCCTATAACAGGGGACCAAAGCTGTACACAGTACCCCAAGTGCGACCTCGCCATTGACTTACAGAACTGCAATATAATGTCACCTCTCCTATACAGAGATGTGAGAAATGGAAAAATTTACCATGGTTTTAATTAATCATTTGTAGTACTTCAGTTTCATGATGTCTGGAGTAAATGCCAAAAGATTAGTTTGGTGGGTGATTGGTCATTGAGCTAGGCATGGTGGGAGGAAAAGCCAGTTCTTGAGCACTATTTTGTTTTCACTGGTCATGAATTTCAAAGTTCAGACTTTCTTAACTATTAATCTATCTAACTCTAAAGTTCATTGCCATAATGTTGGTTTCTAACTCATCAAATTATGAGCACATAAAGCTCAGTCCTTAAAAGTTGCAATTAGCTAACACAATAAAGTGTGAGAGGGAGCTCATAACATAATGTCTTTTATGGTAGCCACGCATTTTCAAAAGGAGTAAGTAAGTCACAGACTAATGACTGAAAAATTTGCCATTAATGCCAGTCCTTGATAAGTTACACTAAGGTGAGGTATCCAGCTTTATTATTCTATATGCCCATTCTAGGAAACATATTATTAACATAATTATGCGTGTTGCCAAGGTGACTAGCAATGGTTATGAAGATAGAATGAACTGAAAAATGTTGTGCCAGTATTGTGATGAATATACAGAAATGGGAATCCTGAATGAAAATTTTTAATCATTCCTTTAGTTTTGTACAACCACACAATTCTTTCCTTAACTGCTTCCTTGTAAAATCAGAATGATGCAAGTCGTGAATGTATCTCTGGTTCCATTTAATGCTGTTCTAATACTGACTGAAGGAAGACATCTTTGCTGTGATGGAAGTGCACCATATGTGGAACTGTTGCCTTGAAGCGTAACATGGCTCTGTATCATGACCCAGCCCTGAGGCCATGCAGCCCATCCAACAGAGAGCAAGGACATCCAAATACTGATCAGTATGGAACATATATTTTGCTGGGTGTTCATCAAAGCTTCAGTTACATGAGGTTGCATATAGCCAAATATATATGTGTTCAGGATACTGTCGATGCTAAATCTGACATTGTGAATCTAGTCATTTTATCATTCCAGAGCAATAAAATGGATTACTTTTGTTATTTATTTAATGCATATTTAACCTGAAATTAGGTGCATAATAAGGCTGATCAATCAATCCTCATAGCATGTGATGACAGTAATTTTAAGTTCAGTTACCTATAAGGTTAGGAACAACCAATCATATAGAAGTAAATGTTCTTTTATTTTCTTCTATCTGTCTTGGGATATACCACTTGAATAATTCTGCCATTCACCCATGGTTAACTGTTATGTGACAGAAACCACAGAAGTGTGTATAGTTATTAAGGAGGTCGTTTTTTCTGCTCATAAGGTAATGCGACAAAGTTACCTGTTGTGTGATTGTGGGTAATTTAAGCAAAGAGAAATACTCAAGGCAGCCCACACCTTTTTACCACTTATATACATTTCTCTTCAAAAGGTTACAATTTTTGATTAATCCAGAAAGTTGTTCTGACAAAAAACTTATACTGTATATAACCTACAATTCATATTCTAACAGTGAACATTCAACATATTTACACAAACTTGGCTTTCAGAGTTCAAAGGAGGTTGTTGCTTTCTGGCTGACAAGTAAAGATCATTTGAAAATTATCTCCCTGGCCATGGAGATTCTGAGCAAAAAATGGGAGTGCACATGGACCGACAACAAGGACGTAACATTTTACATACACCAATGTGGAACAGAGGTTTTTCAGTGCAAACAGTGGTGTTATTTATAATAGCTGAAATACTTGTGCTGTGATTTGTACTCACATCCTTCAAGCCTTTCATCCATGTCTTCTTTGTGCATCCAGTAACAGTTCAATAGACTACATCCATTTTTAACATCTGTGTGCCTTAATTTCTTGGAGGTACTAGAAGAAAGTTTTCTTTTTCCCAGTTCCCACATTCACATAGATAAATTAGAAGTCTATTGTTAATTGTGTGGCAAACTGTCCCTTATGTTCAGAAACATCAGCTGGCTGTAAGATTCCAAGGTGGCTCTTGGCAAAATATCCACAAGCCAACACTGTTCAAGTAGGTAAGAAGTTGAAAGATGGGAAGGAATCTTACAAAGTTACAATGTGAAAAAAGCAAGCATTGTTACTAAGCAAATCTCCTTCTGCATTTTTCTTTATAGTGAGATTCCCTTCTCCTTCTATCTAAATGCTGTGATAAATAATGTAATCTTAATTATGTCTGACCTATAAAACTGATGCAATGAAGTCTAGAGGCGCACCAGGAACCAGGGAGAGATGGAAATTATTAAACAAGACATTTTGGGTGAAAGTGTTTGATGCATGTGGGCTCTTTGCATAATATCCATAATTTGTCAGTGTCTTCAGCTAATGGTGGAGCCAGTTATTTAATTATTCATCCATTTTAACATTGATCTAATGTTTTTTAAACCTAAAATGACTCATAGGTTTCAATATTAAATGTAATTTTAGATGATAATTACAATAATGATTAATCTATCCTTTGCTCTTTCAATATGAATCTGAACAGCTTTTCCTAAATTGATTGTTGATACTGCAGAAATAGACATTGAATGTTGAAGTGTTCCTCGAAAGTTGATATTCCACATTAGCCTTTATGAGTTCTTTTTTCGCGCTGGACATTTTACATATTTTACTCCCATTTACAGAACTGCAGAATGCTGTAATAATAGGCACATAATAACTTAACAACAATTCTTAAACTGTAATCACCACGAACCTCAGATTATGACCTAACTGCCAATCACTCCATCTTAGCACATTAATAAGAAAAAAAAGGAACAATTCTCTCCTCCCAAAGCTTTCAACCAGAGGGAAAGTAGGGAGTGTCACTGTGGTAATTATAGTCAGGACACACTTTCTGTACCAGCCTGTAATCCATGCTGTAAAATGAAATATAGATACATATGACTTTAAAGGGCTTGGAACAAATCCAGGACACGTGGCTTTGGGTCTGTTCCTGGTAGCAAGTTTTGGATGGGTCATAATTACACAGCGCAGTCTTCTTTGCTCTGTCAATCTTTTCATATTCAATGCGGCAGTTAAATATTTTAGAATCTTTGGCATCAATCGCTGTTTGTTGAGCCAGGTCAAATTCAACAGCTTTTGTGGGTGGCACAAGGCTAACTGATATGTTTCCCTGGCCAGTAGAATTATGGCGGAAATACACACTAAATGTACCATTTCCATGGTCTACGATTTTCCCTGTGATGAGGAGGTTTAACTTCACAGTTTTGATGTTTGAATAAAAATCACCCCATCCAAACATTTTCTTAAATTTCCCAGTTTTAACAATTGGTCTCCTCTTGACTCTGGAATTGGGGTCTTCATGTTGATCAGAAATATTTCCCAGCCAAGCCCAAATATCCTGCTTGGAGTAGGAGACTGGTGAAGAGAGAGGGAATCGCAGAATTGTGGAGTTCCCCGTGCTTGGTAGTACATGCATGACCCACTGACTGAGGGCAGACATTCTGTTGCTCTTGATTAACGTATGCTTTTGTGTACTTTTAGAGGCAATGGACTTTGCATCTTCAGCATCATTGGATGTATTCCCAAGTGTAAATGCAACCTGCAAAAAAAAGATAGTAAATGTCATTTTAAAAAGAAATTAATGGGTATGATCAACATAATATTTTGTACTGAAAGCAAAATTGTCCAAATGTGGGAAAGCTGAGTGCACTTTTTGAAAGGGAGGTAAAGATACATAAGATCAAAATCTCATCAGAAATAGCAACCTGTTGGGCAACATGGTCCATTGGAGGCATCTGAACTTGAATATACAGAATGCCTCAACTGCTGTAGTTCTTGGGGTAGAAATTCCAAAGGTTCCCAAATATCAGAGAAAAAAAATTCCCCTTCATCTCTGTAGAACTGGCTGAACTTTTATTCCAAAACTATATCTCCTCATTCTTATAATCACAAGAGGAAATATTGTCAAGGCATCCATTCTGTCAAAGCCTCTCAAAATCTTAAATCTTTCAATAAAATAAAATTTATTCTTCCAATCATCAATAATTTCTTCCAAATGAATCATAGAACAATCCTTTAACCCAGGAATCACCAAGTGAGTCTTCTCTGAATTATCCCTAATGCAATAACTCCTTCCTTTAATTGTATCAGTATTCCAGGTATGGATGCCCTGAAGCCCTATTGAGTTTAGCAATCACTTCCCACATTTGTAATCTTTTTTAGATTCAACAGGAATTATTAAAAGGGGATTGGATAAACATTTCAAAGTGAATATTCCAGGTCCATGGGAAATGAAAAAACAATGGGAGCAAGAGTAATTGAGTGGCTCTCAAAAAGTTAGCAAATATTCAATAGATAAATTAGTTCCTTCTACTGTACACTGATTCACAGGATTTACCCAAGATATACTGAAAATAGTCTTTACTTGAAGGAAAATTTCAGGCTTCCCCTTTGTTTCACCTCACTCCTTATCTTGCATGGTGACAAGCTAGTAAAAATATGATGACAAGTTTCCCATAAAACCCTTTCTCAACTGAAACTGGGTCACGTGTCAATCAGCCTGCTAGTGATCAGCTGCAAACCTACCTGCTCTCTATACACATGACATAACTGTGCGGTTGTTGCATGGCTGAGAGTGGAAACTACAGGACAGTGGACCACAGACAGTCAGATTTAATTTTGCACTGTGAAGGTTCTGCATCATGTCAGGATGCTGTTCATTGACTATAGTTCAGCATTTAATACCATTATTCCCATAATCCTGACTGAGAAGTTGCAAAACCTGGGCCTCTGTACCTTCCTCTGCAATTGGATCCTCGACTTCCTAACCGGAAGACCACAATCTGTGCAGATTGGATATAATATCTCCACCTCACTGACGATCTACACTGGTGCATCTCAGGGGTGTGTGCTTAGCCCACTGCTCTACTCTCTGTATACACATGATTGTGTGGCTAGGCATAGCTCAAATACCATCTATAAATTTGCTGATGATACAACCATTGTTGGTAGCATCTCAGATGGTGAGAGGGCGTACAGGAGTGAGATATGACAACTAGTGGAATGGTGCCACAGCAACAACCTGGTACTCAACGTCAGTAAGATGAAAGAGCTGATTGTGGACTTCAGGAAGGGTAAGACAAAGGAACACATACCAATCCTCATAGAGGGATCAGAAGTGGAGAGAGTGAGCAGTTTCAAGTTCCTGGGTGTCAGGACCTTCGAGGACCTAACCTGGTCCCAACATATTGATGCAGTTATAAAAAAGGCAAGACAGCGGCTACACTTCATTAGGAGTTTGAAGAGATTTGATATGTGAACAAACACGCTCAAAAACTTCTATAGATGTACCATGGAGAGCATTCTGACAGCTGCATCACTGTCTGGTACAGGGGGCAATGGGTGGGGGGGCTACTGCACAGGACCGAAAGAAGCTGCAGAGGGTTGTAAGTTTAGTCGGCTCCATCTTGGGTATTAGCCTACAAAGTACCCAGGATATCTTCAAGGAGCGGTGTCTCAGAAAAGTAGCGTGCTTTATTAAGGACCCCCAGCACCCAGGGCATGCCCTTTTCTCACTGTTACCATCAGGAAGGAAGTACAAAAGCCTGCAGGCACACATTCAGCAATTCAGGAACAGCTTCTTCCCCTCTGCCATCTGATTCCTAAACGGACATTGAACCCTTGGACACTAACTCACTTTTTAAATATATATGATTTCTGTTTTTTTGCACAATTTTTAATCTATTCAGTATACATATACAGTAATTGAGTTACTTAGTTATTTATTATTATTATTATTATTTCTATTTTATTTTGTTTTTTTCCTTCTATATTATGTATTGCATTGAACTGCTGCTGCTAAGTTAACAAATTTCACGTCACATGTCGGTGATAATAAACCTGATTCTGATTCTGAATTACAAGGCAATGTCCCCAGCGGAGGGCATTTTTCCTGCTAGAAATCCCACTTCTACACATCAGTATGGGTAAAGCTGCATGTCTCCCTATTCCTTCTTTATATAGCATTCTCTATTTATATTCCATCTCCTTATTTCTCTGAAAAATATCTGAATTATTTCATGATTCTCTACAGTAAATTATATCTAGCATACTTCTGCCTCTTTCCTTGTATTTTAATGCCACTATCCTGTTAAGTGAGGAACAATGCCTCATTGCCATTCTTTCTCTCTCCCTTTCTCCGCCTTCTCTTTATCTCCCTCTCCTTCTTTCTTTCTTTCTCTTTGTATTAGAACTAGATATTTCTACCAGCCATTTTGTGATTCTGGCATTTTTGGTTCCTCTCCATTGGTATAACCTGAACTGTTGTGCATATCCCACGACCCTGTTATCAGCATCACCTAAAATAAATAAAGAAGCACAATCTACATCTCAATGTCATATCCACCTGTTTGATCTCACTTTATTGGAGATATTTCCTTTATCCTTCACTCTCCCAATTTCTCTACAACACAAAACTAACTTGTTTTCTCTTTTTCTTAATTGTGATGAAGAGTGTTGAACCTGAAATGTTGACCTACTGGGTGGTTCCAGCATTTCTGTTCGTATTTCAGATTTCCAACGTCTGCTGTTTTTTAAAAATATTTTTACCATCTTCTTCATCGTTCTACCTGCCTGAGTTCTGTTCTACCTGTAAGCTGAAGTCCAGGTCACGAGTATCAAAATGAGGATTTTGAAATAACCTTGGAGTGAACAGTGGACATATCACTGTATGGTTTCCAGTTTGATAAATAATAATGTACACGTGCTCTTGAATCTTCACACAGTTTCATATCTCTGCAATAGATGTCTCATTTATTTTACGGATTTCAATCTATTAACAAGTTTATTGTGAGCCTTTTGAAGTGGTGCAGGGCCAGGTAAACCATATTAACTTCATCAACCTTTCCGTTATGTTACAAATAATTCTATTACTGTAAACAAATTGCATGCTCAGCAAATCTTCGCTGGCTTTTACTTTTACAGTATCAACCTATATATTTCCCATGGATTCTTGTCTCCAGAAATTTCACTTATTACTGTCTGATTGGTATGGAGTTATTATATATATATCCCTCTCCCTCTCTCCCTCTCTCACTCTCACCCCCTCCCTCTCTCTCCCTCCCTCCCTCCTATGAAACAAGAACCCAATTAAACTGAAGGTTTTAGAGTGGAGTTAATAGAGTGGATTAATAATACTTTGGAAAAGACCATCATAAGCAAAAAATTGAAAATCAAAGAGAAATGTTCCACCAGTCTGTTGTCACCAGTACAATCTTCTATATGGTGGTGTGCTGGGACGATGGTATCAACACGGGTGATGCTAACAGGCTCAATAAAGTGATTAGAAAGGCTGGGTCTGTGAAAGGAGTCTAACTGGATACACTGGAGGCTGTGGTAGAACAAAGGACCCTATGGAAAATCCAGGCAATTCTGGACAATGTTTCTCACCCTCAACTTGCCACCTTGGCTGAGCACTTTTAGTAATAGATTAAGACAATTGCGCTGCTCCAAAGAGCACTATATGAGGTCATTCTTATGCAAGCATGAGGAAATCTGCAGATGCTGGAAATTCAAGCAACACACATAAAAGTTGCTGGTGAACGCAGCAGGCCAGGCAGCATCTCTAGGAAGAGGTACAGTCGACGTTTCGGGCCGAGACCCTTCATCAGGACTAACTGAAAGAAGAGCTAGTAAGAGGTTTGAAAGTGGGAGGGGGAGGGGGAGATCCAAAATGATAGGAGAAGACAGGAGGGAGAGGGATGGAGCCAAGCTGGACGGTTGATTGGCAAAAGGGATATGAGAGGATCATGGGACAGGAGGCCCAGGGAGAAAGAAAAGGGGGAGGGGGGAAAAAGCCAAGAGGATGGGCAAAGGATATAGTGAGAGGGACAGAGGGAGAAAAAGGAGAGAGAGAAAAAGAATGTGTGTATATAAATAACGGATGGGGTACGAGGGGGAGGTGGGGCATTAGCGGAGGTTTGAGAAGTCAATGTTCATGCCATCAGGTTGGAGACTACCCAGACGGAATATAAGGTGTTGTTCCTCCAACCTGAGTGTGGCTTCATCTTTACAGTAGAGGAGGCCGTGGATAGACATATCAGAATGGGAATGGGATGTGGAATTAAAATGTGTGGCCACTGGGAGATCCTGCTTTCTCTGGCAGACAGAGCGTAGGTGTTCAGCAAAGCGGTCTCCCAGTCTGCGTCGGGTCTCGCCAATATATAGAAGGCCACATTGGGAGCACCAGACGTAGTATATCACCCCAGCCGACTCACAGGTGAAGTGTCGCCTCACCTGGAAAGACTACAATCAGGATGAGGCTTTTCATTCCAGGACGAAGGAGATGTCCTCCTTTTTTAAACAAAGGGGCTTCTCTTCCTCCACCATCAACTCTGCTCTCAAACTCATCTCCCCCATTTCACGCACATCTGCTCTCACTCCATCCTCCTGCCACCCCACTAGGAATAGGGTTCCCCTTGTCCTCACCTACCACCCCACCAACCTCCGGGTC
Source organism: Mobula hypostoma (assembly GCF_963921235.1). Taxonomy (NCBI): domain Eukaryota; kingdom Metazoa; phylum Chordata; class Chondrichthyes; order Myliobatiformes; family Myliobatidae; genus Mobula; species Mobula hypostoma. The sequence continues at coordinate 50,366,323 of NC_086128.1, forward strand.
CAACATATTATTCTCCGTAACTTCCACCACCTCCAACGGGATCCCACCACTAAGCACATCTTTCCCTCCCCCCACCTTTGCTTTCCGCAGGGATCGCTCCCTACGCAACTCCCTTGTCCATTCGTCCCCCCCATCCCTCCCCACCGATCTCCCTCCTGGCACTTATCCTTGTAAGCGGAACAAGTGCTACACATGCCCTTACACTTCCTCCCTTACCACCATTCCAGGTGACACTTCACCTCTGAGTCGGCTGGGGTGATATATTGGTTTCCGGTGCTCCCGATGTGGCCTTCTATATATTGGCGAGACCCAACGTAGACTGCGAGATAGTTTCGCCAGAGAAAGCAGGATCTCCCAGTGGTCACACATTTTAATTCCCATTCCCATTCTGATATGTCTATCCATGGCCTCCTCTACTGTAAAGATGACGCCACACTCAGGTTAGAGGAACAACAGCTTATATTCTGTCTGGGTAGCCTCCAACCTGATGGCATGAACATCGACTTCTCTAACTTCCGTTAATGCCCCACCTCCCCCTCGTACCCCATTCATTATTTATTTATTTATATACACACATTCTTTTTCTCTCTCTCCTTTTTCTCCCTCTGTCCCTCTGACTATATCCCTTGCCCATCCTCTGGGTTTTCCCCACTCCCCCTTTTCTTTCTCCCTAGGCCTCCTGTCCCATGATCCTCTCATATCCCTTTTGCTAATCACCTGTCCAGCTCTTGGCTCCATCCCTCCTCCTCCTGTCTTCTCCTATCATTTTGGATCTCCACCTCCCCCTCCCACTTTCAAATCTCTTACTAGCTCTTCTTTCAGTTAGTCCTGACGAAGGGTCTTGGCCTGAAACGTCGACTGTACCTCTTCCTAGAGATGCTGCCTGGCCTGCTGCGTTCACCAGCAACTTTGATGTGTGTTGCTCATTCTTACCCTCGCCCATTAGGCTCCATAATGAATCAACCTACAGCCGGGGAAGTGATGACCTCCTCTTGTTAGACTGTTTGAGGTAACTTTTTTTTTATACTTTCTACTTCTCTTCTAATATTTATATATTAGTGCACTTGTAATGCTACTGTGACACTGTAATTTCCTTTGAGATCAATAAAGTATCTATCTATCTAAACGCCATTACATCAGAGTACAAAAATGTGAATGAACTGTACTTACTTTCTGCAAACTGGAGTTAGCTTTTTGAATTAATTGTAGATTTATATACAATCTATGCAACACATATCCTCTCACTTTAACGACTGTAAGAGAGGATTTTTTGTTAAAATGATTAGTCCTATTTCCAGCCTTATCATCATGCTTACTGCTTCTCTGCGGAGACCGATAATACTCACTATCTCCTCACAAAACACTTATGGCTGAATTTTATTCAAGATCATGGCAGCATAGTGCCACATTTTAAGCTGCAACATTTCAATTACTAGTCAGTCCAACTTCATACTAATTCCAGCTACAGTGCATGATTCTATTAAAATATCTCACTAGATGAATATATATATATATATATATATAAACAATTTTCAGTTCTACTGTATACTCTCATCCACTGTAGCCAATGTTTCTCAGGCCAGAATAACATTACAAGACCCATTATGTTCAAAGAAGCAAACGCCAGATATTATCCAGTGTAACTTAACTAATATTTTTTACTTACCAATGCTATATAAAACATATAAAACAGAAGGAAGACCTGAACAAAAGGGGGTCTACACAGTGTTGCTGATGGTGTGGCATTTCTGACAAGTAAACCACATGACTCAGTGAATTAAAAGCAAATATGCCTGTGACGGAGAGCAGTCATTAAACACACTCCTTACACACGTGCAGTCACTCACACACAAGCATTGCTTTGTCATTCCTGCTCTCGTTGTGGTGAGTGTACACACTTCAACGTCTTCCCCGGCATATTCTCATAATTAACCCACTGTTTTCCCTCTACATTGCTCCATATATTCAGAATCAGACACCAAAGTTTAGTTTAATTTTATTCTTTATTTGTACTTAACTGTAAGTGTGTGATTGTGTGGAACATTCTGCTGTTTCACTGCTTGGCCCTAGACCTAGCTGATGTGCTCAGGTTGGCATTATGGTGCCTTTCCCACCAGACATGGTGGAATACTCTATTTCTTTAGTAACGGGGGTGCGTAAATGTGTATATGTTGAACGTTTCCTGTATTTAAGGTGGATACTTCTGTTTATTTTGTTCTGTTCTGCTCGTCCATCATTGACGTCGATGAGGACCTCGACACCATAATGATGGTGTCGAGACTAGCGCGTGTTTTGGATTTAAGTGAGGGAGAGTTGCGCAGCGTCAGCCTCACTCTCGCTTCCCAATTCCCATCTGGATCCAGTGGCAAGACAGAGTCTAGACGGCTGGAGATGGGACTAGGCGCAGTGGATAACCAGGACATCTTCTGTGTCTTGTCCTGCTCTACACATTCCACGACGCTTGCAGAGACCGCCTTCTTGACCGTTGGACCTTCCATTGGTCTTGTCCGCTCAATCCGCCGGAGTCTGTCTTCACATGCTGGGATAGACAACTCCCTATCTCACCGAGGGTTTGAGACCCGTCGGCTACCCTCACCTGGTTTAGCCGGCTTATTGAAGCCGTTGCCCGGGGTGTGGCCGCTGTCGCATGCAAACAGCTACGGGGAGACACAGGTGAGAACTGAGTGCCAGGTGGGGACCAAAGGTGGACTAACCGACTTGAAAAGGACGCGACATTTATTTTGTAATATGATTATAACTACATTGTGTGGTGCATTATATTCTAATCCATGTATAGTCTTAAGTTAACTTTGTTGGTAATTAAAGATGGTGTGTCCTAGTGATGAATAAAAAGGAGTTATTCATCCCCAGTATGAGAGAGAGATCAGGAGGGGGCTGCCAGGAGTTCACACTCGACAAAAATAAGTACGAAGCTATTATTGTGTTTTCTTGCAGATATCATTTTATAAATATTGGCATTTTTTCACTAATTTAATTATTTTTTGTAAATTGGATTTGTAAGTTGGTAATTGGTTTATAATTGTCACATACCCAAGACACAGAATGTAGAGTACAGTGTTACAGTTACAGAGAATGTGTACTGAAGGTAGACAAATAAATGCAAGGGTCATGATAAGATAGACTGGGAGATCAAGGGTTCATATTTTAGTTATATGAAAGTTCCATTCATCAGTGAGATGGAAGCTGTCCTTGAGCCTAGTGGAACATGTTTCCAGGCTTTTGCATCTTCTGTTTGCCGCTGGACTCAGCAATGAATCCAGGACAAAGCACTTAACGTCTGACCCCCCAGCTTTCCACCACAGTGGGCAGGCATATGTAGTATGACCGAATCATTTGAATGTTTTTTATGAGCGGACATTGACTTCAGGCCCTTTGGTTTAGACACACTTGTCTTTTTTGCCTTGTGCTTGTTACTTCCCAATCTTTCACCTGCCGTGGTATAAAAGATACTTTGTTGAAGTCTAGCTGAAAGCAAATACCATTAAATACGATGATACAACAAAATCAGACTCAATGTTTGCATCAACATATTTTCCTGTAAATCTTAGCTTTATAGAATCATACAGTACATAAACAGGCCCAGAAGTCCTTGAGATCCACATTGGCCATTGAGCACCCATTCACACCATGCATACACTAATCATATTTTATTTTATTCACATTCCTATTCCGTTACACGGGGAGGGGGACATATAAGTATTTCTGAAAACACATATAACTTAAATACAAAGAAGCAACGTAGGGATTGGGAAGATGTGGCAAGAAGGAATTAGAAACGGGGATGGTGCCGGAGGATTGTTCCATTGTTTAAAAATGGTTCTAAGAGTAAACCTAGCAATTATCGCCTGTGAGTTTGACGTCAGTAGTGGGTAAATTGATGGAAAATATTCTTAGAGATGGTGTATATAATTATCTGGATAGACAGGGTCTGATTAGGAACAATCAACATGGATTTGTGCGTGGAAGGTCATGTTTGACAAATCTTATTGTATTTTTTGAAGAGGTTACTAGGAAAGTTGACGAGGGTAAAGTGGTGGATGTTGTCTATATGGACTTCAGTAAGGCCTTTGACAAGGTTCCACATGGAAGGTTAGTTAGGAAGGTTCAGTGTTAGGCAGTAATATTGAAGTAGTAAAATGGATTCATCAATGGCTGGATGAGGTATGCCAGAGAGTACTGGTGGATAACTGTGTGTCAGATTGGAGGACGGTGACTAGTGGTGCACCTCAGGGATCTGTACTGGGTCCAATGTTGTTTGTCATATATATTAATGATCTGGATGTTGGGGTGGTAAAATGGATTAGTAAGTATGCAGATGATACTAAGATAGGTGGAGTTGTGGATCATGAAGTAGGTTTTCAAAGCTTGCAGAGAGATTTAGACCACTTAGAAGAGCGGGCTGAAAGATGGCAGATGGAGTTTAATGCTGAAAAATGTGAGGTGCTACATTTTGGTAGGACCAATCAAAATAGGACATACATGGTAAATGGTAGGGCATTGAAGAATGCAGTAGAACAGAGGGATCTAGGAATAATGTTGCATAGTTCCCTGAAGGTGGAATCTCATGTGGATAGGGGGTGAAGAAAGCTTTTGGTATGCTGGCCTTTATAAATCAGAGCATTGAGTATAGGAGTTGGGATGTAATGTTGAAATTGTATAAGGCATTGGTGGGGCCTAATTTGGAGTATTGTGTACAGTTCTGGTCACCGAATTATAGGAAAGATGTCAGTAATATTGAGAGAGTACAGAGGAAATTTACTAAAATGGTGCCTGGGTTTCATCATCTAAGTTACAGAGAAAGGTTGAACAAGTTATGTCTTTATTCTTTGGAGCATAGAAGGTTGAGGGGGGACTTGATAGAGGTATTTAAAATTATGAGGGGCATAAATAGAGTTGAATATAAAATATAGAATATAGAATAGTACAGCACAGTACAGGCCATTCGGCCCACAATGTTGTGCCGACCCTCAAACCCTGCCTCCCATATAAGCCCCCACATTAAATTCCTCCATATACCTGTCTAGTAGTCTCTTAAACTTCACCAGTGTATCTGCCTCCACCACTAACTCAGGCAGTGCATTCCACACACCAACCACTCTCTGAGTAAAAAACCTTCCTCTAATATCCTCCCTGAACTTCCCACCTCTTACCTTAAAGCCATATCCTCTTGTATTGAGCAGTGGTGCCCTGGGGAAGAGGCGCTGGCTATCCACTCTATCTATTCCTCTTATTATCTTGTACACCTCTATCATGTCTCCTCTCATCCTCCTTCTCTCCAAAGAGTAAAGCCCTAGCTCCCTTAATCTCTGATCATAATGCATACTTTCTAAACCAGGCAGCATCCTGGTAAATCTCTTCTGTACCCTTTCCAATGCTTCCACATCCTTCCTATAGTGAGGTGACCAGAACTGGACACAGTACTCCAAGTGTGGCCTAACCAGGGTTTTATAGAGCTGCATCATTACATCGCAACTCTTAAACTCTATCCCTCGACTTATGAAAGCTAACAACCCATAAGCTTCTTAACTAACCTATTCACCTGTGAGGCAACTTTCAAGGATCTGTGGACATGTACCCCAAGATCCCTCTGCTTCTCCACACTACCAAGTATCCTGACATTTACTTTGTACTCTGCCTTGGAGTTTGTCCTTCCAAAGTGTACCACCTCACACTTCTCCGGGTTGAACTCCATCTGCCACTTCTAAGCCCACTTCTGCATCCTATCAATGTCTCTCTGCAATCTTTGACAATCCTCTACACTATCTACAACACTACCAACCTTTGTGTAGTCTGCAAACTTGCCAACCCACCCTTCTACCCCAACATCCAGGTGGTTAATAAAAATCACGAAAAGTAGAGGTCCCAGAACAGATCCTTGTGGGACACCACTAGTCACAGTCCTCCAATCTGAATGTACTCCCTCCACCACCACCCTCTGCCTTCTGCAGGCAAGCCAATTCTGAATCCACCTGGCCAAACTTCCCTGGATCCCATGCCTTCTAACTTTCTGAATAAGCCTACCGTGTGGAACCTTGTCAAATGCCTTACTAAAATCCATATAGATCACATCCACTGCACTACCCTCATCTATATGCCTGATCACCTCCTCAAAGAACTCTATCAGGCTTGTTAGACACGATCTGCCCTTCACAAAGCCATGCTGACTGTCCCTGATCAGACCATGATTCTCTAAATGCCTATAGATCCTATCTCTAAGAATCTTTTCCAACAGCTTTCCCACCACAGATGTAAGACTCACTGGTCTATAATTACCCGGACTATCCCTACTAACTTTATTGAACAAGGGAACAACATTCGCCTCCCTCCAATCCTCGGGTACCATTCCCATGGACAACGAGGATATAAAGATCCTAGCCAGGGGCTCAGCAATCTCTTCTCTCGCCTCGTGGAGCAGCCTGGGGAATATTCCGTCAGGCCCCGGGGACTTATCTGTCCTAATGTATTTTAACAACTCCAACACCTCCTCTCCCTTAATATCAACATGCTCCAGAACATCAACCTCACTCATATTGTCCTCACCATCATCAAGTTCCCTCTCATTGGTGAATACCGAAGAGAAGTATTCATTGAGGACCTCGCTCACTTCCACAGCCTCCAGGCACATCTTCCCACCTTTATCTCTAATCGGTCCTACCTTCACTCCTGTCATACTTTTTTTCTTCACATAATTGAAGAATGCCTTGGGGTTTTCCTTTACCCTACTTGCCAAAGCCTTCTCATGCCCCCTTCTTGCTCTTCTCAGTCCCTTCTTAAGCTCCTTTCTTGCTTCCCTATATTCCTCAAAAGACCCATCTGATCCTTGCTTCCTAAACCTCATGTATGCTGCCTTCTTCCACCTGACTAGATTTTCCACCTCACTTGTCACCCATGGTTCCTTCACCCTACCATTCTTTATCCTCCTCACCGGGACAAATTTATCCCTTACATCCTGCAAGAGATCTCTAAACATTGACCACATGTCCATAGTACATTTCCCTGCAAAAACATCATCCCAATTCACACCCGCAAGTTCTAGCCTTATAGCCTCATAATTTGCCCTTCCCCAACTAAAAATTTTCCTGTCCTCTTTGATTCTATCCTTTTCCATGATAATTATAAAGGCTAGGGAGCGGTGGTCACTGTCCCCCAGATGCTCACCCACTGAGAGATCTGTGACCTGACCCGGTTCATTACCTTGTAATAGATCTAGTATGGCCATCCCCCTGGTTGGCCTGTCCACATACTGTGACAGGAATCCATCCTGGACACACTTAACAAACTCTGCCCCATCTAAACTCTTGGAACTAATCAGGTGCCAATCAATATTAGGGAAGTTAAAGTCACCCATGATAACAACCCTGTTATTTTTGCACCTTTCCAAAATCAGCCTCCCAATCTGCTCCTCTGTATCCTCTCACGTGGATAGACTTTTTCCATTGAGAGTGGGGGAGATTCAAACAAGAGGACATGAGTTGAGAGTTAAAGGGCAGAACTTTAGGGGTAACATGAGGGGGAACTTCTTTACTCAGACTGTGGTAGCTGTGTGAAACGAGCTTCCAGCAGAAGTGGTAGAGGCAGGTTCAATGTTGTCATTTAAAGTTAAATTGGACAGCTATATGGACAGGAAAGGAATGGAAGGTTATGGGCTGAGTGCAGGTCAGTGGGACTAGGTGGGACTAGGTGAGAGTAAGAGTTCGGCATGGACTAGAAGGGCCGAGATGGCCTGTTTCCATGCTGTAATTGTTATATGGTTATATGGTTATAAGGAGATAAAAGATTTAATTTTACAATCCTGGTAGAGAAGCTGGTTTGCTTTTTGAAATGGTTAAGGCAAAAATAACAGCATTTCTCAAAATGATATGTGGGCCAAGGTTAAACAAATGGAGATGGAAATTATCAGTAACAGTAGAATGGCTTTATAACAGCTGATATAGTTGCTCTTAAGAATTTCCTAATAACTGGAACTAATCAAATTTTTATAACACCTTATTGAAATGTTGAACTTTCTTTTATGATTTAATCATCTGCTTATATTCAGGTCATTTTAAACATTGGGAATGCCAGATAGAAGATTAATTAATTAAAATCACAAAGCAAATTTCAGGGGAGAGAAAGTTTATCCCAAATAATTTGACAAATTATATCTTTTATTTATCAAGGCTTTATCAAAGGACAGCTTGCTGGTGTACATGGACCTGTGAATGATCTAAGAGGATGTTCCAAAATATTTTGAACTTAACTTGTCATAGAGTTAACAATTTGATATCCCTGTCTTAATTGTGATGTTTCATTTTTGTAAAAATATTTTGCTTGACATTGGAATGACTTCTATAAATTCAAGCATAGTGATATGGCTGCACTAAACTGGCTTTACACTACTTATTGCACTATTTTATGTTTTACAGCAAATTTCAGTTATAAACAAGGGCCAAGATTGGAGCAGTCCAAGGCCAGGCTCGGTGATTGCAGGGAAAGGAGGTAAGTTGGGAGTGGGAGACATCTTCTGTAAGCCCGACTAGAATAAGTACTTCATCCATTGTGATGTAGTGGGGGGAAGAAGATTTGGTGTGGTTAATGTGGAGGGGCAATCAGATTCTGTACTATAGCGTACTTTGTCATAGTGGGGCTATCTATACTGAAGAGTATCTTGAGTTTGAATCTGGATCATCCAAGCTGGAGGACCATGCCAAGAGAAACATTTGATATTTAGAGACCTCCGTCACATAGGCAAAGATGGGGAGAGAGGCACGAGGGGCTGTTCAACAGTGCATCTGTCAGGAGAAATGGGAGCTTACAGAGGGCCTGGAGGATGAGTTGTGGCTGTGGCTGGAGATGGAGTGGTCAGCAAGATCAAAAGTTTACAGGGTTAAAACATAAACATTAGTACTTAGCAGTGATTTGGGAAAAATGAGGAGAGTCAGTGTGGTGTTTTATGGGAAGTAGCCAAGTGTAGGTATGAGACTCATCTTACATGGGTCGCAATGCACTGTTGCAGAGTAAGTTCCAAGTTATCTCAGGAGGGCACAGTGATGGACACACCAGGATACTGTGCTCTAACTTCCTCTGAAACATTCCAAAGTAATTGTTGCTTGGAGGTTTACATCATCATGTGCCTAATTGACAGGTACAATTGACAGGAATTTGGATTATAGATTACAACAGGAAATAGAAAAGGCATGTCAAAAGGGCAATGTTATGATAGTCATGGGAGATTTTAACATGCAGGTAGATTGGGAAAATCAGGTTGGAATGGATCTAAAGATAGTGAGTAAGTTGAATGCCTACGTGATGGCTTTTTAGAGCAATTTGTTACTGAGCCTACTAGGGGATCAGCTATACTGGATTGGGTGTTATGTAATAAACCAGAGGCGATTAGGGAGCTTAAGGTAAAGGAACCCTTAGGAGGTAGTGATCACAATATGACTGAGTTCAACTTGAAATTTAATAACGAGAAAGTAAAGTCTGACATAACAGTATTTCAGTGGAGTAAAGGAATTTACAGAGGTATAAGGGAAGATTTGGTCACAGTAAATTGGAAGGAGATGCTGGCAGGGATGATAGTACAGCAGCAATGGCTTGAGTTTCTGGTAAAAATGAGGAAGGTGCAGGATAGATGCATTCCAAAAACAAAGAAATACTCAAATGGCAAAATAATACAACCATGACTGTCAAGGGAAGTCAAAATTATTGTAAAAACAAAAGAGAAGGCATACAATGGTCATGGTCTGGTCTGTGAAGTCTGCATTCCGGCTCACAGTCCGGTCCGTGGATTCTGGACTCCGGGTCTTCTGGCTGTCCCTTGTTTTAGTTGGGCTTAATCATAGGCACCTGAGGCTCATCTTGACACTGGGGATATAAGTGGCCCTGGGTTCAAGTGTGGTTACTGGTTTATGTAGTCAGTATCCTGTCCTTGCCTCTGTGGGGTAAGTCAGGCTGGCTTTGCTGTTACCCTGTGGTTGGATCTGTCCCTTCCTGTCCTTGTCTCTGTTGGGTAAGCTGGGCTGTCTTTGCCATTACCCTGAGGCTGGACTGTTCCCTTCCCTTCCCCTTCCTTCTGGAGCCTTGCCTGCAACCTTGTTGAGTTCAACCACCGGAGTGAGACTGGAGCCTTGCTGTGTCAAGATAAGGAACTGTCTATCATTGAGTTGGAACTGTCTATCATTGAGTTGGAACTGTCTCTGTGTCCATGCCTTCACTAGGTAGGTCTGGCTGTTTGCTGCTACCTAGTGTTGGGAACTGTCTTGTTGTGTTCAGCATTCTGTGTATGAGTCCTGGTCCTACATCCTGTTCCCAATGAGGGGACCTGGCTCTGTGTTCCATGTTCCCGTTCCCGCCCTCGCCGCGACCAAGGCTCGGCTGTTCCCGCCCTCGCCGCGACCAAGGCTCGGCTGTTCCCGCCCTCGCCGCGACCAAGGCTCGGCTGTTCCCGAGTACCAAGTCAAGGCTTTATGTTCTCGTCCTGTCCATGTGCCTCTCGTTCTGTCCTGTAGCCTCGCCTAGTCCTTTCTCCCAAGACCACGTCATGTCTTTGCCTAGTTCCGGAGTCCAAGCCCGAGTCAAGACCCAGGTTCTGGGTCCTTGTCCAGTCTCTGGCTCGGAGTCTGAACCCAAGCCTCATCACGTCCCCGCCTCAAAGAACCCAAGCCTCGTCACGTCCCCGCCTCGAAGAACCCAAGCCATGTCTAGCCCTGTAGCCACATTATGTCCTCTCCTAGATCTGGGGTTGAAGCCTGGGTCAAGACCCAGGTTCTGGGTCCTTGTCCAGTCTCTGGCTCAGAGTCCAAGCCTGGGCTCCTAGTTCCCAGTTCATTGTCCCAGTCCTGCTTGCCTAGCCAAAGTCCTAGCCCAAGTCTGTGTTCTTGTCCCAGCTCTCTAGTCAAGTCCTGTTCCTAGTACTTCAGTGTCTGTGTCTTGCATTTGGGTCTGCTCCCAGCACCCCCTTACGACAACAACAAAACAAAAATAGAGGAAGATAGAGGATTGGGAAGATCTTCTATCTTTTAGAAATCTACAGAAAGCAACAAAAAGAATCATTAGGAGGCAAGCAAGCAAGCAAACAATATCAAGGTGGACAGAAAAAACTGTTTCAAGTATATAAAAAAAAATAGATGAGAGTGGATATAGGGCTGCTAGAAAATGAAGCCGGAGAAGAAATAATGGTGGGAAGGGGACAAAGACGGCCAGATGAATTGAATGAGTATTTTTCATCAGTCTTCACTGTGGAAGACACTAACACTGTGCCAGGTGTTGAAGGGTGTGAGGGAAGAGAAGTGAGTGTAGTTACTATTACAAAGGAGAAGGTGCTCAAAGACCTAAGAGTACATAATTCACCCGGACCAGATGAAGGAGGCAGCAGGAGGGATTGTGGAGGCATTAGTAATGATCCTTCAAAAACCATTGGCATGGTGCCAGAGGACTGGAAATTTGCAAATATCACTCCAGGCTTTAAGAAAGGAGGAAGGCAACAAAAAGGAAATTGTAGTCCAGTGGTTGGGAAGATGTTGGAGTTAATTGCTAAGGTTATGGAGTACTTGATGATACAGGACAAGATAGGACACAATCAGCATGGTTTCCTTCAGGGAAAATCTTGTCTGACGAACCTGTTGGAATTCTTCCAGGAGATTACAAGTCGGGTAGATAGAGGGGATGCAGTGGATGTTGCATATTTGGATTTTCAGAATGCCTCTGACAAGGTGCCACACATGATGCTGCTTACCAAATTAAGAGCCTGTGGTATTACAGGAAAGCCACTAGCATGGTTAGAACATTGGTTGATTTAGGAGGAGGTAGCGAGTGGGAATAAAAGGATACTTTTCTGGTTGGCTGCCAGTGACTAGTGGTGTACTGCAGGGGTCAGTGTTGGGACCGCTTCTTTTTATGCTGTATAGTAATAACTTAGATGATGGAATAGATGACCTTGTTGCTAATTTTTTTAGATGATACAAGGATTGGTGGAGGGGTTGGTAGTGTTGAGGAAATGGGTCGGCTGCAGAAGGACTTAGGTTAGGAGAATGGGCAAGAAAGTGGCAAATGAAATGCAATGTTGGAAATTGCATGGTCATGCACTTTGGTAGTAGAAATAAATGGGCAGACTATTTTCTAAATGAGAAAATCCAAAATTCTGAAATGCAAAGGGATTTGGAAGTCCTTGTGCAGAACACCTGAGAGGTTAACTTGCAGGCTGAGTCAGTGGTGAGGAAGGCAAATGCCATGTTCGCATTCATTTCAAGAGTTCTAGAATACAAGAGCAGGGATGTGATGCTGAGGCTTTATAAGGCACTGGTGAGGCCTCACATTGAGTATTGTGAACAGTTTTAGGCTCCATATCTAAGAGAAGATGTGTTGGCATTGGAGACGGTTCAGAGGAGGTTCACAAGGATGATTCTGGTAATGAAAGGGTTATCATACGAGGAATGTTTGGTGGATGGCTCCGGGCTTGTACTCGCTGGAGCTTAGAAGGATGGGTGGGGGGGGGGGGGGACCTCATTGAAACCTTTCGAATGTCGAAAGGCCTAGACAGAGTGGATGTGGAAAGGATGTTTCCCATGGTGGGAGTCTAGGACAAGAGGGCACAGCCTCAGGATTTAAACAGATGCAGAGAAATTTCTTTAGCCCAAGGGTGGGGTGGGCAGGTCATTGAGTGCATTTAGATTATGAAGGCACGCAGTCCTCTTTTATTGTCATTTAGTAATGCATGCATTAAGAAATGATACAATATTTCCTCTGGTGTGATATCACAAAACACAGGACAGACCAAGACTGAAAAGAACTAACAAAACCACATAATTATAACATATAGTTACAAACAGTGTAACAATACCATAACTTGATGAAGTCCATGAGCACAGTAAAAGTTCAAAGTCTCTCAAATGTCCCACATCTCACGCAGACGGAGAGAAGGAAGAAAAACTCTCCCTGTCATACCCAACCACATTCCGACTCTGAGTCATCTGAAAACTTTGAGCTCTGATCAGCTCTCCGACACCGAGTACTGAGCGCCATCTCTATCCGAACAATTTGACCTCCATCTCGGTTGCCAACAGCAGGCAAAGCTGGGGATTTTGAGGCCTTCCCTCCGAAAGATTCCCGACTGCACAGTAACGACAGCAGTGAACGAGCGTTTCAGAAATTTTTCCAGATGTTCCCCTGTGCTTTCACGTCCATTCTCCATCAAATCAGAATTGTCCACGGCCCCTATTTAATGGATACGATATTATTTTTCACCGGAGGGCTGCGCACGTGCAGTGGGCTGCTTCTCTCTCCTCCCGCCAGGGCAGAGATTGATAGTTTCTTGATTGGCCATGGCATCAAAGGTTACGGGAGAAGGTCAGTGAGTGGGGCTGAGGAGGGGAAAACGGATCAGCCATCATTGCATGGCAGAGCAGACTTGATAGGCCAAATGGCCTAATTCTGCTCCTTTGTCTTATGGTCTTGAGGACTAATTGTCTTACAAGTCATATCAGGGGTGCAAGAGTCATCCATGTGTGGATGAATTTCTTCAGTGATAACAAATGATTTGGGATATTATATCATTTTATGATAGAAAAATGATTTTCAATAGCATGACTCTAAAGACATAACTACAATGTGCTAATGAAGGGCCTAAAACTGTGCTATACTGTTTTGTTCTATGCTCCAGGTCAGACATTCCCAAATACTGATAAGTGCTCAAATGTTCATGATTGTTCAGTAGTCAGTGATTTGAAGAATCTGCCAAGTCCAATGTTTTAGCTTTTTATTGATGTCATGTAGGCTACTCACTTATTATTTTTGATTGTACACATTTCTGTTACAACAGAGGGCCCTGCTGCCCATCAAACCTACACTGGCTCAAATGCGACCTCATAACACCACCCCTACTAATTTTCCCTATAACTGTTCCTCCCTCATTCCCACCATCTGCCCGAGATGCTATCGTTCACCTACAGAACAAATGCAATTAACATATCGACCACAGACTTTTGGAAAATGGGAAGAAATTAGAGAACCAGCAGTTCACCAGGGGAGAGAAAACGAATCAATCAAGCAAATCTAGTAAGTCTGGAGAAGGCCCAAGCACATATTAGGCATTAGGTGCCATCTGGTTCAAAGGGAGCAAAGTAGGAATAGTGGTATAAATAGTACTTTTAATAATTTAAAAGCATACAGTCACTTGATCTTCAGTGGTTCTTCTCCCCCCCCCCAAAGTATAATAGTACAGTCTCTGCAATGTCAGTCTTGCCTTATGTTCAGATTCACAGAAAATTACTCCCCTAGAGAATTCATGTGTGAGAAATATCAGCTAGTTCAACACCTCAGAAACAAGATGGCTGAACTTGAGGAGGTAACTGACCTGTAGTGCTGTAGAGAATTGGCAGATGTGCTCCAGCTGTCCTTTAGGGAGATAGTGTGCACCCCAAGAAAACCATGAGTTGAAGACTCCAGATCAGAAAGAAAGAGACAGGTGGGCGAGGAAACACAGGGTAAGAGGTGCACCCTGTCTGGAGGCATCAACCCCAGAGTTGGAACTGTCCAACTAGCGATGCTCTGAAGTGGTAGGCAGGGCAGAAGAGCCCCAAAGGACCCCCCCTAATCCTAAACCTAAACCCCATGAAAAGGAAGTAGTCATTGTAGGGGACTCAATTATCTGGAGGATTAAGAATCAGGTGTGTACTGGCAAGGAGTCTTGTATGGTGTACCAGAAGCACAAGTAGGAAACCTCCCTGGATGAGTAGATAAACTCCTGGCCAGAGCTGGGGTAGATCCAGTAGTCATTATTCACATCAGAACAAATGACATGGGTAAGGGTAGGCTGTCACTTCTGCAATGCAAATTTAAAGAGTTAGGTGGGAAGCTTAGGGACAGATGAAAAGAGGACTCCTCAGAAGTTTTGCCTGTGCCATGTCAGTCCAGGTAAGATGGAGGAGATTAGAGATGAGAAGATTAAACACATAGCTCAAATCATAGTGTAGATTAGAGAGAAATAGATTTATGGGACATTGACATGCCTTTTGGGACAGATGGAACCTGTACCACCTGGACGGGTTGCATTTGAACTGGAGGGGCACTAATGTACTGGGCAGGTGTATGCTTCAGTTAGTTGATGACTGTTTAAACTAGGGAATGGGGGGCAGGGGCAGGGAGCTTAGAACCAACCAGGTTTAACTGTTTAAACGCCATAATGGACAATAACATATTAGGACATAAACCGATTATAGGCTACAAAAACATAAAAATGGGTCAGGATAGGATGAAATACATCAGTAATAGACTATGGATGGCCTATATAAATGCAAGAAGCATTAAGAATAAAATAAATCAGCTGGAATTATATGCAAGTGCATATAAGTAATATATAGTAGCAATAGCTGAAACCTGGCTGACCTCAAAGGATGATGAATATCATATTAAAGGATATACTTAGGAAAGATAGGTAAGATCATAAAGGTGGAGGAGTTACCATATACATAAGAAAGAATTTAAATGTGAGGCTGATTATGATGGGAGATAAATCAAGACTTAGTGAAGATATCTGGGTGAGAATTGAAAGCTATAAGGATACAGGAATAACATTAGGTGTATGTTATAGACCCCCTAGTGCTGATAGTGATTTCAATAAACAACTCTATCAACTCTATCAGGACTGGAAATAGGCTAACTTTACCCCAGTATATAAGAAAGATGACCACACTGACTCTGGTAACTATAGATCAGCAAGCTTAACATGCATCGTAGGTAAGATAATGGAAACAATAATAAAAAATGAGATGGAAAAGCAGCTGATAAGAACAGGTATGTTAGCAGAAAGCCAGCATGGATTCAGAAAGGAGAAATCATGTTTTACTAATATGCTGGAGCTCCATGAAGAGGCAACTAAAATTTATGAAAACAATTGAGTGGTTGATATCATTTACTTGAACTTTCAGAGGGCTTTTGACAAGGTACCCCATGAGAGATTAATAATCAAATTATAGGAGGTAGGGTTCTGTGTAAGATGTGTGAATGAGTGCAGAATTGACTCTCAAACAGAAAGCAATGAGTTATGGTGGGAGGATCATTTTCACACAAGGTAAGAGTGGGATTCCGTGGGGATCAGTTTTGGGGCCACTACTGTTTTTAACTTATATTAATGATTTGGATGAGCACATAACAAATAAACTCATAAAATTTGCCAAAAACACAAAATTAGGGATAACATTCAGGCAGCAGAATCAATATAGTTAGATCTGTTCTGTTCTGGGACGCTTGCTCTTCGTGATTTTTATAAATGACCTGAATGAGGAAGTGGAGGGATGGGTTAGTAAGTTTGCTGATGACAAAGGTTGGAGGTGTTGTGGATATTGTGGAGGGCTGTCAGAGGTTACAGCAGGACATTGATAGGATGCAAAACTGGGCTGAGAAGTGGCAGATGGAGTTCAACCCAGACAAGTGTGAAGTGGTTTATTTTGGTAGGTCAAATATAATGGCAGAATATAGTATTAATGGTAAGACTCTTGGCGGTGTGGAGGATCAGAGGGATCTTGGAGTCTGAGTCCGTAGGATGTTCAAAGCAGCTGCGCAGTTTGAAGTTGTGGTTAAGAAGGCATACGGTGTATTGGCCTTCATCAATCGTGGAATTGAATTTAGGAGCTGAGAGGTAATGTTGCAGCTATATAGGACCCTGGTCAGACACCACTTGGAGTACTGTGCTCAGTTCTGGTTGCCTCGCTACAGGAAGGATGTGGAAGCCATAGAAAGGGTGCAGAGGAGACTTACAAGGATGTTGCATGGATTGGGGAGCATGTCTTATGAGAATAGGTTGAGTGAACTCTGCCTTTTCCCCTTGGAGCGACGGAGGATGAGAGGTGACCTGATAGAGGTGTACTAGATGATGAGAGGCATTGGTCGTGTGGATAGTCAGAGGCATTTTCCCGGGGCTGAAATGGGTGCCTTAAGAGGACACAGGTTTAAGGCGCTGGGGAGTAGGTACAGAGGAGATACCAGGGGTGTTTTTTTTTTTTTTTACTCAGTGGTGAGTGCATGGAATGGGCTGCCGGCAATGGTGGTGGAGGCAGATACAATAGGGTCTTTTATGAGACTTTTGGATAGGTACATGGAGCTTGGAAAAATAGAGGGTTATGGGTAACCCTAGTGATTTCTAAGGTCAGGACATGTTCGGCACAACTTTGTGGGCCAAAGGGCCTGTATTATGCTGTAGGTTTTCAATGTTTCTAAACTAAATCCAGACTGGGCAGATAAAATTTAGAGTGAAGTATTAGATATAAATATAGAATGGGGGGTCTTGAGTTAGAAAGTGCACTGTATAAGAAGGATCTGGGTGTCCTGGTAGACTCATCACTATCAACATCTAGACAATGCACAGAAGCAATTAGGAAGGTTAATAGATTGTTGGGCTATATAATGCGCTCAGTGGAGTTCAAGAGAAGAGACATTCTCCTTAAGCTGTATAATGCGCCTGTGAGGCCACACTTGAATACTGTGTACCGTTTTGGTCTCCACATTGTGTGAGGGATGTGAAGGGACTGGAAAGTTCAGAGAAGGGCGACTAGACTCATTCCAGGTCTACAGGGTATCAGCTATGAAGAAAGATTGAAAGAATTAAATCTTTTTAGCCTAAGTAGATGTAGAATGAGAGGAGACATGATAGAAGTGTTCAAAATCATTAAGGGTATAAGTATGGTGGATGCCTGCTGGTACTTATAAATTGATCCATCAATGAGGACACAGGCCATAGGTGGAGACTGGTTAAGGGGAGATTTCAGGAAATATTCATGGTTTTTTCCCACTATTTGATAAAGAGTCATCAACTCTCCACAGATGCTGCATGGCCTGCTAAATATCCCCAGCAGTTATTGTTTGTTTTAATTCAGGTGAGTCTCCATTCAGCCTAAAGTGGGAATCGGTCATACACTCAATCAGAATCAGGTTTATTATCGCTGATGTATGTCATGATATTTGTTGTTTTGCTGCAACAATATAATGCAATACATAAAAATTGCTATAAGTTACAAGAAATACATATAAATAAAAGTATAAAATGAGAGCAAAATAGTGAATTGAGAGAAAGAGTTTCAGCCTGAAATATGCTCACACACAAGTCCAAACACAGTATCGACCATATAAGCACACCTACATGGTCAATACTGGCTTAATCTAGAAGGACCGGTAACCTGAAATTGTTGAATTGAATGTTGAACCCAAGAGCTGCAATGAGCTTATATTGAAGGTAACATGTTGCTCCTCAAACTCTCATTGGACTACATGGCAACTGATCCTGAGAGTGTTGACAGAGGAATTGGAAAGGATGTTTCTCTTAGCATATGGAGCTGGACATCATTGTTTCAGAATAAGGGGCTTCACACGGAATTTCTTGCTCAAATTTCAGATGACCACCTTTTACCAGCATTTTCAGTTTGTATCAGAACTGGCTGGTACTGGGAGTGCCGGGAGTGCTCAGTGGGTTGGATGCAGTCTATTGGAAGAGGACAGTTGCATTTCAGGTGGATGGTTTTTTGTGGGGAGGTTGTTGGCATGAACTCTCAGCTCTGTATTTTTATTCATTCAAGATTGTTTAATGTCATTTCCAGTAGATAGACAAATATAAAGGAGAATGAAATAATTGCTTATCTGGATCCTATGCAGCACAAAAACACAATAATAAAAAACACAATAAGTGTAAATACATATGACACCTTGTATACACAGATTGATTATATGTCCATAAAGTGATGCTAAGTACAACAATATCTGTACAGAAGGTGACTGACAGGAAATGATAAAATAAAGGTGGTGGGTATGGAGGGGTGGATTAGTGAATGGAAGTGTTGATCAGTCTTACTGCTTGGGGAAAGTAACTGTTTTTGAGTCTGGTGGTTCTAGCATAGATGTTACATAGTCTCTTCCCAGACAAGGGTGGGGCAAACAGTCCATAAGCAGAGTGGGTGGGATCCTTTATGATGTTGATACATAGTTCCAGTTGTTTTGTTTATGTTTCACCTCCCATTTACAACCAGACAGATTAGGTAGCACTAACAAGCCTTCCTCACTGTTTCTCAGTGGACACCCATCTGTTATCCATTTTGGCTGCAGAAAATCTGTTTGTCCAACCCACCCCTTCCCATCTCTGCAACTTAAAATAGTCAATTTATGATGAAAAGTCACAAACTCTCTGGCATTCTTCATAGATATGGTCTGACTTCAAAGATTTTGCAAGATTTTCTGCTTTTATTTTGGACTTACAGCATCTGCAGTTCTATTTTTTTAAATTTCTTTTTCGGTCTCTGGGCTTCAAAATGAAATGACAGCTGCCAATTGGACTGCAGCTGGTTTTCTGCAACAGACCACATTTTGCAATAACCAAAACTCCCAATCATTGTGAAGCAGACAGCTTTGGTCATAATAGGACCTAAAATTAAGCCTGCTACAAGAGCAGCAATCTTCTCATTTGTTTCTGACAGCTCCAAGAGCAAGGTCTCAAGCAGTATCAACCAGACCAGCTCTCTGCAGCTTCAATTATATAAACTCTGAAAGCAATTGAAGGGATCTTTTTTCTTGCCAGCCCGCACCCAAATCCACAGTGAAAGTCAATGAGAGTTATCTAGAGGGAGAGAATGGGTACTCCAGATCAAATGAGCAGAAACAACATTTATGCTATTTAGTCATTCGACAATGTTTATATATAATGGCAGATCTCTGCACACATAGGACACCCATCTGGCAAAACAAATCAAGAATAATAACTTTTTTCTTCTCTCTTGAATGAGTTGCACCTTCAGAGAACTATTAAATTTGCAGATGAAGGTAATGTGTTTCTCTGCAAGGGCCTAATTTTATTAAAGGCCAATATTGTATTACTTTTAGTGGGTTGTCTAAATGAGAACTCAGTAGACACTTTAGTGGGCACGTCTGTCTGTAGCAGAATATGAAGGTTCTGTTTGAAAATGATTTATGGCTGCATTGCCTTTAGCACACCTTTGCATTTGGTAAGGACAGAGTTCCTGAGAAAGCTGAAACCTATGAACTGCAATTCATTTGAAAGACAAATCAAAAGATTTTGCATTAGCTTGGTTCATTTTAATTTGTATAATAAAACTATTTTATTGCCACTCAAAGTCATACACCTCAGAGTTATTGAAGATAGCATATACATACAAAATATTACTTTGTCAGAGGTTATCCTTATGTATGTAAGATAAAGCATATATCTAGGATGAAAAACTGAACAAAAAATTCTACTTATTTCTCTCTAACTACAAACACCGGCTATACATTGGAGTTTACCCTTTATTAGTGCACTAAACATGCTGCGTTGAGCTTTCTTGCCAATTGGATCATAAATCATGAAATAGCTGCAAAATACAGCTTCAGGGCCAGGACCACATCATGTAACAGGACCAATAAACAATCCGCTAAAGGAACTCAGCAGATCAAACAACATGTGAGGGGGGAGAGAGGGAACATACAAATACTGTTCGCCCTGTTAGTTCCTCAGAAGATTGCTTCTTGCTTCAGATACCAGCATCTGCACTCTTCTGTCTCTGACAGGACCCATGTGATTCTCAACAATAACTAGTGTGCCTTTGGTGCACTGATCTCTGGGAAGGATATCAATCCCAGAAGGAATTCTCCCATGGCAGCCCAGAACTGGTGCAGAAAAGGCTATCTTGGAGCTGAAGGAAAATTTAGGAACAGGACACATGATGAACATTCTACATGTATGGGTGAATCTGTCCTGTCTGACCCCATGATGGCAGTATCTGACTGTGTCTCACTTCAAGGGACAGGGTAAACACTGAGGCAGAGACAGCATGAAAATGTGATGTTCATTGTATGAAAGGAATTGATTCAGTCATGGGACAACAGTCAAACACTGAGCACATTGCAAAATGAAGCTGGTGAATGCAGCATGTAATGTTATTGCCCACCTTGGTGTGAAATGTGCTTAGTTGCTCTGTTAATGGTCAATGAAGCTCCTAGGTTGCACACAAAAGCTGAAGTTATGCAGAAGTGCTTTAATATTTTCACTTTAATGCCTCTTTTTTTTCCTTTTCAAGGTGGATGGGGTTGTGTCAGAGTCTGTGATCTATAGCTGCACTCAAACTGCTGTTCTTTATGGTGGTGGTTCCATTTTCCGGAGCTCACCGACTGGCCCTTTTCAATATCCACAGGATGCAGCCTGGAAGACAGGTGTGCCTTCAAGGTGAGGTTGTCTCTATGCCAGAGTCGCCGACTGAGGCGTTGCGGGAGAACGGAACATCGCGACAGCAGATGCAACTGTCAGAGGCCTCTGTACTCAGGTGAACATTCTCTCCCTCTCTCCCTCTCTCCCTCTCTCCCTCTCTCCCTCTCTCCCTCTCTCCCTCTCTCCCTCTCTCCCTCTCTCCCTCCCGATGGTAGGGGAGATTTTGCTGTCAATTCTTGAGTCGGAGAAACCCAGAATAAAAGCAACGCGGCAGACTGTAACATCGTAATAGTGACTGTTTTGTTGATCTCCCCTCTCACTGTGGAAAGAGTGACATCTCTCTGTCCCTTCTCAGTGAGAGAGAGAGTCTGTGGCATGTCAAATTATTGGGCAAACAATAGTTTTTGTTGCAAACAAGAGAAAATCTGCAGATGCTGGAAATCCAAGCAACACACACAAAATGCTGGAGGAACTCTGCAGGTCAGGCAGCATCTATGGAAAAGAGTACAGTCGATGTTTCGGGCCAAGATCCTTCGGCAGGACTGGAGAAATAAAACGAGGAGTAGATTTGGAAGGTGGGGGGGAGGGGAGAGAGAAACAACAGGTGATAGGTGAAACCTGGAAGGGAAGAGATGAAGCAAAGAGCTGGGAAGTTGATTGGTGAAAGAGACAGAAGGCCATGGAAGAAAGTAAAAAGGAGGGGGGTGGAAGCAGCACCAGCAGGAGGCAATGAGCAGGCAAGGAGGTAACATGAGAGAGGGACAAGGGGATAGGAAATTGTGAATGGGTGAGTGGGGGGAAGGCATTACTACCCATTGGAATATAAGGTGTTGTTCCTCCAACCTCAGTGTGGCCTTTCCCATCCAATTCCTATTTCGATATGTCCTCCTCCACTGTCAGGATAAGGTCACACTAGGTTGGAGGAACAACACCTTGTATTCCGTTTGGGTAACCTTCAAACCGATGGCATGAGCATCAGTTTCCCCCCCCTCCCCCCACACCACCTCACCATTGCCAATTGTGCGTGGGGAGGGGGAGAGTGGGTTTTGGGGCTCTAACATTTTTCTGTCATTCATTCTTTGGGTTTTCTTGTTTTTTGATGTCTGTGAAGAACAATAATTTCAGGCTGATATTAAATGGAACGACGGAACCATTGAAGTGGAGACAATGTACTATGTGTAACCTGCATTATCAGTCGGAAGGTGATTGGTGCCTAAAAGTGCAATGGGTGTTAAGGTGAATTGTAGCTGACAGTGCTCAGGTTAAAAAAAATTGTGTCAACATTTCTATACACCAATTTGGCATGTGTGAAAAACAAGCAACACCATTCAGAAACAAAATTTTATAAACTTAGAATTCTCTTGAGCAGCTTGTTCCATGATTTCCCAGATCTACTTAAAATTTACCTGTCAGTGTCGTGAGTGAATTGGTTGATATTGTCAAAATTGCAATTCAGACTGCCCCTAAAATGTCCATCGAGTCACTAAATAGACTACTCTTGGAATTTCATCACTTCTATAACAGTCCCAACCTATCAAGAAACCTTTGCACACAGCTGAAATATTTATATTCTTAATAACTCAGAGCTTCAATATAAACAGCAGAAAACATGATTCTTTCTGTGTTAGTTGTAGGGTGTCTAAGAAATCAGTCTGGACACAACAGAACACTTGAGAGCTGCCAGCTTGTGGTAGTGAAGAAAGAGCTTTCGTGCTGACAGCTCTGAGGCTGCAACAGCAGAGGTCAAAGTCAATTTAAAAGGATGCAATACTCCCCAAAGACATCAAAGTATCTGTCCACTCTTTTATCTAATTTTAGTGAAGACCCTGACTGAGACTAAAGTCTTTAGGAAGCTTCTGCCAAGTTTGTTCACTTTGTTGTGTGGGAGGCAATTCCCAAAGCAACATTGTGCAGGCAGTATTGACAGATTCCTGCCAATGGATTGGGCTAAAATTATCCTCCAAGCCCAAGGCTTGCTGCAGTTCATTTGCAGGCATTCAGATATTGGAGTTTAGGGAGTGTGACTTCATGACATTTACTTGTCATTGATACGATGATGCAAAAGTAGATACAAATGTGGATCAGTATGAATGATTGTTTCTTCGACTGGATGAAGGGAATCATACAATTCTCCACCAGTTAGTGTTAGGGCCTTGGTTTTTTAAGTCTATAATTTGGAGAAGCAAGCTACAATTTCTCAGCTAGTAGATGGTGCAAAACTGGAGTGAATTCCTTTTCCTTTTCCTTAACTGCAGTGTGATCTTTGACTTTCATCTGAAGGCAGATACAGTCATGGAATATCTGAAAATGCCTCCTTGTTTGATACAACTGCACTTACTTAAGTGCCACAGAGTCGTAGACAAATGCAGTATAGAAGTAGTTGCTTCAGCTCACTGAGGTCATGTTGATCAACAAGCACCCATTTACACTAATCCTACATTAATCTCATTTTGCTCTCTTCATATTACCATCGATTGCCCATCAATCCATCACCTCACATTGGGGGCAATTTATAGTGGCCAATTAACCTCCCAACCCATGTATTTGGGATGTGGAAGGAAACCAAAGCACTCAGAGGCATCCCACTTAGTTTTTCATACCTTCCCCCACCTTTATAGGGCTTCTGCCCCTTCCCTCTACAGTCCTGATGAAGGGTTCCGGCCCGAAATGTCGACCGATCTTTTCCACGGATGCTGCCCAACCTTGTTGTGTTCTTCCAGCGTGTTGAGTGTTGCTTAGTTTTTGTAGCATGTGCAAACTCCTCACAGACTGCGCCCAGACTCGGGATTGCAGGGTCTCAGAAGCTTGCACATGCTCTTTATGTGCCATTTCAATCCACAGTCTTTGATAGAAGCAAAAACCTTGACCCTACTGAACTTGCGGTTTTTAATAGTATTTCAGATTTCCAGTATTTGCATGAATTTTTGATTTTTATTTGAGGAGAATGTCTGCCTTGCACTTATAACTCATTCCACCACCCTATCACAACATGTGGAGAGAGATAAGTAGAATGGAAAAAGTTGACAGGCTTCATGTTTGTTTTTCAAGAATATCACACTCTCTTTGTTCTTCCTTATCAGCCTGCTCCAGCTATTACACATAACCACATTCTGAAAAAGTCTTCTTTGGTTTTCAGCATCAATCGGGAATTGGCAATAGTAAAGGCTACAGTTGCACTCAACTTCCAACATTCAGTTTTACATTTTCAACAGAACCCATGATGCAGAGATGTCTACAATCAGGGTCCAGAACTCTGACGGGAGTCTAATATTAATGGCCACAGAGGAATATTTCCCCAGGATGCTTTAGCCAGTGTAGAAAGGGGAGCTGCCAGTTGCTTCTTTTTGCTCCAGATCCTTTCCTTAAGCTTCTGATGTAGTTCCTGTAATCCAATTTGTGCTCAATTCAGATTATTACCATTGTCAGAGTTAGCTACCGGCAAGCCCATAAAAAGAAAATGCTCTGACAAATTCCCACAGTTACCTTGATTCATTTATTTAGATCATAAGACCATAAAACAAAGGAGCAGAAGTCGGCCATTCGGCCCATCGAGTCTGCTCCACCATTCTATCATGAGCTGATCCAATCTCCCATTTAGTCCCACTGCCCCGCCTTCTCACCATAACCTTTGATGCCCTGGCTACTCAGATACCTATCAATCTCTGCCTTAAATACACCCAATGACTTGGCTTCCACTGCTGCCCGTGGCAACAGATTCCACAGATTCACCACCCTCTGGCTGAAAAAATTTCTTTGCATCTCTGTTCTGAATGGGTGCCCTTCAATCATTAAGTCATGCCCTGTCGTACTAGACTCCCCCACCATGGGAAACAACTTTGCCACATCCACTCTGTCCATGCCTTTCAACATTCGAAATGTTTCTGTGAGGTCCCCCCTCATTCTTCTAAACTCCAAGGAGTACAGTCCAGTTCCTCATATGTTAACCCTCTCATTCCTGAAATCATTCTAGTGAATCTTCTCTGAACCCTCTCCAACGTCAGCACATCCTTTCTTAAATAAGGAGACCAAAACTGCCCACAGTACTCCAAGTGAGGTCTCACCAGCGCCTTATAAAACCTCAACATCACATCCCTGCTCCTATACTCTATTCCTCTAGAAATGAATGCCAACGTTGCATTCGCCTTCTTCACTACTGACTCAACCTGGAGGTTAACTTTAAGGGTATCCTGCACGAGGACTCCCAAGTCCCATTGCATCTCAGAACATTGAATTCTCTCCCTATTTAAATAATAGTCTGCCCATTTATTTCTTCTACCAAGAAAGTGCATAACCATACACTTTCCAACATTTTATTTCATTTGCCACTTCTTTGCCCATTCTCCCAATCTATCCAAGTCTCTGCAGACTCTGTTTCCTCAGCACGACCGGCCTCTCCACCTATCTTTGTATCATCAGCAAACTTAGCCACAAAGCCATCTATTCCATAATCGTTGATGTACAAAGTAAATTAAGCTTCTGCCAACAGAATTTATGGCATCTTGGCAGAAGTACCGAAGTCTGAAGTTTAATCAAAATTAGAATCAGTTTTCCATCAGTAAACTGTGTCCACACTTTAGATCATGATTTTTCAAATAATTAATGGTTAACACCTTACTTTCTGTCACTATTAAATATACTTTGTCCAAACAGCAACCAGGTAGTCTGAAGATTCTGAGACACTCATTGTTCAGGAATCAGTTGAACACCATGTGATTCACAGAGAATTCTTTGTAAGCAGGGATTCCACAGACATCTAGTCATACAATAATAGCACAAGCCAGCACTAGTTTGTACTGGGTGGACAGAAGATAATGGGGCTGGGTAGAACAGTGGTTGACGGTAGAAGGTTACCAGCAAAACCAAGAGAACCATCAGGAACTCAGAGGAAATGGCAAAGGGGAACAGTGGAGTTAAATGTTAAATTCTGATAAAGCAGTTCTCAGAAATAAAACTGGAAAAACATTTTAATAAGGAACCCAAAATACATGAGATTTATTATTTTGGTTTATTTTGAACTGCTGGCAATAATAACAAAAAGTGATCATGCTTCAAATGCTTCAAATTTCAGACCAAGTATGTTAGAAAGAGTATAAGGACATGTGTGGTGGTGTGCAGAGGAGGAGTGAAGTGATTGTGACAGAAGTGATTCATTTTGAGTTGACCACAATGAGAGGGAGTATGAGTGATCTGAGTTCTAATTACTACTTTTATGTAGCAGATAAAGAGTGCAAGTCTGAAGCTTTAAGTCAATGATTAAACCTTCTTGGCTGTGCTGGACCATTTTCTGCCTAGTCCCACTGACCTGCACATGGACCATATCCCTCCATACACCTCCCATCCATGTATCTGTCCAATTTATTCTTAAACATTAAAAAAAACCCCGCATTTACCACCTCCTCTGGCAGCTCATTCCATACTCCCACCACTCTCTGTGTGAAAAAGCCCCCCCGCCTAATTTTTCCTTTAAACTTTTCCCCCCTCACCCTTACCCATGTCCTCTGGTTTTTTTTCTCCCTTTGCCTCAGTGGAAAAAGCCTGCTTGCATTCACTCTATCTATACCCATCATAATTTTATATACCTCTATCAAATCTCCCCTCATTCTTCTACACTCCAGGGAATAAACCTTAATTAAATTTTCAAATCAGTGATCATTCTCAGACACAAATTGAGGAATGTGCTTGTACAGAAACTTCAGGTCTGGGAAAAGACCACAAGGAAAATTTGGATTTCAACAACTGACTTCAGTTAAGATAATGAAACTAGAAATGGAAGTGGCTTCTTGCCTCTGTTGGTTCTTCTGATTCTGGTTCTTGATAGAATCTCTCAACTTCATGCTGAGGAAGTGCCCAGAGAGAAGACTCCTTCCCAAGCTTCTCCAGTGGTTAAGGGACTAAAGGAGAAGTGTGAACAAAGGAATTTGTGTGTTAATGTCAGAATTTTGTTTTGCACTGCCCATCACTGCCAGAATTGCCAGGTATTGAATCTGAAGTAGGATTCACTGGATCATCTCATCTACAGATACACCAGCAAGTTCACACTGGAGAGAGACCATTCACCTGCTCAGTCTGTGGGAAGGGATTCCATCAATCATCCAACCTTCATAGACATCAGCGATTTCACACTGGGGAGAAGCTGTTCATCTGATCAGACTTCATTTCCTGCGGAGCATGAAGAAAGCTCACTCTGTCCCAGGATACTGATGGACTTTTACCGCTGTACCATTGAGAGCATACTCACCAACTGCATCTCAGTGTGGAATGGCAATTGTCCCGTATCGGACCACAAAGCACTCCAGCGGGTGGTGAAAACTGCCCAGTGGATTATCGGCAGAGAGGCTACAGAAGGACTTGGACAGATTAGGAGAATGGGCAAAGAAGTGGCAGATGGAATATAGTGTCAGGAAGTGTATGGTCATGCACTTTGGTAGAAGAAATGAAAGGGTTGACTATTTTCGAAATGGATAGAAAAACAAAAAGCTTGTAAATCCTTGTGCAGGATTCCCTGAAAGTTAATTTGCAGGCTGAGTCTGTGATGAGGAAGGCAAATACAATGTTAGCATTCATTTCAAGAGGTCTAGAATATAAAAGCAAGGATGTAATGTTGAGACTTTATAAAGCACTGGTGAGGCCACAGTTGGACTATTGTGAGCAGTTTTGAGCCCCTTATCTTAGAAAGGATGTGCTGAAACTGGGGAGGGTTCAAAGGAGGTTCACAAAAATGATTCCAGGTTTGAACAGCTTGATATATGGAAAGTGTTTGATGGCTCTGGGCCTGTATTCACTGGAATTCAGAAGAATGAGGGATAACTTCATTGAAACCTATCGAATAGTGAAAGGCCTTGATAGAGTGGATATGGAGAAGGTGTCTCCTATGGTGGGAGAGTCTAAGACCAGAGGACATAGCCTCAGAATAGAGCGGCATCCTTTTAGACTGGAGATGAAGAGCCAGAGAGTGATGAATCTGTGGAATTCAATGCCACAGCAGCTGTGGAATCCAGATCTTTATATATATATATTTAAGGCAGATGATAGGTTCTTGATTGGTCAGGGCACGAAGGGATATGGGGAGAAGGCAGGAGGTTGGGGCTGAGAGGGAAAATGGATCAGCCATGATGAAATGACGGAGCAGACAGAATGGCCTAATTCTACTCCTTATGTGGGTTAGAGGTGGAGTGGGATTGTACACCTGTTCTGAAGATCATGAAAACTGCAGAACTGGATTAAAGTGGTGAAGTATATTCAAAGTATAATGAATGTAAGTGGGATGGACTG
This sequence comes from Mobula hypostoma, assembly GCF_963921235.1. Taxonomy (NCBI): domain Eukaryota; kingdom Metazoa; phylum Chordata; class Chondrichthyes; order Myliobatiformes; family Myliobatidae; genus Mobula; species Mobula hypostoma. The sequence continues at coordinate 50,394,776 of NC_086128.1, forward strand.
GAGCAGGGGAGAAAGGGTGATGTCAAGTCTCTGAAGTACTGTCTGTTACACACTTCTCTCGTCATGGGAGGTTCAGCATCAGCATAGTGTGACTACCACCCAAGCCATCAAGCAATAAAAGCTCCAAAGACAGAAGTTTGGGGGGGGAGGGGAGTGTTTGCTGTAGATCTGACATTACCCAACCCCCTCTTTGAGAGGCAGTGTATGAAATGAACAATATTACACTCTATTTGCTGGACAACATGGAGATTTGTTCTATACCTGTATCCATGCCTGAAAGGTCCTCACCAACTCAGAAGAGTCTTGGTCTCACCAACCACAATTAAAATTTGGATGTGGTTCAGAGTCCACTGGATCCTTGGTTCCTCCTGATTGATGAGGATCTATTGAGGGGTTGAGTATCCAGTAGACCCTGTACCTGTGTTGAAGTGTCCTTGACAACCAAGTATGACCGACTATCAATCTGTGGTTGATGGTCACCATAGATTCCATGTCCTGTTTCTGTGCTGTGTGTCTCTGTGAGGTGGGGTTTATCATTATCCGTGTAAACCCCAAATACATAGACCAGTCATTTGTTTACACGTGGCTTGAAAGCACAACCCCAGCAACAGATTCTGCATTTTCCCATTTTATTTCCACGAAAATCTGAGCAAAAAGATGCGATTTTATTCAAATACCACCTCTGCACCTATGTATTGTGTGATTGGATTGAGGATGAGGGAAAACAGTAGCAGATTATCACTATTTCATGTGTTATTGAGTCATTAAGTACTGGGATGAATTCAGCTCCACAGCTGAGGCATAATGTCATACATTTTAGTGTATAGTCACAGTGAAATAATTTTGGTACTTTCTACTAATATTATTTGCATTACGTAAAATGCTTATTGTAAAAGTATTAAGTAATCAAGTACAACTTTTAATTTTTATTAGGTAATTCAGAATCTGAATTCTGATTACAGTTGCTTCACCTCAACAATGCTTTTGCTTAAAAATGTTCTTTTACTGAAAATGACTTTTCCACCACCCTGTCTCTTGACACCAGGCAACATGTCTCAGCAGAGTTAATGCCTTTTGGCGGAGACATTAAACCAAGGCTGTTTTCTCCCGAAAGGTCCTTTAGCATTATTTCAGAGCAAGTTGTATTATGGGCAATAATCATCCCGTCAGTCAACAGTACCAAACCACAGAATTATCATGCTGCCTTACAAAAGAATCCTGCATACAACTTTTCCCTCTTTACAACAGTGTCTACAGTCTCAGTAAAGCATTTTAAATTCCTGAAAGATGCCATTCAAATAGGCATCATCCTTCTTTAATAAAATGCATTTTAAAAATGCATACCCCAACCCCAACCCACAGGCAGTGGTGTGGTAATCAACATTCTGTTGTGAGCAATGATCATTGGGTAACTCAGGATGATACAGCACAGAAACAGGTTATTCGGCTCTCTGAGCACTGACCATCAAACACCTATTTCACCCTAATCCTACCCACTTTGTTTTCTCCATATTCCGATTAAATCCTGTCCACTCAGATCCTACCATGCATCTACACATGGAGGACAATTTATATTGACCAATTAACCTATCAATACACATGCTTTGTGATACGGGAGGTAGCAGGGAGAATGTAGACAAGATTGAACCCAGGTCACTGAAAGTGTGAGGCAGAAGCTCCTCACTGCTTAGCCATAAACTCCAACTCAATATAAAATAGATCTCCACTTACATATGGGCTCCGCTCATCCTTGGAAAGAATTCCTTCAGCCTCCATGCGATCTAGCTCACTGGCTACTTCGACACGGATGGTATAAGGAACCGGATGGGCTTTGTAAAACTTGTGTGTGGCATTTTCATTTAACACTTTTTTACCCTTGAAATGTTTGAGATTCCCAATGCCATTCTTGAACCCTGCTGTGGCATCATCCAGTACCTTTCTTAATTCACTTTCAATTGACTCTATTGCAGAAGATATGGCAAGCCACTGTAGCTTGCTGGTTGTGGTATTTCACTGTTACAAATGTCATTTCTACATGAGTTATCTTTTCTCCAGTATAAGATCTTAGTTGGATATCTGCAGGCTTTAGTTCAATATTTTTGAAGTGGCTTTCAAACACATTTTGTGGAATGACTGAAAAAGCTGAACCAGTGTCTAATTCCATTTCAATTAATTTGCCATTCACATCTGGAGTAAGCCATATTGCTTGTCTCCTGTCATTTTTCACTTTGTAAATCTTAAGGCTGCTTAGTCCTGTGTCACTCTCATCACTATCAGAATTTCCATCAGCAGCATGCAGATTAGTGCTCTTTTTTGAAACTGCAACTGGGGGGACTTCCGGTAGCGCTCATGGAGTGAAGTCGCGTTCTTGACTCGCTCCATTACCTCTGAGTTTTTTTTCTATGATCAGCTATACTTTAATTAACCATTAAGGTATCAACTCTTACAATACTTTGAATTAAATTGAACTCTCTGATAACTGGATGAAACTTAGAAACTGCAACTTGACATTTTATCTTTTTCTCTTCCCTGTGTAGTCCATTTATTTTTGTCCACCTGATATGCTCTTTGTATGTATCCTCCTTTGTTGCATTTTCTGCAAGTTTTAAATTTAAACCTGCATTGGTCCGGTGTATGTGGGCCCCTGCTACAACAGTAACACTATTTATTCAGCCAGGTAGGTCCCTGTTTAGATACTGTAATTTTGCTCATATTCACTTTCATTCCTGACTACAACTCAATTGAGTCTCTGGCTGCTGTTTCCATTGATACAGTGATTTCAACTGCTCTTTAAAATGCAAATTATGCTTCAGATTGGAGCCATTTTAGAATGTTTTCTTGTAAATTTCCACAAACTAAACAATCTCTCAGTGCATCACTTAGATCACCAAGCAACAGACAATGCTCAGGTAATTTCAATTCAATCACATAAACTGTAATGGACTCTTCTTCCCTTTGATTCCTCTTATGAAATCCAAAGTGTTCTGCAATCAACAGTGGTTTTGGTTCTAAATGTTCCTGCATTATGTTCATGGTATCAGCAAAGCTCATTGCGTTGATTTGTTTGGAGCAGTCAAATTTCTAAGCAAACAATGTTTTTCCACCAATTGCACTCAGCAAATTTGGCAGTCGATTCTCATTGGCTATTTGATTTGCTTTAAAATAATGCTTAATTCGCTCAGTATACATTACCCAAGTATCTGTTGTATAATTGAGCACACCTATTGTTCTGACGTAGACAGCCATTTCTGCTATTTTTATTTAAGTTAGCTATCTTTCTCTTGCTTTTTTTATTTCTAATGTCTCACTGCACTTCAACAGATAGTTGCCTTGGGTTTGTTTAAAGCTTCCTCATATATTGTTTAATACAGCATTGTTTGTTTACATAATTCATTACAGGTTATATGTAAAAGTGTGCAAATGGCATATGTCATTACACCACCACATCATATCGTGTGCCTTTCTAACGTAAAAACAAAACTAAATGTACATGAGTTTATTTCTGGGCTTTCATGTTTCTCTTTCAATTAGTTTCATGTTTTAGAGTTACAAAACATAACAGAGCCATCCTGTCCAGCGCGGAGACCTCTAATTCTGTCACAATTGCTCAGCAATCCATGGATAAGAGGTCTAATTTTTGTGCTGAAGCCTTCATACAACCAGCCAGCCAACTCTGAGGTGAGTATGGTACTAAACGAGCCATGGCTGACAACTTGCTGCAAAGCATGCTTCAAGCCCTTTGGCTGCTGTTGGTGGATGGAAAGATCTGTGATTATGCCTGGGGATATTGGTAGCAGGGAGACTGGTTCACTGTAGTCAGAATCAGGTCAATCAATGAAGATGTTAGGTCCATAATGACTGCAATGGGGAGGGGTGCCTGCAACAAGAATACAAGGAGGTGAAGAGTCTTCAAGCAAGATTGTGGACAGTGTAGCACAAGTAGACAGGAGACTGGAGCAGGTAGAATGTGAAGATTGGTACTTCATTCTGAGCCTAGGATTCAGTGGATCATGTTGTGGGCATTTGGTGCCCTTTGGAAGGAGTGAAGAATCAATGGTAACTCATCCTTATGGCAGTCCTGATCCAAAGTTATGCTGCAAAGACTTTGTAGTCCTAGGAGTGTCCAATAAAGGGTAATCATGGTACAATTTGGTCTACATTCTCCCACAACTCTCCAGAGGAACACTACAAAGACAGTGTGAGCCACTGACAAGGAAATTGTGGGAAATCATGCATGAAAGTGTCAGTTCAAATTTCTAGACAATAGGACCATAAGATATAGGGGCAGAATTAGACCATTCAGCTCTACCATTCCATGATTGCTGATTTATTATCCTTCTCAAACCCATTCTCCTGCCTTCTACCCATAACCTTTGCCCTGACTAATCAAGCACATCAACCTCTGCATTAAATACATCAAACAATTTGGCCTCCACAGCTGTCTGCGGTAATAAATCTCAGATTCACCACCCTCTGACTAAAGATATTCCTCCTTATCTCTGTTCTAATTGGACATCCCTCTATCCCTCTATTCTGAGCCTGTGCCCTCTGGCCCTAGACTCCCCCACTATAAGAAACATCCTCTCCACATCCAGTCTATCTTAGCCTTTCAATATTTGATAGAAATCAACAAGATTCCTCCTCATTCATCTAAACTCCAGTGAGTACCTGCTTGCAGCTATCAAATGCTCCTCATACGTTGACCCTTTCATTCCTGGAATTCTTCTCGTGAACCTCCTCTTGACCCTCTCCAATGCCAGCACATCTCCTCTTAGATAAGGAGCACAAAATTGATCACAATACTCCATGTGCGGTCTGACCAGTGCATTTTAATGTCTCAGTATTACATCCTTGCTTTTATATTTTAGACCTCTCAACATGAATGCTAACACTGCTTTTGCCTTTCTTACCACAAACTTAACCTGAAAGTTGACCTTTAGGGAATCCTGTAGGAGGACTCCCAAGTCCCTTTGCACCTCTGATTTTTGAATTTTCTCCAAGTTTAGAAAACTTAGAGAAAACTTTATTCCTTCTATCAAAGTGTATGACCATATATTTCCCTACATTATTTTCCAACTGCCACTTCATTGCCCATTCTCTTAATCTATGTAAGTCCTTCTGCAGATTTTCTGCTTCTTGGATAGGTATATAGACAGGAAGGGAATGGAGGGTTATGGGCTGAGTGCAGGTAGATGGGACTAGGTGAGAGTAAGAGTTCAGCATGGACTAGAAGGGCCGAGATGGCCTTTTCCGTGCTGTAATTGTTATATGTTATATATTCTTCAACATTACCTGCCACTTCACCTGTCTTCACATGATCCGCAAACCTGGCTGCAAGGTCATCAGTTCCATCATCCAAATCATTGATATATAAAGTAAAAAGAAGCAGTCTCAACACGGACCTCTGTGGAAGACCACTAGTCACTGGCTGACAACCAGAAAAGGCTCCCTTTTTTCATTATCTTTGCCTTTAGCCAATTTTCTATCCATGCTAGTATCTTTCCTGTAATTCCATGGGCTCATTTCTTGTTAAGTAGCCTCATGTGCGGCACCTTGTCAAAGGCCTTCTGAAAGTCAAAGTGAACAACATCTACTGACTTTTCTTTGTCTCTGCTGCCTGCTATGTCCTCAAAGAATTCGAACAGATTTGTCAGGCAAGATTTCTCCTCAAGCTGACTCTGGACTATTTTATCATGTGCCTCTAAGTACCCTGAAACCTCAGCTATAATAATAGACACCAACATTTTCCCAACTACTGAGGTTAGACTAACTGGGCTATAGTTTCCTTTTTTCTGTCTCCCTCCATTCTTGAAGAGTGAAGTGACATTTGCAATTTTCCAGTCCCCTGGAACCATTCCAGAATCTAGTGATCTTGAATGATCATTACTAATCTCTCCACAATCGTTTCAGCTGCATCTTTCAGAACCCTGGGGTGGTCCATCTGGCCCAGGTGATTCTTCTACCTTCAGACCTTTCACTTCTCAAGCACCTTCTCCTTAGTAATAGCAATTACATTCACTTTTGCCCCCTGACACTCAAATTTCCAGCATACTTTCAGAAAGCCTTTGATAAGGTCCCACATTGGAGATTAGTGGGCAAAATTGGAGCACATGGTATTGGGTGTAGGGTACTGACATGAATAGAAAATTGGTTGGCAGACAGGAAACAAAGAGTAGGGATTAACGGGTCCCTTTCAGAATGGCAGGCAATGACTAGTGGGGTACCGCAAGGCTTGGTGCTGGGACCGCAGCTATTTACAATATACATTAATGATTTAGATGAAGGGATTAAAAGCAATGTTAGCAAATTTTCAGATGACACAAAGCAGTGTGAAATGTGAAGAGGATGTTATGAGGTGACTCGGACAGGTTGGGTGAGTGGGCAGATGCAGTTTAATGCGGATATATGTGAGGTTATCCTCTGGTGGCAAGAGCAGGAAGGCAGATTACTATCTGAATGGTGTCAAGTTAGGAAAAGGGGAAGTACAATGAGATCTAGGTGTCCTTGTTCATCAGTCACTGAAAGTAAGCATGCAGGTACAGCAGGCAGTGAAGAAAGCTAATAGCATGTTGGCCTTCGTAACAAGGGGAGTTGAGTATAGGAGTAAAGAGGTCCTTCTGCAGTTGTGCAGGGCCCTGGTGAGACCCCACCTGGAGTATTGTGTGCAGTTTTAGTCTCCAAATTTTAGGAAGGACATTCTTGCTATTGAGGGAGTGCAGTGTAGGTTCATGAGGTTAATTCCCGGGATGGCGGGACTGTCATATGTTGAAAGATTGGAGCAACTGGGCTTACACTGGAATTTAGAAGGACAAGAGGGGATCTGACTGAAACATATAAGATTATTAAGGGATTGGTCAAGTTAGAGGCAGGAAACATGTTCCCGATGTTGGGGGAGTCCAGAACCAGAGGCCACAGTTTAAGAATAAGGGGCAGGCCATTTAGAAATGAGTTGAGGAAAAACTTTTTCACCCAGAGAGTTGTGGATCCGTGGAATGCTCTGCCCCAGAAGGCAGTGGAAGCCAATTCTTTGAATGCTTTCAAGAATGAGTTAGATAGAGCTCTTAAAGATAGTGAAGTCAAGGGATATGGGGAGAAGGCAGGAATGGGGTACTGATTGTGATCATGGCTGATCATCCACAGTGAATGGCGGTGCTGGCTCGAAGGGCCAAATGGCCTACTCCTGCATCTATTGTCTATACTGCTAGTGGCTTCCACAGTGAAGTCTTACTACACATTGTCTCTGCTTGTAAATCAACAGCCCTGTCTTCAGCCCTATCCCTCCAGTTTCCATCCTCCTGCCAAGTTATTTTAAATCCTCTTCAACAGCCCTAGAAAACCTACCCATAAAGAACACACATCAAAGTTGCTGGTGAATGCAGCAGGCCAGGCAGCAACTTTGATGTGTGTTGCTTGAATTTCCACCATCTGTAGAATTCCTGTTTGCATTTTTAAATTCTACCCACAAAGATATTGGTTCCATTGGGTTCAGGTATAACCCATCCCTTTTCTATAAGTTATCCCAGAAGTGATCCCAATGATCCAGAAATCTGAAACCCTAATTCCATGGAACAGTTTCTCAGCCACACATTCATCTGCCAAATCATCCTATTCTTGCCCTCACTGGTGCATGCCACAGGCAGCAATCCAGAGATTATTACCCTGGAGGTCCTGCTTTTAAATTTTCTACTGAGCTCCCTAAATTCTCACTTCAGGACCTCCTCGCTTTTCCTACCTATGTCATTGGTGCTAATATGTACCCGACTTCTAGCTGTTCACCTTCCCCCTTTAGCATGTCATGGACTCGATCCGAGACATCTATGACCCTGGAACCTGGGAGGCAACATACCATCCAGGTGTCTCTATCACGTCCATAGAATATTGTGTCTACTCCTCTAACTGTGGGATGCAGTGCTCATCTTCCTCCTTCCCTTCTGAGCCACAGCGCCAGACTCAATGCTAGAGACCTGTTCATTGTGACTTTGCCCTGCTCAACAGTATCCAAAACGGTATATTTATTATTGAGGGGAATGACCAGAGGGATACTCTGTACTGGCTGTCCATTTCCCTTTGCTCTCCAGACAGTCAGCCATTTACCTGTCTCCTGCAACTTTTGTGCATATGTCAAAAATACAAGTTTAAAAAAAAGATGTTTATTTATTTGCTTTCTTTTCACTGGAATTCTGTCAGAGTGAATTTTATTCTATGTCACAAATTTTTGGGTGGTGGTTTATTAATTTTGTAAGGGCAAATTCCAGTTACTGCAGGAAAAAGTCTACAGTGTCTATTTAAACTTAATATTTCAAATTACAGCAAACTGTACTTGTAAGCAATAATGACAGCAAGCACTCCTGATCGGCAGTACAATTTATACTGTATGTATTAATTGGAGCCCAGTCACTACCAGCAGTGACGTTTTCAGGTGTGATGGAAATATCTGAGTCAGTATCTATATTTACAGTACAGCCAAACATAACTGAGACATCCCACTATACATTAGTTCTGAGTGAGAAAGTAATGAACATGCCAATTATATCAATAAATATTAAAGATAACTTCATGAAAGATTTAAACAGTATAAGAGCAGCATCATTTTAACATAGAAGAGGATCCTTTGCTATTGATTCTAAACTCAATAGGGACACAAAGTTGGAAGCTCCTTTTGCCAAACCAATAGCACTGTAATTTTAATGTTTTATATGCCGAGTTCACTAGTACAATTATTTAATGTAGACATCTAGAATACTTTGAGATATTGTATGTCTTTTGGATTTCTGCAAGTAAAAATCTTAATTGGTGGAGCAGGTGGGACAAAGAAAAAATGGACCAAAATCCAAGCAAATAGAAAAACAACTGTACAAGAAATAGAAACAGACTAATTACAGCACTGACTCCAAAAGGAACTTAAAACAAAGGAAGAGATTTGTTGAACAACAGAAAATATTAGCCTGGTTCTTAACCGGAAAGTGGAGATGGTTTCCACTGAAACTACAGCAGAGACTGTAACCCAGTAGATATGGACATAATATGAGCTCTACATGTCAGTAAACAAAATTCATCCGAGTTTTTCCCATCCCACTTTTGCCAGGCTTGGTGTCTTGATCTTGACTGAGCTCAGACAGTCATTAGCCACTTTATTAGGCCCATCCACATCAAGGTTTGGCATGTTTTGCATTCATAGATGTTCTTCACCACACCACTGTTGTGAGGCATGTTTATTTACATTACTGTTGCCTTTGTGTCAGCTTGAAGCAGTCTGGCCATTCTCCTCTGACCTCTCTCATTAACAAGGCATTTTCACCCACAGAACTACCACTCACTGAATGTTTTTTGTTCATCACACCGTTCTGTGTGAACTCTAGAGACCGTAGTGTGTGAAAGTCGCAGGAGATCAGCAGTTTCTGAGGCACTCAAGCCACCCTGTCTGACACCAACAATAATTCCACGGTCAAAGTCACTTAGATCAAATTTATTCCCCATTCTGATGCTCAGTCTGAAGAACAACTGAACCTCTTGACCATGTCTGCATGCTTTTATGCATTGAGTTGCTGCCACGTGATTGGCTGGTTAGATATTTGCATTAATGAGCAGGTGTACATGTGTACCTAATTAAGTGGCTGTCTAGTGTATATTAGGTAGATATTGAATATCCTACTGAACCCCAAGGAGTTGAGGTTCCTGGCCTTATTACTCTTTCACCACCATTGCCAAATATGGATAAATTAGCATTTGCTTTCCTTTCTATGTCCAGAAAATTGCTGTGCGAAGAAATAGATGTTGATACAGATAATCAAAGAGACAGACAGTCACTTGACACTATACAGGGAGTGCACAATTTGCAGGCAAGCTTTTAATTAGTAATTGGTTTATTATTGTCACATATAGCGAAGTACAGTGAAAAACTTCATTTTGCATGCAATCCATACAGTTCACTCATCACATCAGTATGTTGAAGTCGTACAAGCAGACAATAAGGTGCAAGATTATGACAAGGTAGATTTTCAGATCAAGAGTCCATTCGATTGTCCACTCAGTAGTCTTATAACTGCTGTAGATAGAAGCTGCCCTTGAGCCTGGTGGTATGTGTGGTATTTGTTTTCAAAGTTTTGTATCTTCTGCCTGACGGGAAAGCAAAGAATAGAGAATATCCAGCATAAGGCCCTGATGAAGAGTCTCAGCCTGAAATGTCAACTGTTTCTTCATTTCCATAGAAACAATTGATCTGCTGAGTTCCTCAAGCATATTGCACGTGTTGCTCATGGTAGGAAAGGTATGAGTAAGAAGTGTAGACAGAATCCATGGAGAGAAGGCTGGATTTCTTATTCTGCTGAGCTTTGTATACAACTCACAGCAGTTTGTAATGGGTGGTTCCTATGTTCTTTCAGACTCCAGAGTGGCTGAGAGTGGGCCATTCTGTAGCAACTGAAGTAGCAACCTTGGCAGAGTGTAGAGGAAAGCAGAACAGCCAAAACTTTACTGTGGCTTGCTGTTAGCATTCTCACCTCTGATTCAGAAAGTTTGTGATTTAAGCCTCACTCCAGAACATTTCTATCAGACCTCTGTGTTTCAAGCATTGTTAAAACCCAAACAACAGGAATTCTGCAGATGCTGGAAATTCAAGCTACATACATCAAAGTTGCTGGTGAACGCAGCAGGCCAAGCAGCATCTATAGGAAGAGGTGCAGTCGACGTTTCAGGCCGAGACCCTTCGTCAGGACTAACTGAAGGAAGAGTGAGTAAGGGATTTGAAAGCTGGAGGGGGAGGGGGAGATGCAAAATGATAGGAGAAGACAGGAGGGGGAGGGATAGAGCCGAGAGCTGGACAGTTGATAGGCAAAAGGGGATACGAGAGGATCATGGGACAGGAGGCCTAGGGAGAAAGACGGGGGGGGGGTGACCCAGAGGATGGGCAAGAGGTATATTCAGAGGGACAGAGGGAGAAAAAGGAGAGTGAGAGAAAGAATGTGTGCATAAAAATGAGTAACAACTGGGGTACGAGGGGGAGGTGGGGCGTAGCGGAAGTTAGAGAAGTCAATGTTCATGCCATCAGGTTGGAGGCTACCCATACGGAATATAAGGTGTTGTTCCTCCTCTCTCTGCATTCCGCAGGGATCGCTCCCTACACAACTCCCTTGTCCATTCGTCCCCCCCATCCCTCCCCACTGATCTCCCTCCTGGCACTTATCCGTGTAAGCGGAACAAGTGCTACACATGCCCTTACACTTCCTCCCTTACCACCATTCAGGGCCCCAAACAGTCCTTCCAGGTGAGGCATCACTTCACCTGTGAGTCGACTGGGGTGATATACTGCGTCCGGTGCTCCCGATGTGGCCTTTTATATATTGGTGAGACCCGACGCAGACTGGGAGACCGCTTTGCTGAACATCTACGCTCTGTCCGCCAGAGAAAGCAGGATCTCCCAGTGGCCACACATTTTAATTCCATATCCCATTCCCATTCTGACATGTCTATCCACGGCCTCTACTGTAAAGATGAAGCCACACTCAGGTTGGAGGAACAACACCTTATATTCCGTCTGGGTAGCCTCCAACCTGATGGCATGAACATTGACTTCTCTAACTTCCGCTAGGCCCCACCTCCCCCTCGTACCCCAGCTGTTACTCATTTTTATGCACACATTCTTTCTCTCACTCTCCTTTTTCTCCCTCTGTCCCTCTTAATATACCTGTTGCCCATCCTCTGGGTCACCCCCCCCCCCTTGTCTTTCTTCCCGGACCTCCTGTCCCATGATCCTCTCGTATCCCCTTTTGCCTATCACCTGTCCAGCTCTTGGCTCTATCCCTCCCCCTCCTGTCTTCTCCTATCATTTTGGATCTCCCCCTCCTCCTCCAGCTTTCAAATCCCTTACTCACTCTTCCTTCAGTTAGTCCTGACGAAGGGTCTCGGCCTGAAACGTCGACTGTACCTCTTCCTATAGATGCTGCTTGGCCTGCTGCGTTCACCAGCAACTTTGATGTATGTTGATTGTTAAAACCCACACTACTTGTTTGCTCAAAATCGATGTGGAAGCAAATATGACAATATATAAACACCCAGGGTCAACATTTATCTTTCAATGAACATCACCAAGATATATATTGTCTATTTATCTCATTGCTGTCTGTAGTAATTTGTTGCAAATAATTTGGTTCATGGGTTCAATTATATTTAAATTTCAAATTGTTCAGTGATCTTGAAGTAAACATGAACATCATTATATAACTACATATAGGATACAGAAAAGTGGGCAAATTGGCCACAATGATCCATTTTAAATTGTTACAATTCACAACTATTCAGAAGAGTTTGATAGACAGAATGAATTCAGCTAAAGCTGTTAGTAACAGTGCAATCTGTTATTCATGCTTTCGTTCAGCAAAGTGTGAGGAATATTGCCCGAGGTGCTTTTTACACCATGGGACTGCAGCTAACCAAGGCACACAAGAATCCTTCAATCAGTTGCTTTGCAGTGTCGTTACTTTTACATTCAGCATATCTTTAGGGCAGTTTTTGTATTATCAACCAATAAGGCCCTTGATCTCCCCCTGCACCAATAGCAAAAAGGAAACTCACACAGAGAAGCACCATGACAAATTGACCATTGCACATGGGGAGCAAAGACAGCATGTGAAGAATGGTTATTGTGAGACAGCATGTTCTCTCAGCTCTCACCTTCTGTGCATCCAGGTTCAAGTTCACTGACAGAATTTACAGCTATGTTGATGCTACATGATTGACTTTGACTAACTGTTGTTAATCCTTCAAAAGCCTCCAAATGCTTCTGCTTCAAATGTGAACATTCCCACCTTGAATGTATGCTTAATTCCCCAAATTCCTTGACTTGTTTTCTGTACTGTGAAGGGCTATATGAATGCAAGTTTTAAAAGTGATGGTTTGCCTATTTTGGACACAGCTGAAGTGATTATTTTTCTCAGAGAGCTGTGAGTTGCTGAATTTATTTTCCTTAAAGGGCCTTGGAATGTTTTTGTTTTAAAATATTGACAAGCAATATGGTGAAAGGTGACCACAGGTAGATTGGAATGAAGAGTTAAACTTAACATCAGATTTTAGTAAATGGTAGAGGAGGCTTTAGAGATGGAGTGAACTACTCACACTTCTAATTCATATGCTTGTATTTTCTACCATTGGTTAAATAGTGTTAGTTTTAGGTACGTAAATATGGGAAGCCAACGCATATTCACTCTTGAACTAAATATGCAGCAAATTTATAGAACATAGAACATCAGCCCAAGATGTTATGCTGAACTATATAAACATACTCCCCAATCAATTTACAAATTCCTCATTCCAGAAAACAACATAATTCGACAGTCTGAGGTATCCAGGCCTCAATCATTCCAGTGCCTAAGCAGAATGTGACTATCATCCAGTAGCATTTACATCCACTGTAATGAAATGTTTTGAGAGGTTGGTGATGAACCACATCAACTCCTGCCTGAGGAGCAACTTGGATCCGCTCCAATGTGCTCACCAGGACAACAGATACTCAGCAGATGCATTTCATTGGTTCCTCGCTCAACCCTGGAACTTCTGGACGGCAAAAATACATACATCAGGATGCTCTTTATCGACTGCAACTCAGCGTTCAATACCATCATCCAAGCTAATAAATAAGCTTCAACGCCTTGGCCTCAATACCTCTGTGTAATTGGATCCTCGATTTTCTCACTTGCAGATCCCAGTCAGTTTGGATTGGCAACAACATCTCCTCCACAAGTCTGTATGCTTTGCCCCTTGCTCTATTCGCTTTACACTTATGACTGTGTGGCCAAGTGCAGCTCCAATGCCATATTTAAGTTTGCTGATGACACCACTGTTGTGGGCCGAATCAAAGGTAGTGATGAAAGAGGGAGATTGAAAATCTGGCTGATTGGTGCCACAACACCAACCTCTCACTCAATGTCAGCAAGACCAAGGAACAGATTATAGATTTCAGGAGAGGGGAAACTGGAGGTCCATGAGCCAGTGCACATCGGAGGATTAGAGGTGGAGAGGGTCAGCAACTTGAAATTCCTTGATATTACCATTTCAGAAGACCTCACCTGGGTCCAGCACATAAGTGCAAATATGAAGAAAGCATAGCAGTGCCTCTATTTCCTTAGAATTTTACGAAGGTTCAGCATGACATCTAAAACTTTGACAAACTTCTATAGATGTGTGGTGGAGAGTATATTGACTGGCTACATCACACTGGTATGGAAACACTAATACCCTTGAATGGAAAATCCTACAAGAAGTAGTGGATGTGGCCCAGTCCATCAGGGGCAGAGCCCTCCCCTCAACTGAGCATATCTACTTGGAGTGCTCTCACAGGAAAGCAGCATCCATCATCAGGGACCCCCACCAAACAAGGTTATACTCTCTTCTCACTGTTGCCAACAGGAAGAAGGTACAGGAGCCTCAGGACTTACACCACCAGGTTCAGGAATAGTTACTACCAATCAACCATCAGGCTCTTGAACCAGAGGGAATAACTTCATTCAACTTCATTTGATCCGTGACTGAACTGTTCCCACAGCCAGTGGACTCAATTTCAAGGACTCTTCATCTCATGTCCTCGATATTTATTGTTTTTTTATTTATTATTATTATTATTATTCTTTTATATTTGCATAGTTTGTTGTCTTTTGCACATTGTATTTTTGTAGGCCCTGTTGGGTGTGGTTTTTCATTGTTTCTATTATGCTGCTTTGAAATTTTGAATTATCAAACTCAAAAGTGAAATGTCCATGCTATACAAGGAGAATCAAGGTGAATTGTCACTTAACTGAATTCTAAAATACCAAGTAAGACTGTCCTTGGAAACAATATATCCATGATTTAAAATGCAAAGATTAACAAGAAAGAAACAGAACTATTACTGCTTAACAATGCTCGAAGCTGTGAAGCTACCCCTGTCTATTGCATGATGCTAAATTATCACCACAGATAAATAATTGTGATTTGCACTGAAAAGAATTGTGCATCAATTTTATCAAGCTTTTCTTTTCAGGGTTCTTTTCTTGGTCAATTTGTGTCCTTATGTTTCGTTAATCTGATTTGGAGAGGAGACAAAAGTTTACTCTTGGCTATTCACATGTTTGTTAGCTTTTGTTGCCCAAGGAAGAAGGTAGGTGTCTTGAATATATTGGATGAAACTACACATACTTGCCAATGACAACACTGTTCTTGATAGAATTCCAGTGATGTGGAAGCTTACTGGAGCGAGATAGATTGAGTGGTTGAATGCTGTCACAACAACAACCTCATACTCAATATCAACAAAACCAAGGAACTGATTGTGGGTTCAGGAAGGGGAGGTCAGGAGAACACACACCAGTCCTTACTGAGGGGTCAGTGATGGAAAGGGTGAGCAGCTTTAAGTTCTTGAATATCAACATGTCATAGGATCTATCCTGAGCCTAACACATCAATGCCATCATGAGGAGTTTCAGGAGGTTCGGTGTGTCAGTTTCCTACTGAGGCTGCAGACTGTTGTAGACTCAGCCAGCTCCATCACGGACACAACCTTACCCACCACTGAGGACATGCTCATTGGTATTTATTTATCATCTGCATTTGCATAGTTTGTTTACCGTTTACAGATCCTGTTTACATTTACTGTCCTGTAGATTTGCTAAGTATCCCTGCAGAAAAAGAATCCTCAGGGTTGTATATGGTGACATGTATGTACTCTGATAATAAAATTTACCTTCAACTTTGAACTTTTTGAACTTTGATCCTAAAGAGGTAATGCCACAAAAAGGTGGTCCATGCACCATTAAGGACCCTCACCATCCAGGGCATGACCTCTTCTCATTATTACCATCGGGGATGAGATACAGGAGCCTGAAGACCCACATTCAATAAATTAGGAATAGCTTCTTCCCCTCCACCATCAGATTTCTGAATGGTCTATGAACACTACCTCACTATTCCTCTTTTTTGTACTGTTTATATATATTTGTAATTTATAGATTTTTATGTCTTTGCACTGTACTGCTACCACAAAACAACTAACTTCACATCATATTTCAATGATAATAAACCTGATTCTGATCTTGTCACTACACATGACTTTGGAGAGTATATTTACTTTCCCACCCACTTCTGGGCCTCTTTCCGAGAAGTGACCAGGATATAAATATCATGGCTATTAAGATCAATTTATTTTCCCAATTGTACTTCACTGCATCCTAACTCTCAAAGCAGTTAGATCTAAAATATGTAATTTCCTGCTCCTGCTATAGCTATTAATGTTGCAACATAAATATGCTTTGTATTTTAAACAGCATGGCAGTGGGCTGCAGTTAAAAATAGATGCAAACCGCAGACAATTTTGTATATGATTATTGTTGGTACTGAATGCAAAAGAACAAATTAATCTTTATTTACTTTGGACCTTCACGTTCACAGAATGTTTATGATGAACTATTTTTTCCTGAAGCATGCAATAAAGTGGTACTATAATAAGCAGATAATCTGTTTTATTGACACCATTTCTGTGACACATGTTGGTGAGCAACTACAAGACCTCACCTGTTCTTATAAAAAGCTGGAGGAACTCAGTGGGCCAGACAGTATCCGAGGAAGGGAAAGGACAGGTGACTTTTCCAGTCGAGACCCTTCACCTGGACATCCTGAAATGTTGACTGTCCATTTCCCTCCAGATTCTCTGAGTTCCTTCGGCTTTATGTGTGTTATTCCAGCTTTCCAGAATCTGTAGTCACTTGTGTCTCCTCACCTGTTCTTTTTTGACTAGAATCATGGAATCCTTTGTGTCCACCTATGAGAGCAGAAGGAGCATTGATTTAGCATCTCATCTGAAAGTTAGCACTTGAAATTGTTCCTCAAACAAGTTCTGATGAAAGATCAATAGTCTGAAACACTGACTATTAATGCGGCAAGACATGCTTAGATAATTTTTTTGTTGTTTTTACCTCAAGTAGTCAGGAATTACCAATAAGTCAAAGCTGCAATATTGGCAATACCAACTGCAAATAACAGGCTTACCACAATAATCCAATGAATTTACTACCGTTCTTATTAAGCAAGTGATATAAATAACAAGCTTTCAGTAATAAATGCTTTACAAATTCAAGTGAAACTCCTTTAGACATTATGTGTCTACTACAAAGAACAGTTGAGGGTATTCATGTTGATGTGGCTAAAAAAAGGTATTAAAATTAACAAGGAAGAAAAGAATAGGATATGTTGAATGGGATAAATGAAAAACTGTTGGCAAAGACTCATGTGGGGAATAAACACAGCCATGCATCTTTTGGATTGAATGCCCTACTTCTGTACTGTAAAATGCAACAATACTGTAAATACAATATGTCCCATATGCCATAAATTAAATAACTGATGCTAAGATTTATTTTTGGTAGAATCAGGAAAGATCCTTTCTCTTTGGATAGCTTTACCTTTAGATGAGTATCTGAAGTACCACAGCTGAGAAGAATATAGGCTGTATAAACAGATGGGAGTGGATGGCTGGTACTTTAAGAATAAATTCAATGACATTTCCTTAATATGTGGCAGTATGGTCTTTCACTATCCATCTGAAATAACCTTGCCTTAACATTTCCCATAAAAGTCATCATGTCCAGCAATGTGTTAGACTCTTACTGTCCTGAATCCAATCTTGAAAGCGAATTATTATCCACAACCCTTCAGAGTTTTTAGAATTATCCAAGCTGATAGGATTCAGCAGTTGGCTGTCAGATTGAGAGACTTTCAGATTAATATATCTGGCAAGGAAGCAGGCTCTTCATCTTTCAAAACAATCTAAGACATGTTGTACTGTTATATTATTGTACAAGTATTAGTTTTGATGTAAGCCAGCCTGACTATGTTGGCTTTGTTCCCATTATAATGCTACAGAAGACAGACAGCTCGTTTGCATTTCTTGAACCTGGCATGGCTGAACCCAATCTCATTATGTCAACTGGTCTGCATGCCTTTGGAGTATATTGGGTCCAGTGCAACAGATGGATTTCCACTGCAGGCTGCCAAGCGGCATTGCAGTGCTGTACCACTGAACAGATAATTAGCTTTTGTTGAAAAATATAAACTGGCAAGAAGATTTTATCTTTTAACTAATCCAGCACCATTGACTTAGTAACTTAGTGTAATGATAGCCAACTCAAAAACCACCAAACAACTCTCATGAGAAATACTTCAGGTATGTGAATGTTATGCTGAAAACAGATCAGGTACATGCATACATGAATGCACCAGTTTTAACATTCATACTTCTGATCACACCAAAGCATATCATATTTGGTTATGTGGGCTCTAGTTTGATGGAAAATTGCAGTAAGTCAGAAAATTGATATGCAATTGGAAAGTGTGGAGCTCAGAATTCCCTTAAGCCATTCACTTAATAGTTAAATGAGATTGCAGTGGTCCTTGCAGACACTGTTTGATATGTTACTTTATTTTGCACCATGTCATGTCTTTCCAAATATCTGATTTATAGTCACACCACACCCAGGTGCCCCCTCACACTCAAACCCACCAAAATCTTTTAAGACCATACAGATAAAACATTATTGAAGCTGGTGGGGATGAAACTTCACTTCCTCTGTGTTTTGCAGTGTTACCAAACAAAGACTATTAAACTTCCTTATATTGCATAGCAAGAGTCTTTGTATTCAGGGTGGTTCCATAGCCTTAATTTAAATTCTGATCTACAGACTAAAATTTTCAGTCTTCCTAAATCTGCATCTGTGTGCATGCAGTTTGCCACCTAGTTTCAACACCAGGGTTTCTATGCTGGGTCTTGTATCTTCAGGCTGTGCAACCATTGTCCTTTCAGAGGTTGCAGGTGCCTTATCCTGCTGCCCTACGAAGTCCCCAAGCTTTATCAGATAAATTTCAGCTCATTCAGATTAACAACAAACTGATGAAGTTTACACTGGGGAAAGTTACAAAATAAGTGATACTACATGAGAAGTAGCTTGTACACTTAACTTCCTTCACCATTCCTTTCAATTACCTATCACTGATTATCAATCAGTCAATGTGAAAGACATTTCATCCCCAATATTTGGTTTTAGAACTGCTAAGTATCTGGTCTGGTTTAAGTTGCAATTCAACAGTGCAATGCAACTTATTTCATATATAACCATATAACAATTACTGCACGGAAACAGGCCATCTTGGCCCTTCTAGGCCATGCTGGACGCTCACTCTCACCTAGTCCCACTGACCTGCACTCAGCCCATAACCCTCCATTCCTTTCCTGTCCATATACCTATCCAATTTTACTGTAAATGACAATATTGAACCTGCCTCTACCACTTCTACTGGAAGCTCATTCCACACAGCTACCGCTCTCTGAATAAAGAAGTTCCCCCTCATGTTACCCCTAAACTTTTGCCCCCTAAATCTCAACTCATGTCCTCTTGTTTGAATCTCCCCTACTCTCAATGGAAAAAGCCCATCCACGTCAACTTTATCTATCCCCCTCATAATTTTAAGTACCTCTATTAAGTCCCCCCTCAACCTTCTACGCTCCAAAGAATAAAGACCCAACTTGTTCAACCTTTCTCTGTAACTTAGGTGATGAAACCAGGTAACATTCTAGTAAATCTTCTCTGTACTCTCTCTATTTTGTTGACATCTTTCCTATAATTCGGTGACCAGAACTGTACACAATACTCTAAATTTGGCCTCACCAATGCCTTGTACAATTTTAACATTACATCCCAACTCCTATACTCAATGCAACACACATCAAAGTTGCTGGTGAATGCAACAGGCCAGGCAGCATCTCTAGGAAGAGGTACAGTCGATGTTACAGGCCGAGACCCTTCGTCAGGACTAACTGAAGGAAGAGCTAGTAAGAGATTTGAAAGTGGGAGGGGGAGGGGGAGATCCAAAATGATAGGAGAAGACAGGAGGGGGAGGGATGGAACCAAGAGCTGGACAGGTGATTGGCAGGTCCTATACTCAATGCTCTGATTTATAAAAGCCAGCATACCGAAAGCTTTCTTCACCACCCTATCCACATGAGATTCCACCTTCAGGGAACTACGCACCATTATTCCTAGATCCCTCTGTTCTAATGCATTCTTCAATGCCCTACCATTTACCATGTACGCCCTATTTTGATTAGTCCTACCAAAATGTAGCACCTCACATTTATCAGAATTAAACTCCATCTGCCATCTTTCAGCCCACTCTTCTAACTGGCCTAAATCTATCTGCAAGCTTTGAAAACCTACTTCATTATCCACAATGCCACCTATCTTAGTATCATTTGCATACTCACTAATCCAATTTATCACCCCTTCATCCAGATCATTAAAAAAATGACAAACAACATTAGACCCAGTACAGATCCCTGAGGCACACCGTTACACACCATCCTCCAATCTGACAAACAGTTATCCACCAATACTCTCTGGCGGCTCCCATCCAGCCACTGTTGAATCCATTTTACTACTTCAATATTAATACATAACGATTGAGCCTTCCTAACTAACCTTCCATGTGGAACCTTATCAAAGGCCTTACTGAAGTCCATATAGACAACATCCACCGCTTTACTCTCGTCAACTTTCTGAGTAACCTCTTCAAAAAATTCAGTTAGATTTGTCAAACATGACCTTCCATGCACAAATCCATGTTGACTGTTCCTAATTAGACCCTGTCTATCCAGATAATTATATATACCATCTCTAAGAATACTTTCCATCAATTTATCCACCACTGACGTCAAACTCACAGGCTGATAATTGCTAGGTTTTCTCTTAGAACCCTTTTCAAACAATGGAGCAACATGAGCAATACGCCAATCCTCAGACACTATCCCCGTTCTAATGACATTTGAAATATTTCTGTCAAAGCCCCTGTTATTTCTACACTAACTTCATCCTTCAGCCTCTGCTCACCGAAGCCTCTTGAGCCAAAGCCTTCCTACTCTGTCTCCCTCTACTCCATTGCCCGCTACAACGTCACCCGTTCTGTAAATCTGCTCGCTTTTAAACTCTCCCACTGCCTCATGGTCCGACTTTCACTCACTTGCGCAGTTGTGTCCCGTTCAACTGCCGAAGAAATATCTTCTAAGGAAACATGGTGAAACATCACTCCACCATAACTACAGGGAACCAAGTCACTTTTGCTCATGGCCACTTACAATACAATAAATCTGGTTGGTAGTTTATGGCTAATTCACTTTAACAGAATTGACTTTACCACCTTCAGAAATCAAAGACCATTCTGTGAGTGACATAGGAAAGTCAGTAGACTGAATTACTGGTAATGCTCACAGGGGATGGCGTGGAGGGCAGTGAGCTCTGGAAAACCATCTCATGGGCGAAGTGGAAATTCCGGACCAAACTTGAATCAACGAGGGGTACTCAACAGGGCTTGAATGCTATCATCTCCTACAAAGTTAAATCAAGCAACATGAGAGAGGGCAGAACTTCACTTCGAGATGAGCTCAATGTCTTCTATGCTCACTTTGTCCAGCAGAACATGGAGGAACCACCGCAAACCCCCACATCCCCCAATGATCTCAGACTCTGAAGTTGACATGTGGGCTGCCTTCAGGATGGTGAATCCATGGAAAGTATCTGGAGCAGATGGGGTACCTGGCCATGTATTAAAGACCGATGCTGACCAACTGGCTGGTGTGTTCACTGAGATCTTTAACCTCTCACTTCAGCAGTGAGTGGTACCTACTTGCTTCAAACAGGCATCAATCATACCCGTGCTCAAGAAAAGCAGGGCGACCTGCTTCAATGACTATCGCCCAGTTGCACTTATATCCACAGTGATGAAATATTTTGAGAGGTTTTCTGCCTGTGAGGTGACATGCATCTGCTCCAATTTGCCTACTGGAACAACAGGTCCACAGCAGATGCCATCTTATTGGCTCTTCACTCAACCCTGGAACATCTGGGTAGCAAAAATACATACATCAGGATGCTCTTTATCGACTATAGCTTAGCAATCAATACCATAATCCCCTCAAAAATAATCAATAAACTCCAAGACCTTGGTCTCAATACTTCCTTGTGCAATACGATCCTGGATTTCCTCACTTGCAGACCCCAGTCAATTCGGATGGGCAACAGCATCTCTTCCACAATCTCCATCAGCACAGGTCCGCCACAAGGCCGTGTGTTTAGTCTCCTGCTCTACTCGCTTTACACTTATAACAGTGTGGCTAAGCACAGCTCCAGTGCCATAGTCAAAATTTGCTGATGATATCACTGTTATAAGCCGAATCAGCATATAAAGGGGAGTTTCAAAATCTGGCTGAGTGGTGTCCTAAAAACAACATCTCACTGAATGTCATCAAGACCAAGGAACAGATTATAGATTTCAGGAGAGGGAAAGCAGAGGTCCATGAACCAGTCCTCATTAGAGAATCAGAGGTGGAGAAGGTTAGCAACTTTAAGTTCCTGGGTGTTACCGTTAGAAACATAGAAACATAGAAACATAGAAAATAGGTGCAGGAGTAGGCCATTCGGCCCTTCGAGCCTGCACCGCCATTTATTATGATCATGGCTGATCATCCAACTCAGAACCCGGCCCCAGCCTTCCCTCCATACCCCCTGATCCCCGTAGCCACAAGGGCCATATCTAACTCCCTCTTAAATATAGCCAATGAACTGGCCTCAACTGTTTCCTGTGGCAGAGAATTCCACAGATTCACCACCCTCTGTGTGAAGAAGTTTTTCCTAATCTCGGTCCTAAAAGGCTTCCCCTTTATCCTCAAACTGTGACCCCTCGTTCTGAACTTCCCCAACATCGGGAACAATCTTCCTGCATCTAGCCTGTCCAATCCCTTTAGGATTTTATACGTTTCAATAAGATCCTCCCTCAATCTTCTAAATTCCAACGAGTATAAGCCTAGTTCATCTAGTCTTTCATCATATGAAAGTCCTGCCATCCCAGGAATCAATCTGGTGAACCTTCTTTGTACTCCCTCTATGGCAAAAATGTCTTTCCTCAGATTAGGACCTGCCCTGGACCCAGCACAGAAGTGAAATTGCAAAGATAGCATGGCAGCATCTCTATTTCCTTAGGAGCATGCAGAGATTTGGCATGACATCTAAAAATCTGACAAACTTACATAGATGTATAGTGGAGAGTATATTGACTGGCTGCAGCACAGCCCGATATGGAAACACCATTGCCCTTAAACAGAAAATCCTCCAAAAGGTAGTGGATTCAGCCCAGTACATTACGGGTAAACCCTCCCCACCATTGAGCACATCTGCATGAAATACTGTCATAGGAAAGCAGCATCGATCATCAGAGACCCTCACCACCCAAGTCATGCTCTCCTCTCACTGCTGCCATCAGGTAGAAGGTACAAGTGCCTCAGGACTCACACAACCAGGTTCAAGAGCTGTTACTACATCTCAACCAGGCTCTTAATTGAAAGAGGATAGCTACACTCACTTGCCTACAACCAATGATCTCACTTTAAGGGCTATTTAACAACAGGAATTCTGCAGATGCTGGAAATTCAAGCAACACACATCAAAGTTGTCCATTCGTCCCCCCCATCCCTCCCCACTGATCTTCCTCCTGGCACTTATCCGTGTAAGCAGAACAAGTGCTACACATGCCCTTACACTTCCTCCCTTACCACCATTCAGGGCCCCAGACAGTCCTTCCAGGTGAGGTGACACTTCACCTGTGAGTCGGCTGGGGTGATATACTGCATCCGGTGCTCCCGATGTGGCCTTTTATATATTGGTGAGACCCGACGTAGACTGGGAGTTCGTTTCGCTGAACACCTACGCTCTGTCCGCCAGAGAAAGCAGGATCTCCCAGTGGCCACACATTTTAATTCCACATCCCATTCCCATTCTGACATGTCTATCCACGGCCTCCTCTACTGTAAAGATGAAGCCACACTCAGGTTGGAGGAACAACATCTTATATTCCGTCTGGGTAGCCTCCAACTTGATGGCATGAATATTAACTTCTCTAACTTCCGCTAATGCCCCACCTCCCCCTCGTACCCCATCCGTTATTTATTTTTATACACACATTCTTTCTCTCACTCTCCTTTTTCTCCCTCTGTCCATCTGACTATACCCCTTGCCCATCCTCTGGGTTCCCTCCACCCTTGTCTTTCTTCCCGGACCTCCTGTCCCATGATCCTTTCATATCCCCTTTACCAATCACCTGTCCAGCTCTTGGCTCCATCCCTCCCCCTCCTGTCTTCTCCTATCATTTTGGATCTCCCCCTCCCCCTCCCACTTTCAAATCTCTTACTAACTCTTCCTTCAGTTAGTCTTGACGAAGGGTCTCGGCCTGAAACGTCGACTGTACCTCTTCCTAGAGATGCTGCCTGGCCTGCTGCGTTCACCAGCAACTTTGATGTGTGTTGCTTAAGGGCTCTTTATCTCATTATCTCATGTTCTCCTTATTTATTCCTATTTATTTATATTTGCATTTGCGAAGTTTGTTGTTTTCTTCACTCTGAGTATGCCGACAGGAAAATGGATCTGCTGACATATATGTACTTTGAAGGTAAAATTTAATTTGAACTTTGAATGTTGAAAGGACAAACCAGTTTTTAACCAATAAAGCATTTCTGAAGTATAGTACTAATGTTCCATATTAATTTGTGCACAAATTTTGTAGTTACTGTGCAATTATGTTAAGTTCTGAGACTTTAAACAAGAGGAAGAATAGCTGGAGAACTCCAAAAAATACAAGTCTTAAGTCTTCACCATCCAAGCATTTTGTTCGCCATGTTTCATTTCTGGGAATCATTCCCTTTTCATTTTCATAACAATACATCGTCTGAAATCCATTGAATTCACCAGCCTTTCACTTTCTGTGATCATTTATTAGTATAATTTTTTAATCTCTCAGTACATTCTTATTAAGTTCAATTATCCTCAAAGATTTGACTTCAGTATCAGGTGAATGAGATTTCAGAAATTCTGCTTCAGTCACTTGTGCCCAAAATGTTTTTTGATGGTGACTGTTGAAGGCAACAGGACTAAAGTTTGTGTGTGGAATATACAGTCTATGTAGTCATGACTGTCATTAGTGTTTAGCACGAACAACCAGGGACTACTCCTGGAACTTCCTCTATGCATAACCAACGGTTTGGGTTTTGTATGGAATCACAGAAGCATGGCAACATGAGAAGGCCATTTAGCTCCTTGAATTTGCTCTGCTTTCAATAAAATCATTCCTAGTCAGTGTGTGAATTCTAACCAGCTTTTTAGGCATGCAATCCCTTAAAATTCCTGACAAAAATTTAGAAGAGTCAAATTTACAAAAGTCTTGAAACCTCAGATTTAACTAACAGCCTGTAAAAGTGCGTTCCACATTGCTAACACTCTTTGTGTGAAACTGTTTCTTAATTTTTGCCTAACAGTCACACACACAAAATGCTGGAGGAACTCACCAAGTCAGGCAGCACCTGTGGAGGGGAATAAACTGTCGACATTTCTGCACAGACCCTTCATCAGGACCCCCAATGAGGTCATCGGAACTTATGATTTTTTTCTTCCTGCCCTAAGGTCTCCTACCTGAAGTCTCCCAAATTGGTTCAAAACTCATCTACAAAAGAAAGTTCTTAATATTACAGTCAAAGTCTAAAAAGCTACTTTCCTTGCTGGGTAATGTTTCCCAAGCTCCCTTTAAACACACAGGGCCCACAACTTGTGCACACAACTGCTCCTGCTCCAACATTCCCTCACAACTCACCAGGACCCTGTTGTCTGCTTATCAATTCACTGGAAAATGTATTTTGTTGTGCCGTGAAACATTTCAAAAAATTAAATTGTATTAGGCATGAATAGGAATAGCATTCAATAACTTGAAAACTTTGTCTGAGAACTCTGTAGCCCCGAGGTCCCAGACATGCCAAATTAATAGAGTTTTACTGCATTTTCTTTCAGACCATAGACCATAAGACATAGGAGCAGAATAGGAAATTTGGCCCATTGAGTCTGCCCCAACATTTCCTCATGGCTGATCCATTTCGCTCTCAGCCCCAATCTCCTGCCTTCACCCTGTATTCCTTCATGCCCTGACTAATCAAGAACCTATTAACCTCTGCCTTAAATATAAAGGAGACTTGGCCTCCACAGCTGCCTTGGCAACGAATTCGACCGATTCACAACTCTCTGGCTAGGGAGATTCCTCCTCATCTCCATTCTAAAAGGCTGCCCCTCTATCTGACTCCAAACATCCTCCCAACCACTGACAGCAGACTAACTGGCCTGTAATTTCCTTTCTTTTGCTTCCCTCTCTTCTTGAAGAGTGGAGTGACATCTACAATTTTCCAGTGTTCCTGAACTATTCCTGAATCTAGTGATTCTGGAAAGATAATTACTGATGCCTCCACAATCTCTGCAGCTACCTCTTTCAGAACCTTGGGGTGTACACCATCTGGTCCAGATGACTTATCTACCTTCAGGCCTTTCAATTTCCCATGAACCTTCTCCCTAGTAATAGTAACTTTTCACACTTCATGACCTCTGACACCTGGAACTTCCACCATACTGCTAGTGTCTTCCTCAGTGAAGACTAATGCAAAATAATTCAGTTAATCTGCCTTTCCTTGTCCCCAATTCCTACCTCTCCAGCATCATTTTCCAGTGGTCCAATATCTACTCTCGCCTGTCTTTTACATTTTATATATCTGAAGAAATTTTTGGTATCCTCTTTAATATTATTGGCTAGCTTACTTTTGTATTCCATCTTTACCTTTTTAATGACTTTTTAGTTGCCTTCTGACGGTTTTTAAAAGATTCCCAATTCTCCAACTTCAGATTAATTTCTGCTCTATTATATGCTCTCTCTTTGTTTTTCATATTGGCTTTGACTTCCCTTGTTAGCCATGGTTGTGTCATCTTGCCTTTAGAATACTTCTTCCTCTGTGGGATGTATATATTCTGTGCCTTCGGAATTTCTTCCAGAAATTCCAGCCATTGCTATTCTGCCGTCATCCCTACCAGTGTCTTTTCCAATCAATTCTGACCAATTCCTCTCTCATGCCTCTGTAATTCCCTTTACTCCACTGTAATACTGATACACCTGACTTTATTCCTTTAAAGGTCTTATCAAACTCAACAAATCATCAATTAGCAAACTCAAAGGACAATAATCCCCTTTGTAACATGGACATTTCCTACTTTTGTCACTTCATTTTCCATTTGCCATACCATTTTCAACTCTCTAATTTAGAAATAATCTTGCTTGTTCTTACTTTCTCTAAAGTATTATCAGGATCCTTCTAGAATGCTTGATATCTAAGTGAGTGTCGTTTAAGTGTGTCCTCGTTACTTCCGTAGTCTTAAACCATACATCCTGAAGCTGAATTGCATCAAACTTAACTTGTAACTTGGATGTAACTTGGAATGCATGACAAAAGATACTGTCTGCAGTTTCAAAGGAAGTTGGGAGGATCATTGCACACTCGTGAGACAGGATGTTAACTGAGACAGAAACACAGTTCATCAGTTATGAGACATGAGGGAGAGTAGAATTTACTGGATTGGATGAATTAATTTCATCATTTAAATTCAGTTAAATGTTCTGAAAGAAAAGACTTAAGGCCAGCTTCATGATGATCAGGGCCCCTAACCATTGTAATATATTGGAATTGGAATTTTTTATTGTTTTCAAATGTACCGAGGTACAGTGACAAGCTTGTCTTGCATACTTTTCATACAGATCACATCACTGCATAGTGCATTGAGATAGTACAAGGTAAAGTGATAATAAAATGCAGAATAAAGTGTAACAGCTACAGAGAAAGTGCAGTGCAAGTAGAAAATATGGCTCAAGGTTATAACAAGGCAGATTGTGTGGGCAAGAGATCATCTTGAGAACCATTTAATAGCCTTATAACAGCAGGGTAGAAGCTGTCATTGAGCCTGGTGGTAGGTGCTTCCAGGCTTTTGTACCTTCTGCATGATGGGAGAGGGATTAAGAGACAATGCGGCCATTGTGACAGTGGACTGGTGTATGAGCGGGGAGGCTTTGGCTTAAGAGGTTTCGGTGTGAAGAGGTGGAGTAAGTGGCTCAGATGCTGGGAGTGACAGCAACTCTTTAAAAAGGCTTCAGTGAGAAAACACAGGTAAGAACAGGTAAGGTTTTTTTGTTCTTCATCTTTAGTCCTTAATTCTCTGTAGGCAAAATGGCAGTTAGGGCACCTGCAATATGTGGGAAGTCAGGGGACCTCACTGTCTCCCCGACCATGACATCTATGGGAAGTCTAGCCAGGTGCAGTTCCTGACAGACCAGGTCAAGGAACTGCAGCTGGATCTGGAAGTACTCAGTATCATCCAGAAAGCTGAGGGCTTTATAGATGGGACTTTTATTGAGGTGCAGGTTTCAGATAGATGGTGACCACCAGGAGAATTAAATTGAGTAGATAGTCAGTGCATGGTTCCCCTGTGGCCATTCCTTTCACTAACTGGAACTGAGGCCCTCTGTCGGTTGGCGTCGACCATGGATATTATTTCTTAGCTGTCTATGATCACTGATATACAAGTCTGGGCAGTATGATATGGAGAGCAAGCTGTTGCCTGTGTAGCAGGCACACCTTTCCATGCAGATGATGAATCCAAAGGAATGGCAGAGACTGATTCAGTTGCACTAACAGGTTGCAGGAGTTGCCAGTCAACATTGAATTCAACATAGGACTGCCTTAGGGACTCCACTTCTGGATTTTTCCCTCAGGGTTTACTCCCAAACTCTTCCCCATGAGTGGGTGTAGCCACAAGTAGCAGAGGTTTGAGATCAGAGTTTTCCTTTTCCTAGATAAGTTTCCAACCACGGCTGACGAGCCCCATCTGCCTGAAGCGACTGATTTTAAGGCATCAGTAACCCACCTTTGCCCCTTCTGCTTTCAGTGGAAACAGGTCTGCAGGGCTTAGTAGCTAAGCCACACATGAAGGCCAGGAGCTGGACTTGGTTATCAGAGGCTATTTGAGATGGACGCTATTGGGAGTATTTAATATGCAGTGGGAGCTTATCCTTTACACCATCCCTGGCTGTAATAACCTTAAGGAATCTCTAACTGGTGTTTCTTTTTGGTATACTGTTGAGGGAATGTTCTTTCAGGGGCTAGCAGCAGTAGTCAAATATCTGGCACTGTGACTGGCTTTAAGGCTTAGATGGAAAGTGTACAGACAAACAGAGTGATAGGACACTTGATTATGAGGGGACAGACAAGAGATTCTGTGGCTACAGCAGGGACCAGGATGGTGTGTTGCTTCCTAGGCATCAGGGTCAAGGATATCTCCAGGCTGCTGCAGAAAATTTTCAAAGGGGTGGGCAAACAGCCAGATATTGTTGTACTGAATGGTACAAATGAGACTGGTAGAGCAAGGGGTAGGGTCTTGCAGGGATTCAGATCCTTGGATCACTGGGATCTCTTCTGGGGCTGCAGCAGCCTGCACAAGAGAGATGAGTGGCAGCTGAACTAGAGGGGTACCTATACCCTAGCATGGAAATTTGCTTTTTACCACCAGGAAGGGCTTAAATTAGTTTGCTGTGGGGTGGAACTCAAGACAGCAAAATCAGTGAGAAGATAGGGGTATGTGCAGCAACCAAAGAGTGTAAGCCTAGCAGTCAGGGGATAGCCATGTTTACAATAAAAATATAGATAGAGCACTGCTTTAAGATGCATCTATTTCAATGCGTGTGGCTGAGCAGGTAGGGTGGACAATCTAAGGGTGTGGATTGACTTTAGGGACTGAGATATTGTGGTCATAACAGAAATGTGGTTAAGAGAAGAGCAGGATTGTTCCAGGAAACTGATGCTTTGGATGTGTCAGAGGTAAAGGTAAGAGTGAATAGAGTGTTGTCTTTCTGATAAGGGAGGACATAACAACATCCTTAGAGAAGGTATTCTTGCGGAATCATCTATCGAGGCCACAGGTAGAACCCAGAAATAAGATGGGGATTATCACCAAAGCAAGGGCAGCAATTTCCTTCCCAAAAGAGTATGACTATATGGGAGTAACACACACACAATGCTGGAAGTTCTCAGCAGGCCAGGCCACATCTATGGAATCTATGAGCATCTATGAGTTCCTCCATCAGTGTGTATGTATTACTCTGGATTTCCAACATCTGCAGAGTTGCTTGTATTTCTGATTGAACTGGACAGGATTTCACATCCCTTGTCAGTTTCATGGTCACAATTAATTCTACTAACCTTTCATTCCAAATTTATTAATTTAACAGAAATTATATTCCAGAGCAACTGCAATAAAAACATAAAATTCTGAAAGCATTCAGCAGCTCAGGCAATACCTGTGGAACGAGATAAAGAATGGAGTCACGGGAGCCTGTAGATGCTGGAATTCGCAAGACAAAAGCAAACTACTGGAGAAACTCAGTAGGTCAGGCAGCAGCTGCAGAGGAAATTGGACAGTCAGTATTTCAGGTCAAGATGATGCGTCTGCACTGAAAGATAGAGGGGAGGTAGCCAGTATAAAGAGGTGAGGGGAAGGGGTGGAACAAGAACTGGGAGGTAGATTCAGTTGAGGAAGGGTGATAGGCAGATAGAGGAAGGAAGAGTGGAAATAGTGACAGGCTGAGAGGTAATAGGTGGAGGTAAAGTAGGGCTGCAGATGATGAAAAGCAGTGCCCAAGCTACCAAGTTTACTAGATCAGTACATAACTGTATCCATTATATGTGAATCTTTGAACACCGCAGTGCAGTCTCTGAAGTGGTGACTAGCTGATTCTGGCAACTGAGTAAATAGCTGCTACATTCTAATAAATGTTATGGATATCAATGCCAAATGAAACTATTCCTTAACAATTTTGATATACGTCTGCTGGTGTTGATTAAGCAGGCATTAGATTCCTTGAATTGTTTGTAGATTTACAACCATTCACAAGGTAAACACCTTCCGGTGTTAACAGCTGCCTCGTCTTCTTTAACACACAAACCAGCTGCTTCTGAAGAACTACATGGTCTGCCTTTAATAATTGCCATCTGGCCTCGTATTCAGATCAACTCAAATACCTTGGGGTTACAGCAGCCAATCAGCAAACACTGGATTCAGAAATGACCAGATGTCACCCAACAATTAAATGAAAGCAGCTGATGAATCTGTGGGTCTGTGCAAATTGTTGATGCTATAAAGTGCGGTCTAGCTTCATGGGTTCTGTAACAAGGCTCAGCTCTTTGGAAGTAAAGTCACAAGGGGTCATGTAGGATTTCAAACCATAGGTCTGCAGAACAGCTCTTTAAATTCAGTTGTTTTACTTCCCATCATTCTTTTCAGTGGGTTTAGATGCTTTGACAATTCCCAGATTTCTGTGTAATGTGTACTTTCATCTGATCGTCTCAGGCACAATTTGTCAATCTATTTAACATTACTCAGGATAAAGGGGAAAAATTCCCAGAAATTCTGAATTCCAAAAGCTATTACATTGTATCTTTTCAAACATTCTTCCACAGAATCTCAAATCCGAGAAACGTCTTTTCTTCCTAACTTCCATTCCCCTTCTGATTTATCACATCAGCACCTCACTCCTCACCAATTGATCTGTCTCATTCATTGTTCATCCATTCTAGGGCTCTTTATTCTAGCTGCCACATCTCAAAAGCTTATTGAAATTGTGGGCAAATAGCATTTCTCAATCAAGTCACCTGTGAATTATTCAATTAGCCCAGCTATCCCATTTTAAGACCACATGGAATAAATAAATACTGAAGGCATTAGCCAAGGCTTTAAAAATGAGTTTTGAAAGCTAAATAACCATAAACGCTAATTCTCTTCACTTAAGTGACCTGTTAATAATCAAGTGATAATTCTCACTATGTAATGTATAAGGATTACACTGGTAGTACAAGGAAGGCTCTTAATTTACCTACTCTTCAAAACTAATATGTGTTATTAACAAGCAACTGTTGCTACTGAAAAATATCATGACTGCAAAGAAAGCGAGAGCTTTGTTATTAAGAGGTTACTTCTCATAGATGGAAACTCTAAACCAATGGATTTTTGCTTCAAGTAAAGGTGCAAATCATTTCAGACTAAGATAGAAGCTTCTACTGTGAAACGGATTGTGATTCCTTGAAACTCTCTGCCCTGTGGATTCTTAGTTGGGGAGCATTAGAGACAAAGATTTATAGATGTTTGGACAGAAAGAAAATCAAGGGATATAGGGACTGAGCAGTAAGGTGGATTTGAGTTTGATGATTAGTTCTATTACTGAATAGTAGATAAGACCTTATGGCCCACACTTGTCCCTATTTCTATATGTTCCTTTTCTCTTACTGTCACTTTAAAGCATATTTGTAGTTTATTTGCTTCAATGTAATGAAAGTGATTATTTAATGCTTTTATTCAAACTTTGTTCCTCCTAATCTGACCAGCTATTTACAATCTGCTAAAAGAAATAATAATAAATTCTTGGATGGGTTGTGTACATGAATATTCAGCCATCTGTAGTATTGAATGATTCATGTCTGGACTGTTCCATGTTGGATCACTAATCTGAGCTGATTTGTTGGGAGCAACAATTTGTGCATCCCAAACAGCAGGGGTTAAAAATGGCTCCTGTGTCTAATTCTGATTAATGCTTCATTTCATGTATAAACCTTGGAATCAGATGCTGTTAAAATAGCCTCCTTAGTTAAACTGCTGAAGTTTAGACCTAAACAGTTAAGAAAGAAGGTTCAATCCCAGCTTCCATCAGCACTTTTGATATAAGCTGAAAGCACTCAAGACAGATTACAGGGGGAATCCCAGATGCGAGTTTTTATCCTCAGTAACAGCTATAATAATGTAATAAACTCCAGTGTCATCAATGAATCTCATTTCCAACCCAATATCATCCATTTCCATACATTTCTCTCTCATGATCCATGATGGAAAGTGGGTGTGAGTGAGCACATATGTGTGGGTGCACACGCGCAAGCATGTGTCTGAGTGTGGATGCGTTTGTATCTAAGTGTGACTGTGTACAAGAGAGACAGACAGAAATAGAGTCCCGGCAACACACATCAAAGTTGCTGGTGAACGCAGCAGGCCAAGCAGCATCTCTAGGAAGAGGTGCAGTCGACGTTTCAGGCTGAGACCCTTCGTCAGGACTAACTGAAGGAAGAGTGAGGGAGAAATAGAGTCCCGAGCACAGCTGTATGTGTTTCTCCATATGCACATTTGTATGTGAGAGAGTACATCTTTCTGATGTGTGTGTTTGTGTGAAGAGAATTCATCTGGTTGCTTTGCAAAGCATGGTTAGATTATTCAGGATCTTGCAAGAAGAATGGCCCATCGACATGCTAATAGAATGCAGATGCATGTGAAGCTATGTCATAGGAGAAAAAAGGTTCTTATCAAGACGTAACATGATTTGATGTTCCAGTGAGCATCACTTTTTCATAGGTTAGCATCTTACACCTCACAGAGATTTGATCTAGACCAAGTGATCAGCAGTTCAAATCAACTCAATTTGTAGTCACAGCAATGTAGTACTGGGCAGCGCAGTACAGCAACAGGAATGAGTCATTTTTTTCTGCTGGCTGGTCACAGACGGCTGGAAGTAAACTGGACTTGAAGGAACAGCATTTAGTGGCAGGGGAACAGCAAATTATTAAAAGTGAATGGATGCAAATAAAATGTAAAAATAACTTTAAAAAGCTGTGCTTATGCAGTCTTGTGCACCTACTGAGGGCTGGAATCCTAATGAGTTGTACATTTAAACAGCATTTTCAAAGATGTGGCTGACATACTCACGTGTCAGGCAGTTCTGGCATTCAAATTTGGAGACATCTGGTTACAAACTGAGTCCGATGTGATGGGGTTGCTTCTTGCTTTCTAGGAGATTTCACTCCCTGAACTCATAGAGGTTTAATTCCCCAACGTGAAATCTAATGCATTTTAGGCCTCCAATGACAATTGTGCGATTGAAAAGATAAATGTCCCTGAGAGTGAGCCTTTATCTGTTAGTTTAATGAACAGAAAAGGCTGAAGGCTGATTTTGGTAGGAACAGACACTGCAGAGCCTCTCTCCCTCTCTCCCTCTCTCCCTCTCTCCCTCTCTCCCTCTCTCTAATAACACCAATGATAATTGATGTAGCTCTTTACTTATTCTTATTATAAATTGTATGAATTCCTACTAAATTCCTTCTGAGTAATTTTTTTCAGAAATTGACCATGATTTCCATTATCACTTGGAACACTCGATGTAACTCTAACAATGTTAGAAAGGAGATGGAGAGTTTGCAGGTCATTAACCACCCAGCCTGTGTGAACTGACTCTCCATGATGAAGCTGAGCCTCATTTGTCAAGTGCACATTTATTTTCAAATCTCACCTGATATTTGTTTCTGTGATAAATCATTTAGAAACAGCTTTCTCCACACCACCACACTCACACACTTGAACAATACACTAATCCATGGGAAAGCACATAGAGAAAAATGCAATGCAGCTCTTACATACAAATAGATACATAGAATGATTCAAATATAGAATTATAGGTACGAAAGCATTTAGGAGTACGTTTAGGAGCATTGAATGAAAACCATATATAGTTCACTTAAGAGATAATTCAGGTATAGGACTACTTGGTTTGTAAGAGCCAGATATCGAACACAATTATAAATGGACACCAATATTGAGCTACCTTTTGAAAAAAATAGTGCGAAGTATGTTTGCATCCATTGTTTTATTCAGTTCAGTGTGCAATGCATTATATTGATATACAAACATGATGGTCAAACACCTCAAGCTAAATGTGTTGTCTTCTAATCTACAGAATCAACTTCTTCATAGTCCAGCATGACTAATGGATGCATTTGAAAGTTGGAATCACAAAATTATGTCTTTTTAAGTAACTGCACCATTTCTGTGTTAGTGTTAACTTTAATCTGAGACCGGGTCATCTGGATACAACTCAAGCAAATACATTTCCCTCGTACAACTCAGTAGAGCTGTGGGAAAATCCACAATGAAATATAACTATCAATGTCATTTCATCACAGAATTATTAATAAATGAATTATTATTGACTAATGATTAGCACACTTCATCAACTGTAACTAATTTAATTAGCAGTAATCCCTGTTATCACAGCAGTGAGAGTGTACATGTATATTTTAATGTTATTTCCATGGCAAGTAAAAGCAATATGACAAATAAAATAGTCAGCCAGAACATTAACTTTCTCCTCCAATGTAACTTATCCTAATTTAAGAATTACATATTATACACATTTTATGAAATCTGCAGCATTCCTTTTAAAGAGTGCCACACGTATTCACTTTGTGAAAGACATTTTTCCCACACAACTCAGGTAAATAAACAGCACCCGTTTATTCACCTGAATATTATTATTATCCACTCCAGTTCTACCACTATTGACCATGCTGGATTCTGCTATTCTTATTCGGGAGAGGCTCTCTGTTACTGTTGGGCAGCTCCACCTAATGGCCTGTTTAAGTATTGAGCATTCTTGTTCAAGATATGTTTAATAGATCGATTACTAAGCATAGCCAGGCCCCTGAGTTCCCCAAACTCTCATCCCTGGTAAGGAAAATTAGTACTCTAGCCAATGGCTTGAAGAAAATCAGTGCAGTACCTGATGTGACATGGTACTAATCTCATCTTCATCTCCACTGTTCCCTCTAAGCTGCACAAGTGCACGACCGCGCAGTAACTGAAATGCTCCCACGCACATGCCCTTTGTTGCCTCACAGCTAGTATTTTCTTTTATATAATGTTAGTATAATTTTGAATTTATGCCAATATAATTTTGAAGTCCATGTTAATATAACTGTGAAATATCTTGTAATGAATAATGTGTTAATGAATATTAGCTATAAATGTTCTAAATAATAAATGTGCCACAACCTTTACTTTGAAACAGTTTAGAGATTCAACATATTTATATTGTCATTATTTCAAGTTACACACTGTTACAAACTGTAACAATAAACACAGAATGGAAGTCAGTAGCTCATCAATAATAAACAACCGGATGAAAGACGATGCAACCAGTTTTGAATATGGAAAAGAAAATGTCGTACGACTGTGACAAAAAAAATCAGCTACTATTACAAACTACAACAAAAGTGTTGCCTCAAAACTATTGTAGCAATATTGTGATTTCAAATTTGTCATTTCTCAGAAAGTTAAGGCTAGCTCAATTAAAACATTCACTGATATGTTGAACTATATACTTTGGAATGAAGAATTTGAAGAACTGTCAATTCTTGTTGACATTGTTGGAACATTTCAAGCCCCTAATGCTGACTGTCAACATGGATTCAGTCTGATGAATTCAATCAAATGTAAATCCAGAAACAGATGAGAAGTGGAACATTTGGATGATCGAGTAATGATTAATGAGGATTTCTTTCATCTGGATGCAAAGTTTAATCTGGACAATGTTTATAGACAATGGATTTGTAATAAAGGCAGATGAGAAAAGGTTTATGAAAGATGAAAGATTTTCTTTGTTGTACTGTATTCATTATACCTTTCAATTAACATATAAAATCAAAAATATGTGATTTTTCAATTTTCATTCTGAATATTCATAGTATGCATATTACAAAAAAATATTTAAAGTACCACACTATTTTCAGGCCGTGTAAAAAATGTTCTGCTCAGAGCAATGGTTGGAAAAAAAATCAGAGGGAATGTTGTTCATCTGATTCTCCTTTGTCCCTGGTGGCTCGTTGGAGCCCAGGCTTGGAAAAGCCTGCCTACATCCTCCTCTGTTGGCAAATTATTTTTCTTCATATTCAAATAAGGGACATGGGCATTACTGGCAAGTCCAGCATTTATGGTCCATCGAGGGACAATGTATAAATTAGTTTAAAGAAGGTAATAACAATCTGTACAAAAACCAGGTAGATGGGAGAAGAAATTGTATCGTGATAATTTTTTTGTTAACTCTCAAAATATTGAAGAGCTCAAAATATCGTTAGATTTTACATTACCATTTTTTTCATCTCTGATGTTGATTATTTACAGTTTTCATGCACAAGTGCAGGACTGACCAGCTAGAGGTTTATATGTTTAGCTGTAATTTCTCAGTTTCTCCACAGAGCACGAGACTCATGGGTCCAATTCCAGAGTTTCACGTGCTTAAGGTCCATACCAGGAACTCGGGTTTTTTCCAGGGTGAAAAGCCCTGCTGAACTAATATCCTCAAGATTTAAATCCCCATGTTGTCGTAAAAGTCTGCCCAAATCAATCTGAAGTCACAACTATTGGCATAGTGGCAAGCTAGTGTGTGTAGCAGTTAGCACAATCACTTTACAGTGCCACCAATCATCAATTCTCACCACTGTCTGTAAGGAGTTTGTACGCTCTCGCCATGATTGTGTGGGTTTCCTCTGGGTGCTCCGGTTTCCTCCCACATTCGAAAAACAAATAGCTTAGGGTTAGTAAATTGTGGGAATACTATTTTAGTGCTGGAAGCAGGGTGACACTGTGGGTTGCTCTAGAGCAATCCTTGGACTGTGTAGGCCTTTGATGCAGAACAACGTATTTCACTGTATGCTTCGATATTTCAATGTACATGTGTCAAATAAAGCTCTTCCTTTCCTTCCTTTCCTTCCTTTCCTTCCAGAGTTGTTGCCTCACAGTTCCAGTAACCCAGATTCATTCTTGACTGCTAATGTTGTGATTTCTCCCTGTGACCACATGTGATTTCTCTGGGTGCTCTGGTTTCCTCCCATATACCAAAGGCATGCAGGTTGATAGGTTAATTGGGAGTATCAGTGAATGTTAGAATTTGGTGGGGGATAGGAGGGTTGGGGAGTGAAGGAGATTAGTTTACTGTAAAAGGGTGCTTGAAGGTCACCTGTGGGCTCTGTGAAAATGGTGAGAGATTGAATTACTTGGAATGTAAGTAACTTGTTTCATGAAAGCCGTGAAATAAACTTACAGGTACAACATAGGTCCAAGGGAATGTAGGCCTTAATTTGCAAGAAGGTTGGAGTGCAAGAGTAAATAAGTGTTGGTAGAGTTACAAATCATAAACAAAAGAGATTCTGCAGATGCTGGAAATTGTGTGTGTTGCTTGCTGGAGTTGCAATGGGCTTTGGCAAAACATCATCCGGAATCTTTCTAGGTGTGGAGAGAGTTAAATTCACATGCATGCCATTGTTCTATGAAAAATCATTTTTAAAACGCATAACACATACTGTCACATCTTGAATAATACTTAAATCCAAATTTTCTTGTTTCATTGTTTCAAAAATATCCACCCTTTTGCAGAGAAGTTGAACTTACCACTTCAAATCCACACAGATGGTACTTTTCTTTCTATCTTTTCAATTGCCATTACATTGTTAAGATGTTAGACATTTGCTCAAACTCTGCTGTCTTGATCAATCCTGTGAGAGATTTAATGCCCATATTGCCTAACATCCAACTATGAAATAGGATAATCCAGGATATAATCATTGTATTTCTTTGCAATACAAACCATTAATCTGTCTTTATTTCACAGCAAGGGGGTACATGGAACATGTCAGTTATGATTAGTCTCATCTAATTCAATCTGTACAGTTTGCCTTTATATAGTGGTACAAATAATACATTTATAATTCTTTGTATATGAAAGGGTTATCATACCCATAATAACCAACAGCTGTCCTACAACCTAGAGGCTATAACAATTGAACTCATTTGAAAGACTGCTGAACCATATATATTAGTTTTCTGCAATCATGTCTGGAAAGGACTTCAGAACATCTTAATCCAGATGTAGTGGGAGATACTTACTGTAATGGATGTCTTATTATTTACAGTTAATTGGGAATATCAAACTCTGATTAATTATCAAATCTCAATTTGATTGTAAGTATCATTGGCCAAAAAAATGCAGTTTGAAACAAAGTGGGGAAAATACATTTGAAAAATCCAATGATCTTTTTTCTGTAAACAACTTCTGTGGAAAAGTGTCAAAAAATCTTGGACTATAAAACGATCTTGAAATTATACATACGTTTGACAGAAATGAATTTTAAATAGATACACCTTTATTTGTTTTTTTGTGTGTGGTGGCTTTATTTACTTTGTTTAGCCAATCAAGTTTCTCTTTTGATTGAGATTCTGCATAGAACACATATATCCAATACAATAATGCAAGGGGAACAGCAAAATTATTAAAACTATCTACAGTAATTAATAAAAATGGGGACAAGATCACAGAATCACAATAACTCCAAATTTGTGCTTTGACATCAACTTTATGTAAAACGGATTATTTAAACATTTCAGCTTTTACTCACCCAAAATTGATTCCACTAAATGTTCAAACACACTTCCAAAGAATTTTGATGTAAACCCAGATGCACTTTTTTCACAAAGAAAAGCTCCAGCCATCAAGCCTTGCCAATAACAGAAAAAACCCAGAAAGTATATTCATATTTAAAGAGAAATGAAGACATTAAACTATTTTCTGAAAGCCAGCTAAATACACAAAGGCTGGGGAAAATTAAAATAATTATTTTTATTTTAACAGTTCATAAAATTATGAATTAAAACCACATTTGAAATAAATGTGGGATCTAGGTTACAGTTCTGATTGATATTTGTTTCAGAAATATGCAGTATAAATTCAGTTGAGTGGAATGTTCTGAATTATACATTTTTAGGAAGGATTCTTAGGCTTCCCCAGTTACCTGCTACAATGACAAGCAATGGAAAGATCCATATTGGTTAACTAATTTTAGCTGTAGAGCTGGCTACAGCAGAATGGCAGGAACTTGTCAAAAAACTTTGATATACTGCAATTTATTCCCAGCGTGGTAAATTCGCACAGATTGCTTTGTGGCATTCAATTGTGAAATATTCTAACGGTAGATCATTTCAAATATTGCCCACTTATCCATGTTTATCAATGAATATAAAGTCATCCTTGTGTCTGCTTCCGACTGTTATTTCAAGGAAGTGGAATATGTTGCACAATGTAGTCATGAGTTTCAAAAGTATTAATTCCTACAGAGGTGTTGATTCTCCTGAGCTAGATTGGCAAACCCCACAAAGACAGTACTATAATTCAGGTCCAAGACTGTAACTGTGAGGTAGCTATTCTATTAGCCACAAGACTGTGTCACTTTGGAAATAGATAAAGATTTCCCTGTCACTCCAAAAAAAAAATTGGAACAGAATAAATAAAGGGAACAAGAAGCAAAATAGTTTGAATAATATGCAATACAATTAACCTTCAAGGGACTAAACGGCCCACTGCTGTTCCAATGTTCTTTTCTGAATTGAACTGCCTAAATAACCCTTTAATAATGCTGATCCATTCATAGGCTTATTTCATAAAACTAATGATCTATTTTACCCTGCATTGTAACAGCTTTTGGCTTCATATACAATTGAGAAGAATTTCACATCAATCAGACTTCATTGTCACTGTGACTAAACCTTAAGAAAGTCAGTGAAACTCTTTTCTATGTAAAGCATCAAATAAAGAAGATAACTGTGTAAATATAATGCAACAATTTAATCTTCAGATTTGGATAACATTAATCCAGTTCAGACTTCACTTTTAAGGTTTATTTATTTCACTTTTATGGTTTATGTTAATTGAACCCCTGATTGAAATACTGCCAAATAATTCATTTCAAGAGATCCATCATCACTGAGGTGGCTGATGGAAATACATTTGTCATCAGCAAGGTGTAAAGGGGAATACATTATTCAAAGATTTAAATGTCACTTGACTTGTGTGGCATTCAGAACTGACACTTGGAAATGATTTTGCTCATTACCATTTCAGTTGGCAAATACAAAATGGTTTGGGAATTCCAGGTGCATAGATAACCTCCCATTGCCAGTTAAAATGGACAGGAAAATTTAATCTGAAAAGACAATCGAATTGTTCTATATGGATGAAAATATTCAACCTATTTTTATTGTCATCTCTGGTGATTCACTGTCCAAATAATGCGTGCTAATAATAATAATATGATGGTAAATGGTTGGAAGAAAAGACTGAAACTGACAGTATGCTGAAACTATATTATGATACATACTTACAGAAAGTATGTATATACACCAAGAGTCTCATAATATGTATATACCACCACTTTATCACCATAGTAAAACAAAACAATTGTGGCCCAGTATCATCATCAGTACGATGACATTACGAGGTTCGCCAAAACCAAGAAAATTAAGGAATCCTCTGGGGAATCCTCTTGCTCTGGTTTGAAATTTTAGCCAGTACAATGTAACTACAACCTCAATATCTCAATTCAGACACTTTATCCGATTATGTCACAAATGCTGTTTTAAAAAAAGAACCAGTCCTGAATTAAGATAGAATTAAGTAGGTTATAATTAATCCCAAATTATTTATAGTGCTTACTAAAGCAATAATAGGCGCTGGAATTAAATAGCTCGTGCTTTTCCTCTTAATGGCCTATATTTTACGATGTAGGGACGCTCTTTATATCACTCACATCCAGCTATCTGTAAACGGCACCCCAGGAATTCTCAGTAGTAACCCAAATCCTATCTGAAATGTCCAGACGTGCGGTGACGCTACAACCATCTTTTGGCTCAGGATGGACCTCCCTACGTGAAGAACCGGCTACTGATGATCGGCCAATGAGTTCGCCCCTAGGAACCGATGCTTTCGGGTGGGGGTAATGTAATGTGGTAAGGAGATACAGAGGAAAAAGGCTTATGAAAACACTACACCGCCACCTCGCTCCGTCCATGGGTTCCTCGTCCCCGGTCAACTCCGAAACCTGAAGATTTAACCCTTAAGAGTTTTTACTATGCTGCTCCTTCGGATAGACAACCAAGCTGTCAAACAGTCAAGGAGCACAACAGGGCACAGGCTGATGGACAAAGAGGTGAACTTTCAACCACGGAGGTCCAAACTGACGGAGAACATTAGTACAGACTGAAGTTGGTGATTCCAGTGATGCCAGGTTAAATAGGACAAATGAGACATCCCTTCCCTTCCAAAGGATCGGACCCCATTGCCCGAGACCACAAGCAGCTTGTGAGTCACGTCGGGGCGTCAATAAAGCGCACCGGCTTAGTATGTCGGAGGAGAGGGTGAGCGTGGAATGGTCCACAGGATGCACCACGACTTCCCATAGCCAGAGCCACCTGCCGCGCTTAAACCCCATCCCCCTCCTAATGCATGGCTACAAACATCGCTGTCTCGGCAATGGGCGCATGTCTAGTACAGCAGCCCGGAACTGCGATCCGAATTGCAATACAGAAACTCCCAAATGAAACTTTAACTCTCAAAACCCAGAAAAACTGCCAGTGACCGCACTGCAGGGGTTTCAACGACTAGGAGGGTTCACACCTCTGTCTGGATCCCTCTCAACCCGCTCCCTCACAAGAGATCGAAATGAATCGATTTAGTGCTGTGGAAAGTCAGAGCAAACCCGACTCCAGGCACGATCTACTCGAGTTTGATTCTAAGAATTCACTGATTTCAACCATTCAAAGCTATTTGTTTTAAACTTTTTGTCTGGTGTGTGTGGAAATCGCAGCAGACACGATCTGGTTCAGTTGCAAATAGGTGGGTCGAACAAACCGCGGCGCGGTTGCACTGATACCGTCCGCAGAAGTTGGCGGCTCGCCGCCGGTGATCAGATGGAACGGACGGCGTTTTCACCACCTACCGGTAACTCTGGGCTCTCTTACCAGGTGCAGGCTGCGATGAAGGAGCAGGACAACGCACCAGTGCTGGGCTCGCATCTTCATTCCAACTCGCTGCCTCTTCCGCTGTGGCTTCTTTCACAGGTGGTACCTGGTATCCAGATTGCACTCAAACGACAAGGTGGGCGCAGGCGGACGGGGAATTATCCATTCCATCATCACGCAGCTTCAAGAACACACAGGCAAAGCACTTGACCCTTTAAAGTAGGTGGGTCTGAGGCAGAGTTTGTTCCTCTCTAGTAATTTCTCCGAACCTCGCCTGCGAGGCGAAGATGTACAGAGCCAATTGCGAATCAGTACTCCCACCTTTAACATTCAGCCTAAGTCCCATCTCTCCCTTTACAGCCAAACTCATACACAGCGTGCTGGATCATCACTGGATCCCCGAGGTGTCTCGCTCAATGATCTCAGCACCTGATTGGCGCTTTAACTGGCAGCTGGAGACCTGCGAAACCAATAGTTTTACTCTTGTTTTTACTTCTCAACACTCTGGAGCAAGTGTACAAGACCTGGAGGAGGCGAT
Organism: Mobula hypostoma; assembly: GCF_963921235.1. Lineage (NCBI taxonomy): Eukaryota > Metazoa > Chordata > Chondrichthyes > Myliobatiformes > Myliobatidae > Mobula > Mobula hypostoma. The sequence goes on from NC_086128.1 coordinate 50,437,934, forward strand.
TCCACTCAAAGTTGTTCCGTAATTACAAGACGTTGCCAAATTTATATACTTTCCACGTGATCACATAATGGTGTCAAGACAATTCACAGAGAAAGATTGCATGAAAGTCAGTGGTCTGTCTAAATATAGAATCTATTAAAATAATTTATTCCTGTAGAAAATTTGAGAGAAAAGATGTGGGAGATTTCAAAGCGCAATTCATCAAAAGTTTCTTGAGGGATTTGACGTTAGGTGTTAAAGACTGAGAGTGAGCAGCGCGGTTCGTTTGAAATCTCCTGTTCACTTTCGGAAAAGGGCGTGCACATCCCTGAGCAGCGGGCACGCGTGTCAGACTTCAGAGTTCAGTCTGAGCGTTTAGTCATCATATACTGTTCTTCTAACCAGCTCATAATTCTTTCTAAATTCGGGATTCGAGTATCCTTCAATGGCTGCCTTTTACTGATCATTGAAACCATCGCAGGATCTCACTTTATGACAGCAAATCTAATCCAACTAATCCACTCTACGTATCTAACTGAATCAGTCCGCGTTGACCTCCATGATATTACCACAGCACAGACTGTCAATCAGATTGGAGCAGATAGTTTTTATAATCGCAATTTAAATTGATGAATTCAGTTTAAGCATTCGGGAGAGTTTGCGGCACTTTAATATGAACAGAGGTTTCAAGTGATTATCAGAGCGGTGTGTTGAAAAATGAACTGTATCCGAAAGTTTAGCAGTAAACATGCCACAGTGTGGAGGTGAAATGAGCGTTTGCTGTTATCTTTCTCGGTCACTGAATATCAACAGTTCTCTCGCTAACTACAAGCTGCCGGTGGGAGAGCGCCTAACACCCGTGGCAACGGGTCATTCCTTCACACTAGCTTTATTTATGGCGTGAATTCTTTGGTATCTAGCTTCTAGTATTCAGGTAGGTAAATGGACACGAAATGACCCATTCCATCAACTCTTAGCCCCAGGTACCCCAATAGACGCCCTTCACTGAAGTTGCAAGTTCACCCCCACCCAGAGGAAAACCCAAACCACCGTCGACTTTTCAGATATATCACTCCCCCAGGTACAACATCTGATGTGTATGGTAGGATCGACGCACCTCCCTGGAGCACTCAGTGCCACATTTTTTACCAGAGTTTCTACTCACTTTACAGCCAAGTGCAGTCAGCAATTCTCAACAATTCACTTCAAGCACCCGTGTTGCAAACTATCCTCTTCGCCTTGTTTTCGTCTATTCAGTCACCGTGTGGTCAGAAGATCTTAAAACAAGTTTTGTCAAGTGCACATTTTCCAAAATTTATTTTTTTCCATACTAAAGGACCTAATAAATTTGCAGAGGAAAACAAAACAGAGAGCGTTGGCAGCATTCGGTTGGTCCGGGAGTAGCTGTTGGGAGATAACCTTCAGTTAAAATCAATACAAACTAGAACTCTCCGCAAAGATCTGCGGATATCAGGACAACTGAAACATTCAAAACCAGGGTCATTCTGTAAATGTTAAGGCGGATGTGTCCGGAATATGGAGCACAGTGGACTAAAGAATGGAACAAATCAACCACGGAGAAACAGAAACAAAAACAAAAGACCTCCTTCTGTACTCCTTTTGCTTTGTTTCCTTGCGATTATTTTAGTCATTTTGAACTGGAAAGTTTCAAAGACAGGACACTCAAATATGAGTGCAGTAGAATTCTAAACAAAAACAACGTTGAAAGGAAAGGCACAACGCCTTGAACTCAATACAGAACTTAGCTAGGCTTTAGGGACTTAGTAACACCAAAAAGTGATGAAGATCACTGATGTAAAACAATATGCTGGATCCTAACTTCAGACAGGACAGCTTTACCCAGGTTACAAATTCTGGAAGATTCTCTTATGTGAATTATAACTCTTTGATTATACATAAACACACCAGCTGTGTTGTATTGTGAGGCTCTTGTATTTTCAAATCAGAGCCTGCCCTCTAAAAAAAACCTTTTCACAAATTCTTCACCACTTAAACCCCAACACATTCTCCAGAAATTCCCAGCATTTTATATCAACTTACTTTAAACATAGACATAGACATAGAAAATAGGTGCAGGAGTAGGCCATTTGGCCCTTCGAGCCTGCACCGCCATTTGTTATGATCATGGCTGATCATCCAACTCAGAACCCCGCCCCAGCCTTCCCTCCATACCCCCTGACCCCCGTAGCCACAAGGGCCATATCTAACTCCCTCTTAAATATAGCCAATGAACTGGCCTCAATCGTTTCCTGTGGCAGAGAATTCCACAGATTCACCACTCTCTGTGTGAAGAAGTTTTTCCTAATCTCGGTCCTAAAAGGCTTCCCCTTTATCCTCAAACGGTGGCCCCTCGTTCTGGACTTCCCCAACATCGGGAACAATCTTCCTGCATCTAGCCTGTCCAATCCCTTTAGGATCTTATACGTTTCAATCAGATCCCCCCTCAATCTTCTAAATTCCAATGAGTACAAGCCCAGTTCATCCAGTCTTTCTTCATATGAAAGTCCTGCCATCCCAGGAATCAATCTGGTGAACCTTCTTTGTACTCCCTCTATGGCAAAGATGTCTTTCCTCAGATTAGGGGACCAAAACTGCACACAACACTCCAGGTGTGGTCTCACCAAGGCCTTGTACAACTGCAGTAGTACCTCCCTGCTCCTGTACTCGAATCCTCTCGCTATAAATGCCAGCATACCATTCGCCTTTTTCACCGCCTGCTGTACCTGCATGCCCACTTTCAATGACTGGTGTATAATGACACCCAGGTCTCGTTGCACCTCCCCTTTTCCTAATCGGCCACCATTCAGATAATAATCTGTTTTCCTATTTTTGCCACCAAAGTGGATAACTTCACATTTATCCACATTAAATTGCATCTGCCATGAATTTGCCCACTCACCCAACCTATCCAAGTCACCCTGCATCCTCTTAGCATCCTCCTCACTGCTAACACTGCCACCCAGCTTCGTGTCATCCGCAAACTTGGAGATGCTGCATTTAATTCCCTCATCCAAGTCGTTAATATATATTGTAAACAACTGGGGTCCCAGCACTGAGCCTTGCGGTACCCCACTAGTCACCGCCTGCCATTCTGAAAAGGTCCCGTTTATTCCCACTCTTTGCTTCCTGTCTGCTAACCAATTCTCCACCCACACCAATACCTTACCCCCAATACCGTGTGCTTTAAGTTTGCATATTAATCTCCTGTGTGGGACCTTGTCAAAAGCCTTTTGAAAATCCAAATATACCACATCCACTGGTTCTCCCCTATCCACTCTACTAATTACATCCTCAAAAAATTCTATGAGATTCGTCAGACATGATTTTCCTTTCACAAATCCATGCTGACTTTGTCCGATCATTTCACCGCTTTCCAAATGTGCTGTTATCACATCCTTGATAACTGACTCCAGCAGTTTCCCCACCACCGACGTTAGGCTAACCGGTCTATAATTCCCCGGTTTCTCTCTCCCTCCTTTTTTAAAAAGTGGGGTTACATTAGCCACCCTCCAATCCTCAGGAACTAGTCCAGAATCTAAAGAGTTTTGAAAAATTATCACTAATGCATCCACTATTTCTTGGGCTACTTCCTTAAGCACTCTAGGATGCAGACCATCTGGCCCTGGGGATTTATCTGCCTTTAACCCCTTCAATTTACCTAACACCACTTCCCTACTAACATGTATTTCGCTCAGTTCCTCCATCTCACTGGACTCTCTGTCCCCTACTATTTCTGGAAGATTATTTATGTCCTCCTTAGTGAAGACAGAACCAAAGTAATTATTCAATTGGTCTGCCATGTCCTTGCTCCCCATAATCAATTCACCTGTTTCTGTCTGCAGGGGACCTACATTTGTCTTTACTAGTCTTTTCCTTTTTACATATCTATAAAAGCTTTTACGGTCCGTTTTTATGTTCCCTGCCAGTTTTCTCTCATAATCTTTTTTCCCCTTCCTAATTAAGCCCTTTGCCCTCCTCTGCTGAACTCTGAATTTCTCCCAGTCCTCAGGTGAGCCACTTTTTCTGGCTAATTTCTATGCTTCTTCTTTGGAATTGATACTATCCCTAATTTCTCTTGTCAGCCACGGGTGCACTACCTTCCTTGATTTATTCTTTTGCCAAACTGGGATGAACAATTGTTGTAGTTCATCCATGCAACCTTTAAATGCTTGCCATTGCATATCCACCGTCAATCCTTTAAGTGTCATTTGCCAGTCTATCTTAGCTAATTCACGTCTCATACCTTCAAAGTTACCCCTCTTTAAGTTCAGAACCTTTGTTTCTGAATTAACTGTGTCACTCTCCATCTTAATGAAGAATTCCACCATTGAGGTTGAGGTTCATTGAGGTTTTATTGTTTATCTTTACTGTCAAATCATGCACTACTGATCCACCTCTTTATAAAAGATTCTGCCAGAAATAGAAGAGATTGAGAGGAGGGTGGCAGGGATAATTTTCTTGATGTTAATCACTGTCTCGGGTCAATATTTTCCTTGCTGTTCTGGCAAACATTTGCTCAAGTTAGGATGTTGGCCAAAATCTGAGCTTTCATTGTGGTCAATAGGACTTTCTGAGGGAGAGTAACACCAGTGAAGACTGATGCTGCTTGTGATGTGCTATTCTTCAACTTAGAGCATCCAATGTAACCTTGCACATATGCAGTTTCCTTAAAGCTGCATAATTCCCCAAAACATTTTACGGGTGCATTATAAAGCAATTCTAATACCAATCCACCGAACTGAACATTGGGATAGTTGATCAAAAGCTTAGCTAAGTAGCATTTAAAAAGATTGGATAAAGTGGAAGTACTTTAGATATTGATCAAACACAATGAATCGAATAATGAAACAGTTTCCTGAAGCTTCTTGAAAACCACTTCTGAATGCAAAATATTCTTTTCACCTTTGACAGTTAATTTGTCAATGTATTTTCAGGGAGAGAACATTAGATTTATCCAGCACTTTGTCTGAAGGAATTTTTCCTAATTTCACACCTCGGTGTTTGGGCTGTATTTTAAAGTCAATGTTCTGAATATTTCTCAGTGTATTAATAATTTTAGGCAATTTTGATCCAGCATTAATTGGCGGGAATTTGCTGGAACCTATTATTAATGATGTGGTAAGAGAAACTCACAATTTAGTTAGGTAGAGTTAACATGGTTTTATTGCTTGTACTTCCTTACTACATAACTCCAACATTGTCCCACTGTGCTGCTAATGTGCTACAACCCTGCATGACTTTGGGATATGGAAGGAAATCAGAGCACAGGCTGGTGTGGGGGGGGGGGGTGGGGGGTAGAATCTCACACAGTCACAGGAGAATGTAATAACTCCACAGGGAAATCATGCTTGCCAATAATAAAAATGCTTGATGAGGCATTTGCTTAGATGGGACTAGGCAGAAAATTAGACCATCACAGACTAGAAGGGGCCGGTTCTGTGCTCCTGTGCTCTATAACTCTATGGTTCTATCTCTCAGATTCTGCAAATGCAGCACAGAATTATACGTACATCTTTGTTCATCCCAACAATGAAATCTGGATGGTATTGCAGGGCAATGTTAGGAGCATTCCAATGGCTTGATGTCTCATGAAGATGAGGAGAAGTGGGATCACTGCTACCTGGTAGACTATGAGCTTTATGCCAGGTGTGAGGTTTTGATCTACAAGGATTTTGGTGAGACTGCATTTGGAAGGATGTAGATGGTTTGAGGTGATTCAGTTTAAATTCAGGAGACTGATTTCAAGGTTGGGCAACCTAAATTAGTGGTTACTAAATTGACAAGAAAAGATAGTGTGAAGCAATTTCCAAAGTATGATTAAAGGCTGGATTTTGATAAAACTTTCAATACCAATATCAGCTGATTTACATCCGTGCAGCATATTTCTTCATATTAAAATAGATTTTAAATTATTGTAAATTTCAGTCAATGATAGACATCCTTTCACACTGATAATTGGTTGGATTTCCAGTGCTGTAGATAACTGTTATTCAGGAGATACAGTCTGCTGTTGTGATACTTGCCAGCTTTTGAAATACTCAGAATTCCATTTGTAGGTAGTGAATATGTCCTCAATTATTTAATCTGTGATCCGTTGGACCTGCCAACTATTTCATGAATGGGGTGCTTAAGGAAAGTGAAGAGTAATCTTGGTTGTATAAAAATGCATATGAACTTTTGTATGTACAATGAGTTGAATAAAAATTACCTGGTCATTGCCTATAATAATGTCACCCGGTGTGGATATGGCCCAAGTGCAGAGTGAGAGATGCTGAAGCCAGTCGATAGATCACAAACTTTAATGTGAACAGTGTTAAAGGGGAAAGAAAACAATAAACGCTAGGCCAAACAGGGCCATTAACTAAAAACTGTCAAATGGAAAATGAAGCCTACGCTGTTGCTGAAAAGAATAACTAAGAATAAAACGAATACCGCTAGTCTTCAGAGTCAGTTGACTCGACAGTCCAATTTCTCAGGCAAGGTGGAATGCAAGCAAGTAGTGAGGTGTTGTTGTGTCCAAGTCTTGACAAATACTGCGACAGAATGAATGGAGCGCAATTGCCGAATCTGCTGTGCTGCCGAATCCGTGGTTGTGACAAATAGCAATTGAGAAACAAAAAAACTTGCAGATGCTGGAAATTTGAATCTAAACCAGCAAGTCAGGTAGCATCCATGGAGAGAGAAAAGTGTTGACACTTCACATCAATGACCTTTATTGAAGTCTCCAACTGCAATATTAAGAAATTTGGAGAGTTCTCCCAGCACCGCAGGTGGTGTGTGTAACCTAGCAAGCAATGTAAATGGCTCCATTCATGCATAATTCCACAAAAGCTGTTCTGCAACATAATTGTACCATTAGTTATGACATTCTTTTGCATTAGTGACGATGTTCTTTTAACACACCATCAGTGGTGTTATCATTCTCCATTCATTACATGGGTTCACCTCCCAATACATCCTGAAGACTGCTGCATGGTACTGCCTGTTGTGATAATTGACTTCAGTATTGTTACTGCGGCTAATTATCACCTTCCCAGGCTATGGAATCATCACTAATTGCTGCCGAATAATTGCCAATAACAGCTCTACAGGAAAGGATGGCAGAAATCATCTCATAAATAATGATTAGGAGTTAGACTTCAACGGGAGTTTCAACACTATTATCAGTTGATTCACATTTGTGATCTCAGCAGCAACACTGCTTCATATCAAAGTTATATTTGAATGTAATGGGGTTTAATTCTTAATTATTCCTGAATCTCTTTTCATTGTCTCCATATTTTTTTAATTTGCAGAACTTGTAACTAAATTAGCAAATAAATATTTATAGCAGTTTAATTCTTCAGGGTTATCAGTACGATCTGAGAATGGTGAAATTGAGCATCTTCATGGAAATTAAGATTTCTTTACATACTTTATTTTCAGCAAAAAATTTTGAACTCTGAACTCCAATGCCCCAAGATGTAATAACACAGCTCTAACTGTAACATGACTGTGGTGCCCACAGTATTGGTTGGACAGTGATTGGATGGGCCATTATACAGGTGGGTCTTATGCTCAAGAGAATCAGAATCAGGTTTAATAACACTGCCATAAAGTATGTCATAAAATTTGTTAACTAAGCAGCAGCAGTACAATCCAATACATGATAAATATAGAAAACTAAATAAGTGAATTATAGTCAGTAAAGATATGTGTATTAAATAGTTAAATTAAGAATAGTAATAAAAACAGAAATAATAAAAACGTGAGGTAGTGTTCATGGGTTCAACGTCCATTTAGGAATCATATGGCAGAGGGGAGGAAGCTGTTCCTGAATGTCTGAGTGTGTGCTTTCAGGCTTCTGTACCTCCTTCCTGACAGTATCAATGAGAAGAGGGCATGTCCCAGGTGATGGGAGTCCTTAATAATGGGCACCTCCATTCTGAGGCACTACTTTTTGAAGATGTCTTAGATGCTACGGAGGCTAGTACCCAAAATGGAGCTGACTAATTTTACAACTTTCTGTAGGTTCTTTTGATCCTGAGTAGTAGCCCTCCACACTACACCCCCCACCCCCCGCCGCCCCACATACCAGGTGGTGATGTAGTCTGTCAGAATGCTCTTCACAGTATACCTTATGAAGTTTTTGAGTGTTTTAGAAGACAAACCAATTCTCCTCAAATTCCTGATGAAATATAGCCCCTGTTTTCCCTTCATTATAGCTGCATCAATATGTTAGGACCAGGTTAGATCCTCAGAAATATTGACACCCAGGGACTTGAAATTGCTCTCTTTTTCCACTTCTGATCCCTCTATGAGGATTGGTGTAGATCTGTAGGAAGTGACAACAAAGCAGATGGGGTGTAAAGAAGGGATAAGTCAGGGTGCCTTCATCAGTCAGGTCATTGAGTATAAAAATTGAGAATCCCTTAACCATCAGGTTCTTGAACCAGTGGGGATAACTTCACTCAACTTCACTTGCAACTTTCACTGATCTCTTCCTACAACCTATGGACTCACTTTTAAGGACACTTCATCTCATGTTCTTGGTATTTATTGCTTATTTATTTATTATCCCTTTTCATTTTGCATTTGCACAGCTTGTTGTCTTTTGCTTTGGAGTCTGAGTGAATGATCTGAGAGATGAATGGAAATGTGAAAAACTAAAGGGCATAAGTTTAATGTGAGAAGGGGAACTTTGAAGGAGATTTATGAGGTAATTTTTTTTACATAGTGGCAGGGGTAGAAGCAAATATAGGAGCAATATTTAAAAACATTTAGGTGGACACATGAACAGACAGGGAATATAAGGCTGTGAAAGGAATAGTTTAGATTGGTGTAACTGTTGGTTCAGACATCATGGGCTGAAGGGCCTGTTCCTGTGCAGTAATATTCTGTTCTGTGTACTAAGAGGTTTTCAATATTGATTTCCGAGAGTTACCAACTGTAGTAGGACATGGCACAAGCAACTGGAAGATAAAACATGATGTAATAAATTCCTAATCCGGAAAATATCCTTGGGTAGTAATTATAATAGGTCATTAGCTGTGGTAACATCATACCTGAACCCAACTTTATTCCTAAAAGTAACTCAATCCCAAAATTAGAATCAGAAATATAGTTGCTATTTCATTACTCAGGATTTTAGTTGCAGAAAGATTATTGCATTTGCACCTCTTTCTGATATGTCACAGCAGCTGCAAATCCCTTGACAGGTTCTAACTGAATTTATCTGGCTTAAGCTCTGTAGTTACTGCTGTAGGTTTAATCAGCATGCATGGTAGAAATCAGTTACAAGTATAATCATATTGTACAATAGGGCTGGCAAAATAGATTTTGTTGGTACAATCTAAAAACACTGATAAAAATATATGGTTCACATTATGCATATGGCTGGTAGAATCCAAATAATTGATGTAGTCCATGTGGTAGTTTTAATCCATAATACTTGCGCAAGTGACACGTCTGATTGACATTTCTGGGGTAATTTTATGTAGAAGCTGCATATTGAAATAAATTGTACACGAACTTTAATATCAGATTATCTTGAAAAGTTATTTGAGATAAAGTAGGAAAATATCACACAAACAATCAAAGTATAAAATTTGAGCTTTACTGAATGGCAGCATGTGATATTATGCATTTGAACACACCAATGCCTATTGGGAATCAACTAGAGCTAAACTCTCCCCCACCCTACCTGTCTGTTTCTCTCCATCAGCTCAGTTAGTAGGGAAAATCAAAGTAGAAGTCTCCTGTGATGGCTACAATTTGAAACATTTATATAAATTAGTGAATAGGTAACAGAATTTAATAAAAGAATGAAATGAAAGGCAATGAAATATGAAGGAATATATTTACATCTATATTTATTCCCTGCACTACATTCTCAAATGTCTGACCAGGATTTGTGGCAGTGTTATTCCTAATAATAGTCTGGATTCATAAAATTATTCTAATCAGTGCTGTAGGATTCAGTGGCCTCAGGAGAAAAGGGAGGCAAATCATTAGAAATGGGATGTAACTCCATCTTGTCTCTGTAGCTCTGACATTGGAGGAGGGCCCAATATAAGATTCATTTTATGGTTTGTTTTACAGCTGCTTTGTTTACAATACTGCAGTCAGTGTTGAGAGTGAAAAGTATATAATAATACCAAACAACAAATAATACTATAATTTGCTAAAAAATCTTATAAATAATATGATCAATACTTGAAAAAGAGCATTTCTTTTTATTTGTTTTAGCAATGAAAATAACTGATTTTTTTCATTGACTCCTTCTTATTCAAAAAGTAGCCTGGTAATGCATACAGATTTGTTTGCGATCATGAAAATGGAATTCACTGAACAATTGTATAAAATTCTAGCTAGGCCCCTATACGCCCTCTATCTATTAGTTCAATCACTGCACTGCACTGTAAACACTCTAAACCACTTTTTAATAATGCTATTTACATTGCAAACACATGATGGTATTTCTGTATTATACACATTTTATTCCATATCTCTACTTCTAACTTTATTTTATGCAATTCTTTTTTCTGTATAATTGTTGTTTTTGATGCATGTCACACCAACACATTACAGCAAATTCCTAATACATGTAAATGTATATGGCAAATAAGCTTGATCCTTGGTCCTTGAGAATGCATATACCATTCCATTTGAGCTTTAAGGCTTCGAGTACTATTTTCCAGATATGCCATTAGGTCACAAACCACTGTACATTGCAAGACAAATTGGAAGACATATTGAGAGTATACGTTAACCATTTGAATAACTCATCCCTGCCTAGTAATGAGTGATCGTCTCTGGACTAAATTCATGCCAGCAGACAATATTCACAGCAAATTATATATAAAAAAAGAATTCAAGGGAGTTAAATAAAGGCTTAGTTGTAAAATTCTTCAAATATATGACTGCTTATTGAGTTGATATTATTTGAATCTAATTGCTATTGCCTTTGATTGGGAGTAGGAGGGATGTTAATATGATATAGGAATTATTGAACCATGTCAGTGGTTTTGACAGCTTAATGTTGATTTGAACTGTACCACATTTGGCTGTCGTGCTGTTGCTGAAGAATTGATGCCAATAGGCTTGTGATTCTATCAAAGTGTGGACTCTGATAGAATTAATTGCTCACTTCAGAACTCACACAGATTTCTATTACATTTTTTGAAACTTAAATCTTCTTAATCTAATTCATCTCTTGTACCACTTTGTTTGCAGTATGTAGCGTATTATTACCTGTCATGGAATAAAAGTGGAAACATTTAGTATGTCACAATGAATCTGCACACCACGCCAGGCACTTCCATTAACTGTCATGGAATTCAATTACATTTTTCTGTGAGTCACATTGCCAAGAGTTGCAGGGGGAAGCTGACCTGATCAGTGACTTTAACCCATCAATATAGTGTGGTTATTGTTGTGGAAGGACCTAAGACAGTAAAAGATTAGGAATTATCTCAAGCATTATTTCATCATGGTCTGATTATGTCTATGGCTTCACTCAACACAAAACAAAAGCCATTACATACTACAGCAGGCTCATGCTGCTTTGTAGAGTAAATTGAAGAGAAGAATTAATTGAAACAATTGAATCAAATATGGAGCAAACCAATCAAAACATTACTTAAAATGCACTTCATTAATTGTAAAGTCTTTCAGAATAATCTGAGACCATGAAAGGCATGGCAAGAATGCTGTTTTATTAATACATTCACAATTTTAAATGTATTAATTGCTTCACTGTTGATTTCTGTGCCTATTATTTACAAAGGATGAGGAATATTGAACAATTGACCGATTCATTACTTCACTCATCATCAGTGTAAATAGCCTGAAATATGGTGTGATGGTTACTGTAAACTGTTTCATTCCTCATATGAAAAAGTGTATCTTTTGATTGCATTATGTTTACCAGCCCAGACTAAAGCCCAACTAATAATTTATGTGTTGTAATTACAGGTTCTTTTAACTTTTTCTATCAATGCAGAACATAAAAAATACTTGTGATACAAAATATTTTTTATTGCTGGTTAGTCAATTAGTTAATTAGTGGTTGAACTATGGAAGAACCACTGCCAAGTTTAATCCTCTGCAATTGGATCCTTGACTTCCTAACCAGAAGACCACAGTCTGTGTGGATTGGTGATAATATCTCCTCCTCGCTGACGATCAACACTGGTGCACCTCAGGGGTGTGTGCTTAGCCCACTGCTCTACCTTCTGTATACACATGACTGTGTGGCTAGGCATAGCTCAAATACCATGTACAAATTTGCTGACGATACAACCATTGTTGGTAGAATCTCAGGTGGTGACGAGAGGGTGTACAGGAGTGAGATATGCCAACTAGTGGAATGGTGCCACAGCAACAACCTGGCACTCAACGTCAGTAAGACGAAAGAGCTGATTGTGGACTTCAGGAAGGGTAAGACAAAGGAACACATACCAATCCTCATAGAGGGATCAGAAGTGGAGAGAGGGAGCAGCTTCAAGTTCCTGAGTGTCAAGATCTCTGAGGACCTAACCTGGTCCCAACATATTGATGTAGTCATAAAGAAGGCAAGACAGTGATTATACTTTATTAGGAGTTTGAAGAGATTTGGCATGTCAACAAATACACTTGGAAACTTCTATAGTTGTACCGTGGAGAGCATTCTGACAGGCTGCATCACTGTCTGGTATGGAGGGGCTACTACACAGGACCGCAAGAAGCTGCAGAAGGTTGTAAATCTAGTCACCTCGATCTTGGGTATCAGCCTACAAAGTACCCAGGACATCTTCAGGGAGCGGTGTCTCAGAAAGGCAGCATCCATTATTAACGACCTGCAGCACCCAGAGCATGCCCTTTTCTCACTGTTACCATCAGGCAGGAGGTACAGAAGCCTGAAGGCACACACTCAGTGATTCAGGAACAGCTTCTTCCCCTCTGCTATCCGATTCCTAAATGGACATTGAAGCTTTGGACACTACCTCACTTTTTTAAATATACAGTATTTCTGTTTTCGCACATTTAAAAAAATCTATTCAATATATGTAATTGATTTACTTGTTTATTTATTATTATGTCTTTTTTTTTCTCTCTCTGCTAGATTATGTATTGCTTTGAACTGCTGCTGCTAAGTTAACAAATTTCATGTCACATGAAAAAGGCGAACGTTATGCTGGCATTTATAGCGAGAGGATTCGAGTACAGGAGCAGGGAGGTACTACTGCAGTTGTACAAGGCCTTGGTGAGACCACACCTGGAGTATTGTGTGCAGTTTTGGTCCCCTAATCTGAGGAAAGACATCTTTGCCATAGAGGGAGTACAAAGAAGGTTCACCAGATTGATTCCTGGGATGGCAGGTCTTTCATATGAAGAAAGACTGGATGAACTGGGCTTGTACTCGTTGGAATTTAGAAGATTGAGGGGGGATCTGATTGAAACGTATAAGATCCTAAAGGGATTGGACAGGCTAGATGCAGGAAGATTGTTCCCGATGTTGGGGAGGTCTAGAACGAGGGGTCACAGTTTGAGGATAGAGGGGAAGCCTTTTAGGACCGAGGTTAGGAAAAACTTCTTCACACAGAGAGTGGTGAATCTGTGGAATTCTCTGCCACAGCAAACTGTTGAGGCCAGTTCATTAGCTATGTTTAAAAGGAAGTTAGATATGGCCCTTGTGGCTACAGGGGTCAGGGGGTATGGAGGGAAGGCTGGGTTCTGAGTTGGATGATCAGCCATGATCATAATAAATGGCGGTGCAGGCTCGAAGGGCCGAATGGCCTACTCCTGCACCTATTTTCTATGTTTCTATGTTTCTATGCCACTGATAATAATAAACCTGATTCTGATTCTTGAGAACTAAGTATTAATCATTAAGTTTTATTTATTTTCTGTGGCTGTAACAACATTGATAAATTGAAATGGGTTACCATAGGACTATAAGATATAGGAGCAGAATTAGGCCCCATTGGCCCATTTCATCATAGCTGATCCATTTCCCTCTCAGCCTCAATCTCCTACCTTCTCCTTGTATCCGTTCATACCCTGACCAATCAAGAATTTATCAATCTCTGCTTTAAATATACATAAAGACTTGGCCTTTACAGTTTCACCACTCTCTGGCTAAAGAAATTCCTCCCCATCTCCATTCTAAAAGGACCCCCGTCTATACTGAGGCAGTTGTCTCTGGTCTTAAGTTCTCCCACTATAGTAAACATCCTCTCCACATCCAAACCATCAAAGCCTTACACTATTTGATAAGTTTCAATTAGGTCATCCCTCATTCTTCTGAATTCTAGTGAATAGAGGGCCAGAGCCATTAAATGCTCTTCATATGACAAGCCATTTAATCTTGGAATAATTCTTGTGAACCTCACTTGAACCCTCTCCAGTTTCAGAATGTCCTTTATACGGGAAAGGGCCCAAAATTGCTCACAATACTCCAAGTGAGGCCTCACCAGTGCTTTATAAAGTCTCAACATTACATCCTTGCTTTTATATCTTGTCCTCTTGAAATGAATGCTAATATCATATTTGCCCTCCTCACTGCAGACTCAATCTGCAAATTAACCTTCAGGAAATCCTGCACAAGGACTCCCAAGTTCCTTTGCACCTCATTTTTTTGTATTTTTTTTCCATTTAGAAAATAGTCAAACATAAGAAAATCTGCCATTTCTGGAAATCCAAGCAACATAGAGAAGTCCTGATGAAGGGTTTCAGCCCGAAACATCGACAGTTTACTCTTTTCCATCGATGCTGTCTTGCCTGCTGAGTTCCTGAGTTGTATGTTTCTTTGTTTTGATGACTGTTTTTCAAGAACTTTGGGAACAAGTTAATTGCCCAATGCTTGCCACTGGGATGCTGTTGCATAGAAACATAGAAATCTACAGTATATTACAGACCCTTTGGCCCACAATGTTGTGCTGACCATGTAATCTATTCTAGAAATGGCCTAGAATTTCCCTACTGCATTGTCCTCAATTTTTCTAAGCTCCATGTAAATGTGATTAGAATCACATTTAGTATCCCTGGTATGTGTTGTGAAATGTGTTGTTATGAAGCAGCAGTACATTACAATACATAATAATAAAAACTAAATTACAATAGAAAGTGTGTGTATATATATATCTAATAAATTAAATAAGTAGTGCAAAAAGAGGGATAAGTACTAAACAAGTGTTCATGGGCTCACTGTCCATTCAGAAATCTGATTATGGAGGGAAGAAGCTGTTCCTGAAACATTGAGTGTGTGTCTTCAGGCTCCTGAACCCTCTCCTTGAAGATAACAATGAAAAGAGGGCATGTCCTGGGTGATGGGTGTCCTTAATGATGGATACCACCTTTTTGAGGTGCTGCTTTTTTGAAGTATCGGCTTTTGAAGGTATCCTTGGTGCTGGTGAGGCTAGTGTCCATGATATAGCTGACTGAGTTTACAACTTTCTGCAGCCTTTTCCAATCCTGTGCAGTGGCCCCTCCATACCAGATGGTGAGGCAACCAGTAAGAATGCTCTCCTTGATACATCTGTAGAAATTTGTAAGTGTCTTTGGCAACATTCCAATTCTCTTTAACTGCTAATGAGTATAGCCTCTATCGTGCCCTCTTTGTAATTGCATCAATATGTTGGGTCCAGGATAGATCCTCAGAAATTTTGACATCTAGGAACTTGAAATTGCTCACCCTTTCCACTTCTGATCCCCCAATAATGACTGGTGTGTGTCCCCTAGGCTTACCTTTCCTGATGTCCACAATCAATTCCTTGGTCTTACTGACATTGAGTGCAAGGTTGTTATGACGCCACTCAATCAGTTGATCTATCGCACTCCTGTATGCTTTCGAGTCATCATCTGAAACTCTGCCAACAATGTTATGTCATTGGTAAATTTATTGATGGCTTTTGAGTTATGCCTGGGTACACAGTCATGGGTATAGAGAGTGTAGAGCAATGGGCTAACTACACATCCTTGAGGTGCACCAGTGTTGATTGTCAGCAAGAAGGAGATGTTATTTCCGATCTGCACAGACTGTGGTCTCCTGGTCAAGGATCCAGTTGCAGAGGTGAGTACAGAGGCCCAGGTTTTGGAGCTTTTTGTTAAGAACTGAAAGTATGATTGTGTTGAACGCTGAGCAGTAACAATAAACAGCAGACTGATGTAGGTATTACTATTGTCCAGGTGATCCAAAGCTGAGTGGAGAACCAGTGAAATTGCATCTTCTCTAGACCTATTGTGGTGATAGGCAAATTGCAGGGTGTATACACATTAAATTACTTTGTATTGGTATTGGTTTATTATTGTCACATGTACCAAGATACAGTGAAAAGCTTGTCTTACTGTACATACAGATCAATTCATTACACAGTGCACTGAGCTAGGATAAGGCAATGCAATAACAATGCAGAATAAAATGTCAAAGCTACCAAAAAAGTGGAGATAGATTGTGAGGTCAAGAGTCAATCTTGTTCAATGGGTTTATTCAAGAATTTGAGAACAGTGAGATAGAATCTGTTCTTGAGCCTGGTGGTATGCACTTCGGTACTTTTTTATTTTCTGTCTGATGGGGGAAGGGAGAAGAAAGAATGTATGGGGTGGGTGGGGTCTTTCATTATGCTGGCTGCTTTACTGAGGTAGTGAGAAGTGTAAACAGAGTCCATAGAAGGGAGGCTGGTTCCTGTGATGTGCTGAGTTGTATTCACAACTCTGCAGTTTCTTGCAGTCATGTGAAAAGCAGTTCTTTTATTAATCGATTATGCTTCTAGACAATACATTTTCTATTGTGCGTGGTTGCACGAGGGAGACTATTGGTCATGTTCAAATTTAAGAACTTGAACCTCTCAACCCATTGATATAGAGAGGAGCATGTGCATGTCCCTCCTTTCTGAATTCAATGACAAGCTCTTTTGTTTAGTTGACATTGAGAGAACAGTTATTATCATGACACCATGTCACTGAGCTCCATGTCCTTCCTGTACTCTGACTCAACATTATTTGAGATGCGGCTCACTACGGTGGCATCATCTGCAAACTTGTAGATTGAGGTAGAGCTGAATCTGGTCACACAGTCCTGAGTGTACGGGGAGTAGAGTCGGGGTTGAGGATGCAGCCTTGGAGGGCACCAGTGTTTAGAATAACTATGGTGGAGGTGCTACTTGCCGAAGCAGCACAATCAAATGTCAGTTTCACTCCCCATGGAGTCCACACAGGATGCAAGATGCAAACAAAATTCTTATTCATGTGTTCTTCAAGATAGCTAACACTTTATTTATGTTCAGTTTCCAGCCCAATGATACAAACTGGCCCTGACACTAAATGTCAGAATGTTGTTTCTTTACACAGCACATGACTTAAGATAGGCTTACAAATGAACACAAGATATTTAATGAGTATTCCCACAACATATTTGCTGCTCTGGGAAATTGACAAGATTTCCCAGTATGTGTGATGATATTTGAAGAGCAATGCAGGGAAAATTAGGCTTCATTATTCCTGGAGTGACCTTCACTGATTCACGCAGCGTAGAAACAGGACCTTCATCCCAACTCGGCCATGTTGAACAAGATGCTTATCTTAGCTAATACCATTTGCCTGTATTTGGCCCATATAATCTTTCCTATCAATGTACCTATCATTTTTAAAATGTTATAATTGTATCAACCTCAAATGCTTTTCCTAGATGTTTGCTCCATATGCCCACTACCTTCAGTGTGAAAACTTGCCCCTCACGTCCCCTTCAAATCTTTCCCTCTCACCTTAAACAGATGCCCCCTAGCTTTAGACTGCCCTACTATGGGAAATCTATGCTCCTCATAATGTTATAAACCTTTGTAAGGTCACCCCTCAGCTTCCTTTGCTCCAGGGAAATATCTTCAGCCTATCCACTTGCTCCTTATAATTCAAGACCCCCAGTCCAAGTAACGTCTTTGTGAATCTTTTTTGCATTCTCTATAGCTATCTTTCTTTCTATAGTGTGGTGATCAGACCTGCAGTCAATACTCCAAGTGCAATCTAACCAGCAATTAGTGCAACTGGAACAACTTGTGTCAATGAGCAATCATCTTGCTTCATAACCTCTTGAACAAACCAAGCTGGATAGTTTGGAATTGGCATCATTATAACTCTATATGGCACCACACAGTGTAGCTGCTTCAAGCTCAGTCTTCCCTCTACAA
Source organism: Mobula hypostoma (assembly GCF_963921235.1). Taxonomy (NCBI): domain Eukaryota; kingdom Metazoa; phylum Chordata; class Chondrichthyes; order Myliobatiformes; family Myliobatidae; genus Mobula; species Mobula hypostoma. The sequence goes on from NC_086128.1 coordinate 50,456,077, forward strand.
CACAACCATTTAGAACAGTACAGCACAGTGCACTCCCTTCAGCCCTAGTTCCCTCTGCTAACCAAATCTTTGTAGAACAGTGTGAAAGAGATCCAGAGTAAAGTATATTTATCCTTAGGGCCACCCACCCAGCAGTATAGATTTCCCACCACCCACTCATCTTTCTTTTGCTATCACTGCAATCAATCCAGGATCTGGCATCCCTCACTCATGACCTCCATGCAAGCCTCCAATGATGCCCACCAATAAAACTTTGAAGCTCCCAGTGACTTTCAATCCAGATTAGATGTACAACAGCCAGCCTGCTCCCCTGTCCTGACAGTCTGGGCCCTACCTCAATTTTAGGTGACATTTTTTCATCCTTGTTAAGATGTGATAGGCATTCCTTTGGCAACTAAAGCTTTTGAATGATGGCTATATGCATGTGCAATATAATTTCTGGTCATCTGACTTTTAGAAAATTTTTATTAATTAGTATTTACTCAGTAACAATCTATTTTTGACAGTGGCTAAATAATACCATAATAAGAGCATCGGACATAGGAGCAGAGTTAGATCATTTAGACCACCAAGTCTGCTCTGCCATTTGATCATGGCTGATTTATTTTCCTTCATAACCTTTGACACCCTGATTAATCAAGGACCTATCAACTTGGAGTATTGTGAATAGTTTTGGCCCCTAATCTAAGAAAAGACGTACTGGCTTTGGAGAGGGTCCAAAGGAAGTTTATGAGAATGAACCCAGGAATGAAAGGGTTAACACATGAGGACTGTTTGATGGCTCTGGACCAGTACTTGCTAGAGTTTAGAAGAATAAGTACACCCAATGACTTGGCCTGAACAGCTGTCTGTGGCAATGAATTACACGGATTCACCATCCTTTGGCTAAAGAAATTTTTCCTCATCTCTGTTCTAAATGGACGCCCCTCAATTCTGATCCTAGACTCCCCCACCATAGGAAGCATCCTCTTCACATCCACTCTATCATGGTCTTTCAATATTCGACAGGTTTCAATGAGATCCCGCCCCCCCCCACATTCTTCTAAGACCGATGCAAAATACTTTTTAAATTCATCTGACGTTTCATTGTCCCAAATTTCTACCTCTCCAGCATCAACATCATTTTCAAATAGCCCAATATCTACTCCTGTCTCTCTTTTACTCTTTATATATCTGAAAAAAAAATTATATCCTCTTATATACTTTTGGCTAGCTTACCTTCAAATTTCATTTTTTTCTCTCTTTATGTCCTTTTAGTTGGTTTCTAAAAGCTTCCCAATCCCCTAACTTCCCACTAGTTTTTACTCTATTATATGCCCTCTTTTTTGCTTTTATACTGTCTTTGACTTCTCTTGTCAGTCATCCTCCCTTTAGAATACTACTTCAGCTTTGGGATGTATCTGTGCCTTATAAATCTCCCCTAGAAACTCCATCCATTGCTGATCTGCCATCATTCCTGCTAGTGTCTGCTTCCAATCAAGCTTGGCCAGCTCCTCTCTCATACCTCTGTAATTTCCTTTACTTACTTACTTACTGCCCGTTACATTGTTGGCATTTAGGGCAGCAACAAAGAGGGATACTTCATTGCTGTCTTTGACCAGTCAGTGTTCTTTGCCCTGAGCTAAACCCCGAACCAGAGGGCCAGTGGACCACTTTTAGTCTGGCTTCTACCCTTTGACCTGTTTGGCATGGCTGACCCTACTAGGGGCTAAAGCACAAGGTTCTGACTCCAGCCAATATAGCTCTCTGGGTCATTGAGGCATGCAAGCCTCCAAACCCTACAACAAAGTTGTTGTTCTCGTAGAGGTGTAATCTTGCGTTCACCAGCAACTTTGATGTGTGATACTAATACATCTGATTTTAGCTTCTCTTCCTCAAACGCTCAAGTTCTGGAAATAAAACAGAAATGTAAAATGGTAGAGGTGATCAGTAGATCAGTGAGTGTACATGGAAAGAAGAAAAAAAAATACTGGTCAATTGGCTATTGCCATTTATTAGATGGTGAAGGTCGGGTCTTGGTTTCTCCAGAATCACTCAGTTCAGGATCTTACCATAGTCTTGGTCTAAACATGCACAAAGAACCAAATTCCAAGAGTGAGATTAAAATCCCTCTCAGGTATTTAGGTTGCATTTGATCAAATGTGGTATAAGATTCAAGAGTAAAACTGAAGCCAATAGGAATCAAAGAGAAAAATCTTGTATTATATCTAACAAAAAGATGAGGTTAATTATGGCCATAGGGGCCCCTTGGGGCAGTGTCTGACTTAAGACAACAATCATTAGCTTCTTCATCAACACAAACAAAATTCTGGAGGAACTCAGCAGGCCAGGCAGCGCCTATGGAAAAGAATAAACAGGCCGAGACCCTTCATTTTGTGTGTGTTGTTTGGATTTCTAGCATTTGCAGATTTTCTCATCTTTGAGCTGCTTCATCAATATTATTTCTTTCATCATAAGATCGAAAATGGGCAAATTCAGTGAGTGTACTCTTCATTTAAAATTCCTCAGAAAATGAAGGAGTCCAAATCTTCCACATCCAATGGCATCTAAATTGTTGAACTCTGCCATCAACATTCAAATAGTCAGTTCAGTTTGAATTTACACATGTGGTTACATACCGTAATGGGACTACACTTCAGGAGTTGTAAAAGAATCATAATGTTGTATCATCATGGATAGAGATTGTGCCATAGTGATTCTTAATGGGAAATAACGTTGCACAAAGCAGGGCAAACCCAACCTATTGGTGGAGTGGTGGTACAGACATGAGGACGTGTGACCTTGCTTCTCCAAAACCCATTGTATCAATGGAACTGGCTTCTCAGGACAAGAATCACAGCCCACACAAAAGAAAGGAGGGTTTAGGAACAAAATGTTCCTAAACATTTAGTCCATTAGTATGTTGTTAGAGAAGGACACATTGTTGCCTTCTTCAGTTTATGTAATTGCCTTCAGTTTGTATGTACTTGAGGCACTTTCGAATCTCATAAATTGGCTCAAATATAAACTGTCCCGATAAGCACTGGTGGATGCAGCTCTCATTCTTTATAATTGTCCAATTCCCTGTTTGAAGATTAGGTTGTTTCCCAGTCACATTTGCATGTTTCAGTTTTCAAGCCGAGACTTAATTGCAAGTTAGTCAATGCTGTGTTTTCAGTTAACTCTGGGTTTCAAGCAGGGAAACAGACAATTCAATTTCCCTGATCATGCTATATGTCTCAAGGGTACAATTGTGATGGATTTTGCATTTTAAATGCATAGAAAGTGAAATACTTTCTGGACCAAGTATATGCCCTGTCTTGGCAGTAGACACTAGTGTTATGCTACTTCTGTTAAAAAGACTTAAATTTCAATGGAACAAATTTAGACCAGGAACTGAACAACCAAACATACTGTCGTTCTTGGGGGGGAGGGGGGTCCTCATAGAGTCTTGGTAATACAGTGTTACACATATCAAGGTAAGAATTTGCTCTGCCCTTCTTTTGCAGAACATCATAAACATTCGAGAAAAGTGGAAGATGAGACTCAGATCTGATATCGTATTGTTTGCAGCTGTAATGGAATGAATTTGTACAGAGACCCCAGCCTGGTAAAGTGTTAATAATGTAGTATCTTCTCATCACAAACAAGAGAGAATCTGCAGATGCTAGAAATCTAAGCAACACACATAAAATGCTGGAGGAACTCAGCATGCCAGGCAGCATCTAAGGAAAAGAGTACAGTTGACGTTTCAGGTCGAGACCCTTCATCAGGACTGGAATAAAAAAGATGAGGAGTCAGAGTTAGAAGGTGTGGGGAGGGGAGGAAGAAACACAAGGTGATAGGTGAGACTGGGAGGGGAGGGGTGAGGTAAAGAGCTGAGAAGTTGATTGGTGAAAGAGATACAGGATTGGAGAAAAGGGAATCTAATAGGAGAGGACAGAAGGCCTTGGAAGAAAGAAAAGTGGGAGGAGCACCAGAGGGAGGTGTTGAGCAGGTAAGGAGAAAACATGAGAGCGGGAAACAGGAATATGGGAATGGTGGGGGGGGGGGGGCATTACCGGAAGTTTGAGAAATCAATGTTCACTCCATCAGGTTGAAGGTTACCCAGATGGAATATAAGTTATTGCTCCTCCAACCTGAGTGTGACCTCATCACGACAGCAGAGGAGGCCCTGGACTGACTTGTCGGAATGGGAATGAAAAGTGGAATTAAAATAGATGGCCAGTAGGAACTCCCACTTTTTCTGGCGGATGGAGTGTAGATGCTTGGCAAAGTAGTCTCCCAATCTATGTCAGGTCTCACCAATATACAGGAGGCCACACAGGGAGCACCGGGCACAATATAGGACCCCAACAGACTCACAGGAGAAGTATAGTCTCACCTGGAAGGACTGGTTGGGGCCCTGAATTGTAGTGAGGGAGGAGGTGTAGGAGCAGGCGTAGCACTTGTTCTGCTTGCAAGGATAAATGCCAGGTCCTCATGTCCTCACCTACCACCCCACCAGCCTCCGCATCCAGTACATAATCCTCCATAACCTCCGCCATCTCCAGTGGGATCCCACCACCAAACACATCCCTCACCTGTACCCCCTTTCTGCTTTCTGCAGTCAGAACTGCTGGTAAAATAGGCACAGAATACTTCTGTAATTTCTTTCACTAAAAACCTCCTGATTATTGCTGAATCTAACTGCTCCAGTTTGAACATGGAAATTATGGCAGGATCTGGGGATAGCACAGAGATGGAAATAAGTAATCTTAATTACACCACCAGTTTCTATTTTAAATCTCATCTCAAATCCTCATATGATGTCAAAGGTGTGAGCATTTTGGTTCAATTTCAGATAATTGCCAGATAGATTAGACAAACATTTAGTTGGAGGGAATTTCTACTTTTCCACTATTGAAAAAGCAGTCAGAAAATTTGGTCCTACCATTCAGGACAATCCTCTTAATTATCCACTGCTTCTAATGTCTCATATCCAATATCATTTTCCAAATGTTCTTACTAGTGGAGTTTGAGTTTCAGGCAAGAGTTTCCCTATCAAGAATCTCCCCCTAATAAATACATCTGACACCTTATCTGACCAGTAACATACAGTTCTTACACATTACAGTCAGGAGTGGTGATTTACTCTCATAATAGACTGATGAAACAAAACCAGTCTCAGAAAAGCCACTAGCCTCGAGTGCACTGCATCTGCAGAATATTAATAGATATAAAATTCAATGGTATGGACCTCAAGAATCGGATTAGTGTTCAAAGAGAAAACACTTCATCCAGAAGGTATCCTATTCAAAGCTATCTTAAACTGCCCAAATTTAACACAATCCTCCCCTACATCGAAAAAGGATTGAAGGCAGAAAGTTGTGTTGCTTTCATCTTGTTGTAGAGGCAAAAAAAACCAACTCAGGCTGATAGAAGTATATAAAACTCAGGGTGAGAGAAGTATATGAAACTATGAGATCATGGATAGAGGGAGTAAATAATGTAGGTTTCCCATGGCAGGGGTGTCTAAAATTAGAGGGCATAGGTGTAAGGTGAGAGTGAGTAGGTTTAAAGAGGATATGAGGGGTAAATTTTTCACACAAAACACATTTGGTATCTAGAATGAATTTCCAGATGAGGTGGCAGATGTAGGAACAGTAACAACAGTTAAGAAGCATATTAATAGGACTGAGCAAGGCATGGAAAGATAGGGAATTATACAGGTAAGTGGGATTAGTAAAGTCGGCCTCATAGTTGGCATAGACATGTTGGACTTGCAATACTGTACATTGCTATGATTCTATTACTCTATCAGTGGAAAGAATGGGAAAAGGCAAAAGTATGAGGTGGAGAGAGTAGTGAGATGAAGCAGTATATTTAGTTCTCTCTGTAAACTAAGTTGGATTACTTCGTGCAAATCTCATAAGAGCTCACCTTGGTGATAATTTTTGGTGGCATGGGCCCAATACAAAACTGTACCAGGTACTTCTGTATGCCATTCATGTTAGCTTGCCTGATATATTCTTTTTAGCATAAAACAAGCAAAAAATATCACCCTTACTAATGAAAATTGGGGTTTCTCATCGTGGTAGAGCTATCTCTTTCGATGGTGCCCATAGTGAGTGTCCTCCCACAACTGTCCCAACACTTCACTCCTGCTACCTACCTCACAGATTCCACGTCTTTTCCATGAAATCTAAAGGTTCATTCCCTCTCCTTTATAGTCTCAGTGTCCCATATATTTACAAACAATGTGGACCGATTGGATGTTGCTGTTGTCTAGGTGCAATGATTATTTTCCTGTTAAGGCCTGATGCCCTTCTCTGATCTCAGAATACTTTGAAGATACACTCATTTGGGTGAGGTCTCAGGAACTGTGCATGTTTCTGGGTTAAAATGATCACACCCTAGTGTCCTTAAAGATGCTTTTTTCAATTTTTGTGGGGAAAGTAAAAGGATATTAGCACTATATGCAACAACAGAGGGATAAAATTCAATTTCTAGACAAATACTGTATCTTTTATGAAACTAACACGTAAGTTCTACCATGGTTCACTCTTCTCTTGTACCAGATGCTTTCTTCTTCTACCTATGTATCACCTCCCAGCTTCTCAAAACAGCCCCTCCTCCATCCACCTACTTCCCCCTCACCTGGCTTCACCTATCATCTGCCAGCTTGTACTCCTTCCCCTCCTCCTGCTTTCTTATTCTGGCTTCCTCCCGCTTCCTTCCCAGTCCTGATGATGTGTCTTAGCCCAAGATGTCAACTACTTATTCCTCTCCATAGATGCCGCCTGACTTGCTGAGATCCTCCAACATCTTGTATGTGTTGCCCAAGGTTCTAAACTTTTGTTTCATTATATAAATGCGTGAAGCAGCTGCTTTTCTTAGCATCTAAAGGTTGCAGCAACTTAAGTGAGACCATAGCTATGTGTTCAAGTCCTCACTCCAGGTACTATACATGAGCATATAATCCAAACTGATGCTTGAGTGCTGTAGTAAGTCTTCTTTACTGACAGAGGTTATAACCATTGAGAGGACAATTACACAGAGACACTCTTTGCTCTGCTAGATGGATGTAAAAGATCCCATGGTGCCATTTGGAGAACAGTGGAGATCCCCTTGATTTTCTGAACAATAGTTTTTCTTCTGCAATTATGAAATGAATAAGACATTATCTTGATATTATCACACTGATATTTGAGAGATCATTCTTTGATTGACAACAATGACAAAGATTCGAAATGAACATTCTACGAAGTTCTGTACTTGGAGACACTTTGAGGTTGCCAATGTTACTATGTAAATGCCAAATCTCTCTTTTGCTGATATTCTTGTCTATGATTGAGATGAAGCCTCCAGCCATGTGACAATGATTTGTAGGCACAGTGTTTGGTTTATTCCTAATGCTGTGTCTTTTATTATCTTTTACTAAAACCTTTATGTATGCACACATACACAAACATACAAACAATGACATAGATACACACAGAAGTGTACACACAGTTAATAATACAGTAATTGTTTTTTTTGGATTTTTGGATAAATATTTAGGCGAAAAACAGAAAAAGGCTTACTTTAAAAATATTAAAAATAACTTTGTTTCACTTTAACATTTTTAATTCTTTAAATATTTTTATTTAACCTCACAAATTCAAACACAGGCATTGGTAATTAGTAAGTTGGTTTATTATTGTCACATGTACGAAGACACAGCGGAAAACTTTGTTTTATATGCCATCCATACAAGATCATTTCATCACATCAGTACATTGAGGTAGTACAATGGATAAATAGTAACAGAATGCAGAATATCATGTTAAAATTACAGAGAAAATACAGTGCAGGTAAACAATAAAGTGCAAAGACATAACAAGGTAGATTGTTTGGTTGAGTCCATCTTATTGTACAAGAGGTCAATTTAATAGTCTTCTGATAGTGGGATAGAAGCTTCCCTTGAGCCTGGTGGTATGTAGTTTCAGGCTTTGGTATCTTCTGCCTATTGCTTTGTGACGACATTGGTGCCAAGCTGTATCGGCCCTAGTGCCCTTCCCTTGGACAACATTGGTGTTGTGGAGAGGGGAGACTTGCAGCATGGGCAACTGCCAGTCTTCCATACAACCTTGCCCAGGCCTGCCCCCTGGAAACCTTCCAAGGCGCAAATCTATGGTCTCACGAGACTAACGGATGCCTATCTTCTGCATAGTGGGAGGAGGAAGGAGAGAAAATGCCGGTAAGAGTGTGATCTTTGATTTTATTGGCTGCTTTTCTAAACCAGGAAGAACTGAAATAAGCCACCTTCGACTTCAAGGTAATAGGAGATGTGTTTTTTTTAAAAAAGATTTCTTAATTTGTTTAATGATTCTCTTTAATTGTAATAGATATTACATATCTCTGCATATAAGAGACAAATAAAAATATTAAAAACCTCTCATACAAACTTGACTGCTTTGAAATGTTTTCTGGGATGCCCTCACTGAAATGCCCAAAGCCTAGCTCCTCCTGAGTGTTTGCTGCTGGACTCTGGGAAATAGAGAGCAACTGAGACAGGTGTTCTGCATTTGCCCAAGAGAAGTAGGGATGTGGAGGGATTACAGGTGGGGATTCTGAGTAAGGAGGACTGAACCAGGTAGAGCTGCGTCCATGTCACTGCTATTGGGTCAGGTATTTATAGATCAGAAGTATGAAAGTGGAGAAGTGATTGTTTATCATTAGGTTTATAAAGAGAAGGTAGAGTTACACATTGTGAGGCATCCTTTACTATTAAACCAACAATTAAAGGAGAATGAAAGGAAAATACTACTGATATTGGAAAACTAAAATACAGGCAAAAAATGTTTGAAGTACTCAGTAGACAAACAGAACCTGTGGAGGGAGAAATATAGTTAAAAGACACACTATGAGGTGTTTTTGCATGCTGCCTAACAGAACTGTGAATCTATTAAAGCAGCTCAGGATGAAGACACACCAGCAGTTCTGAAAGGGAATTAAGGATGCTGCTACGTGACAATCTTGCTACGTCCCAGGGATTTTTTTTAAAAAAAAGCTGATTGAGTCATATATTACAGGATAGGACATGTTAGAAAAGAATTATAATAATAATATCTTTTCAAACAAAGTTCAGTTTTAACATAGAATATAGAATAGTACAGCATAGTACAGGCCCATCGGCCCACAATGTTGTGCTGACCCTCAAACCCTGCCTTCCATATAAGCCCCCACCTTAGATTCCTCCATATACCTGTCCAGTAGTCTCTTAAACTTCACTAGTGTATCTGCCTCCACCACTGACTCAGGCAGTGCATTCCACACACCAACCACTCTCTGAGTTTTGATATATTTGTGTAGAGGTGGAGAAGGATGTGATGAATAGGTTCTTACAGCTAATACAGAATAATTAAGAAGATTGAAAGCATTTCAAATCTTGGTATAAAATGGCAAATAAAATTCCAGAGGAAGGTGGAGGTGGATGTGAGAAGTTGTGCATTGGTGCCACTCAGTGGTAAAAGTTGGCATTACTATTATTTATTTTTGTTCCTGTGTTCCAATTATTTAGATCAATCAGTGCAACAGACATTTGACATCTTATTAAAGGTCCATTCTGTACTGGCATAGTACCAGGATTTGTAGAGCTTTATTAGAGACACAGGGTGCTCAGATCCATTACTGCATTAACACATGTAAGCTAAAGCTTTTATATTTGCACCATAGCCTATTAGCAAGAGATCAGCAGCAGACTGAAAGAAACAATTAGCATACACTTTTACTTATATCTCAAACAGTAATCTGGGACAGATTTAGCTCTGTGCTGCTATTCTGGAATAGTATTGGCATTTTGTATTAGCCAGGCCTAAAGACCTTACATCACAGTGGTTTTATCTTTGCTGAGCTCAGATCTGTTGGATATAATGTGTGTGGGAAGAGGACAGAGAAATGCCAATGGTAGAACTTGATTCTAGCACTGAGTAAGAGACTGAAAATTACTGGGAGAGCTGATCAGCTTGCATATTGCCAAAGCTGATTTTACTGTTGTATGCACAAAGAGCAATGAAAAACTTATTGCAGTGGCATCACAGGCACATGGTACCAGATACCAGCATCCGCAAGAAAACATAAATCAGACATAAATCATCCACAATTTTTACAAGAAAGAACAAATGGAACAAAAATAATTAAAGTCGTCAAAGTGGTCATATTGTACCTATATATGTATAGAGATTAGAGTTGACCAAACACGAGAAAATCTGCAGATGCTGGAAATCCAAGTAACACACACAAAATGCTGGAGGAACTCAACAGATCAGGCAGCAGGTATGGGAAAAGGTAATCAGTCAACGTTATGGGCTCACTCTTCAGCAGGATTAGGGTTGAGCAGGTTGGTTCAAGAAATAAATTGTTGAAGGAAAGTAGCTTTGCTTGAACTTGGTCTTGTGGGACTTCAGGCTTCTGAAGGAAGAACCCATATCTCAATGATTACTGAAAGGAACATATCATACACTTTATCAGTTAGGAACTGAAAATGCTGGAAACATTCAGCAGGTCAGGCAGGAAGTGTAAAGAGAGAAACAAAGTTAACACTTCAAGTCAAAGACCACCATTTTCTGTTTCAGTTTACAGCATCTGCAATTTTTTTTTGATTTTCACTTGGTCAGTATCTGAAAATAGCTGTATCAATAGTGCTGCATTTCGCCTGCCGTGGGTGAATAGATAATGCTCACACCACTCAGTCAGAAGGTCATGGCTGCTTCACTGCAGGGGAGTGTTACGCTGTTACACTGCAGGGGTGTGTTTTCTATCAGGCAAGACATTGAACAGGTAAATTCAAAAGTGAAAGGGTCCTGTCCCAGGGAACCACCTAATACATATTCCACATTCCTTATCCCTGGTAATGGTGCATGATTACTGGATACTGCACAATTCCAGAGACCCAAACAATCCTTACCTTGGACACTCTATAGTGCTTTTCATTCTGTGACTGCATGGATTTTCACTGGGTGCTCAGGTCTCCATCCACATTCTAAGAACTGACAGAATACAAATTAGCTATGGTACCTCCAGTATAGGTGGGTGGGAGGAGAGCTGGAGAAAAATGATGCCAAGAAAGAGAAAATAGGCACAGGGCAATGTGGGGTGATGAACTGTTCTGACAGCTTGCAAAGACTTATTTTGGCTGAATATCCTGCTATGTTGTAAAAAGTGAAGCAATGGTAAAGTATTTATTTCAGGTATTTATTACAACACTTCTTGTAAGACTGCTGTGTCCAATCTAGCTGTCAGATTTCCTACATTACTGCAGCGACTACATAAAAAGCACTAAATTTGCTTCAGAATATCCTGGTGTCAAAAAATGTGCCATGTAAAAAGCAATCACTTTCTACATCAGATGTTGACAGAATTTCAAACCCAAGTAGGGGAAGCTATTCAAAATGCTGGAGGAACTCGGCAGGCCAGGCAGCATCTGTGGAAAAGGGTAAACAGTCAACATTTTGGGCCAAGATCCTTCATCACAACTGAAGTAAAAAGATAAGTCAGATCAATAAACTGGGGAGAGGGGAGGTTGAAGTACAAGGTAGTAGGTGAAATCCGGAGAAGGGGGCAGGTGGTGAAGTTAAGAGCTAGGAAGTCGATTGCTGAAAGAGATACAGGGCTGGAAAAGGGGAATCTGATAGGAGAAGGGAGAAGACGATGGAAGAAAGGGAAGGAGGAGGAGTCCCAGAGGGAGGTGATAGGCAGGTAAGGAGATAAAGTGAGAGAGGGAAATGGGGATGGGGAATTGTGAAGGTGGGGGGAGAGGCAATTTCTGGAAGTTCAGGATACCAATGTTCATGCTATCAGGTTGGAAGCTACCCAGACAGAATATAAGGTGTTGCTCCTCCACCCTGAAGTGGTCTCATCGCGGCAGTAGAGAAGGCCATGGACTGACATGTCAGAATGGGAATAGGAAGTAGAATTGCAATCCCACTTTTTCTGGAGGACAAAGCATAGGTTCTCAATGAAGTGGTCTCCCAATCTACATCGGGTCTCCCCGATATCCAGCATCTGCAGATTTTCACATGTTAGGGGAAACCATTCAGTGACGACTACCTTAATGAAATTGAGCAGAATCCTGGAGCTCCCCAACACTTTGCCTGAGGATCAGCTAGCCTTACGGCTGAGAAGCTCGAACAAGCAAGACCAGGTTGTGTTTAAACTACGTGACCTGAGGCCATGCATGGGACAGTGTAGACTGAGGATGTTGCAAAGCCCCAGCCAATAGGATTATTCAATTATAGGCCAGTGCCATGCAATAAGAAATTGAGATCTGGATTAACTAAATGTTTGGAAACAGGATGCACCTACATTATATGGAAGATACAGTATTTATTAAAGGGGTCTCACAACACTTGACTCACTGTACTTTAACTCTTCAGAAAATTAAGATGGCTCAAGAATGAAGTATGGTTTATATGTATAGCTAGTTTCATTAGTTACCTCAGAACCCACTGAACTGGAATGAAAACATAACACTCTCAATTCCAGGAGAATGCCTAAGAGAAGTATATACTAAAGATAGATAGCTTGATTTTGATCTATCACATTATATGCTGAATATAGACAATGATTTGATATTGTATGATAAATATGTTTTTGTCATTTCTGTCTTTAATACTTAATGTTAAAAATGAAAAATAATATTTGGTGTATAACTTTATGAGTTAAAGATAATGAGAACACAGAGTTGATCTTACAATGAATATGTTTAATGATTTTGACTACAGTATTAGTTTGCTGTGTTGAAGGTTACCAGTGTCACTCTTATTCCTTGTAAAGCATTTTGCTGTCATCCTGCTGTTTTCACCTTTTTTTATATTTTCTATATTTTTTATATTCAGTAACTTTTGTTCAATAATTGTAACATCATGTGTTATAGGATAAAGCTTCTCTATTGTATAATCAATTGATAAGTTGTGAGCCATAAGTTAAATACTGAGATATTTGCTGGCTACACGTTATCATCGCTGGGTAGAAATTTTGCTGTAGTTTGTTCTTCCATTTCCAATCAGACAGCAATAACTATTGTCTTGCATCAGATTGTCTCATTGTAAAAGAGGAAATCTTAACTGGTGAATTATTAAGTTTGAGAGTTAATGAAATAGTTAATAATCTCTCTAAGAGGTTAATTAAAAGTGAGGGTTATTGAGTCTGCACACTCCAACACAGGCACACCTGTTGTGTTTGCTATTGAGGGATAGTGCAGAGCACACTGGGACACCAGCCTTGCAGAATATTCAACTGAGCTTTATCGACCCCCCTACTTGTACAGTATGTGAACACCTCCCATGTGGGAGAGGCTAACCGAATGACACAGGAATAACACTATTTACTACCACTACATCTCCCCTTCTTGAAAAAAAGAACAACTAGGTATGTACTTCTTGTCTATAGAACTGTATTGAAATTATAAGCACTGAAATTGAGTGATTCAGTTCACTTTATTCAAAGCACGTAACCTATGTTCCTTACATAAACATAAAAATGAACTGCTAACTGTCTTTTTCTTTGTTTTAACACTCTATCTCTCTTTGTTTTCCTCCTTTTTTCACCAATTCCTTTTTTTTAAGAACAGTCTCATTTCGTGAAATGTTTTCAACATTAGAACTCTTATTAAAAATCACTAAATCTAACAGAGATCAGGGTTGACTACCTGAACACTCCAGCAAAGTGGAAGGATTCTTCTGCCTCTTTGGTCACTTACCCGAAGCTATTGAGCATGGAGTATGTTTTTTAACTGGGACAGATAAACGACCCTATCTGGTATAGGTTCCTGGAAACGTTGGAGTGGATGGAGATTCTTGAATAGGTGCATCCACCTCGGGTAGGCGTTCTATTTCTTTCTCTGCCTTTCATGGACTTTGAATATGCATGAGCGCACACCTGTTCTATCTGATTTCATCTTGTGATGTTCTGATCACAAATGATCATGGTGCACGCTGCCGGACTGTTGTTCCACTGGTGAATTGGTCTGAAACCCAAACAGCTTCACCACTCCTGAGCAGCGACAACAATTTTGCTCTGTGTCTGAGATCATTCATGCTCTTTGTTTTCTCATGCTATATTGTCTCTAAATTTCGCACTTTGTCTTAGTCCGTTAAGTGAGGTTGGAGAAGGGAAGAAAGAATGGATAGGCTTGTTCTCAGTCTCCAGCTCATTGACAAGAGGTGTGGAGTGATAAGCTAGGAGTGCTCTGAAGGGATCTTTTGCCTTCAGTAGGAGATTCTTAAAAGTCTACACTGCTCTTTCCACTTCTCTATTTGCCTGTGGGCACAATGGACTGCATGTCTAGTGTTTGAACTCATAGTCCCTAGCAAAGATATTGAATTCTGAGCACAAGTGTCTCTGTTATTCCATGGAGAGCAAGTACAGCTTTCAGGTGCTGGATAACTGCTGCTGAAGATGTAGAGGACACCCTGGACACTTCAACATTCTGTGAGTGGTAATCCACGGTGTGAAGATACTTGTCTCTTTTCAGCTTGAAAATGTCTGTGCCTGCAATTTGCCATGGAAAGTCTGGGAATTCTGTGGGACAAAGAGGATCAACATGATTTCTGTGCAGTTTTCTACATGCTTCACATTGCTTTACATAATCTCCCAGCTGTGTGTTTAGACCAGGTCACCAAACGGATTGCTTTGCTCTTAGGTGATATTATTCAATGCCTTGATGTCCTTGGTGGATTTGACCGATGATCTTGGTGTTCATAGAAGCAGGAATGATGAGTCTGGAGCCCTTTGGCAGCACACCATCAAGAATGGTGAGTATGTCTATGTCAAGCCAGTAAGGTCTGAGCTTGAAGTTCCTTTTGGAACAGCTGGTCATCCATGCTCACAGTATTGCATGACCGTGCTGCAGATTTGGTCCCTTCTCAACTCAGCGTGAATTTCGTCCAACTTACTGTGATGCAGGAAAGCTTTTACATACCTAAGCAAAGTAGATGTTGGTATCTTCCATGAGGGGAGAGTCAACTTCCGTACATTCACTTTTGCATGGCATCGTCAACAGAGTGTCTGGTGTTGTGAAAGATTTGCCGGGAACATGTTCAACGTCATAACAGTATTACATAAGCTTCATTCTGAATCTTTGCAGACATGGAGGTAAGTCATCCAAATGTTTCGAGCTGAAGAGGCTGACAAGTGGCTTGTCGTCTGTTTCAAGTAGGAATTTAGTGCCTATCAAGTAGCAGCTGAAGTGTTCACAAGCTCACACGAGAGCCAGCATCTCCTTTTTGATTTGGACGTAACGTTGTTCAGTAGGAGTCAGTGCTCTTGATGCATATGCCACTGGTTTCCATACACTTCTGCAGTTTTGCATGAGCACTCCCTCTAGCAAAAGGATAAGGCATCTGCTGAGACCTTGGTTGCTTTTTTCAGACCAAAGAACACCAACATTGGCAGAGAGATAAGCTCTGCTTTAAGTGATGAGAATGACTTCTCCTGTGGTGTATCCCAGATCCAAATGTATCTCTGAGAAAGGAGGTCTCGTAATGGTTTTGTTTGCTCTACCAAATCTGGAATGAACTTTCCCAGCTGGTTTACCATGCCAAGGAAGCTGTGGATCTCTGATACATCTCTAGGTTGTTCCATGTTCTGAACTCCTGCCAGTTTGACTGAATCTAGTTGCATTCCCTTTGAGCACAGTTGGACACCTAAGTACTTCACCTCCAACTTTGCAAATCACATTTCTTTTTGTTCAGGGTGATTTCAGCCTGTTTCAGTCTCTCCAAGGCAGCTTCCACTCTTTTGTCATGTTCCTTACTTAAGCCTCCGGAGGTAGGTATATCATCCTTGTGGTAGACTACTCCTTCCGGTCCCTCCAAAATTTGGTTCATCCTCATCTGGAAGAGTTCAGGGGTTGATGAGATGCCAAAAGGGAGTCTCTTGAAGACATAGCGTCCATATGGTGTGATAAAGTTTGTGAGCTTCTGTGACTCTTTCATCACTAAGCTAGCTGGCTCTCTGTAGATCTGTTTAATTTGCTACATGAAAGTTCAATTTTCCCAGTCTGTACCATGACCTTCATCAAGAGGCTAAAATACTCTTGATAGGGTTACTTTACTTGTGTATTTGCACACTCCAGCCGGGATCAGCTTTTGGAGTGGGGCTCTTCCAGAATTTACACTATTGACTTGAATGATGATTTGTTGAATCAATTGATAAGCTTGCTTGGAGTGCTCATTTGATATGCAGACCTGAGTTACGGGACCACAAAACTGGCAACCTGGGTATGTGTGACTTGAAAAACTTGGAATGGATACCAGAGAAAACCAATGTAGACTAGAGGAGCTCGGTATGTAGACTTGGGACTCTTGGAATGTAGAGTCAGGACATGCACTGAGAGCCACCAATGTCAAAACATCACTGTTCAAACTTTGCTGGGTCCATTACTTGGCAAGATGCTCTGTCACACTGGAGACAGAAACAAGAGTTCATACATAGAAATCCCAATGGAACATTGTTGCCTTAACGAATCACTCTGACCAATGAATCTCATGGCCAAGGTCAGCTGCCCTCTCTCTGCTGGGTCCATTTTTGTGTGGTTGAGACTTGCTGTCACCAGGTTTGGATATGGCCCAAGTACGGAGTGAAAGACACTGAAGTGGGTCGATAGTTCACAGACTTTAATGTGAACAGCGTTAAAAGGAAAAGAAAACAATAAGCACTAGGCCAAACAGGGCCGTAAACCGAAACTCTCAAATGGAAAATGAAACCTACATTGCTGCTGAAAAGAACAACTAAGAATACAACGAGTACTACGAGTCTTCAGAGTCAATAGACTCAACAGTCCAATTTCTCAGGCAAGGCAGAATGCAATCAGGCAGTGAAGTGCTGCTGTGTCCAAGTCTCAACAAACACTTTGATGGAATGAATGGAATTAAATACTTTAACAATGAAATAATTAGCTGACATGTGCATATTCACGAGCGTAATTGCCGTATCTGCTGTGCTGCCGAATCCATGGTTGTGACATCAATGAAGATCTACCCAGTATTCCGTGTTTCCCAGCTCAAGCCGGTTACTACCTCTCCCCTGGACCCAGTCACTCCACATCCCCCTCCTCCCTTCTTGGTAGAGCGTCCCCTGGTCTATGTGGTGCTGCACATCCTGGCATCTCACTGGGTACATGGTAAGGTCCAGTACCTTGTGGATCGGGAGGGGTATGGTCCTGAAGAACATTCCTGGATTCCTGTGAAGGTCATCTTGGACAAGTCGCTCATCCGGGACTTCCAGCGGACACAAGCTTGTGGCGACTCAGGAGCTATGCCTAGGGAAGGGGACTCTGTCATAACCATGGACTCGACTGTGCAGCCGATTCGGCAATTGTGCTTGTGAATATGCACGTGTCAGCTAATTATTATTTCACTATGGCGGTATTTAACTCCCTTCTTTTTGTTGTAGCACTTGTCGAGACTTGAGCAAAGCACACCAACATTACGCTGCCTGCTTGCATTCGGCCTCACCTGAGAATAGTGGACTGTCGAGTCCACTGACACTGAGGACTAGCAGTATTTGTTTTATATTTAGATATTCCTTTCAGCCGCAGTGTTGGCATCTACTTTTCCATTTGAGAATTTTAGTTAATGGCCATGTTTGGCCTAATGTTTATTGTTTTCTTTTTCCCTTAAAATACTGTCCACATTAAAGTCTCTGAACTATTGACCTGCTTCAGTGTTTCGCTCCACACTTGGAACATTTCCGAACGCACTGACATTGGGGAGGAGGTACAGGAGCATGAAGACCCACACTGAATGTTTTAGGAACAGCTGCTTCCCCTCCATCATCAGATTTCTGAATGGTCCATGAAACCATGAACACTACCTTGCTATTCCTCTTTAGCACTGTTTATTTTTTGTGACTTATAGTCATTTTTTATGTCTTGCTCTGTACTGCTGCTGCAGAATGACAAAGTTCATACCATCTAAGTCAGTGATGATAAATTTGATTCTGATTAACTTCCAACAGGTTTGATCGTTAATTTCCTAAATTACTATTCAAAGCATTACTCCTTAGTAACAGAATGTGTGTCATTTTGCATGGATTGCCTTGGTGATGCAGGTCACAAATTTTGAGTTAGTTGTTGGTTTGCAATCCAAACTGAGGTGTTTTCGTTCTGATCCTTGAAACCTTTCCATTTATGTGTAGCTTCTGGAAATCCAGTCAACAAGGAGGAAATATTAGAAAGGAATAAAGGCATTGCTCCACAAGTTCATGCTGATCTTAAAGTATCCCCACTGATACTATGATTAGGATGCCTTCACCACTAAACTGCATTTATGAGTATACTTCACTTGAATGAATGAACGAATGAATGAAACGAATAAAAAATGCATGTACAATTAATTTGACAGTGCAGATAGAGCTTGAGTACAATCACTGTGACCTATAGCTGCCTCTAATAAATCTATTATCAGAACTTGAGTGACACTTTGTTTCCCATCCACTGACTATTTCTCTGAATGTTCACAACAAGGTGCTTACATGTTATTACTCTATGCAGAATCCAGCAGGATTTCAATAGAGAAGTGAACATCTGCCTGAAATGTTTCTCTGCAGATTCCCACTACTCATACCTCATTACAAGTGATACCTCTGGGCCGCAATAATATTTGTGTTATGTCTGAAGGAAAGAGGGAGCTGGAGCAGAAAATTATGAATAGTTAGCCAAAATTGTCCCAAATAGATCTTTTGATAAGAAAATAAAACACACTTTATGTTTATACAGACATACTCAAGAATGCATTGGTGCCTCAAATGTTCAAGGTTAAGATAGATAGCATGATCCTCGACAAATCGAACTGTCAAAGCACTCCATTATATCTGAAAAACATGCCAGGAATTATAATTATACCATTATGATAACAAAGAAACTAATTACGTTCTATCCATAATTACATGTTTTGTAGTCAATATTACAGCCTGATTAACAGACAGCTGTTAAGAGGAGGCACTCATAACTTTGGCCCTTTACCCTTTAGGTGATACATGGGGAGCAACGAGAAAAACCCAGACATCTGCTACAACAGTTGAGAGCAAACAATGACAGAGCAACAAATATCAATGTCAGGTTGGTGAATAGAGCTTAGTTCTAGATAGTATTAAAAGGAGAGAGAGAAAAGATGTCATTAAATCACTCTAAGTATGATTTCTGTCAAAAGAAAAAAGATTTACCAAGTGCGGTTTGACCCCCAGCACTTTTGGCAATACCGAATCTGACAGAGCAATGGCATATTATATACGTTCTTTCAAATGTAGACCTTTGACTGTGATGGATGATTTAAGATCTTTGATAGTGATAATATAGTGGGCCTATTCTATAAACAACTGGAGGTATTCAACTTGTGACCATCAAATAACGTAGGCAACTGATTTTGGCAAAAAAAAAGCCTAAAAGGGGCAAACGTAATTTCTCACATCTGACATGGACTAGTTAATAGCAGCAAGCAGAAAAGAGAATTAATTAAAAACATTTTAAAGAAATATTGTCTGTGATCTAGGGACTATTACCTTTAATAATAATTCATATATAATCTAGCAAATTGTGGGAAGGAAGACCTCTTCCTTTACTGACATGAACTTTTTGAATTTTCATGTTAATTGTTGATTAAGCTCACCATGGAATCAATTGCAGTTATAACCTAACACTATAACTAACTGTTTATTAATGAAATTCATGTTCCTGCGATGCAAAATGCAACGAAAAAGGAAGCGAGTAAAAATGTGGAGCATTGATCCTGCAAGCAGTTGCTAGAGACAATTTATATTTATGAGAATGGTTTAGATTTTCCTTCTTTTCCTTTCAGAATCATTATCAGGTTTATTTATCACTGACCTATGCCATATAATTTGTACATTATATACACAAAAATACTATAAATTACAATAAAACATGTTAATAAATAAATAAATAATGCAAAAAAGAGAGTAAATTTCTATGTTCTATTAGAAAAACAGTCGGCTATGCACAAGGGAAATTCTAGGCAGTCTCTAGAGTAGGTTACATGGTCGACACAACATTGTGGGCCAAAGGGCCTGTAATGTGCTGTAAATTTCTATGCTCTGTGTTTCAATGGATAAGTACCTGTGGCAGACAGGATATACCCCAGTCCCTGGGAAGCAAGGAAAAGAATTGCTGCAGCATCTTTGTATCCTCATTGGTCATAGGAGTAGCACCAGAAGATTGGAGAATGGCAAATATTATTCTGTTATTCAAGAGAGATAATAGGGATAATCCTGGGAATTACAGATCAGTGGTGGGCAAACTAATGGAGAGGATCCTTAAAGACAGGATTCATGAGCATTTGGAGAAGTATAGTCTGATTTGGGCTAGTCAGCATGGCTTTGTGAGGGGCACATCTCACTTAAAACACATGTTCTGCGATATTGGTCATTGCTGGTTTTCCACTGTCCCTATACCTCGCATAATCGTGTGGTGGTGGCATCCATTAGGCTTGCGAGACCATGGATCTGTGCCTGGAAAGTCTTGCTTCAGTCTGTGTTAGAGCAGCGTCTGTTATGGCTGTGGAGTCCCACACGGGAGTGACAGTCTCGGCTGCAGTGACTGCACTTGAAGGCACTGTCCTCCAGTGTTGCCTTGGTGCTGTTTTTCCAACGAGTGCGCTTTTCTTCAGCAGCAAGCCTCTGCTTCTCTACTCCTCTTTTTAGACCTCTGCGTAGTTCCAGCCTCCAGTGAGAGCGATCGCTTGCGATGTCCTCCCACCTCTCGACGTTCATTTTCAGTGACTTCATGTCTCTCTTGAAAATGTCTTTGAAACGAAGATGGGGCCTCCCTTGTGCTCTCTTGCCGGAGGCCAGTTCCCTGCACAGCAGGTCTTTCGGGATCCTCCTGTCTGACATGTAGTGTACGAGGCCCAGCCAGCGGAGACGGCGTTGTTGGAGCAGGGTGAAGAGGCTGGGTATCTGGGCGCAGGCCAGGACCTCATTGTTGGTGACTCGATCAATCTACTTGATGTCCAGGATGCGTCTCAGGCTGCAAAGATGGAAGGCGTTGAGACGCCGCTCTTGTCTGGAGTAGAAGCTCTAGGTCTCGCTGCCGTAAAGCAGTGTGGTGAGAACGCAGGCCCTGTAGACTGCAACTTTGGTGTGCGTTGTCAGCTCTCTGTTCTCCCAGACTCTCTTTGTCAGCCTGGCGAATGTTGAGGCTGCTCGTCCGATCTGTCTGTTGATCTCGGGGTCTAGGGAGAGGCTGTCCGTGATGGTGGAGCCAAGGTATGTAAACTCGTGAACTACCTCCAGCTCGTAGTTGTTGATGGTAATGGCAGGGGGATTCTCAACGCCTTGGCCCAATACGTTGGTTTTCTTCAGGCTGATGGTCAAGATGAAGTCCTGGCAGGCTCTTGAGAAGCTGTCCATGAGGCATTGCAGTTGCTCTTCAGAGTGTGTTGCCAGTGCCGCATCGTCTGCAAACAACATGTCCCTGACGAGTACTTCATGAACCTTGGGTTTTCGCCCTCAGCCGGGACAGACTGAACAGCCTCCTGTCCAATCTGGTGTGGAGGTAGACACCATCAGCTGATGTTCCAAAGGCGTGCTTCAGCATGACTGCGAAGAAGATGCCAAACAGGGTGGGGAAAAGCACACAGCCCTGCTTCACACCACTGCGGATGTTGAAGGCCTCCGAAGAAGAGCCGTCAAACTGAACGACACCCTTCATGTCTGTGTGGAATGACTGAACTATCCTGAGGAGCCTCAGGGGACAACCAATCCTGGCGAGGATTTTGAACAGACCGTCTCTGCTCACAAGGTTGAAGGCCTTCGTAAGGTCAATGAAAGTGACGTAGAGTGGTTGTCTTTGCTCTCTGCATTTCTCTTGTAGCTGTCGAAGGGAGAAGATCATGTCGATTGTGGAGCGTTCCTACCTGAAACTGCACTGACACTCGGGATTATACCCTTTTGGCTATTTTCTGCAGTCTGTTCAGGACCACGTGGGCGAACACCTTCCCAACGATGCTCAGCAAGGAGATTCCCCTGCAGCTGTTACAGTCGCTTCTGTCCCCTTTGTTCTTATATATGGTGACAATGTTGCAGTCTCTCATGTCTTGCGGCACTGCTCCCTCTGTCCAGCACTGGCACAGTAGTTCATGCAGGTGGTTTAGCAGGACACCCTTTGCGCATTTGATGGCCTCTGGTGGAATGCCATCCAATCCTGGTGCCTTCCCAGAGGGCAGGCTGTCGATGCCTTTACTCAGCTCTTCGGCAGTCGGCAATGCATCAAGTTTCCAAGGTTGTCAAGCCAAGGGGTGGCAGTGGGGACAAGCTCCCACTACCTAAAAGTTCTCCTCACAGCATGCGCCTCAAATAGCCTCTGACAACCAAGTCCAACTCCTGGCCTTGTCATGTGGCTTAGCCTTTTAGTCCGGCAGAACTGTTTCTACTGACAGGAGAAGGGGCGAAGGTGGGTCCCGGCACCTTAAAACCAGTGCCTCAGGTAGATGGAGCTCATCAGCCTGGGAAGGCAGTCCATCTAAGAGAGGGAAAACTCTGATTTCAAACCTCCGCTGCCTTGCAGATGTCTGGGTTTTTCTCGTTGCTCCCCATGCTTCATCTAAAGGGTAAAGGGCCAAAGTTATGAGTGCTTCCTCTTAACAGCTGTCTGTTAATCAGGCTGTAATATCGACTACAAAACATGTAATTATGGACAGAACGTAATTAATTTCTTTGTTATCATAATGGTATAATTATAATTCCTGGCATGTTTTTCAGATATAATGGAGTGCTTTGGCAGTTCGATTTGTCGAGGATCATGCTATCTATCTTAACCTTGAACATTTGAGGCACCAATGCATTCTTGAGTATGTCTGTATAAACATAAAATGTGTTTTATTTTCTTTTCAAAAGATCTTGGGAAAGGCTTCGGGAGTAAACCCCGAGGACAAGTCCGGAGCTGGAGTCCCTAAGGCAATCCGACACTTCCTTCAACCTCGTTCTGGCAACTCCTGCGATGACACTGGTGCCAAGCTGTATCAGCCCTTACCCTTCCCTTGGACAACATCTGTGTCGTAGAGAGGGGAGACTTGCAGCATGGCAACTGCCAGTCTTCCATAAAACCTTGCCCAGGCCTGCGCCCTGGAGAGGACACTCCAGCGTTGCCTCACCGCGACGGCACAACACGGAAAGCAGCAGTCTACCGGTTATAAGCCTGCGCTCGATTGGCGTAGAGCAAGGCGCCAGGGGTTGCTTTCAATGGAGGGAGAGACCATCGCTTCTCACTGGACAGCTACCGCCCGTCTCAAGCTGGGCAGCCCCCAGCCAGTTAGGTGCTGTCCCACCACAGTCCGCCCGCTCCACTGGGTGCGTGGGGCTTAGGGATACAAGTAGCCCCAACTGCGGAATGTAAACACTGCACCAAGCACAACTAGAAGACAAAGAAAGAAGCCAGCACTCAGACTAGGATGCTGGAATATACGGACCATAACCACTGGTTTATCAGATGACCTTCGGGAGATCAGCAACACACGCAAGACAGCAGTGATTAATAATGAACTGTCGAGACTCCAATTGGACATCGCAACGCTCCAAGAGACACGTCTCGCAGAATCGAGAACCCTACGTGAAAGAGACTATACCTTCTTCTGGCAGGGGAAGGGCTCAGATGAGACCAGAGAGCATGATGTTGGCTTTGCCATGAAGAACCCGCTGCTGAAGATGTAGAGTCTAGCGAGAAAGGGACAGAGTGGATTTTCTCACTTCGACTCCACACATCCGACAGGCCTGTCAACCTTGTCAGCATCTATGCCCCAACCCTCTACTCTACACAAGACACAAAGGGCGAGTTCTACGACCAGCTCTCAACGATGATACAGGAGATCCCAAGTCAGGAACAGTTGCCGCTACTTGGCAACTTCAACGCCAGAGTGGGCGCCGACCACGACTCCTGGCCAAGCTGCCCGGGGCGGTATGGGATTGGCAGCATGAATGACAACGGGCAACGACTGCTCGAGCTTTGCATGCTCCACGAATTGTGTGTCACCAACACCTACTTCCAGACCAAAGCTCAGCACAAATTGTCTTGGTGGCATCCCCACTCCAGACACTGGCACCAGCTCGACCTGATAATCACAAGACCTGAGAAACGTGCTCATGACTCGCTCCTTTCAGAGTGCTGACTGCGACACGGATCACTCTCTGGTTTGCTGCAAGATCAGACTTCAACTGAAGACGATGCACTGCGCCAAGCCTCCAGGTGAGCAGCGCATCAATGCCAGTAAGACACAACACCCAGACAAAGCTGCGGAGTTCATCAAGTCACTGGAGGATGCTCTCCTTGCAGACCCACCAGAAGGAGATGCTCAGCAGAGATGGGACTCTCTCAGGGACACTATCCACAGCACTGCACTCAAGGCCTTTGGGAAGAAACGGGGCAAGACACAGGACTGGTTTGAAGCGAGCTCAAGTAAGCTCACCGCTGTCATCGAGGTGAGCGTGTTGCACTACTAGAGCACAAATGCCACCCCACCCAGGCAACACTGCAAGTGCTAAGAACCACAAGAAGCAAGGCCCAGGAAACAGCCAGATGCTGTGCAAATGACTTCTGGCTACAACTATGCGAAAGTATTCCGTCATCATTTGACACAGGCAACATCCGTGGAGTGTACGAGGGGATCAAGAAAGCCATCGGGCCAACCCAGAGCAAGACAGCACCATTGAAAACCATAACAGGCGAGACCATCAATGACAAAGGCAAGCAGATGGAGAGATGGGTGGAGCATTACTCTGAACTCTTCTCCAGAGAAACAGCATCTCGGACAGCACGCTAGACTCCGTGGAATGCCTGCCTGTCATGGAGGAACTTGATAATCATGTAGATATAGAATATATAGCGCAATCATTTGAACTGGGTAAGATGTTCTCCTAAGTGGTTGCCTATCAGTGAATCCTCAGGTGGCTGTAGAGGCTGAGCCACATATTCTGGTGCAGTGTGGGCAGAGTAAGTGGTGGCTGTGGTTAGTGGTTGGGTCTTTTGGTTGTTTAGGGTCTCTTCGCAGTTGCTGCTTGTTCTCTGTAGCACAGCGAAGGTTATTCTCATGTGAATGCAGCTCCCTCTTGAACGAATTTGCTCCAGAGGTATCTATTGAGTGTATTGTCTTTCCAGTTTTTAGATGTAATGTTAAATTTTTTCAGGCAGACTTTTGATGTATTCTTTGAAACATTTTCTTTACCACCAGGGGCTTGCTGACCTTCCTTCAACGAGTAGTAAAGGATCTATTTGGGGAGACGCGAGTTAGGTATCCAGATGATGTGACCTATCCATCGGCGTTTGTATTGCTTTATCAAGGTGGAGATGCTGTTGGTGTTGCTGTCCTTCAGTATGCTGATGTTAGTGTGTCTGTCCTCTCAGCTGATCCTCAGTGTGTTTTACAATCCAATAGCACTAAGTAATCTGTTGATTAGCAGTGCATACAATCGAAAAGTATTCCAGTAGAAGTGTAAAGTAGTTGTTGTGAAACCTGAATACCAAGCAGTGAAGGATAAATCCTTTGTGTAAATAACTTAAAATCTATAAGACAATTCATAAAGTCAAAGGAAGATGCCAGTAAGAATGAAACATTGAAAAATGGAACAATAAACAGATTCTATTCTATATTTTGGTTCTAGCTACTTGCTTCTATCTATAGGTTTAAATGTAAACTTGCTAGTTTTGATGTCAATGACTCTTCCAGATTATTTAGTTATCACAGTACAACAAAGTTGCAAATGCTTACAAGTCATGGACACTAATTGATCAGGAATCTTACCCAATTTATCATGAAAATAAAACACATAGAAGCAAAGCTCATGTCCAGTAGAATCAAGGATCTGCATATGTTGTTCACCTGTTTGTATGCCTGTTCTATGAATCTGATTTGTACAGATGCTTGCCTGTCCTTGGTTCATTTACAGTCCACTTTCTTGGTAAATGGAAAGTAACAAGCTAGCAATTTTGAGTTATTGCTCCATAACAAAAAAGTTAATATTGCTTTCAAAACAATTATTAAAGAATAGATAATGGTTAATTTTACAGTGTGGCAAACAATTGTGAACAGTGCACTGACATCTGGCAGAAGTACTCACCTATAAAACCCAGTTCAATACAATCTAAAATGCACTCAGTAGCCATTTTATTAGGTACCTCCTGCACCTAATAAAGAGGCCATTGAGTGTATGTCCATGGTCTACTGCTGCTATAGCCCATCCACTTCAAGGTTCGACATGATGTGTGTTCAGAGATGCTCTGTCTGCACACCACTGTCGTAACATGAGTTACTGTTTGCCTTCCTGTCAGTTACAACCAGTCTGGTCATTTTCCTCTGACCTTTCATCAACAAGGCATATTTGTCTACAGACCCGTTGCTCACTGGATGGTTTTTGTTTTTTTGCACCATTCTCTGTAAACTCTAGCAAATGTTGTGCATGACAATTCCAGGAGATCAGCAGTTTCAGAGACTCAAGCCACCATGTCTGGCACCAACGATTACTCCATGGTAAGTGTCACTTAGATCACATTTATTCCCCATTTTGATGTTTGGTCAGAACAACAACTGAGAACGTGACCATGTCCACATGCTTTTATGCATTGAGTTGCTGCCACATGATTGGCTGATTAGATATTTGTATTAGTAAGCAGGTGTACGTGTATCTAATAAAGTTGGCCACTGAGTATATAATTAAATTGTATGTGTTTCTTCCAGTGCTTTATATTGTAATTCTCTTATCTGTATTCAAAATGCAAATGTCAGATGTAACATGCCATCCTGTGGTTACATGTCCCCGCCAGTGATGATGGTGTGCTTCTCAGATTTATGTTTTCCATTTTCTTAAACAACACTGAGATGAAACCCCAATCAAGTCTATTCGCCTACTTTACAACTTTTCATAGTGACTGCTGATTTAACGACTTGAAAGTAAGATCAAAATGAGTGACTCGTTCCTTGCAACCCTTGCTTCCATTTCACTGGAAGATTACCCTTGGCCTTAACTTGATGTATGCAACACTATGGATTAGTGAATAATATGGATCATTTTTATCAAAACATTGCAGGTTTAAATAAACCAACACCAATAAGCAAAGACTGTAATAGAAAATATGCAACATTCAGTCTTCTCAAAGAGTTCCATGGTATCTGAAACTGCTCTTCATTTATAAGAGGGAAAAGTGGTATCTTCCTTTGAGAGCTAAGAAGTTGGATTAGATATTCAACTGATGCATTTTTCACTATTTTTGGGACTCTAATCAGTAGTAGCATAGAATTTTCAAAATAAGTAAAATGCAACCACATAGAAAATTACAGGAAGAAAGAATTGGTGCAAAAATATTTTGTGCAGGATTACTTCTGAATCTGTAATCTTCCTATGGTAATCAAGAAATCTCCATCAAATGCCACAGGGAAACCAGACCCTTAAATTACAAAGTTTCCCTTTGGGCAGTTTTACATCCGGAATGTGTGTTGATGAGAAGAATGATACAAAACTACCGAAAATGTTGAATTTTGGAATTTTGATCCCAATTTCTGTTCTTATTAGTGATATCATCATAAGTGAGGATGATATTCATTGTGTTTTACCTTGTCTTCAGCAGAAATATGTCAAGTCAAGTCAAGTCGCATTTATTGTCATTTCTGCTGGTACAGTACACAGTAAAAATGAAACAACGATCTTCCAGGACCATGGTGCTACATGAAAAAACACAAAACTACACTAGACTACCTAAATCAACACAAAACGACACTAGACTACGTGAAACAACACAAAACTACATTAGACTTCGGGCCTACACGGGACTACATAAAGTGTACAAAACAGTGCAAGACAGTACAATAATTAATAAACAAAACAATAAGCACAGTAGAGAAAAAATTACAATATAATGATAAATGATGTAAATGTAAATGTAAACAATGTAAACAATGTTTTAGCAGGAATTGAGAAAGAAGTGAGCAAAAATTGCAAAGGGAGTGGAGTGGTGTTCAGTTGTGTGTGTGTATGTATAGGTTGGTGTCAGACTAAACTCTAGGAATTGAGGAGTCTAATGACTTGGGAGAAGAAACTGTGAGACAGCCTGGTCATGAGAGCCTGAATGCTTCAGTACCTTTTGCCAGATGGCAGGAAGGAGAAGAGTTTGTATGAGGGGTGCATGGTGTCCTTCACAATGTTGTTAGCTTTGTGGATGCAGCGTGTGGTGTAAGTGTCTGTAATGGCGGGAAGAGAGACCCCGATGATCTTCTCAGCTGACCTCACTCTCCGCAGCAGGGTCTTGCGATCCGAGACGGTGCAATTCCCGAACCAGGCAGTAATGAAGCTGTTCAGGATGCTCTCAATACAACCTCTGTAGAATGTGGTGAGGATGGGGGCGGGGGTGGGAGGTGGACTTTTTTCAGCCTTTGCAGAAAGTAGAAACGCTGCTGGGCTTTCTTGGCTATGGAGCTGGTTTGAGGGACCAGGTGAGATTCTCCACCAGGTGAACACCAAGAAATTTGGTGCTCTTAATGATCTCTATGGAGGAGCCATCGATGTTCAGCGGTGAGTGGTTGTTCCGTGTCCTCCTGAAGTCAACAACCATCTCTTGTGTTTTGTTCACATTCAGAGACAGGTTGTTGGCTCTGCACCAGTCCGTTAGCCACTGAATCTCTTCTCTGTATGCTGACTCATCGTTCTTGCCGATGAGACCCACCACGGTCGTATCATCGGCAAACTTGATGATGTGGTTCGAGCTGTGAGAGAAGGAGAATGAAACTACATTTGTATAGTGCTTTACACATCGCAAAGATGTACTGGCAGATTAATTGGCTCCCGTAAATTGACCTTTAGCGTAGTTAGTGGCAAATAGAATCAAACAGGTGTTGATAAGTATGATTGAGACAGATTAGTTTGCAGGGATGCAGGGAAATAAGGGGAGGAGGAACAGGATGAAAGGGATTGCTCCCTTGCATGGATCTGATGGGACATATGGTTTTCTTCTGGATACCATAGAACACACTAACTCTTCAGCCATTGTGGGAATAACTGTGTCTAGGAAAGATCCCAGCAAGCAACAAAAGATGTGAGGCCAGATAATCTGCTTTTTGTTAATTGAGGAGCAAAAAATGGTCGGAGCTAGGATGGAGGGTCAGTGTAGCTGTGCTTCGGTTAAATTTCTGCTTCAGCTACTGCATAATAGCAGCAAAGTTTTCTGAGGTATCAAAATTTCAAACCTATCATGTTAACAGTCTTCATTTATCATTTCCTAACCTCAGTTCTGTATCAGGAAGCTAATATTACTGTTTTAATCATCTAATGTATGTATGGCCATGATAACAAACTGATATACCTAATCATTACAGACAACTTAAACATTATTCTGCAGTAAAATAGCAATATGGACTTGGTTGCCTTTATCTGAAACAGTAAGTAGATACATGTATTTTATGTAAAGTGTTTTTATGATACCCCCCCCCCCATTGCTATTTTGCAAGAAGGTAACAAACTGCTTAACAGACTGAAGTGATAGGGTACACCAGGAGACATAACAAACTGCAAATGCTGGAATCTGGAGTCATAAAAAATCAGCTGCAGGAACTCAGTAGGTTGAACAGTGTCTGTGGGAAGAAAGGAATTGCTGACATTTAAGATGGTCAGCATGGCCTTGTGAGGGACAGGCCATGCCTCACAAGCATGATTGATGTTTTTGAGAAAGTGACAAAACAAATTGTTGAAGATAGAGTGATAGATGCAGTGTATATGGATTTTAGTAAGGTGTTCGAAAAGGTTCCCCATGGTAGGCTCATTCAGAAAGTCATGAGACATGGGATCCAGGGAAAATTGGCTGCTTGGTTTCAGAATTAACTTGTCCAGAGGATAATAGTAGAAGGAATGTATTCTGCCTGGAGTTCCTGACTGGTAGTGTTCCACTGGGATCTGCTTAGATGTGGAAGTGGAAGGGTGGGATAGTACTGTAAGTTTGCAGATGACACAAAGTTTAGTGGTGTTGTAGGTTATGTAGAAGTTTGTTGAAAGTTACCATGGGACATTGACAGGATGCAGAGCTGGGCTGAGAATTGGCAGATGGAGTTCAGTCTGAAAAAGAATGAAGTGATACAATCTGCAAGGTTAAACTTGATGGCGGGGTAGAAAGGTATCCTCGTTGGTTCAAGAACCTAATGCTGAGGGATAATAACTGTTCTTGAGCGTGGTGGTTCCTCCAGCACCCAGGGCATGCCCTTTTATCACTGTTACCAGCAGGTAGGAGGTACAGAGGCCTGAAGGCACACACTCAGCAATTCAGGTACAGCTCCTTCCCCTCTGCCATCCGATTCCTAAATGGTCATTGAACACTTGTACACTACCTCACTTTTTTTTATATACAGCTTCTGTTTTTGCATGTTTTTAAAAATCTATTTAATATACATAATTGAATTACTTGTTTATTTATTATTATTTTCTCTGTCTCTCTGCTAGATTATGTATTGCATTGAACTGCTGCTGCTAATTTAACAAATTTCACGTCACATGCCGGTGATAATAAACCTGATTCTGAATTCTGAATTCTGGTGTGGGTCCTGAGGTTCCTGTACTTGCTTCCTAATGGCAGCAGTGATCAGAAAGCATGGCCTGGGTGGTGGTGGGGGTAGGTGGGGTGGTGTCCCTGATGATCTGATGATAGATGCTGCCTTGCTGCGACAATACTCTATGTAAATGTGCACAGTGGTGGGGAAGGCTTTACACGTGATGGACTAGGCCGCATCCACTACTTTTTGTAGGATTTTCCATTCAAGGGAATTAGTGTTTCCATACCAGGCTGTGATGCAGCCAGTCAGTATACTCTCCACCACACATCTATAGAAGTTTATCAAAATTCTAGATGTCATGCCGAATCTTAACAAACTCCTCAGAATGTAAAAGCCCTGCTGTGCTTTCTTCATAATGGCATTTATGTGCTGGACCCAGGGCAGATCCTCTGAAATGATAACATCGAAGAATCTGAAGTTGCTGACTTTCTCCACCTCTGATCCCCTGATGAAGACTGGCTCATCGACCTCCTGTTTCCTTCTCCTGGAGGCTATAATCTATTCCTTGGTCTTGCTGACATTGAGTGAGAGGTTGTTGTGACACCATTCAGCCAGATTTTCAATCTCCCTCCTAAATGCTGATTCATCACCACATTTCATTGGCCAACAACAGTGGTGTTATCAGCAAACTTAAATATGGCATTGGAGCTGTACTTAGCCACACTGTCATAAGTAAGCAAGGTAAGAATGCAAAAACTGAAAAAAAAAGGCGGTAATCTGTTTGTATTAAATTATAAAACTCTATACTGCTTCATGAAAGGAAATGCTTCACCCACTTAGTAACTGCCTGTGAAAATCATTATATTGTGGAGTTAATGGACTGTCTCAACCGGATGCCCAATTTTTCAAGACTGCTACATATGCATTGAGGTTGGATTTGCCAGTGATTTCCAGATGTTGAAAAAGGAACAAATAAAAAAAAATAAGGTTTACCCTCAAGTACTTTATGGATCTTATTTTTTAATTTCTCTCGTTTCAGTTCAGAAATAGAACTTTTTTTACATAAATCTACAGATTAGCTTTGGAACACTTTTTAATATTAAAGGATGATTTATTTAGTTAAACTTGGTAATTACCTAGAAGAACTGGTTTTAATCCAGATGGAGCATTTTCATCATTCTTTGTGAAGTCAAATTAAATACTGTCAATAACATTGAACTGAAATAAACAAAGTATCAAATTACCATTGGCAGCAGAAACCATTTTTCCAGTTGACCTCACTCTTGTCAGTCCTCTGGGTCACATCCTCACTTTATTATAAATGTGTAAATAGAAAAAAAGATTATTTTAGTTCAGAGAACTCCTAAAATCTCATGATTTTTTTGTCCTTTTCTTCTGGAAGTCTGGAGTTCAAGAGGTAAGAGATATTGCTACAACTTTACAAAACTTTGGTTAGTCTACACCTGGATACTGTAAGCAGCTTTAAGATGGAGAGCCAAAGGGAGGAGTGATAAACCAATCATATCTATACTCCTAGATCCAGATTATAGAAATATAGTTGTGTTCATGGAACTTAAATTCAAAATATTGAGGGAAACTGAAGGTTAGAAAGAATGAATTATTACTATTAATTAGCATATCCAGAACCAAAGGGCATTGTCTAAAATTACACTCTCACCTTTCAGAGTGAAGTTAGGAAGCATTTTCACATTACAGGGAGCTAAAAACTGACATGAATAACTGGGGCACTTGCTTACTATGCGAATTGTTGCAAATCTATTACAAATAACATAAAAGTTGGTCCTGACGAAGGGTCTCGGCCTGAAACGTCGACTGCGCCTCTTCCTATAGATGCTGCTTGGCCTGCTGCATTCACCAGCAACTTTGATGTAAGTTGCTTGAATTTCCAGTATCTGCAGAATTCCTGTTGTTTACAAATAACATAAAGTACAGATAGGCCTTACACAGATGTTTCAATGTGTGTATACAGTATGTTTATTAGTATATGTATATTTTTGTGTGTGGTCGTGTGCGACTATATCATTGTGTAGCAATATTAGGGTATATGCATATCAATTAATGCAGTATGAAAATTTCCTTCACTATTATTTAACTTGCATCATTGTTATTGTAGAATATTGCTGGAGTCAGTCAATTTATTTGAAGGACAATCTGTCAATCTGGTTTCATTAGTTACAGACCAAACTAATGTTCTTGCTGAGACCAATGTCATGACTTCTTTAGAATGTCTACCTCCCTTGCGGTTTCTTGTTGTCTTCAAAAGGAATTGTATGAGTATACAAACAAGTTCACTGTAGTGGTAAGGAACCAAGTCAGTGAGTGAAAATGGCTATTCAGCAAACAAATACTGCTGACAGTGCTCAAGAAGCTTTTGATGGACTGAGAAACTCAATAATAGGAAGAGAGCTTCTGATACACAGAATCCCCGGGCCAGTTTTGAAGTTCCACTCATTTGAAACTGAACTCACAGTTCAGTGACTGCCCTTGGTTTTTTCATGTGTTTTCCTAGGTAGAGAGTACAAGAGGGTTTGTGATGCTCTCCACGACAGGAGCATTTTAATGGCTTTGTGTTACAGAGGTTATTTTATGCTTTCATGTACTCATTCTGATTGCAATTTCATGTGCATCCTGTCACTCAGCCCTTCCCCTTTTTGTCCTTTACCAGATTATCAGTGCATCAGAGCCAGCAGATCGCCACTTCGCTAAAGCTTGTCATTTCACACTTTTGGTGCTTTGGTGCAAGTGTCACGGACTCATTTCACCATCTGATTCTTCAGTGATACTTGCTTCTGTACCTCTGTCAATATGATAATCGGCATGCAAGCTTGCATTCCTGGATTATAGCTCATATATTGAACCATCAACCATCAACCCTCAACCATCAGGCTCTTGAGCTAGATTTCACTCAACTTTACTCATGCTGGTCCGTGAGCCAGTAGGGTTGCTCGGTATCATCTGAGGGGAATAATGCTCATACCTTTGGCAAGGTATACATATCTAGAGTTAGAAAATATGTGATAGCATTGCACCAGTGGTAGCTTTATTACTTCAAATATACTTATATTTGTATACTTTTTGTATATATTCCATATTAACATCAGTACAGCAGAAAATGATTCCCCCCCCCAAAGGTAAAAAACCTCATTTGGAGAGATTTCTGGAGTCTTATCAATGTCACGATAGTTTCCATATTGTTGTATCAAATTAAAGCAATCGTAAGCTTTTGTCATAGCATATAGAATTACAGTACAATTATTCAAATGTGGGGTTCCACACGGCCATAACCTAGGCCCCATTTGGTTGTAAAATGAATATATTTAATCAAAGACTGCTTTCCATACTTTGTTTTCCATACTTTCATAACCTATTAATAATCATAATAATTTTCCAAGTCTTCTACGTTTTCCACATCTTCATCTGAATTTTCCACACTCTCTGAGGTGGATGCCTGGTTCTCACAGTCTGCCAGTCTACACATGTCAGTACACCTGAGGCCATTTGCAATACACATACATCTTGGGAGTGAACATTTTTTTGGACAGTTACAGGCCAGTAGATCCAGGACGGCATCAGGTGCTGGCTGGCCTTCCATCCAGTGCACCACCAACTGTTCAGCTTCCTCTTCTCTCTCCATCTTCCACCCTCTGCCAACAGGGCTTGGCACTTGTGGGTCCTTCTCCAAACATCTTCTCCATATACCAGACTGGTAGTTGGCTCACTGTGCATGTTCTGTTAAGCAGTCCTTGCATGGTGGGAGTTGATGACTTTCGATTTCACCTTTTTTGGCATAGGAGAGGTGATACCTGAGCTCATTGACCTTGGTGGTCGACGCTTTTGGGGCATACGAGAGACATGTAAATGCCTCCAGTTTGTCCATCAGTTCTGGGGAGAGGTCCCATTCCTGACCCAACTCTAAGAATGTGTCCTGAGTTTCCCTGTTGCTGGTCAGGAGTTTTAGGGCACTTGTCTTCCCTTTGCCCACAAAAGAGCTTACAGTGTCACATTCTGTATATGTGTGCAACCCGATGAGAGCTCTACAAACCTCTATGTCAACAGTGGCAGCAACCTTCCTGATGTCTACAAACCTTGTATGGGTTCTAGTGCCACACTTCTGGAACAATGGGGCCTCAATCTTGTCACAAAATGCTAAAGACATGATAGAGACACCTGTGCCTTCTGAGCAAATCACTACAGATTGGTACCCCTGTCTTGTGGCATGGGCAGCATGGAGAAGTAGGCGGCCAGCTACTTCTTCTTGTTGACACTGAAGAGCTGACACCTCTTCACTGTCTTGAGATGTGATTCTGTAACATTTGTCATTCACAGCTGCATACAGAATCTTCTCCTGTAGCTTTGCTCTGTAATCCGTCTTCCTCCATTCATGGACTATGAAGCTAATGAGACTATTTTTGTCACTGACTTTGGTCAGGAAGCTCCTCCACTGCCTCACCATCTGTGTGCCTGTGATACCTTGCAACTCATGACCAGTCTGTTCACCCCATGGAGATCTTTCACTATTCTTGATAGAGTTCTCCCTGTATGTTGAAAACAACATCTGTTCTGCTACTCTGACTGCCTTCCCTCAGAGCCATACTCAGAATTGTTGTGGCAACATCTCTGAAAGTAACTTGATCACCTTTCACTCTTTGAACCAAGTTCATTCCATCAACCACTGTAGCAGAGTTTCCTGGGAGTTGCTCTTTTACTGCTACATTTTTCTGCAAGGTTGTGGCTAAAGTAGCTTTATTTGTCTTTCTCAGCAATCCTTCTGGTGTGAACAGGGCCCAGGGCAATGGTCCAAGGGGATGAGAAAGGATATCCTCCATACATAGATTGTGCCCTTGTGCCATCACTATGATGCGTCCAAACAAAGACGTGTCTGCTTTCAAGATGATCACCCTCCCATTTGATTTCACTTCTCTCTTCTTACACATATCACTGAATGTTTTCAGCTTGTTGGTTTTCATTGGGTCATGGAATTTCTTTGCTGGTGGGTCTTCCTCTAGTCTCTCATCCTTGAAGGTTGCATAGCATTGCTCACCAATTTCATATGCCTTCATCAGGTCGGAGGCAATGTCCTTGGTGGCTGCCTTTGCCGTAGAGATGCTAATGAGGTCCCGGTTCTCTAGGTTGACCCATTCATGTATGAAGCTAACCACTGCTGAAACTACTTCCTCATCTTTCTGGATTCTTGGCCGCTGTAGCTCTGCATGACAAAGCTCTGATTCGTTGCCTTGGACCATCTCCCTTAGCTGTCCCAGGAATGCACTGTGGTGCTCAGCTGTTATGTGGTAACGTTTGATAGCTCCAGCATTCAGGCTGAACCGTGATGTGCCTCCAGGAGTCTGTGTGTCTTTGTTCGCTGTGGCTTCAATAGCCTGGTCCACAGGGATCTGCCCAAAAGGGTTATTACTTGACAGCTGCACTGAGAATAGGCCTGTCTTGAAGGCCTCATACACAGAAAGTTCCTTTTCTGGGAAGGTCATCATCTGAGAAAAGTAAGGGGACAGGTACCTGGCATAATTCATCTTATCATAGGCAAAGCACCATGGGATCATAGTTCTTACAGCATGAAGGTCTCCCTCACAGAAAGTTACCACCACTGCAATGCTATCACATATTTTCTAGCACTAGGGGTGTATACCTTGCCAAAAATTAATATAAGAATTATTCCCCCCCCCCCCGGTGGTACCGGTGGCCCAAATTTGGGGTCCTGGCTCACGGACTAAGCCATCACTGTACTGTTCCCACTGAATGACACTCACTTTCAAGGAATCTTCACCTCATGTTATTGATACTTATTGCCTATTTATTATTATTATTATTATTATTATTGCAGTTTATTTTTTCTCAGCTCAAGCTGGTAAAACCTGATTGGTATAGCCAATCACTCATTTCTCAATTATAAGTAATTTACGGACTATTGTAGAGGTGTTTAGTATTGTGACTTTCTGAGATTTACATAGATATTGGTGTGTAGCCCAAATTGTTTAATGCTATTGAGTAGTAACTTTGCAATGATACCAGTTGTAGACATTACTATTGGGACAATGTATACCTTGTTCATGCTCCAAACTCTTTCAATTCAGCATGGGGAACCATTTGGAACTCCTTATTAAAATCCATATACACTGGATCTATCACTCTATCTCAATTTGTTTTGCCACTTTCTCATAAACATCAATCATGCTTGTGAGGCACTACCTGCCCCTCACAAGGCCATGCAGACCATCCAGAATTAGACCATCCTTGTCCAAATGCTCATAAATCCTGTCTTTTCTTTAAGAATCCTCTCCCAATAGTCTGTTTCCACTGATGTAGGACTTAATGGTCTATAATTCCCAGGGCTAACTCTATTAATGATTCAGACAGCTTCACCAGCAGTAGCTGATTCTAATTCTCATTTATTGTCAAGCTATTTAGTCATGGACACCATTACACTTTAGTATGAATCCTAATCTTTTTGGTGGTAAGATGGCGGCATGCTTGGATGCAGTGGCTTCTATGGGGCCAACCAAAAGTATTAGTAGCTTTTTTAAATGTCTTTTTTACGATTGCAGCACACTTCCGAAAATTTAGAACTTCACGTACTGCAGGTCTACCCCGTTAGTGAGGTGCTCATTGGTGAAGGAGCTGGGGAGACTGGATGGTGCAGAATGTGTTGTTGCCTTCTACAGAGAGGAGGTGTGCAGTCTACCAGTGAGTGATTGTCTTGGTCATTTTTCTTATGATTGCAAGAGCCTGTTAGACATTTGTAATGTGGAATGGTTCAAGTCCAGTGGTGGGGCTGACGGCGAGGGGGTTTGCACGACCTTGGTTGTAGTGCAGACTAGGCCTCATGCGATGGTGTCACCTGTTTGCAGCCACCCAGGAGGGAGACACCGGAGTCAGTGCCTGGAGGCAGTGTGGCGCAGCGTCGGTGCTGCCCTTCAGTGTTCGCTCAGTGGAAGACAAGCTGGATTGCGTTCATCTGCAGAATGCTGTAGGCTTGCTCTTGCCGACGTTTATGGACTCAGGAGTTGGGCTTTATATTTTTTCTGTGACAGTATGTTTACTGCTATATGTGCCTTGTGCTGTGACTGTTGGCAGAATTAGTAGAAAGAGAAAGTAGAGTTAATGCTTTGTCAGTGTTTCCAAAATGTTCTGCTTCTTTTTCTATTTCCATTTATCCCTACTATTGTGTGAATGGCCAGACGAAGCTTTTGGTTTGAGATTAATCAAAAATCATCACTTAAAACTGTCCGCTGTTGGTCTGACCAATCGGTGTCCATGCTGGAGGACTGTTTTGATGACGTTGACTGGAAGGTCTTCCATGATGAGGATGTCTCCAAGTTCACAGATGGAGTCATGTGCTTCATCCGGAAGTGAATCAATGACGTTGTCCCCCAGAAGTCAGTTAGGATCTTCCCAAACCAGAAACCTTGGATCAATAGTTCTGTGCAAGCAGCACCTACCGCACAACACAGAGCTTACACTGCCGGCAATCAGGTAGAGCTCAAGAAAAGCAGCTACGTTTTGAGCAAAGCTATCAAGGCTGCAAAACAACAATACAGGGACAAGATTGAGTCAAGATTTACAACAAATAACACATGTGACTTGTGACGAGGTCTGCATACCATCGCACACTTCAAAGCCAAACGTAGTCGAGCCACCAACATCGCGGACTCTCTCCCAGATGAGCTCAATCGCTTTTACGCTCGGTTCAATGTTGCTAACTCTGAGCCTCCAAGGAAAGCCACCTCTACAACCTGCAATCTGGTCATCTCTGAGGCTGAGGTATGTAGATGTTTCCAACAAGCGGACAGACGCAAGGCTGCGGGACCGGATGGCATCCCAGGGTGAGTACTCAGGATGTGCGCAGCACAACTGACAGGTGTGTTTACTGACAGTTTTAACCTCTCCCTCTCCCAGTGTAGAGTGCCCTTTTGCTTATCCACCATTGTCTCTATACCAAAAAAGACCAAGTAACATTGCTGAACGACTGGTGTCCTGTCGCACTCACCTCAATAATAAGCAAATGCTTTGAGAGGCTGGTGAAGGATTACATCTGCAACTTGCTACCACCCACACTGGACCCTCTGCAATTCACCTACCGACACAACCTATCGACAGATGTCGCAATAGCCACTGCTCTACATACCATCCTTACACATCTGGAGAAGAAGAACGTTTATGTGAGAATGCTGTTCTTGGACTGCAGTTTAGCTTTCAACATCGTAATTCCATCCAGACTTGACAAGAAGCTCAGAGACCTCGGTCTTGACCCTGCCTTGTGCAGCTGGATCCTGGACTTCCTGTCAGATCACTGGCAGGTGGTAAGAGTGGGCTCCCTCACCTTCACCTCTCTGACTCTCGATACAGGAGCCCCTCAGAACTGTGTCCTAAGCCCTCTTCTTTACTCTCTGTATACCCATGACTGTGTCACCATCCACATCTCCAATCTGCTAATTAAATTTGCAAATGATACTACATTGATTGGCCTAATCTCAAATAATAATGAGGCAGCCTACAGAGAGGGAGTCATTGCCTTGACACAGTGGTGTCAAGAAAACAACCTCTCCTTCAATGTCGCAAAAACAAAGGATCTGGTTGTGGACTACAGGAGGAACAGAGACAGGCTAACCCCATTGACATCAATGGATCTGAGGTTGAGAGGGTGAACAGCTTTAAGTTTCTCAGTATACACATCACCAAGGACCTCACTTGGTCTGCACATACCGACTACGTGGTGAAAAAAGCACAACAGCACTTCTTTCACCTCAAATGGTTGAAGAAGTTTGGCATGAGTCCCCAGATCTTCAGAACTTTCTACAGGGGCACAATTGAGAGCATCCTGACTGGCTGCATCACTGCCTGGTATGGGAACTGTACTTCCCTTAATCGCAGGACTCTCCAGAGAGTGGTGTGGACAGCCCAGCGCATCTGTCGTTGTGAACTTCCCATGATTCAGGACATTTACAAAGACAGGTGTGTAAAAAGGGCCCATAGGATCATTGGGGACCCGAGTCACCCTAACCACAATCTATTCCAGCAGCTACCATCCAGGAAGCAGTACTGCAGCATAAAAACCAGGACCAACAGGCTCTGGGACAGCTTCTTCCATCAAGCCGTCAGACTGATAAACTCACACTGATTTGAGTGTATTTCTATGTTACATTGACTGTTCTATTTATTATAAATTACTATGATTGCACATTGCACATTTAGATGGAGACATAATGTGAAGATTTTTACTCCTCATGTATGTAAAGGATGTAAGAAATAAAGTCAATTCAATTCAATTCAGTCATAGAACTATGTAACATGAAAATTAGGCCCTTCTGTTGAACTTGTCGTTGCTGATGATG
The DNA here is from genome assembly GCF_963921235.1 of Mobula hypostoma. Classification (NCBI taxonomy): domain Eukaryota; kingdom Metazoa; phylum Chordata; class Chondrichthyes; order Myliobatiformes; family Myliobatidae; genus Mobula; species Mobula hypostoma. The sequence goes on from NC_086128.1 coordinate 50,495,921, forward strand.
CTGCCTAACTGAGTTAGTCCCATTTGTCCATGTTCGGCCAGGCAAGAGGGACTAGCTCAGTTAGGCAAACTTGGTTTACCATGCTGTATGGCTCTATGACTATGATTTGACCTCATAGCAAAGACTTTGTCTTCTTGTTCAAACAATAGTAGAGATATATGGAAATAAAAAAAGCAGAAAATGTTAGAGACGCACAAAACATTAACCTTGCTTCTCTTTCCTCTGATACAGCATGACCTATTGGGCATTTCCATTTTTTTTGTTTTTATTTCAGGTTTACAGCATCTGCAGTTTTATTTTCAGTGGCGAAACATTGGCCAAATCCCTTAGTTAAACCTGTTTCTTTGCTGTCACCGTCATAGGCCGTTCCATAAAGTCCACATTCCGGTTCACAGTCCGGTCCGTGGACTCTGGACTCTGGGTCTTCCAGCTGTCCCTTGTTTCAGTTGGGCTTAATCATAGGCACCTGATGCTCGTCTTGGGGCTGGGAATATAAGTGGCCCTGGGATTGAGTTGGGGTTGTTGTGGTTGTGGAACTTGTTGAGGGAAAGAGCATGGGGAAGGAGTGGATTGTGTGGGTCTGGTAATGGTGGACAAGGTGAGGGGAGTTGAGGGAAAGAGAGTGGAGAATGAGTGGGATAGGTATTTGGGATCAGAGGTAGGCAGCTGGGGAGAAATGGATTATTGTGAAGGGAGAAATAAAGGGAATGAGGAGATAGTGAGGGGATGGATGGATGATTGAAAACTGAGACAAAAGGAGTAAAAGAATAAGAAATGACAGTGGAGAGAGCTCTGAAAGTGAGGAAGATGAACAAATTCAGAGACAAGGTGTTATAATTAGGTTTAATGAGAAGACTCAAGTACATATGAAGAAAATTAACCCATTTGTGCTAATAACAACTCTGGCAAATAAGATAGGGGAAATAGTATTGGCAAAAGTCCTTAATGATGGCAACCTATTGGTAAGATGTGTGAATGAGGAACAACTTGAGAAAGCACTCAAGCTAAAAGAGATAGGAAAATGCAAGGTGGAATTCACAGGGAGGGTGGGAGCATGAAACGGTGGTTGTAAAGGAGTGATCACTGGGGTACCAATGAGTATAAATATGGAGGAGTTAAAGAGGAAAATCAAAGGAGGAAAAGTAATGAATGTTCAAAGACTGAAAACAACAAAGGAGGGAATGAAAAAGGAAAGTGAATCAGTATTGATTGAATTTGCGGAAGAAAGTGCCAAGGAAGGTGTTCCTGGGTTTTATGAGCTACCCAGTAAGGGTGTATGTGCCAAAGCCATTGAGGTGCTATAATTGTCAAAGGTTTGGACACATAGCTAAAAACTGTAAAAGGCAGAGGAGAAGTGCTAGATGTGGGGGTGATCATGAATATGGAAAGTGCGGAACAGGAGTGCAACCAAAATGCTGCAATTGTGGAGGAGCTCATAATGTGGCATATAGTGGGTGTGAGGTTATGAGATGGGAGAATAAAGTTCAAGAAATAAGAGTGAAAAGAAAGATCACTTATGCAAGAGCTGTAAGAATGTCAAGAGAACAGAATAATGCTCCAAATGAACAGGGAGCAATAGGGATGTGAGAGAAGCAACAAAGAACAAATGACAGGATTTATGTAGACAAAAAGGCTCTAGTAACATTCATTGCAGAAGTGATTAATAGTACTGCTGAGGTAAAGTCAAAAAGTGACAAAATTCACCTGGTGGTCAAAGCAACAGTGAACCATTTAGGGTTAGTAGGACTGACATGGGAAGAAGTGAGGGAGAACCTCACTAATCAGTCAAGCCAGGAAGTGTCATGGGTTGGTTAATACTAATTATGGTGATTCTTTTGCAATAGAATGCAAGGAGCTTACTGGCCGATAGCCAGGAATTCAAGCACTTTATTAAAGAAATGGTTGTAAAACCGGATGTAGTGTGTATTCAGGAAACTTGGTTGAAACCAACTTTAGACTTTGTGGTACATGGGTATACAATGATAAGGAAAGATAGAAATCTAGGGGGAGGAGGGGGTTGTGCTATGTTAATCAAACAAGCTATACTATAAAGGGTACTGGAAAAAGGAGATGATCAGGAATACATAGTGGTGGAAGTGTGGGAGGGTGTGGTTATAATTAACTACTACAATTCATGTAAAAGGTTGGATTTGGACAACCTATTAAGGATACAAGGACAAAACAGACATAAAGTAGTGTGGTGTGCAGATTTCAATGCTCACAGCACAATATGGGGGGGATCCGAGTACACATTCAAGCGGAAAGGTAACTGAAGATTTGATGGAAGAAAGGGATTTGGTGTGTATGAATGATGGCAGAGGAACAAGGATAGATATAACAACAGGAACTGAGTCAGTATTAGGTATTAACGTTAGTGTCTAATACCTTGGCTACCATTAGTAACTGGGGAGTTTGGACTGCTTCAACAGTAGGCAGTGATCACTACCCAGTTTTATGTTCAGTGGGTGAAAGAGTTGAAGTAAGACCTGGCGGTGGAATCCCAAAGTGGGTGTTTGGAAAAGCAGATTCGGGTAAGTTCCAGAAGTTGAGTGCAGAAGCATTGACAAAGATTGACATTTCTGGAAATATAGATGAGTTAAACAGTCAGGTGACTTCAGCAATTATTGTGGCAGCAGAAGGATCTATACCCAGAGTAAAAATAGGATGAATAGAAAACTGGTACCATGGTGTCAGGCTGTAAAAAAACAGAAATAGCGCATTCAGGCTAGTTAAAAAACCCATAATATGCAGTATTTGATTCAATATAAGAAGGCACAGGCAGTGGTGAGAAGAACTATACGTCAAGCTAAAAGGGCAAGTTGGAGGAGTTTTTGCAACAAAATAGGAAGAACAACACCTATGGGAGAGGTATGGGGAATGATTAAGAGGATGAGGGAAGATAGAAGGGAATGGGAATATCCAGTAATGATATCTGAGGAGGAAACAGCAGACTCCAGTAGGGATAAGGCTGAGATCATGGCCAAGTCATTTGTACAGATACACAGTTCAGAAAATTTGTCTGAAGAAGGGAGAAGGAGAAGGGAAAAAACAATGAGTCAACACCCAGGTGTGTTAAACAGGAGGGAAGAAACAGTTGATATAATTGATGATCCATTTACGTTGGCAGAAATGGTGAGAGCAATAAAGAGATCGAGACCAACATCCCCAGGGAAAGATCTGATATGCTATGTTATGCTAAAAAAATCCAGGAGAAGGCGTGCTCTTGAAGTTGCTGCATTTTTATAACAGAGTGTGGGAGGAGGGAAGATTACCAAGTGCATGGAAAGCAGCAGTAGTAATTCCAATAAGGAAACCTGGCAAGGATCTGTCAAAGCCCACTAGCTACAGACCAATAGCATTAACATCAAATATATGTAAGATAATAGAAAGGATAATAACAGAAAGGTTATCGTATGAGCTTGAGAAGAGGGGAATGCTGGCAAGTTATCAGAGTGGTTTTAGGAAGGGAAGGAATTCCATGGACTTGGTGATAAGGTTAGAGACTGAAATAAGAAAGGCCCAGGCAAATAAAGAATCAGTAGTTGCAGTGTTTTTTGACATTGAAAAAGCCTATGATATGATGTGGAAGGAAGGATTATTAATTAAACTGCACAAGATGGGGGTTGGTGGGAGAGTTTTTAATTGGATTAAAGATTTTTTGTTTGGTAGAAAAATTCAAGTTCAGATTGGATCAGAATGATCAAAACAGTACATAGTGGGAAATGGCACACCTCAAGGCAGTGTGATTAGCCCATTACTTTTCATCATTATGATCAATGTCTGCACAAAGGTACCAGTGGATATAGGTAGGTCACTGTTTGCGGATGATGGGGCCTTGTGGAAAAGAGACAAGAACATGGAGCATATAGTCAGGAAACTACAAGAAGCAATTGATGAAGTGGTGGAGTGGGGTTATGATTGGGGATGTAGATTTTCAGTAGAAAAAAACTCAAACTGTATTTTTCACCAGGAAAAGAATTGAGGTAGGGAAGAAGTTAAGGATGTATGGGATTAAATTAGAAAGGGTTGGATCATTTAAATTTCTGAGAGTTATATTTGATTCACGATTAACATGGGCAGACCATATCAGGAAAGTTGAAGAGAAATGTAAAAAAGTAATAAATGTGATGAGATGTTTGACTGGTAGGGAATGGGGAGCAAGTTGTTCAGCGTTGAAGAGAATGTATGTGGCTTTAAAAACGCAAACAACAGGAATTCTGCAGATGCTGGAAATTCAAGCAACACACATCAAAGTTGCTGGTGAATGCAGCAGTCCAGGCAGCATCTCTAGGAAGAGGTACAGTCGACGTTTCAGGCCGAGACCCTTCGTCAGGACTAACTGAAGGAAGAGTTAGTAAGAGATCTGAAAGTGGACGGGGGAGGGGGAGGGGGAGATCCAAAATGATAGGAGAAGACAGGAGGGGGAGGGATGGAGCCAAGAGCTGGACAGGTGATTGGCAAAGGGGATATGAGAGGATCATGGGACAGGATGTCCTTGCCCATATATCCCCCTTGCCCATCCTCTGGGTTCCCCCCTCCTTGTCTTTCTCCCTGGACCTCTTGTCCCATGATCCTCTCATATCCCCTTTGCCAATCACCCGTCCAGCTCTTGGCTCCATCCCTCCCCCTCCTGTCTTCTCCTATCATTTTGGATCTCCCCCTCCCCCTCCCCCTCCCACTTTCAGATCTCTTACTAACTCTTCTTTCAGTTAGTCCTGACGAAGGGTCTCGGCCTGAAACGTCGACTGTACCTCTTCCTAGAGATGCTGCCTGGCCTGCTGCGTTCGCCAGCAACTTTGATGTGTGTTGTATGTGGCTTTAGTGAGATTTGTGTTGGACTATGGAAATATAGCATATGGATCAGCAGCTAGGTCTCTTATAAGGAAACTGGATGTGATTCAGGCTCAGGCTTTGAGAGTGTGCAGTGGGGTTTTTAAGACATCACCAGTGTCAGCCTTACAGGTAGAAATGGGAGTAATGCCTTTGGAACTAAGAAGGATACAATCGATAGCAAACTACTGGACTAAATTGCAGGGGCACAATGATTCTCACCCTGCTAAAGGAGTGTTGTAGGAGTCCTGGGAAAATGGGAGGTTTCAGAGGGATACCTTTAGTCAGGTAGGGAATGATATTGCTAAAGAATGTGGAGTGTTTGATCTGAGGATACGTCCTTCGGTAGTTTATCCGGTTGTAGCTCCATGGAAGCTTGTATGGCCTGACAGACTAGCATTTGTTAGAGGTAAAAAGGAGAGGAAAATATAAAACCGATTTGATAAGTGCATTTAACTGTCATGTGATGGAAAAGTATAGTGATTATACTCAGATTTATACGGATGGTGCTAAGGAACCTGAAACAGGAGTGACAGGGTTCGGGGTGGCTATACCAGCAAAAGAAGTTGGAATCAGCAGAAGAACATCTCATAAGTTAGGGGTGTATACAGTGGAGATACTGGCAGTGTTGGTTGCGTTGCAATAGGTGGAGAAAGCTAGACAAGTCAAAGGGTTGATATGCTTAGATTCATCCTCAGTTCTAGCAAGTTTAGGGTCTTTTCACTCAAACAGTTGGCAAGATGTACTTTATGAAGTCCTTCAGTCAGTCACAAGAATTGCAAATCAGGGAGATCAGGTAAAATTTCTGAGTTCCAGCGCATGTAGGGGTGAAGGAGAATGAGAGGGTGGATGAGTTGGCAAAGAGAGTGTTAAAGAAAGAAAATACAGAAATGCACATTAGTATCTGTAAAGCAGAGGTTAAGTGTGTAATCTGGGGAAAAAAATCAACCAAATGTGGCAAGAAAGATGGGGCAGGGAGGGAAAGAGAGGCATTTATATCAAATACAAAAGAGTGTTGCAGTTAATAGGGTAGGTAGTGGAAACAGAAGAGAGGAGACTGTGTGGACTAGGTTAAGGCTGGGGCACTGTGCATTAAACAAAACATTGAAAATGATAGGGAAACACTAGACAGGATTGTGTGAGGAATGTCAGGAAGAGGAGTCAGTAGAACATGTAGTTCTGAGTTGCAGAAAGTATGGGTTACAGAGAGAGATGATGAGAATTAAACTAAGGGAATTGGGGGTGCAGGAATTCATATTAAAAGAGTTGCTGGGCATGGGTGAGAGAGCACATGTTAGGGTATTTTTAGCTTTCTTAAGGGGTACAGGGTTTTTTAAATAAGATATGACGGACAAGCAGGAATAGGTTACTAGGATGGCTAAAGATGGGAGGATAAAGTGTAAGTTATGGTATGTGTGCGTGATTGGGTGAAGGGATCTAGAATGTAAGTCTATTGCACACTGTGGAGCAGAAAGTGGCGTTAATGCACCATCAAGCTGGGTGCCAACTGCCATAAAACAAGACGAAGAAGAAGAGAAGTGTGGGTGTTGGTTCGTCTCATCAGTATCCCCTTGGAGCAACCTGCCAGTGGAAGGCTAGAGCAGCCATTTGTGATCTCTAGGCCTGGTTGGAGGACCACTGCTTCATGGAGCCTTGTTGTCTCTAGTCGGAGCAGTCTTCGGGGTATGGATTCGGCTGCTTCTGGGGCCAACTGAGTGGCCGTCTGCCACTCCAAGCTGCTTCCGTGACCAGCCAAGGTTGCTGGCCACCCCTAGACTCAGAGCCACCCCAGATTGAGCTCCCTTCCTGTCCTAGCCTCCATGGGGTAAATCAGGCTGTTTTTGCCGTTATCCTGCAGTTGGACCTGTCCCTTCCCGTCCTTGCCTCCCTGGGGTAAGTCAGGCCATCCTTGCTGTTACCCTGCGGTTGGATCTGTCCTTTCCCGTCCTTGCCTCCGTTGGGTAAGCCAGGCTGTCTTTGCCGTCACCCTGAGGCTGGACTGTTCCCTTCCCTTTTCCATCTGAATCCCTGACAGTTTCTTCGGCGGTTTACTTCAGCAGTCAGCCTGGTCCCGCATCCTAGTAAGCATCCCGGCCCAACATCCAAGGAAGGGGCCCAGCCCTGTGTCCTAGAAAGGGTCCCAGCCCTGCGTTCCAAGAAGGAGTACCTCGTCCTGCCCAGGAAAGCCTCGAAGAACCCGGGGTTCGAGCCCAAGTCAAGACTCAGGTTCTGGGTCCTTATCCAGTCTCTGGCTCGGAGTCCAAACCCAGGCTCCTAGTTCCCAGTTCCTCGTCCTGGTCCCTCTTTCCTAGCCCAAGTCAGTGTTCCTGTCCCAGCTCCTAGTCTGTGTCCAGTCCCATCCCTCACTCTAGTCCAGTCCAGTTCCCAGTACTTCACTGTCTGTGTCTTGCATTTGGGTCCGCTCCCAGTGCTCCCTTATGACAGAACGAACCAGCCATACATGGACCCAGCAACGCAGACACTGTCGTCTAACTCTTGTCATCCTGGGTTCCCTCCTGATTGAATACCACCACCTGCCTGCCTGGGTTGTTCGGTCGCCCGGATGCTCCCATGGGGGGGGGGGTGGGGGGTGGGGGTGGTACTGTCATGGTCCGGTCTGTGAAGTCCGCATTCCGGTTCATGGTCCAGTCCGTGGACTCTGGACTCCGGGTCTTCCAGTTGTCCCTTGTTTCAGTTGGGCTTAATCATAGGCACCTGATACTTGGGGCTGGGAATATAAGTGGCCCTGGGATCGAGTGGGGGTGCTGGTTTGTCTTGTCAGTATCCCCTTGGAACAACCTGCTGTTGGAAGGCTAGAGCAGCCATTTGTGATCTCTAGGCCTGGTTGGAGGATACTGCTTCATGGAGCCTTGTTGTCTCTTGTTGGAGCAGTTATTGTGGTATGGATTTGGCTGTTTCTGGGGCCAGCATAGGTTGCTGGCTGCCCTGAGACTTGAAGCCACCCTAGATTGAGCTCCCTTCCTGTCCTAGCCTCCATGGGGTAAGTCAGGCCATCTTTCCTGTTACCCTGCAGTTGGACCTGTCCCTTCCTGTCCTTGCCTCTGTTGGGTAAGCCAGCCTGTCTTTGCCGTTACTCTGAGGCTGGACTGTTCCCTTCCCCTCTCCATATGGACCCTTGACAGTTTCCTCGGTGGTTTTCCTTGGCAGTCAATCTAGTCCTGCATCCTAGTAAGCATCTTGGCCTGGCGTCCAAGGAAGGGACCCAGCCCCTGTGGTCCAAGGAGTGCCTCGTCCTGCCCTCGCCTAATTCTGGAGTCTGAGCCTGAGTCAAGATCCAGGTTCTGGTCCCTTGCCCAGTCTCTGGCTCGGAGTCCATACCCAAGCCTCGTCTAGTCCTGTAGCCAAGCCTTGAAGAACCCAAGCCATGTCAGTCCTGTACCCACGTCATGTCTGAGCCCAAGTCAAGACCCAGGTTCTGGGTCCTTGTCCAGTCTCTGGCTCGGAGTCTAAACCCAGGCTCCCAGTTCCTCGTCCTGGTCCCTCTTTCCTAGCCCAAGTCTGTGTTCCTGTCCCAGCTCCTAGTCTGTGTCCAGTCCTGTCCCTCACTCTAGTCCAGTCCAATTCCCAGTACTTCAGTGTCTGTGTCTTGCATTTAGGTCTGCTCCCAGTGCTCCCTTATCACAGTCTTGCTTATAAAACAACTCCCCCACTCAAACTAACTAAATAACTGCTTGAAAGGCTCAGCAGGCCAAGCAGCATGAGTGGGGGAAGAAATTAAAGATGAACAAGATCATCACATGGAGGGATGAGAGAGGGGAACACTGAGAAAGGAAGGCATTGAAAGAGGAAATATCTGATGAATAGGTGGCTTTGTGTTTAAAATGATGAAATGATAGTGTTGCTTCCAGAGGTAACATATAAAATGCTGGAGGAACTGAATGGATCAGGCAGCATCTATGGAGGAAAATGGATAGTTGGCATGTCTGGTCAAAACCCTTCATCTAGATGTGGGAAAACTTTTTAATAAAGGGAATAACTTGAAAAGACTTCACACTTGAGTAGCAAAATGAAGACACAAGGTAGATGCAGGAATCCAAGAAACACTTCAAAGTGGGCACATCTTGAAGAGATTGTAGTGGAGTAACAGAATACAGAGCTGAATCAAAGATATGTTGTAGAGCAGAAGATTCACTTTCATATCATTGTCACTATCCCTCAGAAAAATGTACTGACTTTGGAAGAGCTTTAGGGTCTTTGAGGAATTTGTTAAACTTGTGATCAGGTGCTAGCTCTATTCTGGTTACGTTAGGTTATAAACGCCTCAAAGTCATCAGCTGCGCCAAGCTGTGAAGACAGAGGGCAGCAGCGAGCTTCAGTGTGAAAGCAGGAAGTTTCGGAGCGACTCGGCTGGCTGATGTTGCACGGTCACAAGGACCGGGAAGATGTGCTACTTCTAGGTGAACTTCTCTTGACATCATCATTGCCATCACCCGTGGATCTGCTTTACTCACAATTTGATTGTGACTACTCTGGCGTGGCAATTAGCCCGAATTTCGCCGCAAGGAACAAAGAGATAATAGATAGCGCGCGCGCGCGAGTGAGAGAGAAGTCGAGAGCTCTGGACGGGGAAAAGTGGAGCCAATGTTTACATGGGTTTCTTGCTGGGAACAGCGGCTCTGCTCCGACGGGACAAAAGTGCAGTGAACTTGGGGGATATTGGCAAACTTAGCCAATGGATCGACATCCAACCTTGATGGCTATGTGGCTGCAGTTGGAGTTGTGTGTTATCAGCATACTGTTTACCAAAGGCAAGTAGTGTTACTGTCAAATATCAACCGGAATAACATTACCTTGTAGGGAACAAACTTGGGGGCAAATAAGGGAATCAACTTTTATAATCTTTAGAGTTTAAAACGTTTACTTTGTAAGTTTCTGAATAGTTCTTATTTTATTTTTTTCCCAGATGTTTGTAATTTTTAATCGAAATTACAACAAGACTGACCGTGGGAAGAGAATTCACGTTGTTTAGGCAAACAGTGCTTATTTCCCATATTGTGGAATCTCGTCTAACTCCACTTTTGCAAAGCTTTTTAGCTCCACTTCATCGTTGCCTGTATGAGGCTTGCGATGTATCTAGGGGTCCATTGATTAAGGACCAGAGGACGGAATGAGTTGTGACAGGGCTTCACAGTGGAAACTCGCTAATGAATGTTGAGTGAGTTTCCTGGAGTGTGTAGCCAAAGAGAGACGATTAGATTATTGACTAAGAGGAGCTTGGGCTGACACTAATTGAATGAGAATATTTGTCAAAGGTTCTTGGGGCAAATGAGAACAAAAGACGCTTTTCAAAATCGTGATGAAATACTTTATCCCCTTTTAAAAATGTTGTTCCAAGTACTGTTTTTCTATGATTTGTATCCATTCAAATTTAAAAATGAAATCCACCTCCTGAAACTTTCATAATTCAGTTTATTAACTTCAACCGATTCCAAAGGAGATTTGAAAAGTCCTAATTTGTTACAGATGAAAGCATGGGTAATTTACGCTTCTTCCAGTGACTCGGCTGTCAATGATCTGATGAAAGGGGTTGTTTAGGGGTCATTAATTGTTATAAACATTGTTTCAAGTTTACAAATCCTGTGGATAAAATTGGGTTGAAGACATTAATCGTTAATGTTTCCTACTTCGGCTGCTTCTACACGGAATCCTCTTTATAATCACCAATAACAGCCCAGCAATTACAGACTGCGACATTGGTGCACTAATGCGTAACACATTTATATGAAATTACTTTCTCTATATTAATGGGAACAGGAGTATGTTTATTTTTAAATAGCTCTGTTAAAATACCGAAGTAACTTCAGAGGAACTTGTTGAGCCTTTGAGAGCTAATAACACATAATGGAATCCTAATGTTAATAGTTAAGTAGTAAGTAATTATCCTCTGTAAACCCCCTTGCTGCGTAAGCAGGCTGCCCTCTATCTCTAAGTGCCTTCCTGCCCTATAACCTAAACCAAACCCTTGTACTCACTCTTCCAAAGGGTCCTTTTTTTTTAGATGTCACCAAGCCCTAAACCAACTAACAAAAAGGGTTGGCTATTCCTGCAGTCTTTTGGCTTCCATCCTCTTGAATTTTCTACTTCTTAAAGCTTACATCTCTCATGCAACATGTGATCGCCCCATTCCTTTGCGCTGGTGTCTGATCACACTCCTGTAAAGTGACATGAGCTGTTTCCATGTGTTGATGTGGGTAGCTGTGGTTGTTGTGCCACCACCTGTTACCACATATGAATTTGAGGCACAGACCACTTGTTGAAGATGATCAACTGGACTCTAAGGAAGCCAGATTTCCTTCCCAGAAAGGCATGAAGAAACCAGAGATGTTTTGAGATGCAATTCACCATTTTCTGGTTACTGTTACTGATAACAACTTTTAATATATTTTTATTTAATTGCTTGCATTTAAATGCCTCAGCTGCCACAGTAGCTACTCATCTCTTTGGATCGATTGTCTAGCCCCCTGGATGTCTGTTAACTAAAATAACTATGCACTAACTCCACCCTACTGTAAATTCCTGAAGCATTTCCATATCTTGTTTTCCCTCCCTCCGCACCCCCCCCCCAATACCTTGGGATAGGGTTGTTTAATTCAGAGCAACTTTAAAAAGGTGTGCACTATTTCAGCAAGACACAGCAGGTCATATTGTTGCCTCACACCTCCAGGGTCTTTGAACTGAAATGTTATTCCTGTTTCTTTCTTCACATTTTATTCAAAGGCTGTAAAAATACTACAGTTAGAGTTAAATTGGATTTCCTGATAAAAGATGATAATTAAATGACAATATTTCATTTCCAAGAAGTAGCTCAATACCTTGTGATGAGCACCTAACTCCCAACCTGAAAGCTGCTGAACCTGACTCCTTGAACTGTTAGGATTTCTGTACACTTTTGTTGTCTGGCAACTGTGAAAATGATAGTTTTGCTTTATAATAGCCCACAGTTTTCAGTTCCTGAAGCACACCACTAGTCTCTGACAGTACCACCTGTTTACCTCTGATCACAATTACCCTGCCTTTCTTCCCCACCTTGTCTGTTGTTCCATAAGTTTTCCATGATGGCTGGTAGAGCTGTGGTCTCACAGCTCCAGTGACTCATTTTCAATCTTGACCTTTGGTGCTGTCTGTGTAGAGTGTACCTATTCTCCCTGTGACATGGGTTCCCCTTCCCCCATGCTCTGCCTTCTTTCCATATTCCAAAGATACTGTAAGTGTTGGTACATTAATTGCTCCCTGCTTCTGGTGAATAGTAGAATGTGGAGGAAAAGGTGGAAAATAAAAATGAAATTAGTCTAGGATTTGTGTAAATCAGTGCTATAGTCAGTGTGAACTCAGAGGGTCGAAGGGTCTTACTCTAATTCACAAATGATGTTATTCCATATACAACTACATTACTACTGTTTCATATAAACTATATCTACAAGAGCTAGTTAGTGTGACCTGCATATGATTGACCTTAATGCTTGCAAGTTCTTATATTGTATTATTGTAATAGTACTTTTATGGATATACAAAATTATGAGGGGACTCGACAAGGCAGATAGTCAAAAACAGTTTTCCATTGTAAGGGTTATCAAAAACAAGAAGGCATAGGTTTTAGATGTGATGAAGTAGTCTTAAAGGGGATTTCATAATCAGAATTAGAATCAGGTTTGATATCACTGGCATACATAATGAAATATGTTACTTTGTGGCAGACAATACTTTACAATACTTGATTTAAAAACTATAAATTACCATAAGAGATATAAACTGTTTAAAAATACATTAAATAAGTCATGTGAAAAGAGAGTAAAGAAAAAAAAGTGAGGTAATGTTGACAGATACGTTGTCCATTGTCAGAAATCTGATGGCAGAGGGAAATGGGATGTTCCTGAACCATTGAGTGTGTCTCTTCGGGATCCTGTCACTCCTCCTTGATGGTAGCAATGAGAAGGAATGTCATTGGTAATGGAAGTCCTTAGTGATAGATGCCAACTTCTTTGGGGTGTTCTCGATGCTGAGGAAGTTAGTGCCTATGGTGGAGCTGGCAGAGTTTATAATTTTCGGCAGCTTTTTCTGATCCTGATCAATGTCAGGTGGTGATGCATCCAGTTAAAATGCTCTCCATGGTACATCTGTAGAAATTTGCGACTGGCTTTGGTGACAGACTAATTCTCCTCAAACTCCTAATGAAATATAGCCGCTGTCATGCCTTCTTTGTAGTTGTTGGGTCCAGGGGAAATCTTCAGAGATATTGACACCTAGAAATTTGAAACTGTTCACCCTTTCAACTGCAGATCCCTTGATAAGTACTACTGTGTGTTCCCTTGACCTCCCCTTCCTGAAGTCCACAATCTGTTTTTTGGCCTTACTAATGTTGAGAGTAAGGTTGTTCTTGCAACACCCCTCAAACAGCTGATCTAACTCACTCTTGTATGCCTCATCACCATCTGAAATCCTGCCAGCAATAGTTGCGTCATTGGCAAATTTATAGATGGTGTTTGACCTGTCACAGTTGTGGGTGTAGAGAGAGTAGAGCAGTGTCTAAGCACACATCCCTGAGTTGTGCCAGTGTTGATTGTCAGCGAGGAGGAGATGTTACTTCTGATCCACACACACTGGTCTCCTGGTGAGGAAGTCAAGGTTGCAGTTGCAGAGGGAGGTACAGAGGCTTAGGTTTTAAGACACAAGACATAGGAGCAGAATTAGGCCATTCAGCCCATTGAGTCTGCTGCACCGTTCCATCATGGCCGATCCCAGATTCCACTCAACCCCATACACCTGCCTTCTCTCCATATTGATTGATGCCCTGACTGATCAGGAATCTATCAACTTCCGCCTTAAATATACCCACTGACTTGGCCTCCACCACAGTTTGTGGCAGAGCATTCCATAGTTTCACTACTCTCTGGCTAAAAAAATTATTCCTTGCCTCTGTCCTAAAAGGTCACCCCTTGATTTTGAGGCTGTGCCCTCTAGTTCTGGACACCATACCATAGGAAATATCCTCTCCACATCCACCCTATCTAGTCCTTTCAACATTCGGTAGGTTTCAATGACATATCCCCACATTCTTCTAAATTCCAGTGAATATAGGGCCGAAGCAGCCAAATGCTACTCATATGTTAACCCTTTCATTCCCAGAATCATCCTTGTGAACCTCCTCTGGACTCTCTCCATTGACAATACGACCTTTCAGAGATGTGGGGCCCAAAACTTTTGACAATACTCCAAGTGTGGCCTGATTAGTGTCTTATAAAGGATCAGCATTATCTCCTTGCTTTTATATTCTATCCCCATTGAAATAAATGACAACATTTACTTTCTTTACCACAGACTCAACCCGTAAATTAACCTTGTGGGAGTCTTGTATGATTCCTAAGTCCCTCTGCACATCCAATGTTTGAACCTTCTCCCCATTTAGATAATAGTCTGCACTACTGTTCCTTTTACCAAAATGCATTATCATACATTTTCCAACACTGTATTCCATCTGCCACCTTTTGCCCATTCTTCCAATTTATCTAAGTCCTGCTGAAATCATATTGCTTCTTCAGCACGATCTACCCCTTCACCTGTCTTTGTATCATCCATAAACTTTGCCACAAACCCATCGATTCCATTATCTAAATCATCGTCAAACAATATGAAAGGTAGCAGTCCCAATACTGACCCCTGAGGAATATCAGTAGTCTCTGGCAGTCAACCAGAAAAGGCCCCCTTTATTCCCACTCACTGCCTCCTGCCTCTCAGCCATTCCTCTATCCATGCCAGTATATTTCCTGTAAAGCCATGGGATTTTATCTTGTTAAGCAGCCTCATGTGGCACCTTATCAAATGCCTTCTGAAAATCCAAGTAAATGACATCCACTGCCTCTCCTTTGTCCATCTTGCTTGTTACTTCCTCAAGAGCTCTAACAGATTTGTCAGCCAAGATTTCCCTTTACAGAAACCATGACTTACTTAGACTTACTTTACCATTAGTCTCTAAGTACCCCGAAACCTCATCTTTAATAATAGACTCCAACACTTTCCCAACCACTGAAGTTAGGCTAACTGATCTATAATTTCCTTTCTTTTGCCTTCCTCTCTTCTTAAAGAGTTGAGTGACATTTGCAATCTTCCAGTCCTCCAGGACCATGCCAGAAACAACTGATTCTTGAAAGATCATGACCAATGCATTCATTCTCTTCAGCAACCCCTCTCAGGACTCTGGGATGTAGTCCATCTTCTCCTTAAACACCACATTTCAAATGCCTCCAGTCGTTGCGCTTCCTTGCATAAGGTCCACGATTTGACTCCATACAACAGACTGCTCCAGATGTAGCATTTCCAAATTCTACAACGCAGCTCAAAGTCCAACCTCTTGCCACACAGCACATCACTCAGGCTCCAGAACGTTGATCTTGCAATCTCAATTCTTCATCTAATTTCTGTATCACATTTCCCATCCTCTGTGACCATCTGTCCCAAGTACATAAACTTCTTGACTTGCTCTATGCCTACGCTGTTAATTTTGATACTGATTTTGGGGACTTCTTTCTTCCGTGATACTACCATCATCTTCGTCTTTGCAGCATTTATTTTCATTCCAAATCATTCTCCTTCAGCATTTATCTTATCTACAATTCTGAGTAACTCGTCCTCAGTCTCGGTTAACAACACTGAATCATCTGCATACCTCAAGTTGTTCACCGTCACTCCACCAGTTTGGACACCAGCTTCATCATTCAACACCCTGAGGATTACCTCGGAGTAAATGTTAAATAATAAAGGGGAGATAATGCAGCCCTGTCGAACCCCCTTTTGGATCTCAACTTCCGGTGAATTCCCACCACTAGTTCTTATTACTGCCTTCTGATGCCAGTGCAGACTCGCAATCAGTCGAACATCTTTCCCATCCAGCCCCAATGAGTTCAGGCAATTGACTAGCTGTTTACAACAGAGATTCAATGTTGTAAAACGATAAAACATGAAAACTTCTGGGGGGGGGGTGTATGAATACTTTTTATAGGCACTGTATATACTTGCTGTAATTCAGTTTTTTCCCCCCTCCATTATCCTTTATGTTAAGTTCCCTAATAAGATATGGATTATTACACAACACCCAATCTAAGATGGCCTTTCTCTGAGTAGGCTCAAGTATAAACTGCTCTTAAAAAGTTATCTCATAGGCATTCAACAAATTGCCTCTCTTGCGATCTGACACCAACCTGATTTTCCCAATCCCCTTGCATATTAAACTGCCCCATTACAATTGTGATAATACCCTTATTATATGCCCTTTCCAGCACCCTTTGCAATCTCAGCCCTATATCTTGGCTACTATTTGGAGGCCTATATATGATGCCCATAATGTTTTTTTAACCCTTGGAATTTCTTATCTCCACCCAGAAAGATTCAGCATTCTCTGACCCTATGTCATCTCTTTCTAAAGATGTAATTCCATCTCTTACCAACAGAGCCATACAACTGCCTATCCTGCCTGTCCTTTCAATACAAAGTATATCCTTTGATGTTAAGCTCCCAACTATGGCCGCCTTTCAGCCACGACTCAGTGATGCCCACAACGTCATACCGACCGATCTGTAATTGCACCACAAGTTCAAATGCTACGTGCATTTTGGAGAATGTTAATTAGAAATGAGAGTATGATTGTGTCGAACACTGAGTTGTAGTCAATAAACACCTGCTTGGTATAGGTGTTACTATTGTCCAGGAGATTCAAGGCCAAGTGGAGAGCTAGTGAGATTGCATCCACTGTTGGCCTATTGTGCTGGCAGGTAGTTCAGGTCCTTGCTTAGGCAGGAGTTGATTCTAGCTATGACCAACCTCTCAAAGCACTTCATCACAGTAGATGTGAGTGCCACTGGGCAAAAGTATTTGAGGCAGCTCACCCTGCTCTTCTTGGGCACTGGTATAGTTGTTGCCCTTTTGAAGTACCTAGGTGAAAATCTCTGGCAGCAGCAGTGAGGGATTGAAGATGAACATTACCACAATTTGTTACAGGTTTTCAGAGCCTTACCAGGTACATCAGCAGCTCATGCCTTGTGAGGGTTCATCCTCTTGAAAGATGTTGACCTCTGAGACAGAGATCATAATGTCCCCAGATGCTGCAGGAATTCACACAAGTGTAGTTCTATTCTCCCTCTCAAAGTGTGCTTAAAAGGCTTTGAGCTCGCCTGAGAGTGAAGCATCGTAGCCATTCATGATGTTAGGTTTCGCTTTGTAAGAAGTAATAGCTTGCAAACCCTACCAGAGCTGACATGCTTTTGATTCATCTCTAGCCTCAATTGGAATTGTTTTATTGGTCTTAAAATAGCCTTCCGTAGGTCATATTTGAACTTCTTGTATGGTTCTGGATCACCAGTCTTATATTGCCACAGATCTAGCTCTCAGCAGGCTATGAATATCCTGGTTTATTCATGGTATGTTCTTGAAGGCACACACTCATCCACATAGGTCTTGATGAAGTTGGTGACAACTGTGGCATATTCATTCAGATACAAAGATGAATCCCTAATTCTTGTCCAGTCCACTGACTCAAGGCAGCTCCTCCACCTCCTTTGACCATACTGTACCTTCCCGGTTCTCACCACTGGTGCTGTAAGTGGCTTTGACGGAAAAGTATTTTTTACACAAAGAGTGATTATCTAGAACTAACTACCAGAGGAGATCGTGGAATCAGATACAATTACTATATTTAGGATGTATTTAAGCAGACACTTAAATTGACAAGGTACAGAAGGATAGATTACATTCATCTGTAATTATAGATTTTGTCCAGTTTTTCACGTGTTTAAGCACCATTTACCGTCAATTCCTCACCAACCTCTTATTCACTCACCTCACTGATCTCATTTTTGTTGTGTGAATGAACTTACCGGAGAAAAGTACTGGTAGATATGAAGCAGCTTCTTTATTCAGCAAGACAAGACACAGCTGGCATCACATGGATATGCTTTTATTGGAAATGTCTGACTATGCCCAGCACTACACACATTTTATGTGCTAAAGATAGAAGAAAATTCAGGACAATTCAAACGAATCCATATTTACAATCTTCCCACCATCACACCCAAATCAAGTGTTAATCACTGTCGCATCCACGCAATGGATGTGGATTGGACTCATGCATATGCAGACAAGCAGCTAAGTGCCTGTTTCCTGGTCTGCCTGGTCTGTGAACATATTGTTCAGAGCTGCATGAAAATCAAATCCACAATCCGTATTCAGATCTGAAGACTGGTGGCCAAAGTTATCTGCTAAATGTGCTAAATCCAAAAATCAGTCTAATATCTTTTGTACATTACTATCGTTCCCTTGTGTCCCCTTTCTGTTGCTACAGTCCAAAATAAAGAATCTGTTCATGACTACATTATCACCATCTTAAATGTTGGCGTCTATTTCTTTTTGAGATTGACCACACATATAGGTCTTAGCCTCAATCACAGAAGGACATGGAGGGATTGGGATTTAAAATGGGATGCAGTGAGGGCATAATGTCTACTTTGTACAGACAACAAGGGCATTCATATACATGCCTAATGGTGGAGGAGCACAGAGCCACACAGAGTCACATCACAATAACTTGTTACCTATTCCTTTGTGAATATTTGTTGAAAGGTAAAAACACATCGCCTGTTGTCTGGAAGGTAATAATATAGGAATTAATAGAGCACCGGATTACTATATAGTCATGTCTCAGTGTGTAAGGTAGCAATGAAAGAAGGTGATGGTTTAGCTGGCACTGTGCATAAAACCCAAAAAACAAAATATAAAACAGCTGTACACTAATAGCACTCCCTGTGCCAGAAAGTGCAATTAACAAGAAAATATTGGGATTAAAATATTTCCATGTTTAAAGCTCTTATGTGGGGGTGTTCAACGGAAAATAACTTTAATTTTCCCTCATCTCATTAAGTTGCTTGTGGAAATACATGTCAAGTTTTCACAGTCAGGGTGGAATTTCCTTTTTAATAAACAGGAGGATGTTTTTCTTCATATTATTAAACTATTTATCAAATTGCAGCATTATATGATTTTGAATTGGATGACTTATGAGAAAGAGATTTAACTAGTAAGCCACATCCTATGATAGAATAAAGACATTCTGCGAGTATTTCTTCAGAACTATCGCTGCTCTGTGCTGAAATTGTGACAAATATCAGCGAGGAATTTCTTAGCCATCGTCTTAACAACAATGTGGAAATATGCACTGCACAGTCCCCATGACATTCTGAAAATATGCACTACCAGTGTAAACACTGTGAAGCCTGAGATTTTGTCTGGAGTCTGAGCTTGAAGTGAGCATCTCGTATATTGTTCAAGTGCAGTTGTGCCCGAAATGACTAATGAAATGACAGGACTTCTGCTGCTGGTTGATATCCAGTGACTTCTGCTGTGTTACTCATTTTGGTGGTCTCCTTCAGCTGAGGACCTTGTCAAACCTCATTATGTAGATTACTTCATAAGTATCCAGTGCTTGAATGGCGAGCTGATGATGAAGTAGCTATTCTCAGATATGAGCCCAAACAGGCGAGAATAAAAGTCATATCAGTACTTAAAGGCAGAAGACTAAGGGACGGTGGGTCCCAGGACTGTTTCCAGAATTTCCCTGCCTACTGAGCTTCTGAATTTTATAATCATCTAACAGCAATAGTAAATGAACAACTATGCACTTGGAGATGGAGAGCCTAGATGACGAATAAGAGGCTGCCTCTCAGACACAACACCCCCACAGATTGGAGAAGAAAAGATGGGTACGTGTTTTGCTGTCTCTGAGAGAATATTGGAAGGCAGCGAGTGTGAGCCTGGAGGTGAGGAGGCTGCAGGATGGGGTGTGAGCTGATGTCCGACTCCATTTCACCAATTAAAGCTTCTATGGTTCGCCAGTTGAAGCAACTCGAGAGATTGATACATCGAGGCCAATGAGAAGGGTGAGTGCCAACTGCCTGCCTTCTGATCACTGATGGGATCGCTGCTCAGAGAGGGGAGTCTATGTGGCCTATTACTGTGCCAAGAGAGGTCGGCCTCTGGGTCTCTCTCTTTCGATGATGTTGGAGGATGTTACCAAGAATTTCTGCGTTTATGGATTTGGACTATGGACTATGAACTTCCTTTCAGACTTAATAGCTTTTTTATTCTTTGTTTTTGCCCGTTCTTTCTCCTTTTTATGTGTGGAGGTGGGGCATTTGGGGGTTGATATTCTTGTGGCATTTTGTGCGGGTGAGGAGGGTCTGGCGGTCAATGTTCTTGTGTTTATTGTTCATTTTTTGTGCGAGGGGAGGGGTATTTGGGAGCTGATGTTCTTGTTGCATTTCATGCAGAGGAGGGGTGTTTGGGGGCTGATGACCGTATTGCTGTTCTTTTTGTGCCAGAGGGTGGGTTTGCTGTTTCTCTCTGAACTGATTTCCATGGTTTTTGCCTTGTTTCATGGCTATCTCAGAGTTGTATATTCCAAACATATTTTGATAATTAACCTTTGAACCTTTGATCGTCAAAATCCTTCTGATGGATCTTTGGTGGTATTCTTCGCTTTCAGGTTGCATTTGTAGCTAGTTCATGATTCAGCTCCATTGAGTAATATAAGAAAAACAACTATTCTATAGACCAAAAGTTTTGTTTGGACCTGCAGGTCATGGTTTTAAATACTCTCTTCCTTAATCTAGCATAGGTCCCAGTAGCACTACTCAGGTGGTGGTTGATCTCTGAGTCAATGTCTGCTTTTGAGGAGAGAACACTGCCAAGCTAGGGAAAGTGGTGATATAGTCAACTTTTATGGAGGGCTGCAAAAATATTGGTTGGGCAGTAGCTGATATAGAACCTGTTGTGTATTTAATATTTTAGTAACATTGTAAATATGTTGCTTTATTACTTATGTTAATTATGTGTATATGTATGAAGTATGTGAAAGGCCTACATCATTAAATTGGAAGATATTGAATCCTTGTTGGTTGAGTTAAGAAACTACAAGGGTAAAGGGACCCTGATGGTAGTTATATACAGGCCTCCCAACAGTAGCTGGGATGTGGACCACAGGTTACAATGGGAAACGGAAAAGGTGTGTCAAAAGGGCAATGTAATGGGAGATTTTAACATGCAGGTCAATTGGGAAAATCAGGTTGGTAATGGATCTCAAGAGAGTGAGTTTGTTGAGATGGCTATGAGATGGCTTTTTAGAGCAGTTTGTCATTGAGCCTACTAGGGGATCAGCTAAACTGGATTGGGAGTTGAAATGAACCGGAGGTGATTAGGGAGATTTAGGTAAAAGAACCCTTAGGAGGCAGTGATCACAATATGTTCAACCTGAAATTTGATAGGGAGAAAGTAAAGTCTGACACAACAGTATTTCAGTGGAGTAAAGGAAATTGCAGTGATATGAGAGAGGATTTGGCCAAAGTAAATTGGAAGGAGATGCTGATAGCAGAGCAGCAATGCATGAGTTTCTGGGAAAAATGAGGAAGGTGCAGGATAGATGTATTCCAAAAACAAAGAAATACTCAAATGGCAATACAGTACAACTATAGCTGACAAGGGAAGTCAAAGCTAATGTAAAAACAAAAGAGAGGGCATACAACAAAGCGAAAATTAGCAGGAAAAATGAGGATTAGGAAATTTTTAAAAACCTACAGAGAGCAACTAAAAGAATCATTAGGAGGGAAAAGAAATATGAAAGCAAGCTAGCAAAAAATATCAAAATGGATGGTAAAAGCTTTTCCAAGTATATAAAGAAAATACAGCGGAGAAGATTTAGGATGGAGATGAGAAACTGTTTTTCCCAGAGAGTAGTGAATCTGTGGAATTCTCTGCCCAGGGAAGCAGTTGAGGCTTCCTCACAAAATATATTTAAGAAACAATTAATAGGTTTTTATATAGTAAGAGAATTAAGGGTTACGGGGAAAAGGCAAGTAGATGGAGCTGAGTTTATGGACAGATCAGCCATGATCTTATTGAATGGCTGGGCAGGCTCGATGGGCCAGATAGCCTACTCCTGCTCCTATTTCTTATGTTCTTAAAAGAGAGATGGTAGTGGATATAGGACTGCTAGAAAATGAGGCAGGAGAAATAATAATGGGGGACAAGGAGATTGAAGATGAACTAAATATTTTGCATCAGTCTTCACTCTGGAAGACACTAGCAGTGTGTCAGATGTTGAAGGGTGTGAAGAGAAGTGAGTGCAGTTACTATTACAAGGGAGAAGGTGCTCAAAAAGCTGAAAGACCGCAAAGTACATAAGTCTTCCAGACCAGATGAACTGCATCCCAGGGTTCTGAAGGAGGTAGAGGTAGAGATTGTGGAGGCATTAGTAATGATCTTTCAAAAATCTTTGCTCTCTGGCATGGTGCCAGAGGACTGGAAAATTGCAAATGTGACTCCACTCTTTAAGAAAGGAGGAAGGCAGCAGAAAGGAAATTATAGACCAGTTAGCCTGACCTCAGCTGTTTGGAAGATGTTGGAGTCAATTGTTAAGGATGAGGTTATGGAGTACTTGGTGACACAGGTTTCAAAGGTACATTTAATGTCGGAGAAATGTATACAATATACATCCTGAAATGCTTTTTCTTCACACCCATCCTCAAAAACAGAGGAGTGCCTCAAAGAATAAATGACAGTTAAATGTTAGAACCCCAAAGCCTCCTCCAACTCCCACCTCCTACGCGTAAGCAGCAGCAAGCAACGATCCCCCTCCTGCCACCAGCAAAAAAAAGCACGCACCCGCCATCGAGTGCTCAAGCATGAGCAAAGCAACAGTAAAGACACAGACTTTAGTACTCCGAAGACTACATTGTTCACCCGGCATTCGACATACCACAGGCTGTCTCGTTCCCAAATAAGGGAGAAAGGGGCGTCTCTGTTTTACAGCGAGAGGGGAGACATAAAAAACAACTCACTGGTTTAAGATGTTAAGAGTCCATAATGTCACTTTTTTTCGAGCTCTGTTCCCAAAGATCTCGAGTCTTTGGGCACACAGCCATAGATTTTCCAATTTCTCCGACACACGGCTCTCCTGCCTTGACACCGACCTTCGATCTGCCCGTCTTCAGAACCCCGAGATCCTAGGCTTCCAAAGGCGAGCCGAACTCTTAGGCCGAGCCCTTGGCGTGCCGAACAACAGCCAGTTGGGAAAACCCGAGAGCAGATCCGTTCCCGCAAAGAACCAAAGTCAGCATGTAACTCCAGGTCAGGGTCTTCAAAAGAACCTGAAAGGAAAAATAGAGATATTAAAGATAGAAATAGAGCTGTTTCTGAAGATGCAAGCAAAGGAGTCACCGTTAGGTGCCATCATCACTTCACCCTGCCCCTCATGAGAAGATAGGATAAAGTCAGCATGGTTTCTTTAAGGAAAAATCTTGCCTGATGAGCTTTTTGGAACTCTTTGAGGAGATTACAAGTAGGATAGATAAAGGGGATGCAAAGGATGTTGTATATTTGGACTTTCAGAAGGCCTTTAACAAGGTGCCACACATGAGGATGCTGACCAAGTTAAGAGCCCATAGTACTAAAGGGAAGTTACTGGCATGGTTAGAGCATTGGCTGATTGGTAGGAGGAAGTGAGTGGGAATGAAAGGATCTTTTTCTGTTTGGCTGCCAGTGACTAGTGGTGTTCTGCTGGCATCGGTGTTGACACCGCTTCATTTTGTGCTGTATATCAATGATTTAGATGATGGAATAGATGGCTTTATTGCTAAGTTTGCAGATGATATGAAGATTGGTGAAGGGGCAGGTAGTGTTGAAGAAGCAGGTAGGATGCAGAAGGACTTAGACAGATTGGGAGAATAGCAAGAAAGTGGTAAATGAAATACAATGTTGGAAAATGCATGGTCATGCACTTTGGTAGTAGAAATAAATGTGCAGACTATTTTCTAACCTGGTAGAAAATCAAAAAATCTGAGGTACAAAGGGATTTGGGAGTCCTTGTGCAGAACACCCTAAAGGTTAACTTGCAGGTTGATTCGGTGGTGAGGAAGGCAAATGCAATGATAGCATTCATTTCAAGAGGTCTAGAATACAAGAGCAAGGATGTTATGCTGAAGCTTTATAAGGTACTGGTGAGACCTCAACTTGAGTATTGTGAACAGTTCTGGGCTCCTCAGATAAGAAAAGATGTGCTGGCATTGGAGAGGGTTCAGAGGAGGTTCACAAGGATCATTACGGGAATGAAAGGGTTATCATACAGGGAACGTTTGCTAGCTCTAGGTCTGTACTTGCTGGAATTTAGAAGAATGGTGGGGGAGGGGCCTCATTGCAACCTTTCGAATGTTGAAAGACCTGGACAGAGTAGATGTGGAATGGATGTTTCCCATGGTGGGGGAGTCTAGGACAAAAGGGCACAGACTTAGGATGAAGGGACATCCATTTAAAACTGAGATGTGGAGAAATTTCTTTAGTCAGAGGGTGGTGAATTTAGCAATGAAAGTGAGCGTGAACAAAATTGCCGCGTCTAAACAGAAACCTGCCTGACCGATCAAATTGCATTACTGTTGTGGCAGAGGCTCACATACTCAGATCAATGCAGATTTAAAGGTGTAACTTGCAGAAAAGGCAACAAAGTAGGAAATATACAAAGAGTATGTCGGGCAGACAAAAATAAATGGACTGCACAGGGAAGAGAAAAAGATTAAAGGTCAAGTTGCAGTTTCAAAAAGATTACTCATCTGCATGGTGTTGATGAAAGATCTGATAATGATGAGAGTGACACAGGACTGAATATCCTTCAGAATTACACTGTGAAAACTAGCAGTGAACAAGCAATATGGCTTACACCAGAAGTGAATGGCAAATTAATTATAGTGGAAGTGGACACTGGTTTAGATGATTCAGTCATTCATAGAAACATATAAACGTAGAAAACCTACAACACAATACAGGCCCTTCGGCCCACAAAGTTGTGCCAAACATGTCCCTACCTTAGAAATTACTAGGTTTACCCATAGCCCTCTATTTTTCTAAGCTCCATGTACCTATCCTAAAGTCTCTTAAAAGACCCTATCGTATCTGCCTCCACCACCATTGCCGGCAGCCCATTCCACGCACTCACCACTCTCTGCGTAAAAAAAAAACTTACCCCTGACATGTCCTCTGTACCTACTCCCCAGCACCTTAAACCTGTGTCCTCTTGTGGCAACCATTTTAGCCCTGGGAAAAAGCCTCTGACTATCCACACGATCAATGCCTCTCATCATCTTAAACACCTCTATCAAGTCAACGCTCATCCTCCATCACTCCAGGGAGAAAAGGCCAAGTTCACTCAACCTATTTTCATAAGGCATGCTCCCCAATCCAGGTAACATCCTTGTAGATCTTCTCTGCACCCTTTCTATGGTTTCCACATCCTTCCTGTAGTGAGGCAATCAGAAGTGAGCACAGTACTCCAAGTGGGGTCTGACCAGGGTCCTATATAGTTGCAACATTACGACTCAGCTCCTAAATTCAATTCCACGATAAATGAAGCCCAATACACCATATGCCTTCTTAACCACAGAGTCAACCTGCGCAACTGCTTTGAGCGTCCTATGGGCTCGGTCTCCAAGATCCCTCTGATCCTCCACACTGCCAAGAGTCTTACCATTAATACTATATTCTGCCATCATATTTGATCTACCAAAATGAATCACTTCACACTAATCTGGGTTGAACTCCATCTGCCACTTCTCAGCCCAGTTTTGCATCATATCAATGTCCCGCTGTAACCTCTGACAGCCCTCCACACTATCCACAACACCCCCAACCTTTGTGTCATCAGCAAATTTACTAACTCATCCCTCCACTTCCTCTTCCAGGTCATTTATAAAAATCACAAAGAGTAAGGGTCCCAGAACACATCTCTGAGGCACTCCACTGGTGACCGACCTCCAAGCAGAATATGACTCATCGACAACCAATCTTTGCCTTCTGTGGGCAAGCCAGTTCTGGATCCACAAATCAATGTCCTCTTGGATCCCATGCCTCCTTACTTTCTCAAGAAGCCTTGTATGGGGTACCTTATCAAATGCTTTGCTGAAATCCATATACACTACATCTACTGCTCTTCCTTCATCAACGTGTTTAGTCACATCCTCAAAAAATACAATCAGGCTTGTAAGGCACGACCTGCCCTTGACAAATCCATGCTGACTATTCCTAATCATATTATACCTCTCCAAATGTTCATAAATCCTGCCTCTCAGGATCTTCTCCATCAACTTACCAACCACTGAAGTAAGACTAACTGGTCTATTATTTCCTGGCCTGCCTCTACTCTCTTTCTTGAATAAAGGAACAACATCCGAAACCCTCCAATCCTCCAGAACCTCTCCCGTCCCCATTGATGATGCAAAGATCATCGCCAGAGGCTCAGCAATCTCCTCCCTCGCCTCCCACAGTAGCCTGGGGTACATTTCATCCGGTCCCAGCGACTGATCCAACTTGATGCTTTCCAAAAGCTCCAGCACATCCTCTTTCTTAATATCTACATGCTCAAGCTTTTCAGTCTGCTGCAAGTCATCTCTACAATTGCCAAGATCCTTTTCCATAGCGAAGTCTGAAGTAAGGTATTCATTAAGTACCTCTGCTATTTCCTCTGGTTCCATACACACTTTCCCACTGTCACACTTGATAGGTCCTATTCTTTCATGTCTTGTCCTCTTGCTCTTCATATACTTGTAGAATGCCTTGGGGTTTTCCTTATTCCTGCCCGTCAAGGCCTTCTCATGGCCCCTTCTGGCTCTCCTAATTTCCTTCTTACGCTCCTTCCTATCAGCCTTATAATCTTCTAGTTCTCTAACATTACCTACCTCTCTGAACCTTTTGTAAGTGTAGCCCCCCAGCCAGCCTCAGAGTCGCTCGGCTCGCTGTTGTCTAGGGAAACAGCCCTCGGCCCCGCCAAACTGGGTAATTAGTTTGTGTGGATGCTGTGTGATGTACCCCACCCCGCCCAAATAATAGACAATACACCAGATACGATTAAATGATTTACAGTTTATAGATACTACTGGAACTATATAATTAAGAGAGAATAAAATATAAAAGGAAAATAAAAGGCGCCACACTTATCAAAGTTCAATCTCTTCGTGCACAGTTGGAGTTCGGGACCCTTCTTCTTCACCCTGCGACCCCTCGGACCACCTCGACCGGCCGCCTGGGACCAACAACGGTGGTCGACCAGATGCTCTACACGAGTCCGTCTCTGTCTCCTCTCCTCGCCGAACGCCCTCCTCGGGGTCCGACCCCGTTAGTGGACTCACAGCACCTGCTCCATCCTCTGTCTCTCTCTCCCACCTTCTGCCCCAAAACCCCGCGCATACAGTATCTTCAAATACATCAAAAACATAACAACTATCCCAATTCGTTCATACCATCTTCTTATCAGTAACGTGATTCAACAAACTGCTAGTGGGAAGGATTTTCTCAGCGTTTAACATAACAAAGAAGCCATTTTAATTAGCCTCCGCAGTAACATAAAAGACGAAACCCCCTTACATAAGCTTTTCTTCTTGACTAGATTTATTGCAGCCTTTGTACACCACAGTTCCTGTACCCTACCATGACTTCCCTGTCTCATTGGAACCCACCTATGCAGAACTCCACACAAATATCCCCGAACATTTGCCACATTTCTTCCATAGTTTTCCCTGAGAAGATCTGTTCCCAATTTAAGCTTCCAATTTCCTGCCTGATAGCCTCGTAATTCCCCTTACTCCAATTAAACGCTTTTCTAACTTGTCTTTTCCTATCTCTCTCCAATGCTATTATAAAGGAGATAGAATTATAATTACTATCTCCAAAATGCTCTCCCACTGAGAGATCTGACACCTGACCAGGTTCATTTCCCAATACCAAATCTCTCCTCTTGTAGGCTTATCTATTTATTGTGTCAAGAAACCTTCCTGAACACACCTAACAAACTCCACCCCATCTAAACTCCTTGCTCTAGGGAGATGCCTATCGATGTTTGGGGAATTAAAATCTCCCATCACGACAACTCTGTTATTACTACACCTTTCCAGGATCTGTTTCCCTACCTGCTCCTCGATATCCCTGTTACTATTGGGCAGCTTATAAAAAACCTTCCTGTTCCTAACATCCACTCTCAGAGACTCTGCAGACAATCCCTTCATGATGTCCACCTTTTCTGCAGCCGTGATACTATCTCTGATCAACAGTGCCACACCCCGACCTCTTTTGCCTCCCTCCCTGTTCTTTATGAAACAACTAAAACCCGGCACTTGAAGTAACCATTCCTGTCCCTGAGCCATCCAAGTCTCTGTAACGGCCACCACATCACAGCTCCAAGTACTGATCCATGCTCTAAGCTCATCTGCTTTGTTCACAATACTCCTTGCGTTAAAATAGACACATCTCAAACCATCGGTCTGAGTGCGTCCCTTCTCTATCATCTGCCTATCCTCCCTCACACACTGTTTCCAAGCTTTCTCTATTTGTGAGCCAACTGCCTCTTCCCCAGTCTCTTCAGTTCAGTTCCCACCCCCCAACAATTCTAGTTTAAACTGTCCCCAGTAACCTTAGCAAACCTCCCTGCCAGGATATTGGTCCCCCTGGGATTCAAGTGCAACCCGTCCTTTTTGTACAGGTTACACCGGCCCCAAAAGACGTCTCAATGATCCAGAAATATGAATCCTTACCCTCTGCTCCAATCCCTCAGCCACGCATTCATTCTGCACCTCATTCTATTCCTATGCTCACCGTCATGTGACACAGGCAGTAATCCCTAAATCACTACCTTCGCGGTCCTGCTTCTCAGCTTCCTTCCTAACTCCCTGTAGTCTGTTTTCAGGACCTCTTCCCTTTTCCTACCTATGTCATTGGTACTAATATGTACCACAACCTCTGGCTGTTCTCCCTCCCACTGCAGGATATCTTGGACACGATCTGAAACATCCCGAACCCTGGCACCTAGGAGGCAAACTACCATCTGAGTTTCTTTCCACAAAATGAGTTTAAAAGGCATATCAAAGATACTGAACTGAAGCCTGCAGATATCCAACAAAGAAATTATACTGGAGAAAACATAACTCCTTTGGGTTTGATTGTGGTAAAACTAGGAGGGTCAGCATTATGGGGGTGTGATTGAGTGAGACCATCCTTATACCATCCATGTCAAAGTAGCCTATGAGCTAGATCACATGGAGACTGAAGGAATTCTTCCAAGGTTAAATAGAACCCATGGGCAATGCCAGTGGTACCAGTAGCCAAGAAGAATGGCTCTGTTAGTGTCTGTGGTGACTTTAAGGTCACCATCAACCCAGTACAGAAAGTAGATGAATACCCCCTGCCCAGGATAGAAGATATCTTTGCAAACGTTTTTGGAAGAAAACTTTTCAGCAAAGTGGACTTAGATGAGGCTTACTTGCAGATAGAGATGAAAAAAGAGTCCAAAGTGTTTCTCACCATAAATGCTCATAAACAGCTTTACGCTATAATAGGCTTATTTTTGGAGTAGTATCTGTACCTGCATTCTGACAGAAAACTATGGACCCCGTGCTGCAAGGCTGTCCATGCACTCAGTGTTACCTGGATGACATCATTTTTACCAGCAAAGATGACAAGGAACATCTCCAAAATCTTAAGACAATGTTAAAAAGATTACAAGATTATGGACTCAGAGCACAATGCGACAACTGTGAATTCTTTAAACCAAGCATCACTTACTGTGGTAACACCATTGACGTCCAAGGATTATACCAGTGTGTTCAGAAAATTCAAGGCTGAAGGATGTGTCACATTGTGTTTTTTTTTAGGATTCGTCAATTATTATAACAGGTTTCTAACGAACCTAGTTGCTGTGCTCCACTTCTTGTACTCATTACTACAGATCAGAAAGAAATGGCAATGGACAAAGCAGTATGAGATGGCTTTCCACAAGATAAAGGAACTGTTGACATCAGACTCTGTACTCAGACATTATGATCCACATCATCCAGTGAAGCTTGCCTGTGACAATATGGTATAGGTTCAGTCATGTCACATGTTATGAGTGATGAAGTGAACGCCTTTGCATAACATTCCCTTGCTGCTGCAGAGAAAAATTATGCACAGATTGACAGAGAGGCCTTGAGTCTGATTTGGGGTGTAAAACATTTCACCCAGTACCTGTATGGGAGACAGTTTACTGATCATCAACCACTGGCTTCCATTTTCAATCCACAGAAGGGTGTTCCACTAACAGCAGCAGCACGAATGCAGAGATGGGCTCTGTTTCCTGGAGGACACAATTTCAAGATCGAATTCAAGAGGACAACTAATCATGGAAATGCTGATGGATTGTCCAATTTACCCTTGGAAAAGGAAATACCTGAAAAATGTATCCTATTGGGATCTGGAGTGAGTTGACTGAAACTTCGTTCACTCAGGATGCTTGGGGGTGTCAGAAAGAAAATTTATATCCATTGAGGATGCAATTAAACTCCAATCCCAGAGATGAAAGGCAATTGACCTTTGCTTTGGCCCACCCATTGAGCTTTACAAAATATTTATTGAATAATGCAGGATGTTCATTGCTCACACTCAGGTTGTGCCTTTACAATCTAGATGATGGAATATGGGGGGGTACGAGATCATATTTTTGAATCAGGGCAACCTATGGCACCTTGCCCTACCCCCAAAATCTTCACCAGTGGCTCAGCAGTGAGGATAGCTGCCCTCTGTGTGATACCACCAGTGCCAACCTCCAACACATCCTGACAGGATGCAAGACGGTGCTCTCCCAAGGGTGCTATGAATGGCA
The DNA here is from genome assembly GCF_963921235.1 of Mobula hypostoma. Taxonomy (NCBI): domain Eukaryota; kingdom Metazoa; phylum Chordata; class Chondrichthyes; order Myliobatiformes; family Myliobatidae; genus Mobula; species Mobula hypostoma. Next base: position 50,526,477 of record NC_086128.1, read on the forward strand.
GCATGACCAGATCCTAAAGAAGCTGGCAGAGATCTTGGAGACATGCAGGCGGGATGCAAGAAGCAGCCTTTCCCCAGCTTGACGACTCATCTCGTTTGTTAAGGCTGTTTATTTCCTTCTCTTCTTTATATCTGTTCAGCTAAGGCAGTAGAGATGCCAGACAATGAGGAAAAGGAAAGGAGTTAAGGAGCCAGTGCAGGGTACCTCTGTGGTCATCCTGCCCTCAACACTTTGGATACTGTCTGGGGAGATGACCTAAGAGAGGAAAGTCAGAGTGGTCAGGTCTCTGGCACTGAGTCTGCCTCTGTGACTCAGACAGGAAGGAGGGAGAAGAAGCACACGGTGGTGATGAGGGATTCATTAGTTAGGGGAACAGACAGGAGGTTCAAGGGCAAGAACAAGGTTCCCAGATGGAATGTTACCTCCTAGGTGCCAGGGTCCATGATATCTTGGATTGAGTCCTCAGCATTCTAGGAGTGCGAACAGTCAGAAGTCATGGTCCATGTAGGTACCAATTACATGGGGAGGATGAGTGACGAGGTTCTGCATAGGGAGTTCAGGGAGTTAGGTGCGAAGTTAAAGGGAAGGACCTCCAGGATTGTGATCTCAGGATTGCTACCTGTGCCACATGCTGGTGAGGCCAAAACTAAGAAGATTATACAGTTTAATACATGGCTAAGGAATTGGTGTAGGAGGGAGGGCATGAGATTTTTGGATCAATGGGCTCCCATCTTGGCAAAGTGGGATCTGCACTTAAGGGATGATTTGCACCTGAACTGGAGGGGGACTAATATCCTAGTGGGAAAGTTTGTTAATGCTGCAGAGTGGGGAGTGGGGTTTAGTCTAGAGTTGCTGGGGGTGGGGGAGGGGGGCGCTGGGAACCGGAGTGGCAGAACAGTTAGTCGAGAGGTTGTGGAGGCGGATGTTGGTAAAACCTCGACAAAGTCAGGGATCAAAAGATTGAGCATGGTGCGACTTGTTTCCTGAGCTGCCTATATTTCAATGCAAGAAGTGTCGTAGGAAAGGCGGGTAATAATGCTGAAGATGGGGTAGCTGGTTTACAAACAGAGGCAATGTGTAGTGAGGAGAGGTTGTTGATCGGGCAAAATTGCAGTCAACAGGATGAGTTGCAACGTAAAAGTGGACAAAATCGAAAACGGTGAATAAAGGACTGAAGGCGTTGGATTTGAATGTGCACAGTATACCGAATAAGGTAGATGAACTTGTAGCACAGTTGAAGATTGGCATGTATGGTGTTGAAGACATCACTGAATCATGGCTGATAGATTATAGCTGGGAGCTTAACATCCAAGGATACACGTTGTATCAAAAGGATAGGCAGGAAGACAGGGGGGACACGTTGTCCTGTTGGTAAAAAAATTAAATGAAATCATTAGAAAGAGGTGACATAGGGTTGGAAGATGTCAAATCATTGTGGATAGAGTTAAGAAACTGAAAGGGTAAAAAGATCCTGATGAGAGTTGTATACTGACCTCCAAATAGTAGTTAGCATGTGGTTTACAAATTACAATGGGAGATAGAAAATGCATGCCAAAAGGGCATTGTTACAATAGTCATGGGGGACTTCAATATTCAGTTAGATTGGGGAAATCAGGTCAGCACTGGATTCCAGGAGAGGGAATTTCTAGAGTGCCTACAAGATAGCTTTTAGAGCAGCTCATGGTTGAGCCGACCAGAGGATCAGCTATTCTGGATTGGGCATTGTGCAATGAACCAGAATTGATTAGAGAGCTTAAGATAAAAGAACCTTTTGGGGTAAGTGATCATAATATGATCAAATTCACCCTGAAATTTGAGAAGAAGAGGCTAAAGTCAGATGCATCATTATTACAGTGGACTAAAGAGAATTACAGAGGCGTGACAGGGGAGTTAGCTAGAATTGATTGGAAAAGAACACTGGCAGGGATGTTGGCAGAGCAGCAATGGCTGGAATTTCTGGAAGGCACAGGATATATACATCCCAAAGAGAAATAAGTATTCTAACCGAAAGCTGACATAACCATGGCTAACAAAAGCAGTCAAAGCTAACATAAAAGCCAAAGAGAGGGCATATAATAGTGGAACGTTAGAGGTTTGGGAAGCTTGTAAAAACCAACAGTAGGCAACTTAAAGTAGGTAGCTAGTCAATAATATTAAAGAGGATACCAAAAGTTTCTTCAGACACATAAAGTGTAAAAGAGAGGCGAGTGTGGATATCATACCATTGGAAAACAATGCTGGAGAGGTAGTAATGGGGGACAATGAAATAGCGGGCAACCTGAATAAGTATTTTGCATCAGTCTTCACTGTGGAATACACTAGCAGTATGTGGATATTCCAGGTGTCAGGGATAATGAATTGTGTGAAGTTACCATAATTAGACAGAAGGTTCTTGGCAACTGAAAGGTCTGAAGGTAGATAAGTCACCAGGACCAGATGGTGTACACCCCAGTAGGTGTTGGGACTGATTCTTTTTACATTATATGTCAATGATTTGGATGATGGTATTGACAGCTTTGTTGCAAAGTTTGTAGACAATATGAAGATAGGTGTAGGGGCAGGTAGTTTTGAGGAAGTAGAGAGACTACAGAAGCACAGACAGGTGAAGAGAATGGGCATGAAAGTGGCAGATGGAATACAGTGTTCGGAAGTGTATGGACATGCACTTTGCTAGAAGAAATGAAAGGATTGACTATTTTCTAAATGGAGACAAAATACAAAAAACTGAGGTGCAAAGGGATTTGGGAGTCCTTGTGCAGGATTACCTGAAGGTTAATTTGCAGGTTGAGTCTGTGGTGAGGAAGGCAAATGCAATGTTAGCATTCATTTCAAGAGGCCTAGAATGTAAAAGCAAGGATATGATGTTGAGATTTTATAAAGCACTGGTGAGGCCTCGCTTGGAATATTGTGAGTAGGTTTGGGCCTCTTATCTTAGAAAGGATGTGCTGAAACTGGAGAAGGTTCAAAAGAGCTTCATAAGAACGATTCCAGGATTGAACAGCTTGGAGGCCAAGTCTTTATATATATTTAAGGTAGAAGTTGATCAATTCTTGATTGGTTGGAGAATGAAGAGATACAGGGAGAAGGCAGGAGATTGGGGCTAAGTAAAAAATTGAATCAGCCATGATGAAATTGTGGAGCAGACTTGAATGGGCAAATGGCCTAATTCTGTTCTTATCTATCTTATGATCTATGGATCTGGTATGAGCACTAAATGCACCTGGCCAAGACTTCCTGCAGGACTCCTCTCCACACGCAAGGAGTGGAACTTGAGGACAGATCTCAGCAGACAGCTATAGTTTCCCACAGAAACCACCACTATATCTCTCCGCCATCAAGACTGCCCTCCTCACAGTGTTAACCACCCCATGGGAGGAAGGAGTGGAGGCTGTCCATGAACAGAAGAGGCTAAAATGCTCAGACCTGGCAGCTGAGTGTAAGGATGCTGGCTGGAGGACCATCATCTACCCTGTGGAGGTAGGACACTGGGGCTTTGTTGGTGCATCAACAACAAGGTTACTCCATGATATGGCAGTGACTGGAGAGAAGCTCAGGAGGGCCACCAGAGAATTGGCTGAAGAACTAGAAGAGGGAGGAAGGACAAAAATTGGGGGAACTGACTAATCCCATTGAAAGCTGCAGGGGGTGGTAGGGAGACATCCCTGCCACTGATCTGCCACAAGGCGATGTACCAGGGCTAAGGGAGTGAAACTCCCTTGAGAGGTGGTCCCTGGCTGATGACTGTGCAGCTGAACCCAAGGGCACTGTTGGAGGTGTGGCAGACAGCAATGCTAAGCAGGAAACATCTTCCTGTAAATCTCATTGACGAGGTGAACCAAATGATAATTGTTGTGATAAAATAATCTTTTGATATTTCCGTGGGAACAGCAAGATGCCACACAGAACAGAGCCTCATATTGTATGGGTTAAATGTCTCCATTAATATAAGACCATAAGATATAGGAGCAGATTTAGGCCATTTGGCCCATTGAGTCTGCTCCGCCATTTCATCATGGCTGATCCATTTTTTCTCTCAGGCCCAATCTCCTGCCTTCTCCTCATATCCCTTCACACCAGAGCAGTCAAGAATCGATCAACATCTGACTTAAATATACATAAAGACTTGGCCTCTACAGCTGCATGTGGCAAAGAATTCCGCAGATTCACCACTCTCAGCCAAAGAAATTCTTCCTCATCTCCGTTCTAATAGGACACACCCAATTCTGAGGCTTCATCCTCTGGCCTTAAACTCTCCCACCATTGGAAACATCCTCTGTACATCTACTCTATCAAAGCCTTTCATCACACGATAGGTCTCAATGATGTCACCCCTCATTTTGAATTCTAGTGAATGCAGGCCTGGAGCCATTGAACTCTCTTCATGTGTCAAGCCGTTCAATTCTGGAATCACTTTCGTGAACTTCCTTTGAACCTTCTCCAGTTTCAATACATCCTTTCTAAGATAAGGGGCCCAAAACTGCTCACAATACTCCAAATGAGGCCTCACCAGCGCTTTATAAAGTCTCAACATTATGTCCTTGCTTTTATATTCTAATCCTCTTGAAATGAATGCTAACATTGCATTTGACATCCTCACCATTGACTCAACATGCAAATTAACCAATAGGGAATCCTGAAGAAGAACTCCCAAGTCCCTTTGCACCTCAGTGTTTAGTATTTTCTCTCCATTTAGACATGGTTGAATATTGACCACCCATTAAGCAAAAGTTTGAAAATCCATAATTGGGTATTTCACTTTGTGATGTTGTCAATAGTTTTCTGGAGGAATTACATTAGAATAGCTACCTCAAGTGTTTGTAAACCTCTTCTTCTTCTTCTTTTTGTGTTGTTTTATAGTGGTTGGCAAACCAGCTTTAAGGTGCATTACCGCCATCTGCTAGACTGGAGTGTGGATCGTTGGATAAACAGGAGAAGGGAAAAGAATTGCATTCCCTATATTCTATATAAAAAACCTGAGTCTTTCAGATACTTCATGATACAGATCTGTATTTCTCTTGAATTCCCACTTAAAATGTCTTCTATACCCACATCAGTTTATTGTAAACCTCTTCATCATGCCAGGACAGTTTGGTCAATAAGATGATTAGTTAATCATTGAACCCATTCATAGCTCATTCACCTCCTGGCACTCTCTTGCACATTTGGGTGTGTGATGGTTAGAATTAACTACACAGTGGCTAAAATGCCAAAATCGGCTCAGCCTCTGTGTGTGTGGGATTGCTAAACCATCATCGTGAACTGCTTATCCCTAATTTTAAGATAATGTCATGTTCTAGATTTCCTCATGAAGGAAAAGCAATTCCACAATCTACTGTAATAATTGCTTGAACTATTTTAAACACTCCAGTTACAATGCAATTTGATATGGAGCAGACTATAAAGCTTCAAAATCTTTTCCTCATAGTTTAACCCTTTCAGCACTGACATTATTCAGGTCAATCCGCACAGTATTGTCTCTAGTGATGATTTACATTCTAAAGCGCCAGGAAGAATTGTTGGTTAGATATGGCATCAGTCTCTGATTTCTCCAGGATCCAGTGGATAATTACTAGGTGTTGTGTTACTAACTCTGCCATCAGGAGCAAAAGGTGTATGGATAAGGCTCCAACTTATCACACAGTACAGCAAAAGTGAGCATGAGATACTTTAGGAAGTTCAGAAGATTTCTGTAGCTGTCACTTTATCTTTCTGTGAGAAACACACGATGAAAAGCAGGAAATAACATTCCCAGAGCATCTTTTAAATATCAAAGTAGTTTTCCTTTGAGAAACAGTTACTCCCCAGGAACATCAGATTACAGGGAGTTGGACAGTTTTTACAGTGATTCCTCTCCCTATCTTGTGGTGCCCTTGATTAAACTCCTTAATGAAGAGAGGCTGTGTGAGCAGTGCGGTGATGATTACAATGAAGTCATGCTGTGTGATATTGGTAACAGATGCATTAATGCATTGGTACAAAATACCACTATTTTAACAAAGGCATTTTAAATCAGTTAACACATCTATTAAGCAGTAGAAACGAGAATTTCATATCAACTGGTTAACCCATTGGTGATGAATAACACAACATAAATCCAGCGATAAAATACATGCATGGGTTTCCTTTAAATAACTGGCCGTAGAAGGCAGAACAGAGCTAACTATCCTTCATAAGGAGAAACAGTAAATGTAAGGATTTCAAAGTGCACACTTTGGATGAGTACATACAGTATTTGTTCTTATTTCTAGCTTCCACGTAATTGATCAGATTTTAAGATTATTAGGATATTTCATCCCTTCAGTTTTCTGAATCTTTTGTAATAAAAGATGAGCGTTGGAGGAAATCCAACATAAAGATACAGGCTGTCTCAAGCAAGTGGGCGGATGCATGAATAAATCCCTTGGTTGACATCTTGAGAATCTGTTTGTCAGACTCAAAATGGGAAATACCTTTCGACATGGAATTCTCTAGGATGGTTTTCAGGTGAGCATTTACCATTCTTCTCTCCAGTTACCTTTCTGTATTGGGACCTTAGTAAAATAGTTGGGAAACTTGTATCCAATGATTATAACAGTGCTAATTCTGCTAGTGGCAATGGCTAAACCAAGAATTATTGATCATCCTTGTTATGTGAGGACAATTGGGTAAGGAATGTAGCACAAAAATCACTTGCAGGCCAGATATTGTAGAGATGATTGTATCTCCTTCTTAGAAGCTGTATACAAAGCAATGGGACATTTCCCACGATACAAAGCAACTAACAAGTTTATTCATTCTGCTTTTGGCATGGATTTATTGAATCTAACTTGCTAAGATTCTCAGCCTCTGGGAAATTAACCATAGCCTTCAGCCCTTTGTGTGGTGTGGTTAGTTATGTTGTTGTGACGAGACACCTAGATGAGGATGGTAAGGACCCAAGTGCTGGAGTATTCAAGACTGGAATGAAGACACTATTGTGAGACTGAGGCGAGAACAGAATCCTTGATCAGATGTTAGATGAAACTAGACAAGATATCTTAAACACAGTCTCAGACTGAACCAAGGTTGAGCTGATGATTGAGCACCAAACCTGAGTTCAGGTACTCTTTAAATATCCAAATCTTGGTGCCAAAACTTGGGCACCAATTAGTGGAGCAGGCCAGAATCTATAAAAGGACCATACCATTTATCCATACTCCGGAGAATTGGAGAGTCTAAACCCTGGAGGCTGGCACAGTGGAGTGTGTACTGTAACAGGACTTGCCTCCCCTATGGCCAACTCCTGATGGACCGTGCTGCTCGGCGCAACATTGATGGTAATTATGGGTCAGTGCCAGGTCCAGGGTGTCTCTTTCTGGAACTTAGCACTGTTCCAGGTCCAAACCCTACCCAGTCAATGAGGAACAACTGATTACCTTGAGCAGTTCATGAATCCAGAAGTTTCTTTACAGTGAAGACCTGTTCCAAATCCTTGTAGATGGAGAGAATTTCAACCAGCCCAGATGTTGCAACTACCCCTGAACGTCCCTCCAAGGACGACTCATGAAGCTCCTTAGGTACCTGGGGCAATTCAGCAGACCTTGGAGTTTGCTCCCCAGGTTCACTAGAGTCCAAGTCGGAGTTCTTGTCCAACTCCAGAGACCTGACCAAATTAGAGTCCAAATCTTTATCTGTCTCCTCAGACAACAGCAATGAGGCACTATGAATAGTCCTCCTGGGACTAGGCTCCGAGGATCCACATTTAGGAACCTTTCCCTTAGGCGGGACCTGGTACCTGGTTCCCTTAGGCTTGGCTGTGAGGGCTCCAGAATGCTTGGGCACCTTCTTGGTAGGTTTCTTGGTTTGTTCCAGAACTTGAGACCCTTTCTCTCCAGTTCCAGCACACTTCTGACTAGACAGGATCAGAACTCACACAGTACTGTTGACTGCAGCTGGCTTGTCTGCCCTTGGAGACATGACCCCAAGCAAAAGTCTGCCTCCTTGTCAAGCGCTGGTTTTGGGAGTGTCTGGGGATTGTAAAACCAAACCTAAAGCATCCCTTCTTGCAAAGACTTGACCATACGATGATTCTCCTTCCTCCCAGTTCATGGAAGGGTTATGCTTGGACAGCCAAGGGTGCTCGAGGATCAGGGGTAAGTGAGAAGAATCAATGATATGAAAACAAATGTCCTCCATATGCTCCCCATCTTCATTTGCAAAAACGATGTCTGCTTCATGATTTGCCCGGATCCAAGAAGACGATTATCGAGGGCAGTTGCAGTTATGTGCTGGCTCAACTCCTCCAGGAGTACATTGAGCTGACGGGCTGTCCCCAAGTCCAGAAAATTCCCAGCTCCCTCAGATTCCACAAAGGCATTCACCTTTCACCAGTTCTTTCCCCAGTAGATCTCCTTCTTCAGCATGACATGATAATCTGTAAGGCTGGGAGTAGTGGCTGCTACACTAGGCGGTCTTGGCAGTTTCCCGACGGCTGCAGCTTCAGACATTTGGCCTGCAGGTGTCTTACTTTCCTGCAGTAGTGGTAGCAACCTCGACTCCAACACCGGGACCTCTCATTGGTAGAGAGTTTTGCTCAGCTGATTTGCATTGGCACTTGCATTGTTCAAGAGACGGTCTGGTCATTGTCTGAGGCTGGGGAGTGGAATTATGATGCATTGAGGCTGGGCTTGGGCTAGCCTTCTTTGTCCTCTTGAGGTAGTCCCACTTTTGCTTTGCCAGGGGATTATCGAGGCAGATGGACTGGTCAATCAGAGTCTCTAAGTCCTTGACCGACTCTCCCAAGGCAAGGGTATCCTCTAATTCACCTCAGAGTCTGTGGTGATACAGAGCATCCAAGGCCTCCTTTTCCAGCCACACTCCTCGTGGATATGAAACTCAATTGCATAGTTGGCAGTTGACCGACTACCTTGATGCACCTTCATCAGATAGTCTGAGGATCTGTTAGCTCCGGCGGGAAAATAGAACACCCTCATCATTGTGTTCTTGAATTCTTCTGAATCAGAGCAAATGTGCAACCTCTGCTCACAATGCTTGGTGGCCCAGGCCAGAGCTCTCCAGGTCAGGAGAGAAACCATGAAGCTCACCTTTCTGTGCTCCGTAGGAAACCAGAATGGCTGGAGTTCAAAATTCAATGAACACTGTGTGAGGAAACTGTGGCAAGCACCTGGGTCACCGCTAAACCTGTCTGGGGTCAGAAGATGGACTTACTCCACAGTGTGACTGACGGCCTCACACAAGCAATTCTGGCTTCCTACTAGTGACGCTAGCACATGGCGACCTGGAGATTGTGCACCTCCAGGCCCAGTCTTGAGATCTTCTCACTGTGGCTGGCCCTAGTTGATGAAAGACTCCATTACCCCAGCAGAATTTCCAGCATCTGCAGAATTCCTGTTGTTTGACTCCATTACCCTGCTGGGTTCATGTTGGCTTAATGGTATTGTGTCGATTTGCCTAGGCAGGCTGGCAAGGACCTAAGTGCTGGGGTATCCGAGACTAGAACTGGGACACAATTTCGATACTAAGCCAAGAACAGGGCTTTTGACTAGATGCTTGATGAGAACCTGACAAGATTAGACGAGAATCCAAATGAGACAGAAATCCTAAACACAGTGACAGACTGAACCAGAGCTGAGCTGACGATTGAGCTCTGAACCTCAGTTCAGGTGCTCTTTAAATATCCAAATCTTGGTACCAAAACATGGCCACCAATTAGTGGAGAGAGCCAGAATCTTTAAAGGGACCACACCAGCAATCCATTACCTTGGACAGTCGGAGCATCTAAACCAGGGAGGCTGGTGCGGTCTGGTGCGTACTGGAACAGCTACTCTGTGTTGGAAGCCATTGTATTTACTGCATGCAGTGTTACTTTGAGAGAGAAGCTGGTTCCCAGCTCCTCCTCCTCATTCCTGCCCCACAAATGATATTAGTCACTTCTCTTTAAATGTAAATATTTCTATTTTAGTAGCAGTAATCTAAGCTGTAGACTTAGGGAAAATCCTTCTTGCTTTTCTGTGGAATCAACTGAATTCAGCATATAAAAAAAGCAGCAGAGTATCCTTAACATCTGCTCCACTGAGAGATGTATGACTGTTTCATCTTTTATTAATGCATTATGTGAAATATTACTACAGCCAGGATATTTATAAATGTTTTAACCCAAAAGGCGCCTTGATCATTTATGAATTTCTGGTTGACAAGCTGCTAAGTGGCTTCAGTTAGTCCTGACGAAGGGTCTCGGCCTGAAACATCGACTGCGCCTCTTCCTATAGATGCTGCTTGGCCTGCTGCGTTCACCAGCAACTTTGATGTGTGTTGCTTGAATTTCCAGCATCTGCAGAATTCCTGTTGTTTAAGTGGCTAATTTGTTGGTTATGAACAATTATTCAGATACATTAGCCCATACTACTGTGGCACATTTTGGAAATACTTCAATGCACCCCAAAGACAAAAACAAAAGCCTACGTTTGAACCTGATATGTACAGCAATAACAGTGCAGAAAATGCTGCACGGACTCAGCAGGTCAGGTAAGTCCTGTGGAAAGAGAAACAGAGTTGGAATTAGAATCAGAATTAGGTGTATAATCACTGACATATGTTGTAAAATTTGTTGATTTGTGACAGCAGTACGGTGCGAGACATATAAAAAAAACTAAAGTTACAAAAATAAAATTGTGCTAAAACGAATAAGAAGGTAGTGTTCGTGGGCTCATGGAGTGTGCAGAAAGCTGATAGTGGAAGGGAAGGTGTTTCTAAACTGTTGAGTGTGGATCATCAGACTCATGTACCTTCTCCTTGATGGTAGCAATGAGAAGGGGGCAGGTCCTGGATGGAGAGGATCCTGAATGAATAGTGTCGCATTCTTGAAGCACCACTTTTGAAGATATCCTTGAAATAGTGGTGAGAGTTGTGCGTGTAATGGAGCTGCCTTAGACCCTTTGTCAGGCTGTTCTAATGAAGAGTCCCTGTTCTGAAACATTAACACTGTCTCTCCACAGATGCTGCCTGACATGCTGAGTGTTCTAGCAGTTTTGATATCAGATTTCCAAATCTGCAAATTTTTTTTGTAGTGGTGATTGAGATTAGAGATGCAAATTACAGCATGTCTTATCTTAGAGTCCATTGAAACCAATGCAAAATCAGCCAAAGGCCCCATGATTCTGGCTGGTTGTGTTTGGTTAAGAATTCATGACTGTGATCCATGCTGTTGTTGTCGCAATAGAATTGGCCCCTCACTATATGCAGATGATCTGTTACTATATATCTCTAACCCTGAGAAATCCATTCCTGCAGTAATATCCCTGCTTGCTCAGTTTAGTAACCTTTCTGGCTACAAACTGAATTTTAATAAGGGTCAACTCTTCCAATTAAATATGCAGGTTCCAATTTATAGACGTTCACCATTCAGACTGGTTACTGACTATTTTACTTATCTGGGTGTTAAAATTACTAAGAAGCATAAAGATTTATTTAAGGTCAATTGTTTACCTTTAATTAATCAGGTTAAACAATTGCTTACTAAATGAACGCCATTGTCTTTATCACTGATTGGTTGAATCAATGCTATTAAGATGATTATTCTACCTAAATTTCTATATCTATTTCAAGCGGTACCAATTTTTATTTCTAAATCCTTTTTTGATATTGTTGACTCTAAAATTTCTTCATATATATGGAAGAATAAAAATCCTAGGCTAAGTAAAAAATATCTAGATGAAGTCTAAAAAGGATGGTGGTTTGGCATTGCGGAATTTAAGAAATTATTACTGGGCAATTAATATCCGATATTTAATATTTTGGACACAGGATTTGGATATAGTTCCAAGTCCACGATGGGTAAACCTTGAATGTAAATCCGTACAAGGGTTTTCATTGGTTTCTATTTTAGGGACTTCGCTTCCCTTTGTTCTTTCTAAATTGAATAAACAAATGGTTAATCCAATAATTAAATATTCATTACAAATATGGTTTCAATTTCATAAATTTTTTGGTTTGAAAAAAATTATTTTATCAAACCCTATTATATCTAATTTTTTTCCCAACCCTCTGTTATGGATCAAGCCTTTTTGGTATGGAAAATGAAGGGTATAATATGTTTTCGTGACTTATTCTTGGATAACTGTTTCATGTCTTTTGAACAGTTGTCTAATAAATATAATTTGCCCAGATCCCATTTTTTGTTTAGATACTTACAAATTAGAAACTTTTTAAATACTACGCTACCTACTTTTCCGACTTCATATCCAACTGATATCACGGAAGAAATTTTAGGTTTAAACCCTTATCAGAAGGGTTTAATAGCAACTATTTATGATATGATTGTAGCCCACCCCCCACCCCCCCCCCCCCAGCCACCCTCAGGGTTGCTCGGCTCGCTGTCATCTAGGGAAACAGCCTCGGCCCCGCCAAACTGGGTAATTAGTTTGTGTGGATGCTGTGTGATGCACCCCACCCCGCCCAAATAACAGACAATACACCAGATACGATTAGATGATTTACAGTTTATAGATATTACTGGAACTATATAATTAAGGGAGAATAAAATATAAAAGGAAAATAAAAGGCGCCACACTTATCAAAGTTCAATCTCTTCGTGCACAAAACAGTTGGAGCTCAAGGACCTTCTTCTTCACCCTGCGACCCCTTGGACCACCTCGACCGGCCGCCTGGGACCAACAACGGTGGTCGACCAGACGCTCCACACGAGTCCGTCTCCGTCTCCTCGCCGAACGCCCTCCTCGGGGTCCGAGCCTGTTAGCGGTCATCACAGCACATCATCCATCCTCTGTCTCGCTCTCCCGCCTTCTCCCCCAAAACCCCGCGCATACAGTATCTTCAAATACACCAGAACCATAACAACTATCCCAACCGGTTAATAGCACCCTCTTATCACACTCTAAACCAAAACAAGCTACTAGCGCAAACTTTCTCAGCGTTTAACACAACAAAGCCACATTCCCCAGATTAACATAACAAAGACGCCATTTTAATTAGTCTCCGCAGTAACATAAAAGTCGAAACCCCCTTACATTCTCCCCCCACCAAATAAAGTCATGTCCTCATGACTTCTAAACAACTCGCCAACCAGTCCTGCAGACACACAACACACACATACACAGATATACACAGTGACAGTGCTCCCCAAACAGTGGACCTTACTCCCGTCCCACGGGCGCTACATAGGCCAACCTATCTGGGAGCTTCTTAACCCTCCGAGACCTCCACACCCCCTCACCTAAACCCAAAAGACTCAGACGCTACTAGGGATACCTCGGGCCTGCTTGCCAACTCCTCTCTCACTCAGGCCACCACTACAGCTCGGAGCCCCCTGTCCCGTGTCCGGGGCCCCGCCTCTCCTCCTTCCCAATCCTGCCGCAACTCAGACTGCCCACAGCTAGCCCTCCCCACTACACCTGACTCAGTGGGAGAAGGGCCAAAAGTCTCTTCCTCAATCACGGGGAAGTTAGCGAAAGGCAGCATGTACCATATGTGGAGCACATCATCCTTCGAATCCATATCCTTCCTCATTTCCTTGGTCGGTAGCTGCTGTTTAAGTTTCTCCAAACTGAAACAGTTAGCCGGGGTTACCCCTTCAGCCTCCCGCAGTCGAGACATCAGCTTCTTCGGGGATTCCTTCAACTCTCGCCACAGCCTCAGCAGCTCTGACTCAGGGTTCCTGGCCATCTCAATCTGGGACGCAGTTACCCCACCAGCTTCTTCCACCCTGACCTGAAAAGCAGCAGTTAAAGGATGTTCAACCTCCAGTTTTTTCCTCCTGATGACGTCTTCCAGGTCAACTTTCAGTTTTTCCACTTCATTTAAACTCGCGATAGTCATCTTCAGGTTCCTTTCAAGCGTCCGCCTCCCTTTTCCGAGATCTGTCCTCCATTTCTTCACCTCCTCGGGAGTGTAGTCAAACTCCCCTCCCTGGGCTCTCGGTTTTCTGTTCACCTTAGTCAGAACACTTCCTTGATCTTCCTCAACTTATAAGTCTTCCAATCTTTTCTGAATCGACGTCTTGAGTTTCTGCTGATCCCTTCGAAGATGGGTCATTATTTCTTCTCGCTGGATTAATTCATCAGTACATGACCGCAGTGTGGTGCAAATCCCCTCTCTTCCCTGTGTCTCATTCAGATTGACGACTTCGGTTTCCATCCCCCGGTCCACCACCATCTGTCCCAACACCAGGAAGTTCAACTGGTACGTCGGGTCATTTTTCTCACATTGCACCAAACTCCTCCGGCCAAAAACTCCTCCATTTGACACTTCGCTTTGGTCACCCGGGCTCAGCCACTCGCCTCACCTCATAGTCCCCCCAGGCAAATCCAAGCTCTAGGCGGTCATCCACATACGCCAAAACGCCACACACCTTCACTTCCCCCATGGTCTTCCTCATGCCCCGCGGGAAGGATGCAGGGGTTCCGGATATGCCCTTGGGCATCTTTTTGGATCAGAAGAATCCTAGGGAACTAGTAACGGCCATCTTCGGCTCAACAGCCGCACTCCTCGGGATCTGGCAACATCCACTCCTCAGATGCAGCACATTAAACCACATCACATAATCCACACACACGCTGCCTTCATCTTCCACGCCGCTAGGGTCCAGTTGCTGCGACCTCTCTCTCACTGAGGTGTCTTCAGCGGTCAACTCCCCTCCCCCGTGGTAGTTGGGAGCATCTACTAAGAGGGTCTCACCCTCAGCTACTTTCCCCAAGCCGTACCACCGCTGGGTCTCGTTTAAATTCGGTACTGGCTCAAGGCTGCTACACACGTCCTCAGAAGCAACTCGACACACTGGGTGCCCAGACAATGCCCCCATGAACTCCAGGGTCATTAACCAATCATCGTCTTCTGGATAACTACTGCCACTAGTACCCAAAGTTTCTGGTGCCCTTGCGGTTGTCAAGGATAAATGCTTCAGACAACGGTTGTAAAACGAACTGTACAACAACTTGACCTGCGCCCCAGGGTCGAGGATAGCTTTAGCATCACTTCCCTCTATCCGTAACGACACCCTGGGGCGTGGTCCCTCTAAGCCTTCAGGATAGGGTCTTTTCATTTAGGAAGTTCATCGGTACATTGCTGGGAACGTGCTTCCCCAGAGACCCCAAGCCGTTCCCCCACTGGGCCTCCACTAAGTTTCCTGACACCTCTCTGATCAGCTGAACAACTGAAGGCGGGGCTGATCCCCTGAAATGACCCCCCGGCACTGCAAGCAATTTAGCCGCCCTTCTAGCCAGAGAAAGCACACTGAAAACTTTCCCCCCTCTTTCAAATAACTGACAGCTGTCACTACGGTGTAAGTGAACCTGACAGCTCTAACACCATCACTAGCCCGCCTACTTAAACTTTCAACCAATCCCTGTCGCTCTCCCTCAACTGAGCACTGCCACTCATCTAACAACTGAGAGATCCGCTCCGCCCACATCTTGCATGTCTCCGCCCCTCTTGGGGTGGACATTATCCCAAGTGCCAGGCGGAGCCTGCCAGAGCTAGAACATTTATTCGCAGACCCTACCTCCAAATCAGACCACTCTTTCCTCTCTCTCCCAACCACATGGATAGCCCCGAGTGCCACCTCCAACTCGTCAATGCCAGTCTGAACTCAAACAAAGACCGCACCCACAACGCATACAGCAATAACCAGCAAATAACCCACAGAGACACATATTACTGATTTAAAAAGGGCACCCACACAGCATGCCAGTAGACTCAATCCCGGACGAGCCCCCATAATATAGCCCCCCCCCCCGGCCACCCTTAGGGTCGCTCGGCTCGCTGTCGTCTAGGGAAACAGCCCCACCAAACTGTTAGTTTGTGTGGATGCTGTGTGATGCAGCTCACCTCGCCCAAATAATAGACAATACACCAGATACGATTAAATGATTTACAGTTTATAGATATTACTGGAACTATATAATTAAGAGAGAATAAAATATAAAAGGAAAATAAAAGGCGCCACACTTATCAAAGTTCAATCTCTTTGTGCACAAGACAGTTGTAGCTTAAGGACCTTCTTCTTCACCGTGCGACCCCTCGGACCACCTCGACCAGCCGCCTGGGACCAACAACGGTGGTTGACCAGAAGCTCCACACGAGTCAATCTCCGTCTCCTCGCCGAATGCCCTCCTCGGGGTCCGACCCCATTAGCGGACAACACAGCACCTCGTCTATCCTCTGTCTCGCTCTCCCGCCTTCTCCACCAAAACCCCGTGCGTACAGTATCTTCAAATACACCAGAACCATAACAACTATCCCAATTGGTTAATAGCACCCTCTTATCACACTCTAAACAAAAACAAGCTGCTAGCGCAAACTTTCTCAGCGTTTAACACAACAAAGCAGCATTCCCCAGATTAACATAAAGACGCCATTTTAATTAGCCTCCGCAGTAACATAAAAGTCGAAACCCCCTTACATGATTATGAAAATACAGCCAGATATATCTGATAAAATTAAGAATGAATGGGAAAGGGAACTTCAACTTCTCTTACCTACAGAGAAATGGGAGAAAATTTTCCAATTAGTTAACTTTTCCTCTATATGTGCTAAACATGTGTTGATACAATTTAAGGAGGTGCACAGGGCCCACGTGTCTAAAGGTAAACTAGCTCGTTTTACTCTCATATAAATCCTCTCTGTGATAGATGTCATTCTGAGGTAGCTTCTTTGACTCATATGTTCTGGTCTTGCCCTCTTTTGGAAAAATATTGGAAAGACATTTTTGATACTATTTCAACAGTTTTGCATATTGATTTACAACCTCATCCTATTACCGCAATTTTTGGTTTACCAATGATGGAACATAGTTCTTTATCCTCTTCAGCTCGTCGGATAATTGCATTTGTTACATTAATAGCTAGAAGATCCATTTTATTGAATTGGAAAGAGATTAATCCTCCGACGACATTTCAATGGTTTTCCCAAACTATATCTTGTTTAAATTTAGAAAAAATCAGAAGTGTCACTTTTGATCCTTCGGTTAAATTTGAAGAGACTTGGAGGCTATTTATTCAACACTTTCATATGACGTAACTTGACCTTTTCCGAATCCTTTTCATTAACCTTAAATATATGGACAGAGGAGCGGAGTTAATGACATTAATGATTGTATCCGATGTAATATAATAGCCCAGCTTTGTTTAGTTTAGCTTTGTTTAGTTCAGTTTAGTTTTTTTTTCTAATTTGGGTTTTTTTTTCTTGACATTTTTTTATTTTTCTTTTTATCATGTTTAATTACATTAAGAGTTTGGGAGGCTATGTATACTTGTGTTATCTGTAGTTTATATTTGCATATGCTAATTACCAATAATGTAATCTCAATCTCTTTGTACTGGTATTGTTGTTATGTTTATGAATTTGAAAATTAATAAAAAGATCGAAAAAGGAAAGAATTGGCCTCATCACCCATAGTGTGACAAAGATGAAAAACAAAATCATTCAGATTTGCCAATCCCTGATCATTATCCAACAACCCTTCATTGAAGATTGATGTCCTGTAGTCATTATGAAATAGGAGGAGATCATTGGCCCCATTACATCCAATTAGCCCCATTTCCTAACCCTTCAAATCTATTTCCCTCAGGCACTTCTCCGCTTTTACTTTTGCAATATTTGATGACATCTATTTCCAGCTTCATTGACAGAAAGCTCCAGGTCATCACAGTTATTGGATAAAATTGTTCTTCCTCACATCCCACCTGTATCTCTTGTGTGTCCTGTTGTCCTCACACAATCAAGCATCTTTTTGTCTACTTCTTCAAAACTTGTTATAATTTTGTACACTATATGGAATCTCTGACAACTTCCTTCATTCCTAGGAAAGCAATCCAAATTCTCCAACTTATTAGTAGCTTAGATCCCTCATCCCTGGAAGCAATCTGTCAAATATTCTGTACATCTTCTCAAGGATCTTCACATCCTTCCTAAAGTATAGAGAACAGAATTGGATGTAAACCTTCCAGAAATTTCAGCAAAACTTCCCCACTTTTATACTCAGTCACTCTATTCATGAAGACCAGTAGCTTTTACACTTTATTAACAATTCTCTCAGTATCTTCTGCCACTTCAGAGATTAATGCACATACATTCCAGGACTCTCTGTTACTGCACAATCTGCAGAACTATGCCATTAAGTCTACATTGCCACTTGTCATCTCTTCTGCAAAAATTCATCACCTGGTATGTTTCCATTTTAAAATCTGCCACTTGCCTGCCTGTTCTATTAATCATTCTCTGTTCATTTGCAACCAGTCACAACATCCTGAGTATTTAATATAATTGGCAAGGTTTGAAATTTTACCCTGTATTCCAGTATCTAAGTAATTTCCAAGTTCAAAGTACATTTATTATCACAGCATACAACCTTGAGATTTGTCTCCTTGCAGGCAGGCAGAAAACAAGAAACCCATTAAAAAAAATGACAAACACTCAATGTGCAGAGAGAGAAAAAAACAAATCATGCAAACAATGAAAGTAAGCAAATTGCATGAAGAATGAAAGTGGGTCCTGTGACACAAAGCCTGGAACTGCCAGATCAGACCCACAGCCTCAGCTCCATTCAGCATCCAGCAGAGTTAACGTCACAGAGCAGCGAGCAGAACCGGTCCGACCCTCTCCTCTGGTCCCAACACCCTGCCTTCTCAATTCATATGGCCTGGCATTTTAAATCATCCAAACATTGGGCCGCACCTCACTCTTGATGTTGCCACAACTTATTGTTTTCTGTCCAATATTTTACCCAAGCCTCTTCCACCAGATGTCCTGCCCATTGTGATGGGCTGGGCACATCTCAGTTCATTTTACATCGGACAGCTGCTGTTTGTTTTTGGCATTATTAACAAAGTACTCATTTTTGCATAGAAGAAATAAATTGTACCCTTTGTTTTAATTTATAGTAAAACAAGGAACAACCCCCTCAGTTCAGTACTGGAATTAAAGGGCTCTCAACAAGAAATCAGTTTTGGCCACAGACTGCCCTATTACTTTCTCTATATCCTACTTTTGCCTATAGACATTACTGTGGCACAACTGGTAGAGCTACTGCCTTACAATCTGGGTTTAATCATGATCTTTGGTCCTGTTTGAGGTGAGTTTGCATGTTCTTTCTGTGACCACGTGGGTTTCCTCTGAGTGCTTTGGTTTCCTCCCACATCCCAAAGACACACAAGTTAGTCACTTGTTGCTATAAATTGTGCAGGTGTAAGATAGAATCTGAGTAGTGTACAGGGCGATTTGGAATTGATGGGGATGTGGGGAGGATAGGATACAGGAAAAAAGTCAATGGGTCAGCAGTACTGCTTTGTGAGCCAAATGGCCAGCTTCCATGTTATAAGGAAATAGGAAAATATCAGAGTTTTTGTGTAACTTTGCAAGATGGTCACTGATCCCTTACTGATTCTGCACTTCCCAATAGCCTATCACCGGTCGTAACACAGGGACCACCAGGTCAGATTATTGCCTGAAGGATCTACCTACACAATGTAGAGGACCCACCCTTCCCATCCCCATTTCCCCTCATCTCCAGTATACTACTATACCGTGGATGTCGTGGAGAATGTACTAGAGGGATCTGGCTCACATGCCTGCAGTCAGTGTAGGAATGATAGAGCAGTTGTAAGTTAGTAAGCAGCTGGCGCGGGGAAATGCACAGCTCGAGTTTTAACCAGTGAATGTGATGATGGCCACCCTAACAATTACTGCAGTATGTATATCATATGCTATTTCCCCACTTCACACCAGTGACTCCATTTTAGCAGGGATTCACTTGCTATAATGGCTGTCCTGCTATTGTGACCAGAGACAGGGAAGGTAGAAGCACTGGCGTCCCGGCACCCAATAATAAACTTAAGGATGCACTAATATATGACAATATGTATAAGAAGAAGAATAATAGCTCTTATCTCGGCAGTGGAGTTATCAGGGCACCATCATGATGGTGTGCCTGTAACAAGCTATTCTTGTTTTTACGAGGCCGAGTTGCTAGCTCGATGCTCAACCCGACTTGGATTCAAACTCAGAAACCTTCGCTCCGGAGTCCGGCGCTGATATTATTGTGCCACTAAGCAGGATGTAATAATATGTAGTTTGCTATTATGTACTTTCAAAATGTTTTAAATATACACCTACTGAGCATAGGAACAGGAATAGTCTACTTGGCCCTTCAAAGATACCCCATCATTAAGTATGCCAAGGATGAATGACACTGGCCTTACCTCTACTGTGTCAGTTCCCCATGGCCCCTGATTTCCCAATCTTAGAAAAAAAATAATCTACTGTACCTCCACCTTAGATGTTTACACTCACTGGCCACTTTATTAGGTACACCAATATATATGCTCATTATACTTTATACATTATTGTCACCAAACAATTGATACTAGAACGTACAATCATCACAGTGATATTTGATTCTGCGCTTCCCGCTCCCTGGATTACAAATCGATAGTAAATATTAAAAATTTAAATTATAAATCAATGGGCCGAATGGCCGACTTCTGCTCCTTTATTTTATGATCTAAATCATAAATAGAAAATAGAAAAATGGAAAGTAAGGTAGTGCAAAAAAAGACTGAGAGGCAGGTCCAGATATTTGGAGGGTACAACCCAGATCTAGATCAGGATCCGTTCAGCAGTCTTATCACAGTTGAAAAGAAGCTGTTCCCGAATCTGGCCAATATCTAATCAGCCAATCATGTGGCAGCAACTCTCTGCATAAGAGCATGTAGACATGGTCAAGAAGTTCAGTTCTTGTTCATACCAAACATCAGAATGGGGAATAAATGTGATCTAAGTGACAGACTATGGAATGATAGCTGGTTTGAGTATCTCAGAAACTGCTGATTTCCTTGGATTTTCACACAACAGTCTCTAGAATTTACAGAGAACGGTGTGAAAAACTGAAAAAGCATCCAGTGAGTGGCAGTTCTGTGGGTAAAAAGTACCTTGTTAATGAGAGAGATCAGAGGAGAATCACTAGACTGGTTCAAGCTGACAGGAAGGTGACAATAATTTAAATTGCCATGTGTTACAATGGTGGTGTGCAGAAAAGCATCTCTGAACACATAACACGTCGAATCTTGAAGTGAATGGGCTACACCAGGAGAAGACCATGAACATACACTCAATAACCATTGAATGTATCTTGATCTAGCTTTGAGAAATCTTTGGATTAGAGAATTTCAGAGGTTCACCATCCTCTGCAAAAGGAAATTTTTACATACTTCAGTATTCCCATGTAACTGTTTCCCCTTGTTTTGGATCCTGCCACTAGTGCAGCAGGATTATTGTAATGATTGATTTAAACTTTCACTTCTGTGTGCCAATAGTACTAAAATATTTCTTTCTGTGTTCTTCAAATTACTGACACAAAGTAAGTAAATACGACATGAACTCATTGGAAGATTGAAGTAATCTCTTGAAAAAATGTTTTCAGGGAAATTACAGTTATATAAAAGGAATATTGGAATGTTTAAGATGTGATGTATCATATCTAAAATTTGTTAAGGAACATGTGTAGTGCAACGTCATTGAAAATTTCCAATGAAAAATATTACTGCGAATTTGAAATACCATTTTTTATAAACAGAGGATAAAATATTCCAACGATTATTTCTCAAATGGCTCCAATAACAACCAGAATATTTTGTTGAAAGAGGTCAAACTGGCTCCTCTTCTTTAAAATTCTTCTTATTAATATTAATAATTTTAAAAATGTTGAAGTTTAGAAGTTGGTCAATATCAGTTGGAAAAGGCTTTGCATTATCATTGATCATAAGCTAAATGTTTTCTGGTCCTCACTTACACTGAATTCTGTGAACTGTCAAGATTTTCTAATCTCTAATAACTGTGGCTTTCCTTTCATATTAGCTTGAAAGATATGGCAGTATTGGAACCAATAATTTCAAATTTTGTATATTGGTAAATTGGTTAATTATTGTCACGTGTACTGACTGACACACAGTGAAAAACTTGGTTTTGCATGCCATCCATACAAGTCATGTTTTCACTGTGAGATAGTACAAGGAAAATCAATGACAGAATGTGAACTAAAGTGGCATTGTTACCGAGAATGTGCAGTACAGGCCGATAATAACCAAACTGAAGATTTGAAAAGCATTGAGTTAGATAAATTGCTGGGACCAGACGAGATTTACTCTAGGCTACTGTGGGAAATGAGGGAGGAGATTGCTGAGCCTCTGGCAATGATCTTTGCATCATCAATAGGGATGGGAGAGGTTCCGGAGGATTGGAGGGTTGCAAATGTTTTTCTCTTGTTCCAAAAAAGGAGTAGAGATAACCCAGGAAATTATAGACCAGTGAATCTTACTAAAGTGATGGGAAAATTGTTGGAGAAGATCCTGAGAGGCAGGATTTATGAACATATGGAGAGAACTAATCTGATTAGGGATAGTCAGCATGGCCTTGTCAAGGGAAGGCCATCCCTTACAAGCCTGATTGAATTCTTTGAGGATGTAATGAAGGTAGAGCAGTGGATGTAGTGCATATGGATTTCAGTAAGGCATTTGATAAGGTTCCCTATGCAAGGCTCATTCAGAAAGTAAGGAGGCATGGGATCCAAGGAGACTTTGCTTTGTGGATCAGAAGAACATAAGAACATAAGAAATAGGAGCAGGAGTCGGCCATCTGGCCCATCGAGCCAGCTCCGCCAGTCAATAAGATCATGGCTGATCTGACCATGGACTCATCTCCACCTACCTGCCTTTTCCCCATAACCTTTAATTCCCCAACGATGCAAAAATCAATCCAACCTTGTCTTAAATATATTTACTGAGGTAGCCTCCACTGCTTCATTGGGCAGAGAATTCCACAGATTCATCACTCTCTGGGAAAAGCAGTTCCTCTTCAGCTCCATCCTAAATCTACCCCCCTGATCCTTGAGGCTATGTCCCCTAGTTCTAGTTTCACCTACCAGTGGAACAACCTTCCTGCCTCTATCTTATCTATCCTTCTCATAATTTTATATTTCTATAAGATCTCCTCTCATTCTTTTGAATTCCAGAAAGTACAGTCCCAGGCGACTCAATCTCTCCTCATCTCTGGAATCAACCTGGTGAACCTCCTCTGCACTGCCTCTAAATTAAGGAGACCAGAATTGCACACAATACTCCAGGTGTGGCCTCACCAGAACCCTGTACAGTTGCAGCATAACCTCCCTGTTCTTAAATTCAATTCCTCTTGCAAAGAAGGTCAACATTCCATTTGTGTTCTTGATAGCCTGCTGCACCTGCATTTTTTTTTACCATTTAAATAATAATCTGCTCTTTCATTTTTCCTTCCAAAGTGGATGACCTCGCATTTACCAACATTGTCCTCCTTCAGCCAGACCCTTGCCCACTTACTTAACCTATGTCTCTTCAGACTCTCCATATCTTCGGCACAATTTGCTTTTCCACTAAATTTAGTATCATCAGCAAACTTAGAAACACTACACTTGGTCCCCTCTCCCAGATTGTTAATGTATATTGTGAACATTTGTGGGACCCCTGCGGCACACCACTCACCACTGATTGCCAAACAGAATAACACTCATGTATCCCAACGCTCTGCTTTCTATCAGTTAACCAATCCCCTATCCATGCTAATGCATCACCCCCAACTCTATGTATCCTTAATCTTATAGATAAGTCTTTTATGTAGCACCTTACTGAATGCCTTCTGGAAATCCAAGTCAATGACATCCATGTCTTCCCCTCTATCCACTGTGCTCATTATATCCTCAAAGAACTCCTGTAAGTTTGTCAAATGTGACCTGTCTTTGCTGAATCCATGTTGTATCAGCCTGCTCGATCCATTTCTTTCCAGATGCCTCGCTATTTCTTCTTTAATGATAGCTTTGAGCATTTTCCCAACTATAGATGTTAAACTAACTGGCCTATAGTTACCTGCATTTTGCCTACATCCTTTTTTGAACAGTGGTGTGATATTTGCTGTCTTCCAATGTGCTGGGACCTGCTCAGGGTCCAGAGAATTTTGGTAAATCATCACTAAAGCCTCTACTATAACCTCTGCCATTTATTTCAGTACCCTGGGATGCATCCCATTAGGACTTGGGGACTTGTCTATCTTCAGGGCCCCAAGTTTGCTCAGCACTACCTCTTTAGTGATAGCTGTTGTGTCAAGATCCTCACCTCCCATCACATCCATAACATCTCTCTTTGGCATGTTGGACGTGTCCTCCACTGTGAAGACCGACACAAAATAGTCATTCAAAGCCTCTGCCATTTCCTCATTACCCAATATCAATTCCTCCTTCTCATCCTACATTCACTTTAGCCACCCTTTTCTGCTTTATATGATTATAAAAACTTTTACTATCCGTTTTTATATTTTGTGCTAGCTTATTTTCATAATCTGTCTTCCCTATCTTTATTGCTTGCTTTGTGGTTCTTTGTTGCTTTATAAAGTTTTCCCAATCTTCCAGTTTCCCACTACTCATGGCGACTTTGTATGGATGAGATTTTAGTTTGATGCCTTCTTTTACTTCCTTTGTTATACAAGGCTGGCTCTCCCCACCCTTACTGTCCTTGCTTCTAACTAGAATATACTTTTGTTGAACACCGTGAAAAATCTCTTTGAATGTGTTCCACTGTTCCTCAACCGTCCCACCACTTAGCCTGTGTTCCCAGTCTATACTAGCCAAATCCTCCCTCATCCCAGTTTAGTCTCCATTGTTTAGGCATAATACACTTGTTTTTGATTTAATTATTGCACCCTCCATTTGTATGAGAAACTCATCCATATTGTGATCACTCTTTTCAAGAGGATCCCTAACTACAAGATCACTAATTTTACCTGTCTCATTACACAGGACCAGATCTAAGATAGCATGTTCCCTTGTAGGTTCAGCAACATGCCGTACAAGAAAGCCATCACAGATGCATTCTATGAAGTCCTCCTCAAGACTGCCTCGACCAACTTGATTCACCCAATCTATGTGCAAATTAAAGTCCTCCATGATAACTGCTGTTCCATTCTTACATGTCTCAGATATACCTCTGTTTATTGCCTGTGCCACTGTAATGTTATTATTTGGTGGCTGATAGACACCTCCCACCAGTGATTTGTCCCTTTACTATTCCTAACCTCTACCCAAATAGATTCAACATTCTGCTCCTTAGATCTTATATTGTCTCTCACTGTCGCCTTGATCTCATCCCTAATTAAGAATGCTACCCCACCTCCCATATCTTCCTGCCTATCTTTCCATATTACCTGGGTATTTAATTCCCAGTCCTCTTCACCCTGCAACCGTGTTTCTGTAATGGCCATTATATCATACCCCTTCGTACTGATTTGTGCCACAAGTTCACTGATCTTGTTTCGAATACTAAGGGCATTCAAATAAAGTGTCCTTACATTCACTGTGCTTTTAAAATCTTGTAATCTTTTTCTCTTTTGCACTTGACTTTTCTTTACTCCACTCTTACTTTTCTCTTTTTAAACTTTTACTTTTTCTTTATCTTCATTCAAACTTTTCTTTTACTTTACTTCTCCAATCTGTTGAACCCACCCCCCTACTATTTAGTTTAAAGCCCTATCCACAGCCCTAGTTATGTGATCCGCTAGGATCCAGGTCCCATCACAGCTCAGGTGGAGCCCATCCCATTGGAACAGCTCCCTCCTCCTCTAATACTGTTGCCAATTTCCCATGAATTCAAACCCACTTCTCCCACACCAATCCTTGAGCCATGCATTTAAATGTCTAATCTTCTTGACACTATGCCAGTTTGCATGTGGTCCAGGTAGTAATCCAGAGATGACCACCTTTTTGGTTCTGCTTTTCAATTTAGTCCCTAGCTGCTCAGTTTCCCTCAGCAGAACCTCTTTCCTCTTTCTACCTATTTCATTGATACCCACATGGACCACGACAACTGGATCTTTCCCCTCCCACTGCAAATTCCTCTGCAGGTCAGATAAGGTCTCCAGAACCCGGCACCAAGCAGGCAACACATGCTTGCAACAGAGAACTCCGTCTTTTCCCCTGACTATGCTATTCCTAATTACCACTGCATTTCTCTTCTCTCCCCCCTCTTCAATGGCTTCTTGAACTACAGCGCCACAATTAGGTAGCTCATCCTTCCTACAGCCCCCACTGTCATCTACACAGGGAGCAAGCAACTCAGACCTGTTGGACAATCTCAAGGGCTGAGGCTCCTCCAGCACTGTCTCTTGGATTCCACTACCCGCCTCACTCACAGTCACACCCTCTTGTCCCTGACCACAGACCAAATTTGAGGCAGCTAATCTAAAGGTTGTGACTACCTCCTGAAACAGAAAATTCAGGTAACTCTCCCCCTCCTTGATGTGCCTCAGTGTTTGAAGCTCAGTTTCTAGGTCATCAACTTTGAGCCTGAGTTCCTCGAGCAGCCAATACTTGCTGCAGATATGGTCACCAGGACCCACAATGGGGTCCACCAGTTCCCACATCATGCAGTGACGGCACGTCACCTGATCCTGCATCATCCCTTTATTTAATTAACTGTAATTTAGTGATTTTTTTATTCAACCACTGCAAAAGCCTTACCCTCTCCTTACCTGTACCTCCTCACTGAAGCCTCTTGAGCCAAAGCCTCAAGTTCCCACTCCTATACTGGTTCACTCACACAATGGCCGCTCTGCTTTGACCCTGCTTTACTTTTATTTGCTCCTGTTAACGAATCACGAATCGATTGGTCTGCTGTTACTGCGCCGAGCCCCGTGAAACACTCCTTTTTTAGACTCTTCTCCCTGACCTGTGTGAATCTCTCTCCCTCTCCCTCTCCCTCTCCCTCTCCCTCTCCCTCTCCCTCTCCCTCTCCCTCTCCCTCTCCCTCTCCCTCTCCCCAAATCGATTGGTCTGCCGCTAATGCAGAATTGGCTTGCCCACAGAAGATGGTTCTTATGGAGATTGGTGACCAGTGGTGTTCCACAGGGATCTGTTCTGGAACCTCTCCTCTTTGTGATCACAAGATCACAAGACAAAGGAGCAGAAATAGGCCATTTGGCTCATCGAGTCTGCTCCGCCACTCCACCATGAGCTAAATTATTCTCCCATCTAGTTCCAATTTCCAGCTTTTTCCCCATATCCCTTGATATCCTGACTAGTTAGATACCTATCAATCTCCTCCTTAAACACCCTCAATGATCGGGCCTCCACAGCTGTATGTGGCAATGAATTCCATAAATCCACGACCCCCTGGCTAAAAAAATTTCTCCTCATCTCTGTTTTAAATGGGTACCCTCTAATTCTAAGACTGTGGCCTCTTGTCCTGGACTCACCCACCAAGGGAAACAGTCTTTCCACATCTACTCTGTCCAACCCTTTCAACATTCGAAATGTTTCTATGAGATCCCCTCTCATTCTTCTATACTCTAATGAATACAGTCCAAGAGCCAACAAATGCTCCTCATATGTTAGCCCCTGCATTCCAGGAATCATCCTTGTAAATCTTCATCGAACTCTCTCCGACATCAGAACATCCCTACTAAGATAGGGGGCCCAAAACTGCACACAGTATTCCAAATGAGGTCTCACCAGTGTCCCATAGAGCCTCATCAACAACTCCTTACTCTTATACACTATTCCTCTTGAAATGAATGCCAACATAGCATTCGCTTTCCTTACTGCCAATCCAACCTGGTGGTTAACCTTTAGGGTATCCTGCACGAGGACCCCCAAGTCCCTTTGCACTTCCGATTTTTGAACTTTCTCCCCATCTAAATAATAATCTGTCTGATTATTTCTTCTTCCAAAATGAACAACCATACATTTCTCAACATTGTATCTCATCTGCCATTTCTTTGCCCACTCTCCTAAACTGACCAAGTCTCTCTGCAACCTTTCTGTTTCTTCAACACTTCCTGCTCCTCCACCTATCTTGGTATCATCCGAAAACTTAGCCACAAAACCATTTAATAACTATTTTATAACCATTTTTATAAATGACCTGGATGAAGAAGTAGAAAGGTTGGTTAGTCAGATTGCTGATGACACAAAGGTTGGGGTTTTGTTGATAGTGTGGAGGGTTGTCAGAGGTTACAGCGGGACATCCATAGGATGCAGAACTGGGCTGAAAAGTGGCATATGGATTTCAACCCAGATAAGTGTGAAGTGGTTCATTTTGATAGGTCAAATTTGAAGACAGAATAAAATATTAATAGTAAGACGCTTGGCAGTGTGGAGGATCAGAAAGATCTTGAGGTCAATGTCCATAGGTCATTCAAAGCTGCTGCGTAGGTTGACAGTGTTGTTAAGAAGGCATATGGTGTGTTGGCATTCATCAACCATGGAATTGAGTTCAAGAGCCGAGAGGTAATGTTACAGCTATATAAGACCTTGATCAGACCCCACTTGGAGTACTGTGTTCATTTCTGGTCACTTCACTACAGGAAGGTTGTGGATATTATAGAAAGAGTGCAGAGGAGATTTACAAAGATGTTGTATGGATTGGGGAGCATACCTTATGAGAATAGATTGAGTGAACTTAGCCATTTCTCCTTGAAGCAACAGAGGATAAGAGGTGACCTGATAGAAGTGAATAAGATGATGAAAGGCATTGATCATGTGGATAGCCAGAGGATTTTTCCCAGGGCTGAAATGGTTAAAATGAGAGGGCATAGTTTTGATGTGCTTGGAAATAGGCACAGAGGAGATGTCAGGGTTAAGTTTTTCACACAGAGAGTGGTGAGTGCGGAGAATGCTCTGGCAGTGGTGGTGAAGGCAGATTCAATCGGGTCTTTTAAGAGACTCTTAGATAGGTACATGGAGCTTAGAAAAACAGAGGGCTATATGGTAGGGTAATTCCAGGCAGTTTCTAGAGTAGGTTACATGGTTTTCACAACATTGTGGGCCAAAGGGCCTGTAATGTGCTGTGAATTTCTATGTTCTGTTCTGAACTGATTTTTCATTCTCCATAATGAAGTGTCTCAGCCCAAAATGTCGACTGTGTATTCCTCTCCATAAATGTTACCTGGCCTGCTGAGTTCCTCTATCATTTTGTGTATGTTACTCTGGATTTTAAGCATCTGCAGGATCTCTTGTGTTTTTCATTCTATGCGTATTGATCATAGGCTATTTTAATTCAGATCAAAGTCTACCTCAGTTTCTTCATGAAAATTGAACTTTGGAGACAAATCTATCACAACACAGTAGGGCTATTCACTAATTTGGGAGAGGTGGGGAGTTTCACTTCCTTTGGTTGAATCTCAGTGTAGGGGTCTTTGCCAACCTCACAGTTGGCTGTAAAAGATATATCTGTGGAGATCCCACAGCAATGGAATGAAAGCAATTTTACAGAATCTAAGCATGGAGGTTAGAAGATATGCCGTCAGTGATTGTTAAAAATGTGGGTTAAGACCAAAGAAAAATATGGCTGGAGTCACTTAGCACTTTAGTGTAAGGGTGTTTATTAGGTATGTCAAAAATCAAACTTACAAAAATTAGAGAAAATAGTGAAAAGATCTAGATAAAGTGCTCATTTTAAGAATGGATAGTCAAAGCCTTCTCATCCAGGAGATGAGGTGTGATGAAAGAAATATGCTTTCTTAAACAAAATAAATAAAATACATTTTTTGTTTCATGAATGTGTTGCACATATGTTTATTTAATTTCCTATACTGAGTTGAAGAAGGGTTAAAATAAGTAATCTTTTCTAATATAATAAAGTTAAAAGAGAAACAGCCCTGTCATCTCATAAACTCTGGATATAAAATAAAAATATAATTTGAAGTGAATTTTGATTATCAGTTCTCTCTTGTAAAAAAATGAGTCTCAGGAAATTCCATTTAGATTACATAAAATTAAAGTTCAAAGTTCAAAGTAAAATTTATTATCAGAGTACATACATGTCACCACTTACAACCCTGAGATTCTTTTTCTGTGGGCATATAAACTGTAAACATCAGGAAATATAAACTGTAAACAAACTGTGCAATTACAGATGTAAATAAATAGCAATAAATAACGAGCATGAAATAACAGTATAACAGAATCCTGAAATGACTCGAGCTCTCCTCTTTTGTTCAAGAGCCTGATGGTTGAGATGTAGTAACAGCTCTTGAACCTGGTGGTACAAGTCCTGAGGCACTTGTACCTTCTACCTGAAGGCAGCAGCAAGAAGAGAGCATGGCCTGGGTGGTGAGGATCTTTGATGATGGATGCTGTTTTTCTATGGAAACATTTCATGTAGATGTGCTCAATAGTTGAGAGAGTTTTATGCATGATGTACTGGGCTGAATCCACTACCTTTTGTGGAATTTTCCACTCAAAGCCATTGGGATTCCCATACCGCGCTGTAATATAGTCAGTCAACACACTTTCCACCACACATCTATAGAAGTTTGCCAAGGTTCTCAATGACATGCTGAACCTTTGCAGACTCCTGAGGAAGTAGAGGCACTGTCGTGCTTACTTCACAATAATATTTATAAGAGGGGTCCAGGATAGGTCCTCTGAGATAGTAACACCCAGGAATTTAAAGTGACTGATCTTTTCCACCTCTGATCCTCCAATGATTATACTTTATACTTTATTATCGCCAAACAATTGGTGCTAGAACGTACAATCTTCACAGCGATATTTGCTTCTGCGCTTCACACTCCCTGGATTACAAATATTAAATATTAAAAATATTAAAAATAGTTAAAATTAGTAAATATTAAAAATTTAAATTATAAATCATAAATAGAAAATAGAAAAATGGGAAGTAAGGTAGTGCAAAAAAACCGAGAGGCAGGTCCGGATATTTGGAGGGTACAGCCCAGATCCGGGTCAGGATCTGTTCAGCAGTCTTATCACAGTTGGAAAGAAGCTGTTCCCAAATCTGGCCATACAAATCTTCAAGCTCTTGAACCTTCTCCCGGAAGGAAGAGGGACGAAAAGTGTGTTGGCTGGGTGGGTCATGTCCTTGATTATCTTGGCAGCACTGCTCCGACAGTGTGCGGTGTAAAGTGAGTCCACGGATGGAAGATTGGTTTGTGTGATGTGCTACGCCGTGTTCACAATCTTCTACAGCTTCTTTCGGTCTTGGACAGGACAACTTCCAAACCAGGTTGTGATGCACCCTGGAAGAATGCTTTCTACGGTGCATCTATAAAAATTAGTGAGGGTTTTAGGGGACAGGCCAAATTTCTTTAGTTTTCTCAGGAAGTAAAGGCGCTGGTGGGCCTTCTTGGCAGTGAACTCTGTTTGGTTGGACCAAGTCAGGTCATTTGTGATATTGACCCTGAGGAACTTAAAGCTTTTGACCTGTTCCACTTGCACACCACCGATGTAAATTGGGTCCGTTACTCCTTCTGAAGTCAACAACCAATTCCTTCGTCTTGCTGACATTGAGGGATAGGTTATTGTCTTTGCACCATGCCACCAGGTTCTTAATTCCCTCTCTGTACTCAAATTCATCATTACCTGAGATACAGCCTACAATTGTTGTGTTATCAGCAAACTTATATATTGAGTTTGATGGAAACTTGGCTACACAATCACGGGTGTACAGTGAGTACAGCAGGAGGCTAAGTACACAGCCTTGTGGGGCACCGGTGCACAGAGTGATTGTAGAGGAGAGCTTGTCCCCTATTTTTACAGCCTGGGTCCTGTCTGTGAGGAAGTTGAAGATCCAGCTGCAGATCTGAGTGCTAAGGCCCAGGTTCCGGAGCTTAGGAGTCAGTTTATTTGGAATGATGGTATTAAAGGCAGAGCTGTAGTCAATGAAAAGGAGCCTTACATATGCGTCTTTATTCTCCAGGTGTTCTAAGGAGGAATGTAGGGCAAGAAAGATGACATCTGCCATTGACCTGTTGCTCTGGTAGGCGAATTGCAAAGCGTCGAGGTTGACCGGTAGGCTGTGGTTGATGTGTGCCATAACCAATCTCTCGAAGCACTTCACAGCAATTGATGTCAGAGCCACAGGTCGATAGTCATTCAGGCATGCCACCTTGCCCTTCTTCGGCACTGGGATTATTGTTGCCTTCTTAAAACACGAGGGGAACTTAGACTGAAGCAAGGAGCAGTTGAAGATGTCAGCAAACACTCCAGCTAGCTCGCTTGCACAGGCCCGGAGAACCCGTCCTGGGACGCCATCTGGGCCCGTCGCCTTCCTTGGATTTATCTTCAGGAAGGACCTTCTAACGTCCTCCTTGGTGACGATGAATCTCGATGCCACAAGGTCCGGTTCATCTGGAGGGAGTGGGACGCTCCTCTTCTGTTTGAATCTTGTGTAGAATACGTTAAGTTCATCAGGAAGAGAAGCGCCACAGTTTTATTGATATTCCCAGCCTTTTCTTTGCGCCCAGTGATCTCATTTAGACCTTGCCATAGTCTACTGACATCCCTTTGGCTAGCCTGGGCTTCCAACTTGGCTCGATATTGCCTCTTGGTGCCCTTAATGGCTTTCCGGAGTTCACGCCTGGATTCCGTGTAGCGACTGGTATCCCTGGACCTAAAAGCCGCAGCTCTAGCCTTTAAAAGGGACTTGATCTCATATTTCATCCAAGGTTTCCGGTTAGGGAATACCCGGATCGTCTTGCAAGACACACAGTCCTCCGTGCATTTCCAAATGAAGTCCGTGACAGCTGAGGCATACTCATCGAGGTTAGCTGCTGAGTCCTTGAATACTAACCAGTCCACCGATTCAAAGCAGTCACGGAGGACCTCATCTGTTTCCTCCATCCATCGTGACACTACTTTTGACACCGTGACCTCCCGCTTCAGTTTACTGGCTCACAAACCTCTGGTTTCCCTCTCCTGAAGTCTACAATCAGTTCCTTGGTCTTAATGACATTGAGTGAGAGGTTGTTGTTATTACTCCATTTAGCCAAGTTTTCAATCTCGCTCCTGCATGCAGATTCATCACCTCCTTTGATACAACCCACAACAGTGGTGTCATCAGCAAACTTGTATATGATGTTGGAGCTGTATTTGGCCACACAGTCATAGGTGTAAAGTGAATAGAGCAGGGGGCCAAGTACGCATTCCTGCAGTACTCCTGTGCTGATGGAGATTGTGGAGGAGATGTTTTTGCCGATTTGAACTGACTGCGTTACAAACAATGCACATGCAGAAACAGGTTCAGCAAGTATAACCTAGTATTTACACTGTACATAACACTTCTCTTATCTTTCTTCCTCAAAAGCCTTTAACTTCCTCCTAAATGCATGAACTTCTTGCTATTTGCCTCAATCTCTCCATGTGGTACCAAGTCCCACATTCTAGTGCATATTAATGTCTATTATCCCTTGTTTAGTTCCGTAAGGTTGTTCTAGCTGGGGGTGGTAGTGGGTAGAAGCATTAAATGCTCCTAATGGTGTGCATGTCCAATAGCCTTTGACAACGAAGTCCAGATTCTGGCCTTCATGTATGGCTTAGCTACTAAGCCTGGCAGAACAGTTTCTACTGACAGGAGAAGAGGCAAAGGCGGGTTACTGCCACCTTAAAACCAGTCGCTTTGGGCAGATGGGGCTTGTCAGCCATGGCTGCAGGTCATCTAGGAGAAGGAAACCCCAATCTCTAACCTTCGCTGCCTTGCAGCTTGGGGAAACCTTTGGGAGTAAGCCCCGAGGGAGACTATGGAAGTGATGAGCTCAATGCTGCCTGGCAACTCCTTCTGGTACCAAACTGTATCAATCTCTGCCATTCCTTGGGATTCATCAGCTGTGTGGAGAAGGTGAGCATATTACATGGACAACAGCTTGCTCTCCCTATCATACTGCCCTGGCTTGTGTATCACACAGACCACTGAAACACAACATCCATGGTCAACCCTGACCAGTGGAGGGCTTCACATTCCTCCTTTTCATTTGACGTTCTATTTTACTTGTATATTCCATTTGCTTACTTATGTTACGTACCCCATAACTGGGTTGCCAAACCAGCAGAATTGGAACACTCGTTGGAGTCTGTGATTACTATGAACTAATAAAGTTTTATTAACAAAGGTAAGTAATACAGTACACTAACCGCAAGGATATAAATGTAACAGGTTAGCAATGAGAGTCTACACATATACACAGAAATAGGGTAATAGGAATCAACCAAGCTCTTTTGCAGTATTGGGATAAAATGATCAGTCTTAAAGTGACGCAGAGTTCAGTTCAGTCTAGTGCAGTTCGAAGTAATCGCTGTTGTTGTACCGCTGGGAAGAGAGAGAGAGAGTGAGAGATGCAGTTGGTTTCAGGAAAACCTTTCGATGCCTTCTGATCCAGCTGTGGTCACCGACTGTGACCCCTGCATTCCGGATGTGATCGTTCTTCCGTGGTGAACCCGGCACCCAGGCAAGGGCAGACACACACCAGGTTCCCACCGATCGATCGTACCTTTACACCCTATGAGCCTCTGACCGAGTCCCGCGAACCGGTCCTCTAAACTCCTACCAACTTGTGGGGCACACTGCTCTTTCCAGGGTCTCGTGGCGTGTGTGTCGTGCCTTAGCAAACCCGCTATTTTTATCCCCCTGATGGGCTATCACCTGTCCCTGAAACTTCAAACAGTTCAGGTTCAAAGCAAACGGTCTGTGGCAGACGCCAACATCTGAATTGTGTCTCTTTCTTGTTAATCTCTCTCTTCTCTCTTATTAGCATATTGAATGTTTCTCCATTGTCTTTCGTTATCTCTCTCATTAGCATCATCCATTCTGCAGCTCTGCTTGGCTTCACACATGACACCCCCACCCTTAAAAGGATTTTTACCAGGGTAAAAATTTTGGGCATGAATGCACATTATAAGATACATACTAATATACAGGTAGTCATCAGCTATTCAGCTAATACAGAGAACTTTAAGTTTTAACACCTGGACAGACAATCAGCAATCACAGTGTCAGTTCCTTTTATATGTTTTATCTTTATATCAAATTCCTGTAATACCAGGCTCCAACTTAACAAGCGTTTGAATTTATCCTTCATTGTGGCCAAAAACACTAATGGATTGTGATCAGTGTAAACTATCAGTGGTTTCCATGCCGGACAAATATAAACCTCAAAATGTTGTAATGCCAGTATGATTGCCAATAATTCCTTCTCCAGTGGAATAATTTCTCTGATGGACATTAAACTTCTTAGAAAAATAAGCCACTGGGTGTTCAATTTCCTCTTTGTCTGTCTGCAACAGCACCGCCCCGGCTGCTTCATCGCGAGCATCTGTTGCTAGGGAGAAGGGTTTTGAAAAGTCAGGCGCATTCAGTACAGGGTGGTGACACAGAATCACCTTCAGACTCTCGAAGGCTTGTTGACAAAGGTCGTTCCACACAAACTTCTCATTCAAGATTCAAGATTCAAGATTCAAAAAACTTTATTGTCATTCTAACCATACATCAGCTCTGCAGGGCAGAATGAGACAGCGTTCCTCAGGGGCAGTGCAATCATAACATAACAAATGCAACACTAAATAATAAACATAACAATAAATAGTAAAACACAACAGCCACATGTCAGTTAAATCTTCAACAAGAACTTAGTAAGAGGGAGGGTAATATCCGCAAAGTTTTTGCAAAACCTCCGGTAGTACCCCACCAACCCCAAGAACCTTCTCAGGGCTCTCTTGTCTGTCGGGATGGGGACTTCAGAGGTAGCCTGCACCTTAGTCTGCACCGGTGCCTGCTGCCCCTGTCCTACCACATACCCCAGATATGTGACCTTAGCGTGGCCGAACTCACTTTTTACGAGGTTCACTGTCAGGTTGGCTTCAGACAGCCGTTTAAACAGCTCCTCTACTGCCACAATGTGCTCCTCCCACATGTCAGTCCAGACCACTAAATCGTCAATATACGCTTCTGTGTTCTTTAACCCTTTTATCACTGAATTAATCATCCTTTGGAAGGTCCCTGGGGCGTTCTTCATGCCAAAAGGTAAAACATTATACTCGTATAACCTGGATGGAGTGACAAATGCTGAGATTTCTCTAGCCCGGTCGGTTAAAGGAACGCACCAGTACCCTTTCAGCAAATTGATCTTTGTGATGTACTTAGCTCTCCCCACTTTATCGATGCAATCATATACCCTTGGGATGGGGTAAGCATCAGTTGGCGTTCACCTTTCTGTAATCTGTACAGAATCGTATGCTCCCATCGGGTTTCGGGACAACCACACAGGGAGAGGCCCATTCTGATTTGGATGGCCTAATAATACCTGTGGCTAGCATGTGTTCAGTTTCTTTCTCCACTAGCTTGCCCTTCTCCAAGTTCATCCTATAGGTTTGTTGCTTAATAGGCTGATCTGATGTAACGACAACATCATGCACCGTCCCTTTGCATCGCTTCGGGACATCTGGACATACATCTGCATGCTGTTTAATTAGCTTTATCAGCAGCTCTCTCTGTTCAGGGGATAAGTGAGAGACCTTATCAGCAAAGTTGGCCAAAACAATAGAGTTCTCCAATCTGGTCGGCACCATATTTATCTTTTCAAGATGGGTTTTCCCCTTATCATTTGGCACCCCAGCCTCATTTATTTTTGTGATAACACCGACTAGATCTGCTTTCTGATCGTGGTAAGCTTTTAAAATATTAATATGCACTAATTGTGTCGGCTTACGTCTGTCCGGCATTTCAATAACATAATTCAAAGAGTCTATCTTTTTAATCACTTTGTATGGACCGTGGAATATCGCCTGGAGGGGTTTGGTTACCACTGGAAACAGAACTAAGACCCTATCGCCCACTTGAAACACTTGTTCGCGGGCTCGTCTCTCATACTGCTCTTTCATTTTTGTTTGGGAGTTTCATAGATTTTCTTTGGC
The DNA here is from genome assembly GCF_963921235.1 of Mobula hypostoma. NCBI lineage: Eukaryota > Metazoa > Chordata > Chondrichthyes > Myliobatiformes > Myliobatidae > Mobula > Mobula hypostoma. The sequence continues at coordinate 50,563,180 of NC_086128.1, forward strand.
AAGGTCACAGATCCTTTTAAGCCTCTCATGAAATTTTAAAACATAATCAACAACATTGACTTGTACTGTCGGACTGGATCATTGCTCTTTCAGTAAGGTCAGAGGTCCTCTGGGCCGATGACCAAAGACGAGCTCGAATGGGCTGAACCCCAATGACTCCTGAACCGTGTCCCTTACGGCAAATAACAAGAGAGGCAAGGCATCATCCCAGTCTCTAGCATTCTCTTGACAATAAGTTTTAATCAAGGTCTTTAATGTTGCGTGGAATCTTTTCAATGCCCCTTGGGACTCTGGGTGGTACGCGGAGGCCAAAATCTGCTTTGCTCCCATCTCATCCAACATTCGTCGGAATGTGTGAGATGTGAAGACACTCCCCTGATCTGACTGGATTTCACTTGGCAGCCCCACCGTAGTAAAAAATTTCACAAGCACCTTTACTTCTGTGGGAGCCTTGACGCTTGCCAGGGGCACAGCCTCCGGAAACCTGGTAGCAGCGCACATCATAGTCATCACATACTCTCGCCCACTCGCAGTTCTGGGCAGGAGATCGACAAAATCCACAATTATTCAGGAAAAAGGTTCCCCGAAAGCGGGTATCGGTCGAAGGGGCGCTTTAGGCAGGACCTGGTTCGGCTTTCCTATCACATGACAGGAATGACACTGTCTACAATGTTCAATAATATCCTTCCTCATGTTCGGCCAGTAAAACTCTTTCATAATTCTATCGACTGTTTTCCTCACCCCAAAATGTCCACCGAGGGGTATCTTGTGGGCTAGGTTAAAAATCTTGTCCCTATAAATTTTCAGCACTATCACCTGGTATACCACCCCCTACTCCTCATCTGCGGACACGGTACTTGGTCTCCACTTCCTCAACAGTACTCCCTCCTTCACATAATAGCCCACGGGTTCCCTTTTTATTTCTGCTTCAGAGAGAGCTGTCTCCGTCAAAACCATCAGCTCCTCGTCTCGTTCCTGGGCCTGTATAAATTCCTTCCTCACTAATGATAAATCTACCTCAACTCCCTCACTTCCTTCCACTCCACTATGCTCCTTCTTTTCACTTTCTAACCCCTCCTGGTACAAGGCTGGTAAAAACGTCTCAGCTAAATCTACATTTGCTTCGGCAGCCTTTCTGAACATGCGCCGAGTCACTGCGCAAACAGTATAAACCTGTGAGTCCATGGGCGGGTCCTCAGTCCTGGCAGGCTTGCTCGTCAGTTTTACTGCTGGGTACACATCTCCACCTGCAAGGTCGTTACCGAGTAAGACCTCCACGTCTTCCATCGGTAATTCGGGCCTCACCCCGATCGTGACCGGTCCAGAGACGAAGTCGCTTTTTAGGTGTATCTGGTGCAAAGGTACTGCTTCAGTCCCTTTCCCATTGCCTTTTATCACACTGGCCTCCCCAGTCTCGGTCTCTGCACTAAAGTCTAACACACTCTTTAAGATCAATGACTGACAAGCCCCAATGTCTCTCCAGATCCGTACTGGAACCGGGTTTAACCCCTCCTTCACCGACACCAATCTGGCCGAAGTAAACCTCCCGCGCCCTTCCTGAACTCTATCAGACCTCTTCTCCCCTAGCGGTTTGTTTGCTGGCTTCCCACAATTATAGCAGACAACCCCAGGAGACTTCCTACCAAACTGCTTCCCGTCTTCCTCATCCTTCTCACTAGTCCCCGGCTTACTTTCTGGCTTTGCCGGCGGACTTTCTCTGCCCTCTCGACTACCCTTCTGGTAGTTCTTACTCGGGGTAAACTTTGCTTTGTGTGTTAACGCATACTCATCCGCTAACTTAGCAGTTGCGGCTAAGGTTTCTGCCTCTTTCTCATCTAGATAGGGCCTCATACCTTCAGGGACACAACCTTTAAATTGCACAATCAGTATTAGCTGTAGCAGTCTGTCATAATTCCCAGTGACCCCTTTCGAGGCGCACCAACGATCACAATACATCTGCATCTCACGGGCAAACTCTAAATACGTGTGGACCCACTGCTTCCTCACATTCCAGAACCTTTGCTGGTATGCCTCCGGGACCAACTTATAAATCCTGACCATAGCCTCTTTCACCGCATCATACCTCTGGGCATCTTCTGCTGACAATGCTGAGTAAGCTTGCTGAGCCTTCCCCTTAAGTACGCCCTGAAGCAAAACAGCCCACTTATCCCTCAGCCAGTCCTGACTTGCAGCGACTTTTTCAAAATGTAGAAAGTACCGATCGACATCGGCCTCCTCAAATGGGGGAACCAACCTAATCTCCTGGGTCGCCCTGAACCCTCCACATTGGTCTGGCATTTGGCCCCTCTCGAGCGTTATCCTTAACTTCTCCAGCTCAAACTCCCTTTCCTTCTGCTTCTCTCTCTCTTCCCATTCTAGCTGCTTTTCTCTCTCTTCTCGTTCTAGCTGCTTTACTCGGAACTCGTGATCGAGCCTTAAGTTTTCCATCTGCAGCTGCACCACCTCCCCACCAGGTTTGCTCATAGATACCACCTCCAGCTCCCCGTGGGGAAACACACCTTGTGGGGCACACTGCTCTTTCCAGGGTCTCGTGGTGTGTGTGTCGTGCCTTAGCAAACCCGCTATTTTTATCCCCCTGATGGAGTATCATCTGTCCATCAAACTTCAAACAGTTCAGGTTCAAAGCAAACAGTCTGTGGCAGAGGCCAACATCTGAATTGTGTCTCTTTTTTGTTAATCTCTCTCTTCTCTCTTATTAGCATTTTGAATGTTTCTCCATTGTCTTTTGTTATTTCTCTCATTAGCTTCTTCCGTTCTGCAGCTCTGCTTGGCTTCCCACATGACACATAAAGTCCATTCCTCAGGCCTCTTCTAACTAAAGATCATATTTTAAATTCTGTACCAACACTAGAACACACAGATAAGATTTAGTGATTCCAGCCATGGAGTTTTCTTTCATTGAAAACTTCCAAAAAACCACGCTCCCTCTTTTTATTTCACACGTCCCTTTTTGTGAGTATATTAATCTGAGCTATGCAACTTTTTCAAGTTGATGAGCATCACAACATTTATTGAATTGTCTCCTTGGCTGAAGGCCATCCAACATCATGAAAAGTGAAAGGAGGTGTTATAATACTAAACAGCCAATGGTGATTGGCAATGGTGTGGAAAAAGGTGCTAATGTGGAGGTAAAAAGCTCTCCCACCATGCTGTGCTTACAGGTTCACCAATGGACATTGGCCTGTCTGGTGACCACAGAAGATGGTGAAGCCCAGATGTATGAATATATTTAACAAAGAGGTAGACAGGTTTCTAGACATAAAAGACATGAATGGATGAGGGGAGAGAGCAGAAACATGCACAGAGGTAGAGGATTACCGATTATTGTATTGAATATTGGAGCAGGCTTGGAGGCTCAAATGGCCAATTCCTGCTCTTCTTGTCTATGTTTCCATATTTCTATGTGACTAGACTGGCTTTGGCCCAGCTGAGACATTGTAGGCATGACATTCATGGGAGTCAGAGAAAACTTGCAACGTAAATACCTTTCATCTCTGTTTTACCTTTGCTTTTTTTTTGCTCCCCCTAAAGATTATAGACTGAACATTCAAGTGTTTAATGTTTCATTTTCAGATCTTCACATCTTAAATTTGTTCTTTCTGGTGCAAAAAGTAGTTGTAATCATTTCCAGGTTGAATATACACACTGAATAAACTCCAAGTACTCCACTTGTTTTGGCTGTTCTCCATGATGTGAGGAAGCAAGGTTCACAAAAGGCAGTCTCACACTTTAGCAGCCAGGGTGAAAGAAAGCATTCAATGAATCATGCCAATATCATGTTTTCTACATCAGCATGCTCATATACCACATCTGCGGTGGCCAATGCGATCATGTTTGCTGTTGTGTGCTGGTGCAGCAGGCTGAGGATGGCACCAACAGAATCAACAAACTCATTCGTAAGGCCAGTGATGTCATGGGGATGGAACTGGACTCTGACGGTGGTGTCTGAAAAGAGGATGCTGTCCAAGTTGCATGCCATCTTGGACAATGTCTCCCATCCACTATATCATGTACTGGTTGGGCACAGGAGTACATTCAGCCAGAGACTCATTCCACCGAGATGCAACACAGAGCGTCATAGGAAGTCATTCCTGCCTGTGACCAGCAAACTTTACAACTCCTCCTTTGGAAGGTCAGATACCCTGAGCCAATAGGCTGGTCCTGGACTTATTTCCTGGCATAATTTACATATTACTATTTAATTATTTATGGTTTTATTACTATTTATTATTTATGGTGCAACTGTAACGAAAACCAATTTCCCCCGGGATCAATAAAGTATGACTATGACTATGACCTAACCATGTCATTTCCCATTAGCACACTCTCCTTTGTGGTGTTGAGGTAACTGACGTACCAAAATTCTGAAATGTGTCTGTTGTTCAGCACCATCAGAACAAGTGTTTCATCAAACTGCTTGAGGTGCTTCAGTGTGATTGAAAGGATACCTCCCTAATCATGCTCCATCAGGCATTGGAAATCTAACTCAAATTGATCCCCTTTAAGCCAATTACTTCCTTGCAATCTCATTGGACTCCAGCCCTCCCTCATTTATTGACAGCCAGTATTCCATTAGTCAGCCTTCTCCGTACAGAGCTCACAGCCCCTTTACTGTACTTCTCACTAAGTTCTGATCCACAGTCCCTGTTAGTCCTGACCTAGACAGTTTTAGACTTTTACAGGATAAAAAGGTGTATGCTCACTAGTCGATGGAACCTGAAGCCTTAGGCATCAAGCACTACTAAATTTTAAATGGCAGTCCCATGGTTAAAATAGTTCCTGGCATGCCAAGTAACAACAGATTAACTTGTCCCTCTGGGCACCGAAGAATTTCTAGACCTGAATGTCTGAAGTGCTGAGATGCTGATAAGGAACTGTCTAGCTACCAAGAGTGTCTGGAATGCTTGACGAGCCAGATGGATTTTTTGCGTGTCTTTCATACGATATCAGAAAATTATGACCTTTTTCAGATTTTCAAAGTAATATTTTGCCAAAGAATTTGAGAAATCAGATGTAGATATTCATGGACTAAAAGGAGATGAAAATCAGTAACTTTCATTGTTTTGAATTGTACTCCATTCCTCCAAAGGTTTATCATGTAGGGTTCATGAACACACCAGCTGCTATGAATGTTCAAAGACTGGCTGGTTGAGGCTGGATGCCCTCTCAGTGCTATATTCTTATCAGAACAAGTATCATACAGGATAATTTCAGGGCATCAGTAACAGCCATAACACCAACAGAAATGAAAAACCACGCACATGTGTATGCATTTTTACTTCTTTATGTTGATATATATTATCAAAGTGATAAATCAAAACCAATTAAATTACAGCTGAGCAAGTGTTTCTTTCTCTATTAAGATGACAAATAGTTTGTTTCTCTTCATGGTAACTGACATTATATCATGGTCTGTATTTTCTGCATTTATCTCTTATCCACCAGTGTTAGCTTATTTAGTTTAACAGCTTTGATGCTTGTACAATGAGAAATATTTCATGTAGTTTACTAAGTGCTCATTTATCAGTACTCTTGAGTGCAATGTTAGCTATGTTCCTAACAATCCCTATAAGTATCAGTCACTGTTTAATACAGATATTAACCAACTTATTTCATATCCAAATAATTAGAACATAAAAGGAGTAGAAGTAGCCTATTTGGATTCTTGAACCTCTAACCACCTCATGATACATAGAATAACATGGGAAGAGGCCAATCAGCCCATCAGATAAATGTTATCCCTCAGGTGAACTATCCCATGAGTCTCATTTTTGTCCCTCCACTGTTCCCCACAGCTTGCAACTTATTCAGTCTCACAAATGCACATGAACTCCCCCTTAATTCTTTTTCCCATTAAGGTACACTGAAGTCTAATTTAGAGTATCATTTCTTTAGGAATAAACTGGAACACCCAGAGAAAATCCACCCGGGTAGAGAAAGTGTAAACTCCACAAGGAGGTCAGGAACAAACCCAAATCACTGGAACTATGATGCTGCAATTCTAGTAATTGTGTCAACATACCATTAAGATCATGGCTGATCTGATTTTGGCTTCAATTCTACTCTCCTGCCTGAATCCCATCACATGTGCAGAGATACATTTTACTTAGTGGATTCCTCCCAGAAAATTTTCTGACACACTGAATAATGGCTCCCACCTCAAGTTACCAAGTTACTGAGGCCATTTGTAATGACTCAGGTTGGTGGATCATCGGATTCCTTATTGTTCCAAATAGATGACTGGCCAGCCCTTAGATTTTCTATCTTCAAGTCATTCAACTGAGGTAATAGGGAAGTCCCTGGCTTTGTTGGAACTTGAGCTCCCTTCACACCACTTCCCCCCACTTCCCCCCCCATCACCTACATAATCCTCCCAACATGTGTTACTGATTTGTTTGCTTCACTGCCAAGATTACAGCTCCATAGCCACCAGATGGTGCATAGTAGGAGGAAGAAGAATCCTTGCTCCATCCTTTTTCTCTGACAAAGCAGTTCAATATATCTATCCAGCTCCTTATTGCAGCAAAATAACTGCCCAACAGACCATCAAGGGCTTTTCAATTAGTGCTGACCCCATCCCAACATATGAATAGATAAAAATAAGCCAAGCTGCAAGATACTGTATGTCAGAACACATTATGGCAATGTATGTAGAGCATGGGTCATTAGGTATGTTCTCAAAAAAAACCAGTGCAAAGCAGGATGTTCAAAGGACAGCCAAATTGTGTAACCTTTAGTTAAAGTTAAACAAAGCAACATGCCATCAGTTTTATTCAAGTGGTTCATTCTGAATTCATTTGGAAGGGTCTGAGGCCTTCCATTGTTCAGGGTCAATCCCTATCTGCCCAAAGCAACTGGTTTTAAGGCACCCGTAACTTTTGCTCCATTCTCCTGTCAATAGAAACTATTCTGCAAGGCTTAGTAGCTAAGCCACACATGAAGGCCAGGAGCTGGACTTGGTTGTCAGACTATTTGGGACTCACACCGCTGGGAGCATTTTATAAGTAGTGAAAACTTGTCTTCATTACCACCTATGTAACTTCAAAACATTCAACTAATTCAAAGGAAGACATGGGAGTCTGGGAATACATGTCTAACTTTGTGTTTACGTTAAGCGAGGCATGCATGTGTCACGTGGTAGCGTGATGACATATGCAACTCACATCAATAGTTCAATAGGTACATTTAATATCAGAGGAAGGCATACAATATACATCCTGAAATTCTTCTTCTTCGCAAACATCCACGAAAACAGAGAAATGCCCCAAAGAATGAATGACAGTTAAAACATTAGAACTCCAAAATCCACCCCCTAGCTCCCCCCTCCCACACACAAGCAACAGCAAGGCAACGACCTCCCCCCACCCCCACCAGCAGAAAAGCATCAGCACCCTCCACCGAGCACTCAAACATGCAGCAAAGCATCAATAAAGACACGGACTTGCAGTACCCCAAAGACTACTTGCTCACCTGGTAATTCGACATACCACAGGCTCTCTTTCTCCCTAATAAGGGAAAAAAAGGTATCCCCGTTTCACAGTGAGAGGAGAGACATAACAAACAACTTGCTGACTTATAATGTTAAAGGTCTGTTGCGTCGCTGTTTCAGAGCTCTGCGCCCAGAGAGTTGGCACCAAAAAGGCGCAGCTCTCTGCACATACAACCCCCGGCAGCTAGCCCACTGCTCCTGATGTTCTGTTTTCTCCCCAATTGCTTCAGTCAAGGGCACTGGCTTAGAATCAGCACGTTCCCAGAGCCACAAAAATCTGGAACCCTGAATGTGCGCTCGTCTTCCAGGCCACATCCTTGGGATATCAAAAGCGGCCGGTCACGAGGTCCTGAGAGCGGGTCCCATTCCCACAAAGAACCAAAGTCAGAGTGTAACTCCAAGTTAGGGTCTTCAAAAGAACCTTAAAAAAGTAAAAAAAGTAGATATCAAAGATAGAGATAGAGCTGTTTCCAAAGATGCAAGCAAAGGAGTTGCCGTTTAATGCCATCTTGACTTCGCCCCGCCTTCAGATAAATAATAATGTTATTTATTGATTTGATTGATTGATTGATTAGGCATCCGTTAGTCTCATGAGAACATGGATTTGCCCCTTGGAAGGATTCCAGGGCGCAGGCCTGGGCAAGGTTGTATGGAAGACCGGCAGTTGCCCATTCTGCAAGTCTCCCCTCTCCGTGACACCAATGTTGTCCAAGGGAAGGGCATTAGGACCCATACAGCTTGGCACCGGTGTCGTCACAGAGCAATGTGTGGTTAAGTGCCTTGCTCAAGGACACAACACGTTGACTCAGCTGAGGCTCGAACTAGCGACCTTCAAATCACTAGACCAACGCCTTAACCACTTGGCCACGTGTCAACACCATGTTATTTATACATATAACCCATAATGAATTATTTAAATAAAAAGGATTTTTAATCAAACAATCTACAAATACAAGATTACTCAAATATTACTTAAATATTAAATACAGAACACCACCCCCGGTTATAACAACCTTAAGGAACCTAGGATGCCTTAGAATCCTTGGAAGGATCAACGATTTAATAAAAGGGGTTCATTATTTATCATTGACCTGAGTCTAGCTGCGAGGGAAAATGGACTGAGACAATCCTTGTAGGTCAGTCATCTAAGTTCAGTTACATTATTCACATTGATATAAAGCCAAAACCACTTTCCTTTAAAGTAAATAACATGGTATAACTGAGTTATTGGTTAAGGCAAATCACTGAATGAGCTATTTGAAACTTAATTATGTAAATTTGTTGCACATTTCAACACAGATGTAAAGCTGCAAGTGTTCACAGTAGTAAATTGGCATTATACGCTCAGTATTTTCCAAACTATTTTGCCAGATAAATCTGTTAGAATACTTCAAGGGAGTAACTAGCAGGGTGGGCAAAGGAGAGGAAGTGGATGTCATTTACTTGGATTTTAAGAAGGCATTTGATCATTTAATAAGGTGCCACACATGAGGCTGCTTAACAAGATAAAATCCTATGGTGTTACAGGAAAGATACTGGCATGGATAGAGGAGTGGCTGACTAGTCAGGCTGCACTTGGAGTATTGTCAACAGTTTTGGGCCCCATGTCTCAGAAAGAATGTGTTGTCATTGGAGAGAGTCCAGAGGAGATTCATGAGGATGATTCTGGGAATGAAGGAGTTAACATATGAGGAGCATTTGGCAGCTTTGGGCTGTACTCACTGGAATTTTGAAGAACGTGGGGGGAATCTCATTGAAACCTACCAAATGTTGAAAGGACTAGATAGGGTGAATGTGGAGAGGATGTTTCCAAAGATGGGGGTATCCAGAACTGTTTGTAGATTTGAGGGGTGACTCTTTAGAACAGAGGTAAGGAGGAATTTTTTTAGTCAGAGAGTAGTGAGTCTGTGGAATGCTCTGCCACAGACTGCGGTGGAGGCTAAGTCCATGGGTATATTTAAGGCGGAAGTTGATCGTTTCCTGATCGGTCAGAGCATCAAAGGATATGGTGAGAAGGCAAGTGTGTCGGGTTGAGTGGGATCCAGGATCAGCCATGATGGAATGGTAGAGCAGACTCAATGGGCTGAATGGTCTTATAGTCTTAATGGTCTATTTAATGAACTATCTAGGATTCCAAAGCTCCAACCATAAATGTACTGACTCTTCTTGTTTAAATATAAGATGTGGTGGCTTCCGTTAGTCTCGCGAGACCCTGGATCTGTGCCTGGGAAGTCTTGCTTCAGTCTGTGTTAGAGCAGCATCTGTTATGGCTGTAGAGTCCCACATGGGAGTGACGGTCTCGGCTGCATCGACTGCACTTGAAGGCGCTGTCCTCCAGTGTTGTCTTGGTGCTGTTTTTCCGACGAGTGTGCTTTTCTTCAGCAGCAAGCCTCTGCTTCTCTTCTCCTCTTTTTAGACCTCTGCGTAGTTCCAGCCTCCAGTGAGAGCGATCGCTTGCGATGTCCTCCCACCTCTCGACGTTCATTTTCAGTGACTTCATGTCTTTCTTGAAAACGTCTTTGAAACGAAGATGGGGCCGCCCTTATGCTCTCTTGCCGGAGGCCAGTTCCCTGTACAGCAGGTCTTTCGGGATCCTCCTGTCTGACATGTAGTGTACGAGGCCCAGCCAGCGGAGACGGCGTTGTTGGAGCAGGGTGAAGAGGCTGGGTATCTGGGCGCGGGCTAGGACCTCATTGTTGGTGACTCGGTCAATCCACTTGATGTCCAGGATGCATCTCAGGCTGCAAAGATGGAAGGCGTTGAGACGCCGCTCTTGTCTGGAGTAGAAGCTCTAGGTCTCGCTGCCGTAAAGAAGTGTGATGAGGACGCAGGCCCTGTAGACTGCAACTTTGGTGTGCGTCGTCAGCTCTCTGTTCTCCCAGACTCTCTTTGTCAGCCTGGCGAATGTTGAGGCTGCTCGTCCGATCCATCTGTTGATCTCGGGGTCTAGGGAGAGGCTGTCCGTGATGGTGGAGCCAAGGTATGTAAACTCGTGAACTACCTCCAGCTCGTAGTTGTTGATGGTAATGGCAAGGGGGTGCTCAACGCCTTGGCCCAACACGTTGGTCTTCTTCAGGCTGATGGTCAAGATGAAGTCCTGGCAGGCTCTTGAGAAGCTGTCCATGAGGCGTTGCAGTTGCTCTTCAGAGTGTGTTGCCAGTGCCACATCGTCTGCAAACAACATGTCCCTGACGAGTACTTCACGAACCTTGGGTTTTCGCCCTCAGCTGGGACAGACTGAACAGCCTCCTGTCCGATCTGGTATGGAGGTAGACACCATCAGTTGATGTTCCAAAGGCGTGCTTCAGCATGACTGCGAAGAAGGTGCTGAACAGGGTGGGGGCAAGCACACAGCCCTGCTTCACACCGCTGCGGATGTTGAAGGCCTCCGAAGAAGAGCCGTCAAACTGAACGACGCCCTTCATGTCTGTGAGGAATGACTGAACTACCCTGAGGAGCCCTGGGGGACAACCAATCCTGGAGAGGATTTTGAACAGGCCGCCTCTGCTCACAAGGTCGAAGGCCTTCGTAAGGTCAATGAAAGTAACGTAGAGTGGTTGTCTTCAACAGCTACAAGAGAAATATAAGATGGCAGACTACAAATCTGAAACACATATGTTTGAATATTGATGAATATTGTCTCTGGCCTGGTTTCCAACCTATTCAAATATAGAAATGCACAACAAATATAAAAGCACTGAAAATGCCAATATTTATTCAGGTTTCTATTTGAATGATTTGGCACATTCTAAACTGTCTAGATTATGAAGTGACTACTCCATCCTCAACACTGAAGAGATTTCTTGTTAATTCTCATAGCTTAAAGATGTTGCAAATGGATATCCAAATTTCGTAAGAATAACATCAGAAATGCAGCGTGCAAATCGTCGCATGAATTAGCTGCTCTACTTTGGTGTTTATGCTTTGGGTGAACTCTCCTTCATCAAACTGGAATGGTAGGACTGAGGATAGGGCAGTTGGTATACACTTCAATGCATTGTGTCGTGAGATTGTGAGGAAGGACAGGCAAATGATAAGGCAAAATTGCAGTCAGTGGGATAAGTTGAAGTGTAACAAGGGGATGATGGTAGAGTAGCAATGGTTGGAATTTCTGGGAGCAATTCAGAAGGTTCAGGATATATACATCCTAAAGAGGATGAGGAAGTATTCTAAAGGCAAGATGACACAACTGAAGACACAAGAGAAGTCAAAGCCAACATAAAAGCCAAAGAGAGGGCATATAATAGAGCAAAAATTAGTGGGAAATTAGAAAATTTGGTAGCTTTTATAAAGCAACAGCAGGCAACTGAAAAAGTCGTAAACAAGGAAAAGATGGAATATGAAGGTAAGCAAGCCAATAATATTAAAGAGGATATCATAAGTTTCTTCAGATAAATAAAAGTGTAGAAGAGAAGTGAGAGTAGATATTGGACCACTGGATAATGATAGTGGAGAAATAGTAAAGTGGGACAAGGAAGTGGTGGGTGAACATAGTAAGTATTTTGCATCAATCTTCACTGTGGAAGACACTAGCATTTGCCAGAAATTCAAGAGTGTCAGGGGGCAAAAATGAGTGTAGTTGCTCTTACTAAAGAGAAGGTGCTTGGGAAACTGAAAAGTTTGAATGTAGATTAAATCACCTGGACCAGGTGGACTACACCCCAGGTTCTGAAAGAAGTAGCAGCGGAGACTGTGGAGACTTTAGTAATGATCTTTCAAGAATCACTATATTCTGAAATGGTTCCGGAAGACTGGAAAATTACAGATGTCACTTCACTCTTTATGAAGGGAGGAAGGCAGAAGAAAATAAATTATAGGCCTGACTTCAATGGTTAGGACAATATTGGAGTCCATTATTAGGGATGAAGTTTCGGGATATTTCGAGGTACATGATAAACATAGAAACATAGAAAATAGGTGCAGGAGTAGGCCATTCGGCCCTTCAAGCCTGCACTGCCATTTATTATGATCATGGCTGATCCTCCAACTCAGAACCCCGCCCCAGCCTTCCCTCCATACCCCCTGACCCCCGTAGCCACAAGGGCCATATCTAACTCCCTCTTAAATATAGCCAATGAACTGGCCTCAACTGTTTCCTGTGGCAGAGAATTCCACAGATTCACCATTCTCCGTGTGAAGAAGTTTTTCCTAATCTCAGTTCTAAAAGGCTTCCCCTCTATCCTCAAACTGTGGCCCCTCGTTCTGGACTTCCCCAACATCGGGAACAATCTTCCTGCATCTAGCCTGTCCAATCCCTTTAGGATCTTATACGTTTCAATCAGATCCCCCCTCAATCTTCTAAATTCCAACGAGTACAAGCCCAGTTCATCCAGTCTTTCTTCATATGAAAGTCCTGCCATCCCAGGAATCAATCTGGTGAACCTTCTTTGTACTCCCTCTATGGCAAGGATGTCTTTCCTCAGATTAGGGGACCAAAACTGCACACAATACTCCAGGTGTGGTCTCACCAAGGCCTTGTACAACTGCAGTAGTACCTCCCTGCTCCTGTACTCGAATCCTCTCGCTATAAATGCCAGCATACCATTCGCCTTTTTCACCGCCTGCTGTACCTGCATGCCCACTTTCAATGACTGGTGTATAATGACACCCAGGTCTCGTTGCACCTCCCCTTTTCCTAATCGGCCACCATTCAGATAATAATCTGTTTTCCTATTTTTGCCACCAAAGTGGATAACTTCACATTTATCCACATTAAATTGCATCTGCCATGAATTTGCCCACTCACCCAACCTATCCAAGTCACCCTGCATCCTCTTAGCATCCTCCTCACTGCTAACACTGCCACCCAGCTTCGTGTCATCCACAAACTTGGAGATGCTGCATTTACTTCCCTCATCCAAGTCATTAATATATATTGTAAACAACTGGGGTCCCAGCACTGAGCCTTGCGGTACCCCACTAGTCACCGCCTGCCATTCTGAAAAGGTCCCGTTTATTCCCACTCTTTGCTTCCTGTCTGCTAACCAATTCTCCACCCACACCAATACCTTACCCCCAATACCGTGTGCTTTAAGTTTGCATACTAATCTCCTGTGTGGGACCTTGTCAAAAGCCTTTTGAAAATCCAAATATACCACATCCACTGGTTCTCCCCTATCCACTCTACTAATTACATCCTCAAAAAATTCTATGAGATTCGTCAGACATGATTTTCCTTTCACAAATCCATGCTGACTTTGTCTGATCATTTCACCGCTTTCCAAATGTGCTGTTATCACATCTTTGATAACTGACTCCAGCAGTTTCCCCACCACCGATGTTAGGCTAACCGGTCTATAATTACCCGGTTTCTCTCTCCCTCCTTTTTTAAAAAGTGGGGTTACATTAGCCACCCTCCAATCCTCAGGAACTAGCCCAGAATCTAACAAGTTTTGAAAAATTATCACTAATGCATCCACTATTTCTTGGGTTACTTCCTTAAGCACTCTAGGATGCAGACCATCTGGCCCTGGGGATTTATCTGCCTTCAATCCCTTCAATTTACCTAACACCACTTCCCTACTAACATGTATTTCGCTCAGTTCCTCCATCTCACTGGACCCTCTGTCCCTTACTATTTCTGGAAGATTATTTATGTCCTCCTTAGTGAAGACAGAACCAAAGTAATTATTCAATTGGTCTGCCATGTCCTTGCTCCCCATAATCAATTCACCTGTTTCTGTCTGCAGGGGACCTACATTTGTCTTTACCAGCCTTTTCCTTTTTACATATCTATAAAAGCTTTTACAGTCAGTTTTTATGTTCCCTACCAGTTTTCTCTCATAATCTTTTTTCCCCTTCCTAATTAAGCCCTTTGTCCTCCTCTGCTGAACTCTGAATTTCTCCCAGTCCTCAGGTGAGCCACTTTCTCTGCCTAATTTGTATGCTTCTTCTTTGGAATTGATACTATCCCTAATTTCTCTTGTCAGCCACGGGTGCACTACCTTCCTTGATTTATTCTTTTGCCAAACTGGGATGAACAATTGTTGTAGTTCATCCATGCAACCTTTAAATACTTGCCATTGCATATCCACCGTCAATCCTTTAAGTGTCATTTGCCAGTCTATCTTAGCTAATTCATGTCTCATACCTTCAAAGTTACCCCTCTTTAAGTTCAGAACCTTTGTTTCTGAATTAACTATGTCACTCTCCATCTTAATGAAGAATTCCACCATATTATGGTCACTCTTACCCAAGGGGCCTCTCACGACAAGATCGCTAATTAACCCTTCCTCATTGCTCAAAACCCAGTCCAGAATAGCCTGCTCTCTAGTCGGTTCCTCGACATGTTGGTTCAAAAAACCATCCCGCATACATTCCAAGAAATCCTCTTCCTCAGCACCTTTACCAATTTGGTTCACCCAGTCTACATGTAGATTGAAGTCACCCATTATAACTGCTGTTCCTTTATTGCACACATTTCTAATTTCCTGTTTAATACCATCTCCGACCTCACTACTACTGTTAGGTGGCCTGTACACAACTCCCACCAGCGTCTTCTGCCCCTTAGTGTTACGCAGCTCTACCCATATCGATTCCACATCTTCCCTGCTTATGTCCTTCCTTTCTATTGCGTTAATCTCTTCTTTAACCAGCAATGCCACCCCACCTCCCCTTCCTTCATGTCTATCCCTCCTGAATATTGAATATCCCTGAACGTTGAGCTCCCATCCCTGGTCACCCTGGAGCCATGTCTCTGTGATCCCAACTATATCATAATCATTAATAACAATCTGCACTTTCAATTCATCCACCTTATTACGAATGCTCCTTGCATTGACACATAAAGCCTTCAGGCGCTCTTTTACAACTCTCTTAGCCCTTATACAATTATGTGGAAAAGTGGCCCTTTTTAATGCTTGCCCTGGATTTGTCGGCCTGCCACTTTTACTTTTCTCCTTAGTACTTTTTGCTTCTACCCTCACTTTACACCCCTCTGTCTCTCTGCACTGGTTCCCATCCCTCTGTCGTGAAATAACCTCCTCACCCCTAGCCTCTTTAATTTGATTCCCACCCCCCAACCATTCTAGTTTAAAGTCACCTCAGTAGCCCCCGCTAATCTCCCTGCCAGGATATTGGTCCCTCTAGGATTCAAGTGTAACCCGTCCTTTTTGTACAGGTCACGCCTGTGCCAAAATAGGCCAAAGTCAGCAAAGTCAGGGCAAATCTTGCCTGACAAATCAGTTGTAATTCTTTGAGGAAATAACAGACAGGATAGACAAGGGAGAGTCAGTGGATGTTGTTTACTTGGATTTTCAGGTGGCCTTTTACAAGGTGGCACACATGAAGCTGCTTAACGAGGTAAGAGCCCATGGTATTACAGGAAAGATACTAGCATAGATAGAGCATTGGCTGATTGGCAGGAGGCAATGAGTGGGAATAAAGAGAGCCTTATCTGGTTGGCCTCTGGTGACTAGTGGTGTTCCTAGTCTGTGTTGGAATTGCTTCTTTTTACATTATATGCCAATGACTTGGATGATGGAATTGATGGCTTTGTGGCTAGGTTTGCAGACAAAATGAAGATAAGTGGAGGGACATTTAGAATTGAGAAAGCTGGGAGTCTGCAGAAGGACTTAGACAGATTAGGAGAAGAAGTGTCGGTGGAATACAGTGCTGGGATGTGTATGGTCATGCACTTTAGTAGAAGGAATAAAGGTGTGGACTATTTTCTAAATGGGGAGAAAAGTCAAAAATCAGAAGTGCAAAAGGACCTGAGAGTTCTCATATAGGATTCCCTAAAGGTTAGTTGCAGGTTAAGTTGGTGGTAAGGAAGGCAAATGTGATGATTGTATACATTTCCAGAAGGACTAGAGTATAAAAGGTAATGTTGAGGCTTTATAGGCATTGGTCAGAATGCACTTGGAGTATTGTGAGCACTTTTGGGCTATTATCTAAGAAAAGATGTGCTGGCATTGGAGATGGTCCAGAGGAAGTTCACCAAGATGATTCTGGGAATTAAAGGGTTAATGTATTAGTTACATCTGATGGCTCTGGGCCTGTACTCGCTGGAGTTTAGAAGAATGGGGGTGGGGTGGGGGGTCAGGGCTGACCTTATTGAAGCCTATGAAATATTAAAAAGCCTAGATAGAGTGGATGTGGAGAGGATGTTTCCAATAGTGGGAGAGTCTAGGAACTGAGGGCACAGCCTCAGAATAGAGGGAAGTCCATTTAGAATCGATACAAGGAGGAATTTCTTTAGCCAGAGGGTGGTGAATCTGTGGAATTCATTGCCACAGGTGGCTGTGGAGGCCAAGTCATTGAGCATATTTAAAGCAGAAGTTGATAGGTTCTTGATTAGTCAGGGCATCAAAAGTTACAGGGAGAAGGCAGGAGAATGGGTTTGAGAGGGATAATAGGTCAGCCATGATGAAATAGTGGACAGACTTGATGAGTTGAATGGCCTAACTCTGCTCCTATGTCTTATGGTCTTACGGCCTTATGTTCTATTCCACTTATTCCTTCTGACCTTCTTGTTTATCTAACTTCCCCTGAACGTGTGCTTATATTGAGTGAAGGGCACAGTCCAGTGAGCTACTGTACAATGAAAAGCAGGAAAGATAAAGGCTTAATCATTGGTCCAATCTCTGCCAGTTTAGCTGATTCTCGCTCTGGTGGATAGAGGGAGGATTAATGTTGTGCTGAGTAGTCTTTTTTACTGTTTACTGAGTTCTCAATTCAGATTGCTGTTCTTGTAAAAAAAAAGTATGCATTGAGTGTGGGTGAAGACAGGCTGAAGTTCAGTTGGAATCTTCTTATGTCAACATTTACAATGATGACTTTTGGCTTATTGATCAGTAATCAAACATAAATCACTGACATTATGAAACTGCCACTTGGATCTTACCTGGTTTAATTATAATGTTACTGGTTAATTTGTATTGTAACTTATTGCACTTTGAAACTTACATTTATTGTCCATGAACACAATATCCTTGCTTTGATGCTCAAATATTTAGGAGTTTGGAGAAAGATTTGGAGAAATAGATTTGTCATGTCCTGAAATTTTGGCGGCAGTTGTCTGGTAGTACCCCTTAGATCTTGTGCTTTTTGTCAGATTTCTGTTATTTATTTATAAATGATTAGGTGGAAGAAAAAAGGAGTATTAGGCAAGTATGTTGATATTACACAGTTAAGCAGTAATAAGTGATGTGGATGGTAGCAGAAAGTGGCAAAGGGCCTTTGATTGATTAAGTGAGTGGAGAAAATTGAAAGAAAATGGAAAAGATAAATTAGAGTAATTTCTAAATGATGTGAATCCATAAGCTATGAATAAGCCATATATTTAAGGATTGAAATACAGATATTGGTAAAAAAAAACTAATTATGGATAGGCTCAGGTTAAGATAGCCAATTAAGTTTTGGTTATTATTTTAAGGGCACAGTTTCACAAAGGGATGACAGTTGTATTGAAGCTGTACTCTATCTGAAATACTGTGTTAGTTCAGATACTGCACATCAGGAAGGTGTGACTTCGGAGGTGAACACAGGTTCACCAGAATCAAATGAGAATTACACTCCAAGGACAAGTTGAAGGGTTTGGGCTTTCATGTCCTGGAATATAAAAACTTGAAGAGTGATCTGCATGAGATTTCTAAGATGATTAAAGGATTTAATAGGCTGAGGAGGGGCAGATTATATCCTTTACTAAATCTTACCCAGATAAGGAGAAAAATCCTTAAAATTAGTGCTGAACTATTCAGGGAAATGTCATAATTGTGCATTTTCATATGATATGTTACAAAAATTTGAACTCTTTTCCCAAAGTCTGAAAAATTTCAAACTGGGATGGAAATCTTTTGGTATCAATATTACAGAGTCAAGATGCAAAATTGAAAATAAGGCACAGATCGTTCAACATCTGATTAAGCAGTGTAACACACTCAAGCAACCCAGTAGCTGGTATAGACAGTTGTGGTATTTTACTTTGCAGAAAATATTAATAACAAGCCTTTCTTCATCTCCTTTTCAATGTTGCCAATCTTCCCCTTATTTTTTTGTTCATTCATGAGATGTGCACAACATTCACAATGTCAGCATTCACTCTCCATTCTTAATTATTCTTGTTTAGAGGAGCCAGCTAAGAATCAACCATATTGATGGGTCCAACCTCACATATGGGGCTGGATTGGATGAAGTGTCAGATATCCATCCCTGAAGGATATTGGAAGCCTCTGCTTTCTCTTTCAGGCCAGAGTACCATCTGGTTTGGATACCTTAATTAGCTGTTGTAAATTACCACTTAAGGCTGGTAAGTGGCAAAAGAATGAAAAGGGAGTTATGGGTGTGTGTGAGCCAATCATTCAGGATTACTGGGAAATAAGGAGAGGACATACAGGTATATGGAAATGATGGAATTAATGGCAGGTTCAATAACTATCACAGCAGCTGCCAAAGCAGGAATATATGGTATCTTATGGGAATTATTAATAGTTCACCTTCTTTCAAAAGCTAGCAATAACAATCAAATTTAACTGAAATTTCTACTCAATGCTTCTGCATCTTAAAATAACTTTGAACCTGAACCAATATTACTGGTCCCAAACACAGGAAAATCTGCAGGTGCTGGAGATCCAAGGCAAAACACACAAAATGCTGGATGAACCTAGCAGGTCAGGCAGCATCTATGGAAATGAATAAACAGTTGATGTTTCAAGCCAAGACCCTTCGTCAGGACTCATGTTATCATGTTATTATTGCTTTTTTGAGGGTCTCCATTTTCTTCAGTAAATCTGTTCATTAAAACTTTGTGTTTTTCAGGTGAAATCAGATGTTACTGTGATGGGCCACAGTGTGTGGCAACAGGCTACATGTGCAAGTCCCAGCTCTCTGCCTGCTTTACCAGACTACTGGACCCTCAGAATACCAATTCTCCCCTACTACATGGCTGTACAGACACTTTCTCAAATACAACAGAGATCTGCCATGCACAAAATTATAACCACCACAAAGGACACTGGTCACACTTGGAATGTTGTTGGGAAGATATGTGTAATTATAAAGGGTTACAGGAAGTTTTGCTGCATTCTGGGAGTAGCATGTCAGGTAATAAATCTTAAAATATTAGTAGTAAATGATGTGTTTCAGAGTCACTTCATACCAGGAGTGAATATGGGATCATTATCTACTGGTCTAACCCATGGAATTAAAGATCCAAAACATTGGGATGCATTTTTTTTTCAAATATACACTCGTCTCTTTAGCTTGTTCTTGTTTTAAATCTCATGTTATCCTTTACTTTCATAGCCCAAGTAATTCTCTAATATACTCTGAAAAATAGCAATATTAAAATTAGCAAAGTATTCTAATTTAAAGAAGTTTCTGAAATTTCTTCAGAGCTGTATTAACTATTCTTGTCAGACTATGTCCTAGTAATGCATGTTGATATGATTAATACAGTCAAATTAGAATAGTTTCAGCACCCTTTTCAATGTAGCAGGGGACTGAGCTGGTGAAAGAAAAATAAATGGTCTTTACATTTTTCAGTATAATAGTTTTAGTTTTTATCTTATTTTTCATTGCTATGGTTTCTCTTACTTCCTTTAAACAAATTTAAAATATAATTACTTCAGAATTCAAATTAAGTTAAAAAACTTAAGGAGCTTTGCTATTTCAGAGTAAGTTCAAGGACATGGAGTCAGGATATCTTACCCATTTGATTTATCCAATCTTTCAAGTCCTGTCCACAATCCAGTTAGGCCATTTATTATCTTTATACTTAATTATTGTTTATTATCTTTGTTTCCACCCGAATTTTATAGATACCACCGAAACAGAAATTGACATTTTGGTGATTTCATTTTGCTGGCTTACAGTATTTGGAGCCAGTTCTATGATCAGCCATTGTAGTGGTGAGAAAGTCACACTATTTTTGATAACTTTTCTAGCCAGGAATGCTGCCTCCTGTCTTATTGCTGATGTGTTTCAGAATCACAGGTGCAATTATTGAGGGAAGACAATGGGGAACATTTTGGGCATATTTTGCTTTGAGTCTTTGCTACTGAATTTTCTACTTTCCACCAACTTTCCACTCTTCCACTTTTTGCAAATTGATTTGATGTAGTTTTGCAACACACTCTCAATTCATTTCATTATGTTAAAGTCTAGCATTTTCTTTCCTAGTAAAATATATTTTCTAATGAGAAAAGATCTAAAATCTTTAGTTTATCATAACTCACTGACCTAATTCATGAATTATTGGTATAATTTCTATAAATCCTCAATGTCCTTGTGCAAGTACGGTGACCACAGATGTACACATTTCTCCTTGTGTGGTCTTGCTAATGCTTCTTAAAATCCCTTAACCCAAGAGCTGTACCTCTGGCATATACTTAACATTCTTTGGTTCCCACAGCTAAGTGGGGAGGGTTTAAACCATTATTGTTATCATTTTCACTCATCTTTTGTATGCACCTTCATGAAGAAAGCAAGCCTGAATTCATTAGATTATTGACAGAAGATGGAGACAAACTTTTCTTTGTGGCTTGTTCAAATTTCTAATTGTTTCTTTTGTCATAGATGGAAGCCATTTGACTAATGCTGGTTCTCAAAGCAATCTAATTTCCTCATTTATTTTCCATGTATCCTATTTTCTCTTATGTGCACAATTCTATCAACTCATTCCCGGTTCTGCTGCATCTGTAAGAGGTTATTCATGACAGCCAATTAACCTATCAACTATGCAAGTTGGCTGCATTTTAATTTCATATTTCTGGCTTATGGGAACTTCCCATTGCCAGCAGAAAAGGCCCAAAATGACAAAGAAGAAAATAATGATTTATACAATGCCTTTCATTGCTTTAATTTTGCATTGGTGTTCATTATTGTAATGTAAAAAAAAACTCAAGCAATTTACAGAAAGCATGGTCTCACAAACAGCATCATGGCAATGATCAGGTAATCTATGACCAATAGACATGAACATTTTCCTTACTCAACTTTAAGATCACAGCGGTGCAGTAGCATAGTGGCTGCAGAATGCCTTATAGTACCAGCAACCCAGGTTCAATTCCTGCAGCTGTCTGTAAGGAGTTTGTACGTTCTCCTCGTGACCATGTGGGTTTCCTCCCACAGTCCAAAGTAGGTTAATTGGTCATTGTAAATTGACCTGTGACTAGGCTGGGATTAAATCAGGGGATTGCTGGGTGGTGTGACTCAAAGGGTCATAAGGGCCTATACCATGCTGTATCTCAATAAGTAAGATAATTAAAATCTTCACATGGTAGCATGTTTCATTTAGAAAGGCAAATGGTCCTTTAGGTTAACATCACATTTAAGATGTAGCAGCTCGGACAATCCTTGACAGGGTAGATGTTGAGCTGTTTTCCAAAGTGGGAGAATCATGAAGAAGCAGATGTAACTACAAAATAAAGGGCAAAACGTTTAAAATTATGGTGAATTGAGAGAATTTCAAAGAAAGTGAGAGAATTTCTTCTCTCCAAGGGTAGTGAATCTATGAAATTCTTGGTCTGTGATAACGGTGGAGATCAGATCATTTGATGCATTTAATGTGGAGGTAGATAAACATTTGAAAGTTTGAGGAACAGAGTGTTACTGGGAACTGGCACGGAAGAAGATTAGAGATCAATATAGATCAAGAATGATCATATTGAATGCTGAGGCTGATGACCTAATTATGGTCCTACTATATTTTATTCTTCTGTTCTCAGTATCAACTGAATTGATCATCTTGGTTTTATTTTAATTAAAGTGTCTTGGTGGAGACTTCAATCCACAACTAGTTGGACAGAAACTAAATTACACTTAAACAACTCAGAATGCATTGCAACCTTTACAGAACTGAGCAAACTTCACTATCTAGTACGTGCTTCTGCATGTTACTGCGATATAATTGTGTCCACCAGGAAATAAATTAGGTTATAATCAGGTGAATTGATATATTGGTGAAATACTTCACTCTGCTGTCAAGACCTCTGAATCAAATGAATCAGTTACTGGTCACAGTTGTTAAATGACTGTGTGTGCATTATAAACTGAAGTCATAAACAAGGTAAATCCCCAGAGGTAAAAGCAGTAGGAACAGCACACTTTTATATGTTTAGGGAGAGAGCTAGGGTGTGTTTTGTCTCCAATCACAGTCTGACTGAAATATAAATAAAAATGAACCAGTCAACCAAATATTGACATAAATATCTTGTTAACCAAGAGAAAGTAGAAAAGTAAATACATTTTAAAAAGATGGATTCAGAGCTACATTGCTAATTGGTGAAATTATTACCAAATCAAGTTTTAAAAAATGATCAACTAAATAAAATTGGAAGCAGATATGAAATAATAGTGGCATTGAAGAGACATGTAGGCAGGCACATGAACATGCAGGAAATGAAGAGAAATAGACAATGTACAGACATATGAGAGTAGTTTGAATTGGCATCATGGTCAGTACAGACAATGTAGACTGAAGGGCCTGTTCTAAGATTGTATACTCTATGTGCAAGTGTTGTGTCTGTGACCTCCCCACATTGGACTTCAGGAAATTTGCTTTGTTACAGGATTGATCAATATTACAAACATGCAGCTAACGTAAGCAGTGTATGTATTTTGTTTTTTTAAACACTTTGAAAATTTTTACTAATCATTAATATAAATGGAAGCATTTAGCCAGTTCATCAGCCTCTGAATTAAAAGGGCAAGTTGTTGCTTTGGAAACCAGTACGTTCCCAACTCTGATTACATAAAATCCTGAACATTTTATCAGAGCTTCACCCTGACACTTCTTACTACCCATAACCATGCAGAAAACAAATGGACTCTTCGATACCAATAGCTGATTCTTGATTGCCAAACAGCCTGGTTCTTATGACTGATATTTTAATAATCATTAAACATTGCACACAGATGACTTACCTTTGGAGTCAGTCAGGCAGCACTGGAACTCTGATAACAGCAGTGTCCAATTTAAACTTCCTTTGATATAGACTGTGTGAGATGAGAAGCAGATACCTAAGTCAAAATAATGCAAAGCCCATCAATTCTTTTAAACAAAATGTTTTCACCATAAAAACAAAGTAGTAATTCTTTCACACTTGGAACATCAAGACAAATCATTTTAGATCTTCTATGTTCTGTATAATGGTGGCTGAATGTGGCAAATTAAAGTGGACATCATGTCACAAGACCCAATTCACTCACAATGTCTATAATTGGAATTCTTCTGTCTGTATCTTGTTTTACGGCGGTTGGCATCCAGCTTAATTGTGCATTACCACCACCCTCTGCTCCAGAATGTGCACTAGACATACATTCTAAATCCCTTCACCCAATCACACGCGCGCACACACACACACACACACACACACACACACACACACACATATATATACAAACCTACACTTCACCCTCCCATCTTTGACCATCCTAGTATCCTATTCCTGTTTATTCGTCATATTCTATAAAAAACCCCTGTACCCCTTAAAAACGCTAAAAATACCCGGACTTGTGCAATTGGAATTCTTGTCAGTGATCCTGCCTTTTGTGTTGAAATCCTGTGTTCAGAAAGAAAAGTGATAACAGCTGAATTCAATCAAACTGAACCACTCCATTTCATTTTAGATTTGCACCATGTGGAATCCTACTCCTGGCTTGAAAGTGCTCGTATGTTTTCAGGATCTGCAGCTTTTAGAATTTTGATATTTAAATCACTCAGTATGAAGTGAAAGACGAGAGACTTAAGAATGCTTCAGTGTGGAAATGAAGCAGCACTGTTGCGTGTTTCATGTTTGCTCCTAAGGGATTCATATCCCGTTACACATGACAGAAAAGGTGTTGGAATTGGCTGTTCCAGGCTTGTGCAGGCACTACCCTTTGAACGCCAAATTTCTTGGTGTTTATCTGGTGGAGAATCTCACCTGGTCCCTCAGCACCAACTCCATAACAAAGAAAGCCCAGCAGCGTCTCTACTTTCTGGGAAGGCTGAGAAAACTCCATCTCCCACCCCCCCATCCTCACCACATTCTACAGAGGTTGTATTGAGAGCATCCTGAGCAGCTGCATCACTGCCTGGTTCGGAAATTGCACAATCTCGGATCACAAGACCCTGCAGCCGATAGTGAGGTCAGCTGAGAAGATCATTGGGGTCTCTCTTCCTGCCATTACAGACATTTACAGCACACGCTGCATCCGTAAAGCAAACAGCATTATGAAGGACCCCCACACCCCTCATACAAACTCTTCTCCCTCCTGCCATCTGGCAAAAGGCACCGAAGCATTCGGGCTCTCACGACCAGACTATGTGACAGTTCCTTCCCACAAGCCATCAGACTCCTCAATACCCAGAGCCTGGACTGACACCAACCTACTGCCCTCTACTGTGTCTACTGTCTTGTTTATTATTTATTGTAATGTCTGGACTGTTTTGTGCACTTTATGCAGTCCTGGGTAGGTCTATAGTCTAGTGTAGTTTTTGTGTTGTTTTTTGTAGTTCAGTGTAGTTTTTGTATTGTTTCATGTAGCACCATGGTCCTGAAAAACGTTGTCTCGTTTTTACTGTGTACTCTACCAGCAGTTATGGTCAAAATGACAATAAAAAGTGACTTGACTTCACTTCACTTGAGGGAAGAGGAGGCTGCGCATCGCAATGGGGAAAAACACAGTTGAGCATGAGGTGTGGCTCGCCGACATCTGGGAGTCCTGCATCACCAACCAACCCACCCAGCAAAGCTGAAGGAAGGAAGTGACACTCTGGGTGCCCTGCCTCCTGCCTCATCAAATAGTGCCTCCCTTGGGGGGACTACAGACATCCCAGAGTGTCCCAGGCAGCAGCATCGACCACTACCAGGGCCTTTGGACTTTGTTGTGGACTCTGAGGTTCTGGGGATGGCTGACCCCCCCCCCCCTTAGGTGGGAGATGTGTGGCACTCCGGGGGGAGGGGTGTGTTGTCAATGGCCAGCTCCAGCATTCTTAGTGGCCAGCGCTGTTTATTGTTCTTGTTTTAAATTGCATTCATAGGATTATGGTGGGATGTTCAAGTTCATTTATTGTTATATTTTAGCTTGGGTTACACAGTTATTCACATGTATGGTTGTGGGTCACCCTGACCATAACCAGGGTGGGTAATAATCACCTCCCCTGTCTGTATGTGACTGAGTGGGTTCTCTCTCCACATCTTAACACCTGGTCTGTTTTTGTGCTTGTCGCAATAAAACTTGCAGTTGAGCTAAACTAGCTTCTTTAGTCTGTCATCATGGACCAAATGCGTGCCAAGATATGTAGTCATATGTGCAAAACTCATAATAATCAACTGTAGATGTTTACAAGTAATTTAAGTAAGATAGTTGATATTGAACACAAATACCCTGTCAGTTTTATTTTAAGTTGTAAGCTTTCTGTTTCTGAAGAAGCACACAATTTTGCAAATATAAATCTTTGAAACTGGAATTTGTTTAGAAAAATGAATAGCAGCAACTCAACTGTTAAACATCAACTTAAATGGTCTCAGTTCAAAATCAATGATATATTGACCATGGTGAGCAATTTATAATATTTTAATGATTTTACCATGATCCTCCTCCTCTTTAAAAGATCCTTTATCAGCACCAAAAAGCCTTTCCTAATTTATCCATATCCTAAAGAGAACCTCATTATAAATGTAGCTTGCACCCTTTCATTTGGAATTGCCAACCATCTCGTAAGGGCACCTAAGATAAATTGAGATGAAAAGAAAAGTAAAACAACATAAAGGTCATCTTTATTTTGAAACTCAAAAAAATTATTTCTGATAGCCGCCTCCTAGTTCAAACCTTGTTAGTACTGGCAAGTCAAGCTATGACTAAAAGACAAATGTATTGTTGTAGCTGACCAACTGTGAACTCAGTGTGTGTGAAGTCAAGTTTGTGGATAAAGATTCCAGTAGCCACTTTATTAGGCACACCTGTACTCCTGCTCATTAATGCCAATATCTAATTAGCCAATCATGTGGCAGCAACTCAATACGTAAAATCATGCAGACATGGTCAAGAGGATCAGTCATTGTTTGGACCGAACAACAGAATGGGGAAAAATCAGAGCTAAGTGACTTTGACTGTGGACTGATTATTGGTACCAGATGGGGTGGTTTGAGTACCTCAGACACTGTTGATGTCCTAGGATTTTCATGCGCAACAGTCTCTGGAATTTTTACAGAGAATGGTACGAAAAACATAGAACATCTAGTGAGCGGCAATTCTGTGGGCAAAAATGCCTTGTTACTGAGATGGGTCAGTGAAGAATAGTCTGACTGGTTCAAGCTGACAGGAAGGCAACTGTAGTACAAGTGACCACACGTTACAACAGTGGAGTGCAGGAAAACATATCTGAACACAGCATGTCGAACCTTGAAGTGGATGGGCTACAGCAGCAGTAGATCACGAATGTACACTCAGTGGCCACTTTATTAGGCGCAGGAGGTACACAATATAGTGGCTACTGAGTGGACATGAGTGTGGTGAATCGTGTCTGGGTAGCCTACACGAGGTTCTGGATTGCCTCGATAATTAACCAGAATCAGCAGAGTGTGCATACGCGTACACATATAGGAATAAAGTCAGTCCCATGAACATTCTGAAATCCTGCTTTGCAATTACAAATGTAGAACTGTCCACAATTACCTCAATGCTCTTGTTATGGAGAAAGACAGAACAGCAAATCAGCGTGTTCAGTCATTTCACAAATAAGAGAAAATCTGTAGGTGCTGGAAATCAGAATCAGAATCAGGTTTATTATCCCTTCCTACCTATGTTCGTGTTCGACACGGTTTTATCCCCCCTTGTTCAATCCCTTCCTACCTATGTTCATGACACTTCTCACGCTCTTAAACTTTTTGATGATTTTAAGTTCCCTGGCCCCCACCGCTTTATTTTCACCATGGATGTCCAGTCCCTATATACTTCCATCCCCCATCAGGAAGGTCTCAAAGGTCTCCGCTTCTTTTTGGATTCCAGACCTACTCAGTTCCCCTCTACCACCACTCTGCTCCGTCTAGCGGAATTAGTCCTTACTCTTAATAATTTCTCTTTTGGCTCCTCCCACTTCCTCCAAACTAAAGATGTAGCTATGGGCACCCGTATGGGTCCTAGCTATGCCTGCCTTTTTGTTGGCTTTGTGGAACAATCTATGTTCCGTGCCTATTCTGGTATCTGTCCCCCACTTTTCCTTCGCTACACCGACGACTGCATTGGCGCTGCTTCCTGCACGCATGCTGAGCTCGTTGACTTTATTAACTTTGCCTCCAACTTTCACCCTGCCCTCAAGTTTACCTGGTCCATTTCCGACACCTCCCTCCCCTTTCTAGATCTTTCTGTCTCTGTCTCTGGAGACAGCTTATCCACTGATGTCTACTATAAGCCTACTGATTCTCACAGCTATCTGGACTATACCTCTTCTCACCCTGTCTCTTGCAAAAACTCCATCCCCTTCTTGCAATTCCTCCGTCTCCGCCGCATCTGCTCTCAGGATGAGGCTTTTCATTCTAGGACGAGGGAGATGTCCTCCTTTTTTAAAGAAAGGGGCTTCCCTTCCTCCACTATCAACTCTGCTCTCAAACGCATCTCCCCCATTTCACGTACATCTGCTCTCACTCCATCCTCCTGCCACCCCACTAGGAATAGGGTTCCCCTGGTCCTCACCTACCACCCCACCAGCCTCCGGGTCCAACATATTATTCTCCGTAATTTCTGCCACCTCCAACGGGATCCCACCACTAAGCACATCTTTCCCTCCCCCCGCCTCTGCTTTCCGCAGGGATCGCTCCCTACGCAACTCCCTTGTCCATTCATCCCCCCCATCCCTCCCCACTGATCTCCCTCCTGGCACTTATCCTTGTAAGCGGAACAAGTGCTACACATGCCCTTACACTTCCTCCCTTACCACCATTCAGGGCCCCAGACAGTCCTTCCAGGTGAGGCGACACTTCACCTGTGAGTCGGCTGGGGTGATATACTGCGTCCGGTGCTCCCGATGTGGCCTTCTATATATTGGCGAGACCCGACGCAGACTGGGAGATCATTTTGCTGAACACCTACGCTCTGTCTGCCAGAGAAAGCAGGATTTCCCAGTGGCCACACATTTTAATTCCACATCCCATTCCCATTCTGACATGTCTATCCACGGCCTCCTCTACTGTAAAGATGAAGCCACACTCAGGTTGGAGGAACAACACCTTATATTCCGTCTGGGTAGCCTCCAACCTGATGGCATGAACATCGACTTCTCTAACTTCCGCTAATGCCCCACCTTCCCCTCGTACCCCATCTGTTATTTATTTCTATACACACATTCTTTCTCTCACTCTCCTTTTTCTCCCTCTGTCCCTCTGACTATACCCCTTGCCCATCCTCTGGTTCCCCCCCCACCTTGTCTTTCTCCCCGGATCTCTTGTCCCATGATCCTCTCATATCCCTTTTGCCAATCACCTGTCCAGCTCTTGGCTCCATCCCTCCCTCTCCTGTCTTCTCCTATCATTTTGGATCTCCCCCTCCCCCTCCCACTTTCAAATCCCTTACTCACTCTTCCTTCAGTTAGTCCTGACAAAGGGTCTCGGCCTGAAACGTCGACTGCACCTCTTCCTAGAGATGCTGCCTGGCTGCTGCGTTCACCAGCAACTTTGATGTGTGTTGCTTTATTATCACCAGCATGTGACGTGAAATTTGTTAACTTAGCAGCAGCAGTTCAATGTAATACATAATCTAGCAGAGAACAAAAATAATAATAAATAAAATAAAACAATAATAAATAAACAAGTAAATCAATTACGTGTATTGAATAGATTTTAAAAAATGTGCAAAAACAGAAATACTGTATATTAAAAAGAGTGCCCAAAGCTTCAATGTCCATTTAGGAATTGGATGGCAGAGGTTAAAGAAGCTGTTCCTGAATTGCTGAACAAAACATGCAAGTTGCTGGAGGAACTCAGCAAGCTGGCAGTCCTGAAGAAGGGTTCCGGCCCAAAACGTTGACTGATCATTTCCACGGATGCTGCCCGACCTGCTGTGTTCTTCCAGCGTGTTGTGAGTGTTGCTTTGACCTCAGCATCTGCAAAGTATTTTGTGTTAACTTCTCAGACAGGCTGGGCAGCATCTATGGGAAAAAAACTGCAGTCGATGACTGTAATTTTTTCCATAGATGCTGCCTGGTTTGCTGAGTTCCTCCAACATTTTTGTGTGTTCTCCAGTCATTTTCCACTGTTTCAGGAACATCACTCTGTTTTCTCAAGCTCTGTCCCACAGTTTGCAACCATCTCAATTTTCTTTTCTTTATTTTCTCTTGTGAGGGTGGGATTCTTGTTGCGATTTGTATCACTAAATGTTGGCAGCTATTTGGTGCCTGGTTCACTGCCCAAAGAGGCAATCATTGTTTGTGAACCTAGGCAATTCATGCTGGCCAACAAGTGTACTGGAGGATGTGGAAGAAATCGCAGCAAACTCTGACCAGATCCAACATACTTTCCAGGAGATCAGGAGCAGAACATTTGGCTGAAACCTTCACCAGATGTAGCTTCCTTTAGCAAGCCCAATTGTAATTTCTCCTTTGTGATTTCAAAGGAAAGATTAGCCAATTTATCAGGCCAGAAATCAAAACTAAATTTGTTTTAATTAGTGACCCCCTATAACCTTATTCACTCATTGATATGCTAGAGGATAGCTGGTTATTTGAATGAACAAAGGTATTTTTCATTATCTCTGCTGTGTACCCTTTACCACAGAAGCAGGCAACTTCTTCACAGAGGCAGACACACTCTAGAACACAGCACTCTAAACATTATTGCAATACAGTACAAATAGTCATGTGGTACAATTTATGAAGTAATATCAGCCATTGTTTCATATGGCACGTTACTGACATGAAAGGCTTCTTTTTGTGGGGACAAGAGAGAAGCTCTGTAAGGCACGCACACCCATTACCACCTCCAAAGGATGTTTAAACCTTCTCAAGGTGTGATTGAGAAACAGGACAAGGCCACTGATTTAGCGTTTTTACACACGAGAAGGCCTCAGTGGTATCTGTGCTTTTATTATCTGTGCTCCTGTCCCTCACAAATTACGCCATTCTGGGTTTTGCATTAGTGAACGTCATTTTTAACTGAGGAGCACTGAAATAAATACTGCTAGCTAGGTTACCAAAGCTCTCTTGATTACAGCAAAATCTCCAGATATCAGGGAATCCAAGTTGATAATTGGAACTTTTAAGAGACAAAGAGAAACAGATAGGAAGAAATATAAAATAAAGAGAGTGGGAATAGAGAGATTAGATCAGAAAGATTAATAGTGGGTTAGTTTATCAACAAAGAATATTGCTGCCTATTCATGTGTATGGCTATTCTTATATTGGCTTGAGTTACTGAGTTGAGTGTCAGTGGTAAGAAGTGAACATTAGCGCTTTGTTGGGCAGGGGGAAGCTTGTGGAGTGGAGAAGGAGTTAAGGGATGCTGATCAAGTACAAGTTGTTCTACTCTGACTGTTTGGTATTCCTGTCCTCCAAGTAGCTGTATTTAGTACATGGTACTACTGTGTAGGAACATCGCTCGGTGAATTGGTGGGAAAACACTTGTTTACAAATAGTACATAAAATTAATGTGTGCATGTGTATGGTAAATACCTATTCTCCTTTCAGAGACAGATTAGAAACTACTATTATTAGGGAAATTAGCTGTGTCTTATTCCATTAAGTAATAAATGTTGTGACATGAGTTTATGATTCACATTTGGCATGCAAAATATGTATCAGGAATTTTACAATAGTTTCTTAAATTGTAGCGTAAGAGAATACATGTCAAGAGTTGTGCATTGTGTTAACTGTTGCTTTGAGTAATGCTACCTAGGAGTTCAAGTTAAATCTGAAGGAATCAACACATTAACCATTTTACATAACAATGTGTGTTACACTCAGAAAATTCTGGAGGAACTCAACAAGTCAGGCAGCATCCATGATAGGGAATAAACAGTCGACGTTTCTAGCATTCCAGATTTCCAGCATCTTCAGGATCTTTTTAAAAACGCAAACAACAGGAATTCTGCAGATGCTGGAAATTCAAGCTGTGTACATACATCTATTGATGCTTCTGGACACATCTTCAGTGATGTTCCTGGAATCATTGGGTGTTTCGGGTCTTTCAACATCATACAACCTCCTCCAGGTGACCCAGCCGGGGTTGATCAGACCCCAGCTTGTGTCCAGATGGCTAGCTACTTATGACTCCATGGCTCCCCTCTTTTGAGCCACAGCCATCTTGAGGCCCTCTCTGCCGCATCGGTGGTACTGCGGATGGCTCTCCTCTTCCTCTCTCCCTCGATGCCCAAAATGCTGAAGGCTCTAACTAAAGAACGGGCTATGAATCCCCTACAGCCAACCTCCACTGGGAGACACCTCACTCTCCATCCAGCCTGCTGATAGTTGCTGACCAGTCCTGTGTACCTGGAGAGCTTCCTTTCAAAGTCCTCCTCCAAGCTATCTTCCCATGGGACTGTCAGCTCCAGCAGCACCACTTGCTTAGTAGACTCAGACACAAGGACAATGTCTGGTCACAGGGTGGTGGCTGCGATATGGTTGGGGAACTTCAGCTGCCGTTCGAGGTCCACCAACAGCTGCCAGTCCCTTGCAGAGGTCAGAATGCCTGCAGATGTCCTTTTGGCAGGTATTGGCTGCTCCCCAGCTCTGACAAAGGCAATGGTCTGCTTGGAGGGTCGGGACCGCTTCACCCACTCAACTCCTGCTCTGATGGCTTCAGCGATGGTCTTCAGGACCTGATCATGCCTCCACCTGTACCGTCCCTCACCAAGTGCCCTTGCACAGCCGCTGAGGATGTGCTCCAGGGTTCCTCGCTTGGAGCACAGTGGGCACGCAGATGACTCTGCCTTGCCCCATGTGTGCAGGTTTGATGGGCTTGGAAGCACATCGTACACTGCCTGGATGAGAAATTGGATGCGGTGTGGTTCGGCTTTCCAAAGATCAGCCCAGGTTACTCTCCTCTCAACCGCATTCTCCCATCTTGTCCAAGCTCCCTGTGGCTTCATTCCCACCGCCTTGCAGGCTCTCATCTCTTCCACTACTGCTCTCACCTCCTCCTGAACTAGACGACGCCTTTCCTTCCCTCTGGTGTCCATTTGGGGAGTTGGAAAGGATCCTAGCCCAGCTCGGCCTCGTGTGACCACTCCCACCAGCCTCCTGTGACGCAGCCTCGCCTCTGCCTCCTGAACAGCTTCCTCTGCCCTCCACTTCCTGCCAGTACTTACTTGGATCCCTGCTCTAGCCACCTTCGGGTTACTTGAGTCCCTATACTGTAGCACTTCTCTGGCTCTTGTTACCTTGAATTCTTCCTCCAAGGATTTGAAGGGCAGTTGCAGTTTGTTGTGGTGTCCATAGAGTGCGATACTGCTCAGGCTCTTTGGCAGCCCCAGCCATATCCTGAGGTGGTTGCTAACCCTCCTCTCTAAGGTTTCGACTGTCGAGGTCGGAACTGCATAGACGAGGAGGGGCCACAGGATTCTGGGAAGAATGCCATGCTGATACACCCAGGCTTTAAACTTCCCAGGTAGGCCAGACTTGTCCACAGATTTCAGCCAGCCATCCAACTCGGTGCAGGTCGCCTGAATGGATGTTGTGTCCCTTAAAGAGCTGTCAAAAACTTTGCCCAAGCTCTTGACTGGCTTTTCTGTGATGGTTGGGATGGCTGTGCCTGTGATGCTGAACCGGAACTTGTTCACCACCTTCCCTTTCCTCAGCACCATCGATCTTGATTTGGCAGGTTTGAAACGCATCCAGGCCCACTCCACCAGCTTTTCGAGCCCTTGCAGAATCCTCCGGCAGCCTGGGACTGATTCTGTGGTGACTGTGAGGTCATCCATGAATGCCCTGATAAGTGGTTGCCGTTGAGCGGAATTCATTCTGGGCCCTCTGCACTCTGGTTCAGCAGACTTAGTGAGCATGTTCATGGCTAGGGAGAACAGTGTCACTGAGATAGTGCACCCTGTGATGATGCCGATCTCCACCTTGTGCCAGGCTGATGTAATTGCTCCTGAAGAGACCCTCATTCTGAAGTTGCTGTAATAATCAGCGATAAGGTCTCTGATTCTGCTGGGGATGTGATATTTGGTCAGTGTGAGCTGCACCAGCTTGTGCGGAATGGAGCCGTATGCATTTGCCAGGTCGAGCCACAACACTGACAGGTTGCCCTTGTTCTCTCTGGCCTCCCTGATGAGCTGTGTCACCACACCGATGTGCTCCAGACAGCCCGGCATCCCTGAAATGCCACCCTTCTGGACTGATGTATCAATATAGGTGTTCAACACACATCAAAGTTGCTGGTGAACGCAACAGGCCAGGCAGCATCTTTAGGAGGAGGTACAATCGACGTTTCAGGCCAAGACCCTTCGTCAGGACTAGGGTCTCGGCCTGAAACGTCGACTGTACCTCTTCCTAGAGATGCTGCCTGGCCTGCTGCGTTCACCAGCAACTTTGATGTGTGTTGCTTGATCTTCAGGATCTCTTGTGTTTATGGAATGTTGTGTCATGCTGACACA
The DNA here is from genome assembly GCF_963921235.1 of Mobula hypostoma. NCBI lineage: Eukaryota > Metazoa > Chordata > Chondrichthyes > Myliobatiformes > Myliobatidae > Mobula > Mobula hypostoma. The sequence continues at coordinate 50,597,198 of NC_086128.1, forward strand.
AGAATATGAGTCATGAGCATGCATTGCTCTTCACAGACCACTTATTATTTTGGCCATTGAGGCCCAAGGAGATTCTCACAACCTTTACACTCCAAGGGAGAGTCATATAATTGGTCTCTTATGCCAGTGGACTGATCCATGAGAAGTTGAAGTAGACTCCAGCCTTGATTAGATGTGGAGAATTAGCAATGGACTTAATTGTATTATAATTAGTAATATGTGCTTCAATTTTGAGTACATACTCAAAATCAAACCACAGAAGTGGTTCACAGAAGTGAAATTAAACCACAGAAGTCTCCACACAAAGGAAAATCATATAGGACTGGTATGATTTAGAAACGCAAAAACCTTGGGAATTTTTTGAATTACATGGCATGCAAATCAGCCAGTTTTATTTTCTCAACCATGGTCTTTCACATACTCAGATTACAATACAAACAAATATGCCCTGATATATAAGGTATCAAAATTTAGTCTAAATGCTTTTTGAGAGATACAACAGATTGTAGAGCTCCAATCTTACTGATGTCATGGGCATGCATGCACAGGGTATAAATGCCAAGAAAATTAGCATTTTTCGCAGTAATGCAGTACATTTAGAAGCCTTTTACTAATGGTGTGAAATATAATCTCTGTGACAGTTAATTCCATCACCTAAATCCTTGGAAAGCAGTAAACTCATGTTATAGTCTGTGGCTAACAATGAATCTTTATCTGATTTCAGATCGAGGAGCCAAGAAGCAGCGGAACTCAGGGAACATTAACCTGGCCTACCAGCAGAAAGCCAATACCAAGGAGATCTGGTTTAGGGCAGCAGTCATAGCCGTGTGCATTGCGGGCGCATTCATCCTGGTGCTGTTAGTGGTGCTCGCCCTCCGCATGCTGCGCAATGAGAATGAGCGGCTGCAGCGGCAACATGAGCAGATGATCTCACGGCTACACTACAGCTTCCAGGAGCCTCCCTCAGAAAAAACCCTGGTGGGCAACTTGGACTTTGAGCCCACAGCAGCAATTGCCAGAGACCATGAAAACTGCTGTATGGTGCATAATCAGCAACAGCATTTCGATCCTTACACTGAGAAGCTTGGCTCCCTTTTTCCTTGGGATGTATACAGTGGGCACAAGAAGCCAACAATGGTGTGATTATGGGCATTCCTACTTACCATTAATTTCTGTGGTAAATCCCAATTAGCAATGCTAGTTAAAAATTGGCATCTTATTTTAATTAAAGTGTAGTAATAATTAATAATGAAATAACTGCCAACACTGTTTGTAGTTTATGACTTGTTTTGGTGCCAATTTCTGTTGCTTTTGGTACCCGGCACGGTATTACTTGGCAGTGTTTAATTTGTGTGAACCCTTGGTGGGGTGTAGAATGCAATGCTTTTCTTTGATATAGGCTCCAATGAGACCCTGCTGAACTAATATTTCTATACTGAGGGATGTGCATGTTGGGCTTAATTACAGATAAACACATGCTGAATGATAATTGTATTGTAGCGTAAAATCTAATTACAAATTTGATAATACACTACAAATAGTGCTATTTTGGTACTTTTATCTGATGCCATTTGATGTTTTCTGCCTGTGTGGTAACCTTCACCTCACTTCTGGAATTTAAATGTCATGAAGCACTGAAGAACTATGCCTCATAGCAATGATGCTCTGGAGAACAGAACGGACTGATGTGGCAATGCCATCAAAGGACGATATCAACCAACAGGATGAAATATAATTGTGAAATTGCATGTAGGCATAGGAAGTGTCAGGATAAAACAGGTGGAGGTCTGTCTAAATAATTTTATATCATCCAACTGTTTGGAAAATAATGATTATAGAGCTGATACAGAATAAAGCTCTCTATGCTCTTCTTAAACTGTTTGCTTGAGTTCTAATTTTAACCATTAATCTTTACAACACCTGTGCATCTGTGTCCTGATTCATGGGACATGTTTCTGGGCCCTGATATGCAAGATTTCCAGCTTAATGACAAGTTAAGTGTGAATTTGTGCGGTTCGCTCATGCCCACTAGGATATCAATGTCTGTTTTTTCCCCTCATACAGTTCTTCAATCTACCAGTGAAATTATATCCATGATACCCTTTCACCTTTTAATTTGAGGTTTATTCAAGATGCGGTCCCTGAATTGAAAAACTGCTAGGCCTGAAATTGTCCTGGTCAAAAAAAAGGGGCATTAGACACACTCAATTGTGTGAAACTTCAGATAGTGGTATTACATAGAAACGTAGAAATCTACAGCACATTACAGGCCCTTCAGCCCACAATATCATGGCAACTGTGTAACATACTCTAGAAACTGCCTAGAATTTCCCTACTGCATAGCCCTCTATTTTTCTAAGCTTCATGTACCTACCTAAGAGCAATGTTCCCTCTAATTTTTAGTAGTCAATGTGCGCAAAAATATTGTGCAAATTTTTTTCCTGTGACAAAAGTATGTGCGCACTGAATGCACACATGGCACAGTTTATGTAGGTTTACAAAATATTTGGCATAAAACTGCACAGAGTAACAAATAATATTTAAGTCACTCAGTTATTTTTTCTCCCTCCTGTCTTTGGCATTTACCCATTGTTTGTAAACTCTATCTAGACTAATAGAACTTCCATCCAATTGATAGCTTTTGATTCTCATTAACATATCGAAATGACATTCACCTAGGTTTCTCAGCTTGTTTTTGAGTTCATTCATTAGGCTAAAACTTCGCTCACAGTCTGCACTAGATGCAAGAAAGCTTCCCCCAATGTCTGTCAACTGTGCAAGGTTGCAAAACTGTTCATTTTGAAGTACAAATGCCATCATTTGAGCAAAGTTTGAAATCGGTTTGAATTTAATTTTTTCTTGCACAGAAAATTTGAAATCATTAAACTATCTAACTATTACAATATCTTCAGCTAGAAAATCATGATATTTCAGACATAAGGCATGAACTTGTTCATCGCCAAATGTGAAGTCACAATCTGCAATTGCGGAGAAATCAAAAGCTGACCATTCTTGTACCTCAACTTTGATCTCTGGGTTTGATCGTTTTCGCCCTCGCTCATCTGCACTCAACCGTAACATGCGGAGCACTCCTGTAACGGGTAATGACGGGTTCTGTTGCCTGAGCTTTTGTACACCGTTGAAATGTGATTTACTTGCCAAATGATGCTTCAAAAAGTCAAGTTTCCAAATATCATCCCACTTATTTCCACTAGCAATTTCTCCAGCAACTTTTGCATCACGACAATACAAATAGATAACTCCAGTTTCCAAATCATACATAAATATTTCTCGTAGCTGAATGTTCATGACCTCATGAGCTTTCGGTGTAACAGTTTCTACTATTTTGTTAAGCCATTCAACTTTAAACAAATTTGCAGTTCTTTTGAATTCGACATCGTGAATCAATATTTTTTCCAGTAAAAACTTAGTAAGCTACCTACAGGATTTGAAACAGATCTTGGTAAACTTTACGATATGAACACTGTCCACCACACATGGCTGCCACCGTGATGCAGCTGTACAAACCGGAACAGGAAAGGTGAGCTGACGTAAGCAGCTGAGTGAAATTTTGCAATGTGTGTAAAAATTGCTGATATTAGTGGTATTTTGAACATAAGAAATTAAGAAAGTTAGAGCATGAACAGGTCCCTCAAGCTTATTTTTGCCAAACAATAAAATCACATTTGTTCTGCCCCAAGGCCTCATCTTTTCTGTGCCAGTTCCCCACAGCCCTAAATTCCATGATTTTTCAAAAATGTATCCTCTTTAAATCCCCTTGATGATTTAGCCTCCACATTCCTCAGGGTAGGAATTTCCACAACTTCACACTTGTAGGAAGAAGTTCCTCTGCAGCCTTATCTTGTTAGAGTGTCCTCTGATTCAAGGTTTCCTGCTGGTGGAAACCTGTTGACATATACCCTGTCCTGCCTTCTCAGGATATTTTTATACTTCAATAATGTGACCCTCATTCTTCTAAGTTCTAGACAACATTGATGTAATTTCTTTAGCCACCCACAATAGGACTAACCTTTCATTCCAGGTGTCAGTCTAGTGATTTTCTGTAATATTGGTATACTTCTTAAAAAAGGGACTGAAACTTGTACAATTCTCTAGATGTAGTTTCACCAGTACTCTTTTACAATTGTAACATATATCTCTCTTTCTAAACTCCAATCTCCCTGAAATAAAGGCTATTATATCATTAGCCATCCTGACTACTTGCTGTATTTACCTGCTTATACATGCACAAGAATGCCTCAGTCCCTCTTGCTTTGCTCATCCGCAATCTTCCTTCATTTAGTCTGCCTTTGGACTCCTGTTACTGAAGTGTATGACCACACACAATTTTTCTACAATAAACTCCATCTGCCAAGTTTTCACCCACTCACACAACCTATGTATATGCTGTTGCTGAGTCCAAATATTCTCATTGCATTTCTACCCTGAGGTGATGTCCATAAATTCACGTCAAGCTAAATCCCAACCCGCAAGAAGACCGCTAATACTCAAAAGTAATGAATCATCCAAGGTATTGCATAGAGTATGCTGAAATTACTGAACCAGTGGGTGGTTCTTTCATCAGGACTATCTAGTCCAATAACATTATTCTTTTTCCATAAATCATTACATTCAAATACTCCAAATTCACAATCTTCATTCTGGACAAGAGGGACAAAGGCAGTACAAGATCATTAAGTTCCTTCCTAAATCACAACAGGATTCTGGACAGGATCAAAACACAAGATTCAAGATTTCAGTTAATGTATCTTGACCATTGCACCATATTCAGAAAGACAACTTGCACTTTTTAGAAGCACTGTCCACCACTAAACATGAAGCCAAATTATCCCAGAGTGTAACAGACCTGGTTTCTTTGGGAGATCTTCCTTCTACAGTCTCCAGCCTTTTAATTTCCAGACCTGATTAGCCTGCTCCTACAACTTGCCCAAATGCATTGATATGTCCTGGTCTGGACTCACCAAGCTTATTCCTTCCTACTTTGACTCCATCCTTTCTTCCCTGGTCCAGTCCCTTCTCGTTTACATCCATGACGCTTCTCAATTCCTCTGTCACTTTGACAGTTTCCAACTCCTGGGATTTCAATCACATTATCTTTATCGTGGAGTCCCATTCCATCTGGGAACAATGTTCTCAGGGAAATGTACAGCAGAAATGTGGCAAATGTTCAGGGGATGTTTGCATTGGAGATTTGCACAGGTATGTCCCAATGAGACAGGGAAAGGATGATAGGTTACAGGAACCGTGGTGTACAAAGGCTGTTGTAAATCTAGTCAAGAAGAAAAGAAAAGTTTGCAAAAGGTTCAAAAAACTAGGTAATGATAGAGATCTAGAAGATTATAAGGCTAGCAGGAAGGAGCTTAGGAGAATCAGAAGGGGCCATGAGAAGGCCTTGGTGGACAGGATTAAGGAAAACCCCGAGGCATTCTACAAGTATGTGAAGAGCAAGAGGATAAGACATTAGAAAATAGGACCAATCAAGTGTGACAGTGGAAAAATGTGTATGGAACTGGAAGAGATAGCAGAGGTACTTAATGAATACTTTGCTTCAGTATTCACTACAGAATAGGATCCTGGTGATTGTAGGGATGACTTCGAGTGGACTGAAAAGCTTGAGCATATAGATATTAAGAAAAAGGATGTACTGGAGCTTTTGGAAAGCATAAAGTTGGATAGGTCAGCTGGCGGAGAATCTCACCTGGTCCCTCAACACCAGCTCCATAGCCAAGAAAGCCCAGCAGCATCTCTACTTTCTGCAAAGTCTGAGAAAAGTCCATCTCCCACCCTCCATCCTCACCACATTCTACAGAGGTTGTATTGAGAGCATCCTGAGCAGCTACATCACTGCCTGGTTCGGAGATTGCACCATCTCGGATCACAAGACCCTGCAGCGGACAGTGAGGTCAGCTGAGAAGATCATCGGGGTCTCTCTTTCCGTCATTACAGACATTTACACTACACGCTGCATCCATAAAGCCAACAGCATTGTGAAGGACCCCACGCACCCCTCATACAAACTCTTCTCCCTCCTGCCATCTGGCAAAAGGTAATGAAGCATTCGGGCTCTCACAACCAGACTGTGCAACAGTTTCTTCCCCAAGCTATCAGACTCCTTAATACCAAGAGACTAGACTGACATCTACATCATTTATTATTATATTGTAATTTGTCCTCTACTGTGCCTATTGTCTTGTTTATTATTTATTGTACTGCCCTGCACTTTGTGCACTTTATGTAGTCCTGTGTAGGTCTGTAGTCTAGTGTAGTTTTTGTGTTGTCTTACATAGTCTAGTGTAGCCTTGTGTTGTCTCACTTAGTCCAGTGTAGTTTTGTGTTGTTTCATGTAGCTCCATGGTCCTGGAGGAACGTTGTTTCGTTTTTACTCTGTACTGTGCCAGCAGTTTATGGTCAAAATGACAATAAAAAGCGACTTGAACTGGACAAGATGTACCCCAGGCTACTGTGAGAGGTGAGGGACGAGATTGCTGGACCACTGGCGAGATGATCTTTGCATCATCAAAGGGGATGGGAGAGGTTCCAGCAGTTTGGAGGGTTGCGGATGTTGTTCCCTTATTCAAGGAAGGGAGTAGAGATAGCCCAGGACATTATAGTCTGGTGAGTCTTACTTCAGTGGTTGGTAAGTTGATGGAAAAGATCCTGAGAGGCAGGATTTATGAACATTTGGAGAGGTATAATATGATTAGGAATAGTCAGTATGGCTTTGTCAAAGGCAGGTCGTGCCTTACGAGCTTGATTGAATTTTTTGAGGATGTGACTAAACACATTGATGAAGGTAGAGCAGTAGATGTAGTGTATATGGATTTCAGCAAGGCATTTGTTAAGGTACCCAATGCAAGTCTTATTGAGAAAGTAAGTAGGCATGGGATCCAAGGGGACATTGCTTTATGAATTCAGAACTGGCTTGCCCACAGAAGGTAGAGCGAAGTTGTAGATGGGTCATATTCTGCATGGAGATTGCTGACCAGTGGTGTGCCTCAGGGATCTGTTCCGGGACCCCTTCTCTTCGTGATTTTTATAAGTGACCTGGATGAGGAAGTGGAGGGATGGGTTAGTAAATTTGCTGATGACACAAAGGTGGGGGTGTTGTGGATAGTGTGGAGGGCTGTCAGAGTTTACAGCAGGACATTGATAGGATGCAAAACTGGGCTGAGAAGTGACAGATGGAGTTCAACCCAGATAAGTGTGAAGTGGTTCATTTTGGTAGGTCAAATATGATGGCAGAATATAGTATTAATGGTAAGACTCTTGGCAGTGTGGAGGATCAGAGGGATCTTGAGGTCCGAGTCCACAGGACACTCAAAACTGCTGCGCAGGTTGACTCTGTGGTTAAGAAGGCATACGGTGCATTCATCTTCATCAACCGTGGGATTGAGTTTATTAGCCGAGAGGAAATGTTGCAGCTATATATGACCCTGGTCAGACCCCACTTGGAATACTGTGCTCAGATCTGGTCGCCTCATGGATGTAGAAACCATAGAAAGGGTGCAGAGGAGATTTACAAGGATGTAGAAACCATAAAAAGGGTGCAGAGGAGATTTACAAGGATATTGCCTGGATTGGGGAGCATGCCTTATGAGAATAGGTTGAGTGAACTTGGCCTTCTCTTCTTGGAGCAACGGAGGATGAGAGGTGACCTGATAGAGATGTATAAGATGATAAGAGGCATTAATCGTGTGGATAGTCAGAGGCTTTTTCCCAGGGCTGAAATGGCTAACATGAGAGTGCACAGTTTTAAGGTGCTTGGAAGTAGGTACAGAGGAGATGTCAGGAGTAAGTTTTTTATGCAGAGAGTGGTGAGAGCGTGGAATGGGCTGCCGGTGACTGTGGTGGAGGTCGATATGATAGGGTCTTTTAAGAGACTCCTGGAAAGGTACATGGAGCTGAGAAAAATAGAGGGCTATGGGTAACCCTAGGTAATTTCTAAAGTAAGGACATGTTCGGCAATGCATTGTAGGCCGAAAGGCATATATTGTGCTGTAGGTTTTCTATGTTTCTTTGTTTCTATCTCTCTCCCACATCCTTCACTCCTTCCTCGAATAGAGACCAATTTAGCTCCCTTCCACTTGTACACTTAATCACTCAGTTGAACCTATTCTCTCATTGGACAACTTCTTCTTCAACATCACTCACATCCATATGAGGAACTGTGGGAATTAGCTTTGGCACAATTAATGGCAGTATTTTTGTAGGATATATAGAATAGTCTTCTGATTCCCATTCCTTTTCTAACATGTTGGTCCATGGCCTACTCTTCTACCATGAGGAGGCCATTCTCAGTGTGGAGGAGCAACATCTTATATTCCATCTGGGTAGTTTCCAAACTGATGTCATGGATAGTGATTTCTCCTTCCAGTAAAAATAAAATTCTCTCCCCCTCCCCTCTTCTATTCCCCACTTAGGCCCCTTACTTCTTCCCACCTACCATTCGGTCCGCTCCTCTTTCTCTTTCTCCTTTGGTCCACTCTTCTCTCCTATCAGATTCCTTTACCTTCCCTACCTACCTGGTTTCACCTATCACCTCCCAGCTCTCTTCCTTCTCCTCCCCATGCCTTTTTTATTCTGGTGTTTTCCCCCTTCCTTTCCAGTACTGAAGAAAGTTTTTGTTCTGAAATGTTGATTGTTTATTTATTGCTGAGTTCCTCCAGCATTTTATATGTATTACTTTAGAATAGTCATTGTTTCCACCCTGTATAAACACCTCACTCAACGTTTTGCTTAGAGAATCAATGGCCATATTGTTGCTGCTTGCTGCAATCCTATGGAACTCAAAAATTTAATTACTTCTGCTGCTAACTTCCATCATGATGTTACTTTCATATGTCCAACTCTGACTCCTCACTTTCTGTGAATATTCAAAGGGCTAAGTTAGCGACAAACATCCATTACAAAATCACAGACTCTCAAAGCTACCTCAACTATACTTCCAACCATTCCAGTTCCTTCCGATCTCCTATTTCCTTAAGTAACTGCCATTGTTCTTCTACTGACCTTCAGACTAAGAAGATAGTCAAACACTAGAACATACAAAGTGAAAATCTCATGATTAGATGACAGGGAATTTTTCAGGAACCAGCAGTGAAAGACTAAATAAATAATGAGTGAGAAAACGGTTTGAGAGAACATGAACAAGCAATATCAAAACAAACAGGAAGTGCTTCAATAGATAATAAACATAGAAACATAGAAACATAGAAAATAGGTGCAGGAGTAGGCCATTCTGCCCTTCGAGCCTGCACCGCCATTTATTATGATCATGGCTGATCATCCAACTCAGAACCCAGCCTTCCCTCCATACCCCCTGACCCCTGTAGCCACAAGGGCCATATCTAACTTCCTTTTAAACATAGCTAATGAACTGGCCTCAACAGTTTGCTGTGGCAGAGAATTCCACAGATTCACCACTCTCTGTGTGAAGAAGTTTTTCCTCATCTCGGTCCTAAAAGGCTTCCCCTCTATCCTCAAACTGTGACCCCTCGTTCTGGACCTCCCCAACATCGGGAACAATCTTCCCGCATCTAGCCTGTCCAATCCCTTTAGGATCTTATACGTTTCAATCAGATCCCCCCTCAATCTTCTAAATTCCAACGAGTACAAGCCCAGTTCATCCAGTCTTTCTTCATATGAAAGACCTGCCATCCCAGGAATCAATCTGGTGAACCTTCTTTGTACTCCCTCTATGGCAAAGATGTCTTTCCTCAGATTAGGGGACCAAAACTGCACACAATACTCCAGGTGTGGTCTCACCAAGGCCTTGTACAACTGCAGTAGTACCTCCCTGCTCCTGTACTCGAATCCTCTCGCTATAAATGCCAGCATACCGTTCGCCTTTTTCACCGCCTGCTGTACCTGCATGCCCACTTTCAATGACTGGTGTATAATGACACCCAGGTCTCGTTGCACCTCCCCTTTTCCTAATCGGCCACCATTCAGATAATAATCTGTTTTCCTATTTTTGCCACCAAAGTGGATAACTTCACATTTATCCACATTAAATTGCATCTGCCATGAGTTTGCCCACTCACCCAACCTATCCAAGTCACCCTGCATCCTCTTAGCATCCTCCTCACTGCTAACACTGCCACCCAGCTTCGTGTCATCCGCAAACTTGGAGATGCTGCATTTAATTCCCTCATCCAAGTCATTAATATATATTGTAAACAACTGGGGTCCCAGCACTGAGCCTTGCGGTACCCCACTAGTCACCGCCTGCCATTCTGAAAAGGTCCCGTTTATTCCCACTCTTTGCTTCCTGTCTGCTAACCAATTCTCCACCCACACCAATACCTTACCCCCAATACCGTGTGCTTTAAGTTTGCACACTAATCTCCTGTGTGGGACCTTGTCAAAAGCCTTTTGAAAATCCAAATATACCACATCCACTGGTTCTCCCCTATCCACTCTACTAGTTACATCCTCAAAAAATTCTATGAGATTCGTCAGACATGATTTTCCTTTCACAAATCCATGCTGACTTTGTCCGATCATTTCACCGCTTTCCAAATGTGCTGTTATCACATCCTTGATAACTGACTCCAGCAGTTTCCCCACCACCGACATTAGGCTAACCGGCCTATAATTCCCCGGTTTCTCTCTCCCTCCTTTTTTAAAAAGTGGGGTTACATTAGCCACCCTCCAATCCTCAGGAACTAGTCCAGAATCTAACGAGTTTTGAAAAATTATCACTAATGCATCCACTATTTCTTGGGCTACTTCCTTAAGCACTCTGGGATGCAGACCATCTGGCCCTGGGGATTTATCTGCCTTCAATCCCTTCAATTTACCTAACACCACTTCCCTACTAACATGTATTTCGCTCAGTTCCTCCATCTCACTGGACCCTCTGTCCCTTACTATTTCTGGAAGATTATTTATGTCCTCCTTAGTGAAGACAGAACCAAAGTAATTATTCAATTGGTCTGCCATGTCCTTGCTCCCCATAATCAATTCACCTGTTTCTGTTTGCAGGGGACCTACATTTGTCTTTATCAGTCTTTTCCTTTTTACATATCTATAAAAGCTTTTACAGTCCGTTTTTATGTTTTCTGCCAGTTTTCTCTCATAATCTTTTTTCCCCTTCCTAATTAAGCCCTTTGTCCTCCTCTGCTGAACTCTGAATTTCTCCCAGTCCTCAGGTGAGCCACTTTCTCTGGCTAATTTGTATGCTACTTCTTTGGAATTGATACTATCCCTAATTTCTCTTGTCAGCCACGGGTGCACTACCTTCCTTGATTTATTCTTTTGCCAAACTGGGATGAACAATTGTTGTGGTTCATCCATGCAACCTTTAAATGCCTGCCGTTGCATATCCACCGTCAATCCTTTAAGTGTCATTTGCCAGTCTATCTTAGCTAATTCACGACTCATACCTTCAAAGTTACCCCTCTTTAAGTTCAGAACCTTTGTTTCTGAATTAACTACGTCACTCTCCATGTTAATGAAGAATTCCACCATATTATGGTCACTCTTACCCAAGGGGCCTCTCACGACAAGATCGCTAATTAACCCTTCCTCATTGCTCAAAACCCAGTCCAGAATAGCCTGCTCTCTAGTCGGTTCCTCGACATGTTGGTTCAAAAAACCATCCCGCATACATTCCAAGAAATCCTCTTCCTCAGCACCTTTACCAATTTGGTTCACCCAGTCTACATGTAGATTGAAGTCACCCATTATAACTGCTGTTCCTTTATTGCACACATTTCTAATTTCCTGTTTAATACCATCTCCGACCTCACTACTACTGTTAGGTGGCCTGTACACAACTCCCACCAGCGTCTTCTGCCCCTTAGTGTTACGCAGCTCTACCCATATCGATTCCACATCTTCCCGGCTTATGTCCTTCCTTTCTATTGCGTTAATCTCTTTTTTAACCAGCAACGCCACCCCACCTCCCCTTCCTTCATGTCTATCCCTCCTGAATATTGAATATCCCTGAACGTTGAGCTCCCATCCCTGGTCACCCTGGAGCCATGTCTCTGTGATCCCAACTATATCATAATCATTAATAACAATCTGCACTTTCAATTCATCCACCTTATTACGAATGCTCCTTGCATTGACACATAAAGCCTTCAGGCGCTCTTTTACAACTCTCTTAGCCCTTTTTAATGCTTGCCCTGGATTTGTCGGCCTGCCACTTTTACTTTTCCCCTTTGTACTTTTTGCTTCTACGCTCACTTTACACCCCTCTGTCTCTCTGCACTGGTTCCCATCCCTCTGTTGTGAACTAACCTCCTCATACCTAGCCTCTTTAATTTGATTCCCACCCCCCATAAAGCCGAGGAAGGTTATGGAAAGTGAGGGGCACTTGGAGGCTGAAAATGGTGAACTAATGATGGGAAAAGATGGCAAATTTAATGAAGGGATCGGAAAATTATGGCAGATTATTTAAAACATTTTGCAACTATCTTTACATTAGAGGACACTGCCAACACCCACCCACCCCCAAATAACGAATAGACAATTTTACATAACATCAAGTAACTTATCACAATTCCTATCACAAGGGATGAGGTATTGAAGAAGCTAACAAGACTAATGATAAACAGAAACACTCATAATGTGACATGACTGCACCTATACCATTAGGGAAGGCATCACAAGCAAGCTTCACTGGATGGTGTGGATCATAATGTGTGAGTACAGTGTATGATGTCATCATTTCCTTTATCTCTTGGAAAGCACCTCACAGTGCTTTGTCCATTGCCATTTTTCCCTAATCTGTAATAATGAGTTCAAGGGGCAGAACACACTAGCCAGGTTTGGCAGGATCCTGTTATAATAATTGACAAATCCTAAAAGAACCACAACTGTGACATGTCCTTTGACCCTGGGGCATCCACCACTGCTTCAATTTTCTCAGCACACTTGTGTAATACTTGTGCGTAAATGGTGTGAGCACAGGAAGTGATGCTTGGTTCAAAAAAATCACACTTGTTGGGTCGTACCCTGAGCCCATAATCTTGTAATCTTTTTAACTCTGTTTTAAGATTTCAGAGGTGTTCCTTGTCATCCTTACCAGTAACAATGAAACAATGATGTCATTCAGGTAACACTGAGTGCCTGGGCAGCCTTGCACCACCTGGTCCATGGCTTTCTGCCAGAGTGCAGGTGTAGATGCAACTCCAAAAATAAGTCTATTATAGCGATAAAACCCTTTGTGAGCGTTTATGGTGAGAAACACTTTTTTAACAGCTGGATACAACTGAATGGCTTGCTAAGTCATTTCAGAGGGCATTTAAGAGTCAACCAATGCATGTCTACTTCATTTTTACTTTAAGCGAGGTACGCAATTATGATGTGGTGGCATGATGATGTACACCATTCACATACCTTTATATACAGCATAACCTCTATTGAATTATTTAAACAAACAAAGAATGATTAATCAAACAATATACAGTATTTACAATATTACATAAATATTACTGAAATATTAAATACACAGCAGAAAGCAAGATGCTAGGGTCCATAATCCAGGAAAAAAAAGCTAGTTGTTCAGAGAAGCTTAATGCAATCAAATCAAGTCAACATGATATATGAAAAGTAAATGCTGTTTGACAAATTTGCTTGAATTCTTTATGAATGTGCCAAGCAAAACAAATAGAGGAAGACTATAATTGTGGACTTACAGAAAGCACCACCTAAAAGTTACCACAAAAAGGGCTGGTGCAGTAAATGAGAGCCTGTGATATTGAAAAAATGTATTGGGATTGAAGATTGGTTATCATATACAAAAGAGTCTGAATGAACAGTTCTTTTTCTGGCTAGAAGCATACACCTGTAACTAGTGGGCTGCCCCAAAGCTCAGTTCTCTGGCCTCAATTATTTACTGTTTACACTATTACCTAGAGGAGGCAGAGTGTAAGGTGTCCATGAAATGAGTTTGGAGGACATTAGAATTCTACAATACGATATACAGTATATAGGTTGAGTGAGTGGCAAAAAGTTGATATATTGAGTTTAATGTGGGAAATTGTAGGATCATACATTTGAATAAGAATTTTCTTCTGTTCTTACCTTAGTCTCCATTGCATTTGCTCTGATAACACATGTCTCTGAGGGGCCTTCCTTCTTATTGAACCTTAGCTTGCTTTTTGTCATAGTTCTCCTCTCATTCCCTAACTTCCTGGACCAAGCTAAGATAGATCTCCTCATGGTTCTTAGTTTCTCCCCTGGTGTCTCTTCTTTGAATGGATAAATTTCTGTCACTTTCTTTGAGATCTTATCACCACACACATCTTTCCCATTACCTTCAGTATTACAAAGTGTCTGTTCCTATTGTGGCTCCGTAGTCTGCTTTTCCGCCTTCACCAAATACACCACATGGCTCTTTTCCATGCACCACTTATCCTTTTACCTCCTCCCCTCCCATCATCCAAAATGCAAAACAGTCCTTTGAGGTGAAGCAGTCATTCATCTCTCAATCTTGTACACTGCACTTGGCACTCACAATGTGATCTCCTCTAAACGGAATAAGTAAAACACTTTTTTGGGTGACTGTTTTGTGGAGCACTTACAGTCAGTCAAGAGGCATTCCTGAGTTTCCTATTGCCTGCCATTTTGAATCTCCATCCCATTCTCACTCTGACCTATCTGTCAGTAGCTTCTGCACTTTTATAATAAGCTTGAGGAACATCAATTCCTCTGCCTTCTCGGCATGTTGCAGTCTTTTGGACTCAATATTGAATTGTACAGGTAACTTGCTTTCTCTGCATCAGGACTGCTGATTCAACTGTTGGTCATTCATTTAGAATACTGCTTTGCTATTCCTCCTGCTGTGCTTTTCCTACAGCTTTGCATTTTGCAGCTTTTACATTCCTTTTTTTGTGCTTAATCTGTCTCGCTCTCATTTCATAAGATTTATGTTCCTATGTTCCTTTGCTCCTGATAACCTCATTTACCTATCAATCAGCTGACTTTATCTACAGTTTATCACCATGCAAAGTTGGTCTCACAGTATCAGTGACGTCCATCCCTTTGCATTTCCATACCTCACCAACCACCCTCTCTGCTATTCAAAACAAACTTGTTTTCTCTTGTTCCCAATTCTGATAAAGGATATTTGACTGAAGCATTATTTTGTTTCCTTCTTCACAGATGCTAACTATTGAGAGTTTCCAGCAATTTCTATTTATTTTAATGTAAATGTGAAGAATATTTAGTTTTTTTGAGTTTCTTGCACTTTCTATGTACAACTTTAGGCTACTGCAAAGCCATTGAAGTTTTTGATTGAAGAAATGTAGAGAAAGAGTGAGCCTGCTGTACAATCTCCCACGAAAGGCAGTCCAGTAATAATGAGATAATCTGTTTATTGGTAACACACACAAAATGCTGGAGGAACTCAGCAGGTCGGGAAGCATCTATGAAAAAGAGTAAACACTCAATATATTGGGCTGAAATCCTTCTTCAGGACTTTGTTTATTCATGTTGTTAACTGAGGAATTTCTATTGGCCTGTGCCAGAGATCGTTTCCGAGCTCTTCCTTGGAATATAATGGAATCTATTAAGAGAGCAGAATCAGCATCACATCCAAAAGCATGTATCTTTGGAAAATTGATTTGCACTGTCAAGCTGGATTATTGAACTGAAATGGGACTTAAATTCATAGCATCCCAATAGAGAAAAGATTACTACCAACAGGGCCACAATTAGAAGGCCTACTATGTTGTTTGAAGGGTAACAAACATAATAAATATTGGTCTTAACTCTGATGGCTGAAGTCTGAAAATGACCAAAAAGTCTCTAATTTCTTTTAAGTAATATTATCTATCTCAAGAGTTAGTTGTGTTAAAGTATTCCATCAACCTCTGTACAAAACCATGCTTGTGTGGCATCCCACTCCAAAATGAGAGGTGACCTGATACAGTGTATAAGAAGATGAGAGGCATTGATCGTGTGGATAAGCAGAGGCTTTTTCCCAGGGCTGAAATGGCTAGAATGAGAGTGTACAGTTTTAAGGTGCTTAGAAGTAGGTATAGAGGAGATGTCAGGATTAAGTTCTTTATGCAGAGAGTGGTGAGTGCATGGAACGGACTGCTGGCGACGGTGGTAGAGGCGGATACAATAGGGTCTTTTAAGAGACTCCTGGATAGGTACACGGAGCTTAGAAAAACAGAGGGCTATGGGTAACCCTAGGTAATTTCTAAAGTGAGTATATGTTCGGCACAGCATTGTGGGCTGAAGGGCCTGTATTGTGCTGTAGGTTTTCTATGCTTCTATGTTTCTACATAAAATACATTAAGGGGAAAGAGCAGAAATGTGCTAGGTTAACAGAAAATAGGTCATTTGGTTATTGCAAAGTTGAAACTTTTTTTTTAACCAAGAGTTAAGACAGAACTGCAATCAGAGATTGCACGCTTTCAGGATTGAATATTTCCCTGCTGAGGGTGGAGGTGATGTTATAACAAAGATCATTGGGGTTGTCAGATCAATATTCAGAATTTGATCTGTCTGAACTAGGTGCCTTTGAAACAATGATGAAGAAGGAAACTGACCAAGTGTCTCTGAGAACAGATACAGAGAATCACAGAAAGTGCTCTTAAAAATACCAGTAAAGGTCTGATAAATATGCAAATGCAAAGATGAATTGAAGTGAGTTCTCCTTGGCTCTAAGATTTTATCAGGGAGGAGAGGTGTGTTGCTTTGTTCATCCATGAAGGACATTTTGGAACTCAATTACAAAACCAGCAGGGAGTGGTGGAAAGTGGATTGCTATCTGGTTGGAATGTTGTTATTTTAATTACTAATCCATTCATGGTTTACTGTAAAATTATGGATAATTGTCTTCATTTAAACTGAAAATCTCCCTTACCATTTTTTTTACTATTAATGAAACACCTGCAAAATGACATGCACGTTTGCAGATTCTTGTAACACCTTTGCAGAGCGTATAAAATCCAACATGCTGAGTGACAAATTGTATTTGGGAACCAACAACTTGCAGGCTGAATTTGAATTAAGCTGCAACATTATAGTAATTTTGCATGGCTAGTATTGTAGAGGGAGTGTAAAGTACTGGACTAACAGCAATCAATACTGAACAATGTCAACATCGGAGAGTCCAGCCAGTAAGGAATGGGGAATGTAAATACTGTGTATCTGACACAAATAAGCACTATATATTATGTGACTAACTCCAGTTAATGTGAGATAGCATCTTAGGTTGTCCCTCAGAAGGGAAGAAGTGAGATAAACAGTCAGTCAACAGCATGGCCGTATCCTGTGGCATAATCTAATTTGCAGCTTTGTGGCAGATGTATGCATTCACTGAACTGAACTTCAGAATCAGGTTTATTGCCATTGACATAAATCACAGAATATGTTTTGAGGAAGCAGTACAATGCAGGCATAACAAATTATTGTAAGTTACAATAATAAAATAAATCAACAAACAAATAAGTAGTAGAAAAGGGGAAGAGTGAGGTAGTGTTCACAAGTTCAGAAATGTGATGGCATTTGCCATGGCATGATGGCATGCTGTTCTGAGAACTTCAACATTTGCTCAGAAATTAAAGCACCTGCTCAGCATGCAGCAAGTTTGCTTGTGGCCTTGCAGCTGGGAAATTTAACCAAAGTGTCATGGGCAAGTGTATTGGAAATGTGCAGTTAAAGGCCTTGCCATTGTGGAAGGAAATTGTGTAATTCTGGGGCCAGGTTTGGGCTTTTGCAGGTATTTGAAACCTTTCTGGCAATGGAAAAATCCAGTGTGTGACAGGGGAGATGGGGAAGGGCTGTGATCAGTAAAGGCATGGAACAGGTAGAGAGACGGAATGCTCAGATACGTGTGTTGGGGATCAGTAGTCAGAGTGATGAGTGCATGGTCAACAGTGGATGGTGGGTGTGAAGTAAGGACCATTAGCTTTGGGAAGGAGTGGAATTCATTACTGGGGCATGGGAGGAGGCAAGGCTAGGGACTGAGAAAGCACTGTGAAAATACTTTCCTTAAAGGGGATCTTCTGAGGTAGATTCTGTGACCAAGTCAGCCAGATCATCTTTAAGCTGTGTTGGAAAAGGTTTCTTAGTAGCCTTGTTTCTTAATGAGAGTTTGTAACACAAGCAACCCAAAGTAGAATTGAGTGCACCTCTGGGCTTTTCTCCATGCAATAGTGTATCAGGCACAAGGCTGACCTGGAAGGAAATTCACAACTCACAGGAAGTCACCAAATTAAGTTTTAATCTTCTTAAAACAAGGCACGTGGGATGTTTGGAAATCCTTGGCAAGTCACATTATTTTCCATTTATTTAGAATTCAGAATCAGGTTTAATATTGCTGGCATATGTCATGAAATTTGTTGTTCTGCAGCAGCAGTAGATTGCAAACATAATATTAAAAAACTATAAATTATATTAAGGACATATAAAATAATAGATTAAATAGCTAGAGCAAAAAGAGAGGGAAAATAGAGAGGTAGTGCTCATGGATTCATTAACCATTCAGAAATCTGATGACAGAAGGGAAGAAGCTGTTTCTGAACCATTGAGTGTGTCTCTTCAGGCTGCTCTACCTCCTCCTTTGCAGTAGCAATGAGAAGATGGCATTTCCATTTAATCTTCAAAACTTTTTTCTCTCTAAATCCTGCTATGTGATGCTAATTGGATTTATTATTCTTCCCAGCTGTCTTTGAGGAAGGGATAGTGATCCACCTTGAACAATTGCTGTCTATTCAGTGACAAAGGAAGTAAAAGGAAGCTGCAAAGCAGCAGGCCAGGCAGCTTCTCTAGGAAGAGGTACAGTCGACGTTTCAGGCCGTCTCGGCCTGAAACATTGACTGTACCTCTTCCTAGAGATGCTGCCTGGCCTGCTGCATTCACCAGCAACTTTGATGTGTGTTGCTTGAATTTCCAGCATCTGCAGAATTCCTGTCGTTTGCATTTTTAAAAAGAAGCTGGGCTGACTGAATACAGAAGCACTTGCCTCAACAGAGGAGACTGGAACTAAAGGAGACACTTGAGCTCACTAAGCAGCCAATGTGGTTAATGCTGGTGGCCAATGATGCACTTCACACCTTTTGAGAGTTAAAGCACCTGCAATAGGTTTCAGTGTCAGTCCAGATTATGCACACAGATCTCAGAAAGGGCTACATTTTCTGGAATCAGAAGTGAGATTGCTCCATCAAGTGATTCTAAGAGCAATAAAGCCAGCTCTGCATGAATAGTGAACACCCCTCACTAAGCAAATGAGGACAGTAAAAGGTGATAATACTAGAAATGGGCAAAACACTTCACAATTTAAAATATGCAGCATTAAGAATATGCTACCTCAGCATTCTTCATTTGTTCATCTGTAGACAGAGTAGTGGCACCTGAACAGTAACTATATTATCACAGAGATGGCACAGTAGCATAGTGTTAGCACAACACTTTACATTGTAGTCAACCGGGTTCAGCTTCCACTGCTGCCTGGAAGGAGTTTGTGCATTCTCACTATGACCGCATGGTCTTCCTCCGGGTGCTCCGGCTTCCACCCACAGTCCAAAGATGTGACGGTTGTTAGGTTAATTGGTCATCGTACATTGTCCCGTTGCTGGGCAGCGTGGCTCAAAAGGCCGGAAGGGCCTATTCTGCATTGTATCTAAACAAATCAATAAACGAGTCTGGTTCTACCTCCTGTACCTAATAAAGTGGCTACTGAGTGCATATGTTTGTGGTCTTCTGCTGCTGTAGCCCTCCTCTTCAAGGTTCAGTGTGTTCTGCATTCAGAGATGCTCTGTCGCACAGTACCATTGTAACACGCCATTATTTGAGTTACTGTCGCCCTCCCGTCAGTTTGAACCGGTCTGGCCACTCTCCTCTAACCTTTCTAATTAACAAGGTGTTTTTGCCCACAGAACTTCTGCACTGAATGCTCTTTTTTTTTTGTTTCTCACATCATTCTCTGTAAACTCTAGAGTAGGGGATTCCAACCTCTTTATGTCACTGAGCCTTCGCATTAACTGAGGGGTCCATGGACCCCAGGTTGGGAGCATCTGCTCTAGAGACTGTGGGTAAAAACACCAGGAGATCAGCAGTTTCTGAGATACTCAAACCTCCTCACCTGGCACCAACAATCATTCCACAGTCAAAGTCATTTAGATCACACTTCTTCACCGTTCTGATGTTTGGTCTGAAATGAACCTCCTGACCATGTCCGTATGCTTTTATGCATCAAATTGCTGCCATGTGATTGGCTTATTTTCACTTGCATTAATAAGCAGGTATACAGGTGTACCTAATAAAACGGCCACATTGGAAGGAGAGGAGGTCCATTGATTCAACAGGAGAACAATCAGGAACACAGAAGGTTATTTTGTGAAGCTAATTGTAATGAACAAAGTCTAGTAAATAATTGTTGCTTCCTTATCGGCCACGGCTACTTCATAACAATATACTCAAAGATGCTATTACTAAGCATTGACACAGCTCTTCTTTCTCAAAGGTATCTGCTTTGATGCATTTAAATTTCACACTGCTAACATCAGCATGGTATTCAAAGACCAGTTGTGTTAGCCAGGTAGCTGTCAACAGAATAAAATGAAAGAACTCACCTTTACCGACCAGGCCAGTGACTTTATTATGTCTGCTGCTGACAACAGGAGTAACACCATGAGGTACAATTGTCTGTTTTATTGAAGCTTATGGGGCAGTAAGCAAATTGTAACTAGCTCCTTTTGTACCATACATATTCCCAGACTGTTGGTGCCACTGTCAAGGCCAGCATTTAAACCAAATTAGATTTGAGAAGTGGCGTGTCACTCTCTGGAACTACTGCAGACTTGCAGTAATGGTACTCTCACACAGGACTGTTAGTTTAGAATATTCTCTCATGCTGATGACCCAGGTCAGTATGTTCTGTGAGTTGAGTGTGGGGGTGGGGCAACCTGCAGACATTGGCATTTACATATACTCACTACCTTTGCCTTCTAGGTGGTAGAGCTTGTGGGTCTGATAGATGCTATCAAAGAAGCCTTTATTAGTGTCTGTATATGGTGATGGGATAACATTTAGCTGATTGTTTGACCTATAAGTCAATTGACCCATGTTTTGGAGATGTGGGAAGAAACCAGAGCACCCAGAGAAACCAGATAACCTCACAAACTCTGACAGACGCCAAGCTGTTGAAGGAAGTTTTTGTTGAGAGTGAAAGTGAACTGGAGATGGAGGTTGGTGGGAAAGAGGAACGGAATAGAAAGAGGAAGAAAAGAAAGCAGAGGTACGGGATATCAAACTCTGAGGAGTCAGCAGATAATCAAAGCAGGACAGTAAAACAATGGAAAGAAGATGAGATTAAAGCAATTATAAAACTAAGTGAAGATGGGGTGTCTTTCGGTGATTGGAACCTGATTCGTTTGACGAAGATGCTCAACAAAATTATAGGTGAGATTAAAGGAGCAAAGACTTGGATTGCTATTCGTGATTTGTTGGGATAGTGCTCAGCAAGGCAAAGTGATAAGATTAAGTAAAATAGACGGCAAAGAAGTACAATGCTCAATACTCAACAATAGAAAGTGGACTAGAGGAGTTATTTCAGGGATACCAATAAAAGTTACTATGGATGAGATTAAACAGAACATAAAAGGACCAAAGATTATTGAGGCCAAACGTTTGAAAGTTACAAGAAACGGGAAAAAGTGTGATAGTTTATCGGTAATGATTAACTTTGATGAAGAGAGATTGCCTACTAACTTAGGGTATATATGTTATGCGGTTAGAATATATATACCACCACCATTAAGATGCTATAAATGTCAGAAATTCGGGCACATTGCGGCGGTCTGCAGAGGAAAACAAACATGTGGGAGATGCACTGGAGAACATGAATATGGGAAATGTGAAGCGGGAGTTAGGCTGAAATGCTGCAATTGTGGCGAGGAACACAGCGCAGCTTATCGAGGGTGCATTTATAGCAAGAAGGCGGCTGAGAAACAATATGTAAAAGTAACTCACGGAATTAGTTATGCAGAGGCAGTGAAAGAATTTGATGAAAAAAAGGCTGTCAAGCAAACAAATACAGGGAATAATAAACTGGTGAATTGTGGGAGCTGTAATATGAAAAATAAGGATACACTATTAATGAGTAGAAAGGAGTTTGTGCTTTTTATGGTGGATGCAATTAACTGTTCAGCGCAAACAAGCAAAAAAACTGAGAAAATTAAAATTATCGTCAAGTCTGCAGAAAAGTATCTTGGAATTAAAGGGATTAGGTGGGGAGAAGTCAAAGGAATGCTGAATAGAGGATCCAACAGTTCACAGGCAGGGGAGATGGAATCTTAATGGCAGTATATTTATCGTAAATGGTCAAGAATTTAAGAAATGTTTCAGAATTTAAGGAAAATCCTCAGATTTTATGGTTGAAGCCCAGGGTAAATGTGCAGAACTCCAACAACAAAGAAGTACCCGACAAGAACAACGGTGAGTTGGAAAGAGATTGAAAAATGGAGGAAATTATTACAAGGATACAAAAGGAAAAGGAATTTGTTGCAAAGTGAATTATCTACATTCAAATTATAAAATGAAAACATGGAAGCAAATGAAGAAGAACTCCAAGGTTTCAGTAAACAACCGCAGGCTACGATCCAAGAAAAGGAAAACATGAAAAAGCAGATAGACTTGGAAAAACAGCAATTTTAAAAGAAGAACGTGCGATAATTACTATTCTTTAACAAGACGATTTTAGTCTTACAAGTGATGTAGATGAAATCAATGTAATTGAGGTAATGCAACTACGCAAAAACATGTGACATAATTAGGGAAGAATAGCAGTTTGCAGCATTATCTAATGAGCGCATTAAGCATTCACGAGGAATTGCAACTACAGAGTGATGCTAATAGAGAATTTCAGGCTGAACTAGATTGTCTAAAGTACAGAACTCCAGGACATATATTTGGTTGGAACACCACAAGTCTAGCAGGTAGCAGTAATGCACTGAAAACTGGTTGCCAACTGCCATAAAACAAAAAAGAAGAAGAAGAAGAAGAAGAACAACAACAACAACAACAACAACAATAACTCTGACAGACAGCAACCAAGGACCGAAGGTGGATCTCTGGAGCACCACTGTCACATAACCAATTTGCAAGATTGTTTGCTGGCATTCATCCAGCTACCACATGCTGCTCCAAGGGTACTCAAAACAACTGGGCCTCAGCTCGATATCTGAATAACCCTGACTGAGGGCTCCATCACTGACTAGTTCCAGGGGTAAAGCTATCTTGTAGATGTTTGATTGGTTGGGTGATTCAAACTAAGAAAGCAATATTTGATAATAAGACATAGGAGCATAATTAGGCATTTGGCCCATCAAATCTGCTCTGCCATTCCATTTGCTATCCCTCTCAACCCCATTCTGCTACCTTCCCCCAATAACCTTTGATGTCCAACTAATCAAGAACCTATTAACCTCCCTTTTAAATATACCCAATGACTTGGCTGCCACAGCTGCCTGTGGCAATGAATTCCCCAGGTTCACCATCCTCTGGCTAATGAATTTCCTTCTTATCTCTATTCTAAATGGATGTCCCTGTATTCAGAGGCTGCACTCTCTGTTCCTAGATTCCCCCACTATTGGAAATGTCCTCTCCACATCCACTTTATCGAGGGCCTTTCAATGTTCAATAGGTTTCAATGAGATTCCCCTCATTCTTTAAAACTCCAGTGAGTACAAGTCCAGAGTCATCGTCCCATCTCCAGCCATCTCGACTCTGTCTTGCCACTGGATGCAGATGGGAATTGGGAAGAGAGAGTGAGGCTGACGCTGCGCAACTCTCCCTCACTTAAATCCAAAACACGCGCTAGTCTCGACACCATCATTATGGTGTTGAGGTCCTCATCGACGTCAATGATGGACGAACACAAAAAAAATATTTGCTGAAAATCATCAAGATACAGGCAATTAGGGCAGGGTCATTACTCCTGTACCTAGATTACTGCATACATTTATGGGCATTCAGCAAGGTTCTGACTGGTAGAGTATATTTTATTTTAACTTTAGTTGAATAGCCTACATGCAATTCTTGCCAGAAGAAATCCATAAACAGTGGGCATTTGAATAAGACTCTGGGAGGTGACCTAGGCAATTGAAGGATCACAATAATGAGTACTTTTAAAATGATCCCAGTCACCTCACAATACCTCCTAATCATATCTTGACTTAGTACATCAAGAAATTTGTGAACATTGCGTGCTTGCAGTAAGCATCGTAAACTAGATTTTCTAATTAGTTTTATTTTAACGTTAAGGTAGTCACATGAAATGTAGACTGTTAGGTTTTCAGACTAGTGGTGATATCAAAAATCTGCTCCCTGAATATTCACACACCCACACACATATTGGAATCCTATGTAACAGGCGGAATTTCACTTATGCAATCACTATCAATTTGTGGTTCAGATAATTACTCATCATGTGACAAAATACTGAGGACAAAGATTGGGTGTTCTGGATATCTGAACATTCTGCTGACAAGCCTTTCATTGTTGAAATAGGCTGCCCTGATTATGATGATTATGATGGTTGCTTCTAATGTAAAGATTGCTAGTATGACATCAAGAGGCTGAAATATTCATTTCACAGTTAAGAGTGAATTACATGCAACTGTAATTTCTTTTCTTTATACTTAAACAGACAAGTACAAAAATATCTGTGTATGCTTGTGTATAAAGGTTTCAGTAATTCTAGACTTTATGAGATGGTCTTTATTTTGATGGCAGTTTAATAGTCTACTAAAATGGTCAGTAAGGAATCTGAGTGAATGGACAAACAG
Source organism: Mobula hypostoma (assembly GCF_963921235.1). Taxonomy (NCBI): domain Eukaryota; kingdom Metazoa; phylum Chordata; class Chondrichthyes; order Myliobatiformes; family Myliobatidae; genus Mobula; species Mobula hypostoma. Next base: position 50,621,977 of record NC_086128.1, read on the forward strand.
TTCTTAAACGTAAACAGCTGCAGTTTGATACTTTGAAATTATTGAGGGTTAAAAATACAGCACATAAAATTTCAATTTGCAAATCCTGTAGAAAACCAGGAAGGAGACAGGATGTCCATTTCTTCATAAATCAGACTGGCAATGTTTCTCTTTTAAGGCATTGCACAACAATTAAAAAAGCACATTCCCCATTGAGAGAGAAATCTGATTTTCAGCTTAATTTATTCATCCTGACATTTAATGTTTCAGGATTTGAAGTGAATAATAATAATAATAGAAATAACAACAATAATAAAAAAACATTCGCTATACCTATATTAATGTATTCTTTTGGCATGATATCTTGGTCCAAAACCAATCTGGAAAATTTACAAAGAAATATTAAGAACTGACATGATAAATTTCAGAAAACATTATGTACATTCGAATGTGCTTAGATTAACACTACCAAGGACAGAAGGGGGAAGAAGATGTAACTGCTGAGGATATATTTTCATCAACAGAAACAGGATTCAGCACTCCACACGAGCATAAGCAATTCTAAGAACTACACACCACTAAACTTAAATGAGAACACAACCCAAAAAAATGAAGAATTATCACTCTTGAAGAAAAAGTTAACCAATTGAAAGAACATCACCCTCCATGGAAGATACCCCCATGACCCGAGCAGATCAGATAGAACATAGAACATAGAACATAGGATAGTACAGCATAGTACAGGCCCTTCGGCCCACAATGTTGTGCCAACCCTCAAACCCTGCCTCCCATATAAGCCCCCACCTTAGATTCCTCCATATACCTGTCTAGTAGTCTCTTAAATTTCACTAGTCTATCTGCCTCCACCACTGACTCAGGCAGTGCATTCCACGCACCAACCACTCTCTGAGTAAAAAGTTTCCTCTAATATCCTCCTTGAACTTCCCACCCCTTACCTTAAAGCCATGTCCTCTTGTATTGAGCAGTGGTGCCCTGAGGAAGAGGCACTGGCTATCCACTCTATCTATTCCTCTTATTATCTTGTACACCTCTATCATGTCTCCTCTCATCCTCCTTCTCTCCAAAGAGTAAAGCCCTAGCTCCCTTAATCTCTGATCATAATGCATACTCTCTAAACCAGGCAGCATCCTGGTAAGTCTCCTCTGTACCCTTTCCAATGCTTCCACATCCTTACTATAGTGAGGTGACCAGAAATGGACACAGTACTCCAAGTGTGGCCTAACCAGAGTTTTATAGAGCTGCATCATTACATCGCGGCTCTTAAACTCTATCCCTCGACTTATGAAAGCTAACACCCCATAAGCTTTCTTAACTAACCTATCCACCTGTGAGGCAACTTTCAGGGATCTGTGGACATGTACCCACAGATCCCTCTGCTCCTCCACACTACCAAGTATCCTGCCATTTACTTTGTACTCTGCCTTGGAGTTTGTCCTTCCAATGTGTACCACCTCACACTTCTCCGGGTTGAACTCCATCTGCCACTTCTCAGCCCACTTCTGCATCCTATCAATGTCTCTCTGCAATCTTTGACAATCCTCTACACTATCTATAACACCACCAACCTTTGTGTCGTCTGCAAACTTGCCAACCCACCCTTCTACCCCCACATCCAGGTTGTTAATAAAAATCACGAAAAGTAGAGGTCCCAGAACAGATCCTTGTGGGACACTGCTAGTCACAATCCTCCAATCTGAATGTACTCCCTCCACCACCACCCTCTGCATTCTGCAGGCAAGCCAATTCTGAATCCACCTGGCCAAACTTCCCTGGATCCCATGCCTTCTGACTTTCTGAATAAGCCTACCGTGTGGAACCTTGTCAAATGCCTTACTAAAATCCATATAGATCACATCCACTGCCCTACCCTCATCTATATGCCTGGTCACCTCCTCAAAGAACTCTATCAGGCTTGTTAGACATGATCTGCCCTTCACAAAGCCATACTGACTGTCCCTGATCAGACCATGATTCTCTAAATGCCCAGAGATCCTATCTCTAAGAATCTTTTCCAACAGCTTTCCTACCACAGACGTAAGGCTCACTGGTCTATAATTACCCAGACTATCCCTACTACCATTTTTGAACAAGGGGACAACATTCGCCTCCCTCCAATCCTCTGGTACCATTCCCGTGGACAATGGGGACATAAAGATCCTAGCCAGAGGCTCAGCAATCTCTTCCCTCGCCTCATGGAGCAGCCTGGGGAATATTCCGTCAGGTCCCGGGGACTATCCTTTTCCGTGATAACGCTAAAGGCCAGGGAGCGGTGGTCACTGTCCCCCAGATGCTCACCCACTGAGAGATCTGTGACCTGACCCGGTTCATTACCTAGTACTAGATCTAGTATGGCATTCCCCCTAGTCGGCCTGTCCGCATACTGTGACAGGAATCCATCCTAGACACACTTAACAAACTCTGCCCCATCTAAACCCTTGGAACTAATCAGGTGCCAATCAATATTCGGGAAGTTAAAGTCACCCATGATAACAACCCTGTAATTTTTGCACCTTTCCAAAATCTGCCTCCCAATCTGCTCCTCTGTATCTCTGCTGCTACCAGGGGGCCTATAGAATACCCTCAGTAGAGTAACTGCTCCCTTCCTGTTCCTGACTTCCACCCATACTGACTCAAAAGAGGATCCTGCTACATTACCCACCCTTTCTGTAGCTGTAATAGTATTCCTGACCAGTAATGCCACCCCTCCTCCCCTTTTTCTGCCCTCTCTATCCCTTTTAAAGCACTGAAATCCAGGAATATTGAGAATCCATTCCTGCCCTGGTGCCAACCAAGTCTCTGTAATGGCCACTGCATAATAGTTCTATGTATGTACCCAAGCTCTCAGTTCATCACCTTTGTTCCTGATGCTTCTTGCATTGAGGTACACACATTTCAGCCCTTCTACCTTACTGTCTTTACACCGTTTATTCTGCTTCTCTTTCCTCAAAGCCTCTCTATATGTTAGATCTGGCTTTACTCCATGCACTTCTTTCACTGCTCTATCGCTCTGGGTCCCATCCCCCTTGCAAATTAGTTTAAACCCTCCCGAACCACGCTAGCAAACCTATCTGCAAGGATATTGCTCCCCCTCGAGTTCAGGTGCAACCCATCCAATCTGTACAGGTCCCACCTTCCCCAGAAGAGATCCCAATGATCCAAAAATCTAAAACCCTGCTCCCTGCACCAATTCCTCAGCCACGCATTCAACTGCCACCTCCTCCAATTCTTACCATCACTGTCACGTAGCACTGGCAGCAATCCTGAGAACGCCACCCTTGAGGTCCTGTTCTTCAGCTTTCTGCCTAGTTCCTGAAACTCACACTTCAGGACCTCATCCCTCTTCCTGCCTATGTCTTTGGTCCCAACATGTATCACGACTTCCTCTCTATGTCTTATCTATCACATCCTAAGCCTCCCAAATGATCCGGAGTTCATCCAATTTCAACTACAACTCCTTAACGCAGATTGTTGGAAACTGCAGCTGGATACGTTTCTTGCAGGTTTCTCATCAGGCACACTGGTAGTCTCCCTGCAGTGTGCAGGTATTCCCACATTCTTCAAGAGGAGCATTCAACTATCCTGCCTGGCATCTCTACTGTTCTAACCATGCAAATATAAATAAGGAAACAATAAATAAACTCGAAAAAATTCTACCTACAGCTTTTTTGTTTTCTCTCACACAAGCTTCTCCTTGATAAAGCCTCGAAGAGATAAAGCCTCAAATAACCACTCTACCACTCCAACAAAGGCTGCTCCATTTGCTCCTCCCTTATTTTTATTTGTTCTTGCCAATCACTTCTGGTTGCTGATTGGCTGCTGCTCAAAACACCAAACTGCTATGAATCGATGCCATCTGTTGAAACACACTGAACCTAAACTAAATTAACAACTTACGCTTCTCTTCCCCAATATCCAAGCTGGGAATCCTCACCTAAGAAACTTTGTCACTCAGTTTATTGGCATACAAAGGTGGAGGCAGATTCCACTGCTGAGAATTCCAGCAGGATAGCACTCCGCTACTGGATTCCACATGGAGTTCAACAATGTAATGGTGTGGCAGGCAGGGATACCATGTGTTTAGGGCTTGTATTAGAGTGGCTGAACTGCTGGTTACACCAACACAGTTCAGCCAATTTAGGATATTCTTCACTTTCTCCATGTTTTTATTGAAATCCATACCTCACTTGGAAGTGATTTTACAAACACCTGGATAGAATAAAACAGGGCTGATTTAGGCGTCATTTTGATTCTCATTTTTTTCACCAAATCCTTTCCTGGAGCATGACTTGATAGGGATTAGAATTGGAATTGAAATTAGTTAACTGTTGTCATATGTATTACGTGGTCTTATTCAGGGCATGAAGTGAATTGGGGAGAAGGCAGGAGATTGGGGCTGAGAGGAAAAATGGATCAGCCATGATGAAATGGCAGAGCAGACTTGATGGGCCAAATGACCTAATTCTACTCCTATGTCTTATGGTCTTATCATCTTATGGCATTGAAATACCGTGAAAAGTTTGTCTTCAAGTTCAGGTTTATGGATGTGGTCCTGAAGCCGTATTTCTGCAAGCAATTCCTTATATCGTGTAGTGCAGCCTTAGGTGAAAGCAATCAAGCTTATCTCCAACGAGTGCCCAGTGGAGGGCATCACCGACAGGCAGGGCCATCCTCCAACCCAGTGCAGAATCTAGTAGCACACAGCCATCTCTGGCGTCTCCTTCCTTAGTGGCTGCAACAGGTGACCCCAAGGCATGAATGAAACCTGGTCCATGCCACAACCAAAGCCATGGAGTTCTCCCACCATCGGTCTCGCCAATGAACCTGCGAATCAGACTCATAGTATTCAACATTAACAACGTCCAACAGGATCTTGCAATCACAACAAAATCATCCCGTATCATCCATTTGATTACACACTGCCTCTGTGCACCACCCTGGGTGGCTGCAGCTGGCTGCAAGATAGTGTGTAATAAGTCCAGCTCCATCATTATCCAACAACTCGCTAGTGGGGTTGACCAGTAATACTTGATGTTCTTAATATCCAGCAGTGTCGTGCGACTGTGAAAAAAAATGTGAGGGATGAACAATTGCACTTTTGGTTGCACCTAGAGAGGCTGCTGCATCTGAACATGCTGCTATCTTACCAGAAGTTTACTGTTCATAGTGATTAGAATATTGAGGTAGAACAACATAAAGCATGAACATTAAAGTATATCAGCCCCAGAGAAAGTGTAGTGGAGATAAGGTGTAAGATCAAAATGAGGTAGATTCTGTGGTCATGATCATTTTATTGCTCTAGGGGAACCATTTACTTTTGTTATAACAGCAGGGTAGAAGCTGTCCTTGAGCCTAGTGGTACATGCTTTCAGGTTTTTCTACCTTCTGCCCGATAGAAGAAAGGAGAAGAGAGAATATCTGGGATTGGTGGGGTCTTTGATTTTGCTGGCTGCTTTAACAAGGTATTGAGAAGTATAGTTGAGTTCATAGAAGGGAGAATGTGTTCCATGATACGCTGAGCTGTGTCCAGAATTATGCAGTTTCATGTGGTCACATGCTGAGCAATTGCCATACCAAGCCGCGATGCATCCAGATTGGATGATTTCTATGGTCATTGATGAAAATTGGTGAGGGTCAATGGGGATATGCCAAATTTCTTTAGCCTTATGTGGCAGTAGAGGGTTGGTGACCTTTCTTGGCCACGCATCAGGACAACTATTTGTGATAGCCATTCCAAGCATATCAAATGATTATTTGGCCATCATATCCAAGACTGATTCTGCTTTTGATTGATATAGACTTACATAAAAATAGTCATTACTTTTTCCACTACTTGCAGATAGTCATGAAAAAACAATTGGTAGCATCTCATTCTTCATCTCTGCCATTTCTGCCATCTCTATCCTCCTTGGCAATATGGAAGTCCATTAAGAGAACCTGAGGTGTTAAATTTTCCTTTAAAACACATAACAGATAACAACTCAACCCATTTTGTGCCCCTCACTATTACATAGAAGTGTCTGCCAGGATCACTAGCTCTAGAGTAGGAACTGAACTCATGACTACAGAACTTTGAAGCAAGAGTATCGTCAACTGTGACCAATACTTTAAAAAGTATGTGGTGTCATCATATATGTCCAGACTGAAATGGGACCCAATGTTGAAAAATAATCAGCAGTGTAAAGAACTTTCTGTGGAGGCCAGGAAACAGAATGATAAATGACAAATGAGACGGCAGTGCTCAATTCAACAAGTCAGCTTTGTCTTCATTTGAAAGACCGTCTCAGAAAACAACACGTATCTCTGCCATGCTGCATGCAAGTTCAGTTCTAAATCTAATTACCATTGGGTGCCTATCAGACATCTTTCTGTCTGAGGGAATCATGAAATCCCAGAACCTCTGGCTGCCTTATAACTTAATAAATATCTAGGAAATAAAATTATTCTTCCCTGGAGTAACTTTTTGTAAAATCAGCAGTAATGTCTGGAATCAGAAAACACTAGAAGCTACATCAGAGTGGTTAGCACTTGCTGGCAATAGATATAAATATTTTTAAAGTAGAATCATAGAAAGATACAGCACAGAAATAGATCCTTACTGCCCATCTCATCTATACTGACCTTGGTGCCTTTCTACCTCAATCCCATTTGCCCATATTAGGCCTCAATCCCTTTCATCCTTTCCTATCCAAGTAAAGCTTGTGTAAAACTTACTCCTCAGATCGACTTTAAATTTCTCTCATCTTAAATCTGTGACCTCCACTTCTAATATCCCCTGCCCTGGGGAAATTATTGTGACCATACTATTTATGCTCCTCTTAATTTTGTCTACTTCTCTGAGGTTTAGAAACCTCAAACGTAAATGTTCCAGTGAATATTAACCCAACCTATCCAATCTCTCTTTATAACAATAGCTCTCTATTCCAGACAATGTCCTGGTAAATCTCTTCTGCACTTTCTCTATTGTTACCACATCTTTCATGGTGACCAGAATTATACAAAATAATCTAAGTGCAGTCTAAACAATGTTTTGTACAACTGCAACAAAACCAATTAACCCAATTCTTATACCCAAGCCTATGATGGCAAGTACAAACGTTTGTATACAAAATTACTTTTTGTCTACTCTACCCACCAATGTGGCTACCCTCAGGGTACTTAGAACTTGCACATCAGTGCTTCGAAGATGCCTGCCCAATTACTCTGTGTGCCATAACAGAATCTGACCTCTCAATGTGCATTACCTCACACTTGTCTCGATTCAATTTAATTTGCCACCAATACACCCATCTTTCATCTAATTTATGTCCCAGTGTATTTTTAAACAACTTTTATCTATGGCTCCACCAATTTTTGTGTAATTTGCACACTTATTAATCATATTCCCCACATTCTCATACAAGTTATTTATATAATACAACAACAGAAGGTTACAGCACAGTATCCTGCAGCACACTACTTCCACTCAGAAAAGCACCCATCCACCATGACTCTACTTCCTATTCCCCAGCCTATCTAGTCTTTCCTTATAGCTTAAGCCCTTCAGTCCCAGTAACATGCTTGTGAATCTTCTTTGCACCCCTTCTAGCTTAAGGATATCTATTCTATACTCATGCAACCAGAACTCTGCAGAGTATGGTCTCACAAACTGCTTTTGATAGTTTACCATCACCTTCTCCAGAGCAAGTGGGGATGGGCAAGAAATGTTGGGATTGCAAAATGATGCCCACATTCCAAAATGTGCTTTGGAAATCACAAGAAATTCGGCTATAGAACCCGAATATAGCCTCCCACTCAAAAAAAGCACTCTTTGACTATTACTCTTTATTATCCGCATTGAACTGGGTCCATATTTTATTGGATCTTTTCTCTCAATCCCATTATTTTTTATGTTGCTGATCAGTTTGCTGTGAAGGTCCTTGCCAAATTCCATATTATTATCTACTTGCACTGCAACAAATTTTCTGTACTCATCATCCTGTCCGGTAATCTTCTCAAAACCTTAATAAATTCATACATACAGATAGTGGTGGGACTGACCATAAGCCAGTGAGATAGACCAGAGGAGGGGGAGGGGAAGTCATAAAGTGGCTGTAGTGAATGTAGCCTATGCGACGCCACAGAGAACTTGCTTTGTATGCCGGCAAATGGGGCACGTAGCAAGGAACTGCTGGAATAGACATGGGAGGGTAAAGGAGATGATTTGTTACAGCTGTGGCCTCTCAGGCCTTGGATGGAGCGCGTGTCCTGAAAAGAGAGCAAAGTGTGAGAACCACTCACCAAAACAGGCAGAATCCGCAGTAGTGCCCTCTCTTTCTGATCTGACTGCGGACCAGATTATAGAGCTGGTGAGGTCAGACAAACGGCTGACGGCAGCCTCTGTGGCCAGTGGTGGTTATCCATGGATGTACACAAGCAGATTATTAGAGAGCAAGCAATGTGAGATGTCAGTGGACACGGGATCATCAGTATTGATAACTGATCTACCCTTGTACACGACTGGAGAGATGATATACATTACCAGTGCAGGAGGTGAAACAATGAGGGCGGACAGAAGTCAGCCCCAGGTGCTTGAGATTGAGGGAGAGCAGCTTCCTGTAGATCTTTGGGTGTGCCCAAACAACGAAAGTACCATCCTGGGGACGGACACACTGAGTAAGGCAGGTGTTATCATAGACTCAGGAAAAGGAGAAATAACATGGACAAGACAGGGACAGCAAACATGTGTGACCCTCAAGCCAGCTAACATGGCCCACTGAGAGACAGCAGCCCCAGGCAGGGAGGAGAGACAGGGCAATGTATAGGAATCATGTCAGGAGGTCCCAAGGGTTGGGCCGAGCACAGTCAGGAGCTGTTAGAAGTAGTGGCAGTAGCCTGAGGAGGGAGCAGTGATTAAAGTAAAGGCTCAGCAGGAAGGGAGCAGATAGGGAATGACTGGGCAGACAGCAGTGTGAGGGGGGCAGTGAAAGAACATGAAGCAACAGAAATTACAAGTATAATTTCTGCCAATTTAGTAAGATTATATGGAGATATGAAGGACCACTGTAACCAGGGTAAAGTGTTGAAGGACCGAGCAAAACAACAGTAGCAAATCGCTGATCAGAGAGAGCCAGAAGGAAAGGAGATGGTCCTCCCACAGCCGTCTGACCAAGTCATGGTGAGGATACTGCCTGAAAGGGCAGGGTTTTCTCCCAGGTGGACAGGACCGCAGATGGTACTTTTAACAAATGGCACTTGTGTCTCAGTGCAGGCTCGGCGAGGCAGCCAGTGGAAACACTGCACGAATTACCTTCTTGCTGCCCCCACAGACAGAATGGGAGACCAATAACAGTGTAATTACAGAGAACCCAAGAGATTAACCTCCAGGTTGAGTCGGTAGTGAAGAAGGCGAAAGCAATGTTGGCATTCATTTCTAGTGGAATAGAGTATAGGAGCACGGATGTGATGTTGAGGCTCTATAAGGCACTGGTGAGACCTCACTTGGAGTACTGTGGGCATTTTTGGTCTCCCTATTTAAGAAAGGATGTGCTGACGTTGGAGAGGGTACAGAGAAGATTCACTAGAATGATTCCGGGAATGAGAGGGTTAACATATGAGGAACGTTTGTCCGCTCTTGGACTGTATTCCTTGGAGTTTACAAGAATGAGGGGAGATCTCATAGAAACATTTCGAATGTTGAAAGGGATGGACAGAGTGGATGTGGCAAAGTTGTTTCCCATGATGGGGGAGTCTAGTACGAGAGGGCATGACTTAAGGATTGAAGGGCGCCCATTCAGAACAGAAATGCGAAGAAATTATTTTAGCCAGAGGATGGTGAATCTAAGGAATTTGTTGCCATGGGCAGCAGTGGAGGCCAAGTCATTGGGTGTATTTAAGGCAGAGATTGATAGGTATCTGAGTAGCCAGGGCATCAAAGGTTATGGTGAGAAGGCGGGGGAATGGGACTAAATGGGAGAATGGATCAGCTCATGATAAAATGGCGGAGCAGACTCGATGGGCCTAATGGCCGACTTCTGCTTCTTTGTCTTATAGTCTTATGGTCTAGCTGGCTGCACCAGACCTGACCACAGATGATGGAAACAGACCCACAGGAAACACGAAGGCAGAGACACTGAAAGAGCGTGACAGAAAGCCGTGAATTGCATGTTATGGAGCAATGGTAAGGGTACTCTGTAATGAAGGCTGGATGCTGAAGGTGGATAATTAGTATAAAGTAGAAAAGATACTGGGGGAAATAGATGGGAATGGATCCAAGTTCCAGCAGGGACATCAGGTTTCACAACTTTGGCACAGCAGACAGAAAGAGAAGAAAGTGCACATTGCATCTGAAGGCAGTCAGCCCCCAGCCTGAATAGGGATTAAATACTAATGAGCTAGGCCCTTTCAGTGATTCAGTGATACACTCATCTTGCTGGTGTCCCTGGAAAGAGAGAGTTTAGCTATCAGAAAATGAAGGGGTGAAGATAAAGAATGTGATTAAACTGCAATCAGCCAGCAGGGAATGAGGCAACAGGCATACAAATGAAGCTACATTTTTAAAGACTGTTGTTCAGATTTCTGTAACAATCTCTCTGCTTTGTGTCTTGTAGGGAGCCATTAGGGATGAGAGGGTAGATGTAAATGCACATAAAGTAATTTGGAGGAATTCCAAGGCAGGATGATTTTGCTGCCCTATTTGCGTTGATCCTCCTTTAGGTCGTCCTTTCCTGGTACAAGTTTATTTTTGTCCAGGAGGGCCAAGAGGAAGGACTGTAAGAGTAATTTTTGGGTTAGCAAATAGCCTCAGCCATCAATCTTCAAATATGAATATAGACTGTAGATTAAATTTAAAATGCAGCTCTGAACACTGAGTTGCTAAAAGCCATGAATCACAGTTAATGGGAAGACCAGTCAATGCTGATTAAAATGCACTTAGTTTATGTTGTTTGTGGTTCATCCATCAGCATCAGGCAGCATTTGCAGGCAGCTCAGAAGAAAGTGGAAAAAGCAATACAGGCCATACAAAATGCGTGGTGGACTGAAAAGGCACATGAAATCCAGTCCTTTGCTGATAATAATGACATGCATAATTTTTACAATACTGTACCATCTACGGCCCAATACATCGATACGTTACTCCCCTGAAAACAGCAGATGGTCCAACACTTCTGAAGAATCAGGATACCATTCTGCTGAGGTGGGCTGAGCATTTTAACACCCTGCTTAATCAGGACTGTAACACAGACCCCACCATCCTGGACGAACTGCCTGAACTTCTTCCTATCCACGACCGCAGTCTGCAACCAACTTTCCAGGAGGTTCTATCAGCTGTCCATTCCCTTAAGAACAAGAAGTCCCCTGGCAATGACAATATCCCTGCTGAGTTACTGAAGAACGGAGGGTACATGTGTATGCGTACCCTCTACCAGTACATCACCAAGGCCTGGACTGATGAGAACATCCCACAGCAATGGAGAAATGCAAACATCGTTGTCATTTATAAGAACAAGGGTGACAAGGCCATCTGCGGCAATAGTAGGGGCATATCACTCCTTTCTGTTGCTGGAAAGGTCCTGGCTAAGGTGATGCTTCAGAGACTCATCAGCAACATCACTGAGTCAATGCTGCCTGAATCACAGTGTGGATTTAGGAAGAACAGGAGCATGATCGACATGATCTTTACAGCCCGACAGCTTCAGGAAAAGTGCTGGAAGCAACATCAGGACCTGTTTATGGTCTTTGTCAACCCCTCCAAAGCATTTGACACTGTGCAAAGGAGCTCTTATGGGATGTCCTCCTCAGGTTTGGCTGTCCCAATAAATTTGTTAACATCCTACGCCAGTTCCACGATGCGATGACTGCTCAGGTGACCATAGGAGGACAAGAGTCCGAGCCCCTCCTTGTACACACAGGAGTGAGGCAGGGGTGTGTGCTAGCGCCAGTGCTCTTTAACATCTCCCTCTTGTGTGTTACCAAGCTTCTCTGCAACAAGATGGAAGACAGCAGCTGTGTGCCAGTGGACAACAGATGGTGCAATCCTGGTCATATTACGATCAAGGAACGTGTCTGTAGCCCGGATATTGAACATTTTGCTGTTGGACTCCGGCCATATTATTTGCCAAGGGAAATCTCGCATGCAATTATGGTTGTTGTGTACATCCCTCCCTCTGCCAACCCGACGTCAGCGTGTAACATCATTTACACCATCATAGCCAGATTACAAACCCAGCACCCGAATGCCCTCATTACCATCTTGGGTGACTTCAACCATGTTACCATGGCTAGAACAGTGCCCAACTTCACGCAGTATGTGAGCTGTATAACCAAAGGGGAGAGGACTCTGGATTTGATGTACGCTAACGTTAGGGATGCAGACAGCTCCTCTCCCCTCCCCCCACTGGGAAGGTCAGATCACAACCTGGTGCATCTAAAACCCTGCTATGTGCCTCTGGTGAAGAGTAAACCTGCAACCTCGAGGACATTGAGGAAATGGTCGGAGGAGGCTTATGAGGTGCTCCAGGGTTGTTTTGAGGTGACAGACTGGCAGGCACTCTGTGAGCCACATGGAGAGGATATTGATGGGCTCACAGAGTGCATCACTGATTACATCAACTTCTGTGTGGACTGTAATGTTCTGACAAGAACTGTCCTTTGTTATTCAAATAACAAGCCATGGGTGACAAAGGACATTAAGGACATCCTGAACGCTAAAAAGAGGGTGTTTAGAGATGGAAATAAGGAAGAGCTGAGGGCAATACAGAGGGACCTGAAAGCCAGGATCAGGGAGGCTAAAGACAGGTACAGGAGGAAGCTTGAGTGGAAACTCCAGCAGAACAACATGAGAGAGGTCTGGAGGGGGATGAGGACCATCACTGGGTTCTGGCAAACTCGCAACAGAGGAGCTGAAGGCAGTGTGGACAGGGCCAATGAACTTAACCTGTTCTTTAACAGATTTGACATTGTGGCCCCTGCCCATCCCCCACATGAGCCATCTGTTGTCCACCCCCAACCAACACATATTCCACTCTCCCCTCCTACCCCTCCTCACAGTCCCCCACCCTGCTGTCATGACTATACCCCTTCCCCACACGAAGCCACCACGGTGGGCTTCAGAGCTGAACAGGTGAGAAGACGGCTGAAACGTCTCAACCCAAGCAAGGCTGCAGGACTGGATGGTGTCAGTACCAGGGTGCTCAAAGCCTGTGCCCCTCAGCTATGTGGAGTACTTCACCATGTATTCAACCTGAGCCTGAGGCTCCGGAGGGTTCCTGTGCTGTGGAAGACGTCCTGCCTCGTCCCCGAGTCGAAGACGCCGCACCCCAGAGGCCTCAATGACTACAGACCAGTGGCATTGACCTCCCACATCATGAAGACCCTGGAGAGACTTGTTCTGGAGCTGCTCCGGCCTATGATCAGGCCACACTTAGATCCCCTCCAGTTCGCCTACCAGCCCCGACTAGGAGTTGAGGATCCCATCGTCTACCTGCTGAACCGTGTCTATGCCCACCTGGACAAGCCAGCGAGCACTGTGAGGGTCATGTTTTTTGACTTCTCCAGTGCATTCAACACCATCCGCCCTGCTCTGCTGGGGGAGAAGCTGACAGCGATGCAGGTGGATGCTTCCCTGGTATCATGGATTCTTGATTATCTGACTGGCAGACCACAGTACGTGTGCTTGCAACACTGTGTGTCCGACAGAGAGATCAGCAGCACTGGGGCTCCACAGGGCACTGTCTTGTCTCCCTTTCTCTTCACCGTTTACACCTCGGACTTCAACTACTGCACAGAGTCTTGTCATCTTCAGAAGTTTTCTGATGACTCTACCATAGTTGGATGCGTCAGCAAGGGAGATGAGGCTGAGTACAGGGCTACGGTAGGAAACTTTGTCACATGGTGTGAGCAGAATTATCTGCAGCTTAATGTGAAAAAGACTAAGGAGCTTGTGGTAGATCTGAGGAGAGCTAAGGTACTGGTGACCCCTGTTTCCATCCAGGGGGTCAGTGTGGACACGGTATAGGATTAAAAATACCTGGGGATACGAATTGACAATAAACTGGACTGGTCAAAGAACACTGAGGCTGTCTACAGGAAAGCTCAGAGCCGTCTCTATTTCCTGAGGAGACTGAGGTCCTTTAACATCTGCCGGACGATGCTGAGGATGTTCTACGAGTCTGTGGTGGCCAATGCGATCCATGTTTGCTGTTGTGTGCTGGGGCAGCAGGCTGAGGGTAGCAGACACCAACAGAATCAACAAACTCATTCGTAAGGCCAGTGATGTTGTGGGGATGGAACTGGACTCTCTGACGGTGGTGTCTGAAAAGAGGATGCTGTCCAAGTTGCATGCCATCTTGGACAATGTCTCCCATCCACTACATAATGTACTGGTTGGGCACAGGAGCACATTCAGCCAGAGACTCATTCCGCCGAGATGCAACACAGAGCGTCATAGGAAGTCATTCCTGCCTGTGGCCATCAAACTTTACAACTCCTCCCTTGGAGGGTCAGACACTCTGAGCCATAGGCTGATCCTGGACTTATTTCCTGGCATAATTTACATATTACTATTTAAATATTTATGGTTTTATTACTATTTAATTATTTATGGTGTACTGTGACGAAAACCAATTTCCCCCGGGATCAATAAAGTATGACTATGACTATGACTACATGGCAATCTCTTTGCATCAGGAGGCTCCACACAACCACCAAACTCCATAGAGAGCGGGTCCTGGAGCTGCAGTATGCAGACGACTGTGCTCTTGTGACCCATACTCCGGAGGATCTTCAGACTGTCCTTGCTGTGGCGGTGAGAGCGTACAGCAGGATGGGGCTGACTGTCAATACCACCAAGGCAGAAGTGGTTTGCCAGTGGAGTACCAGTGTCCCACCCACTCTACCTGCCTTCACTGTTGGTGATGAAAAGTTGTCAGTAGTGCCATCTTTCAAATACCTGGGGAGCATTCTCTCTGAGGATAGTGGCATTGACAACGACATCCAAAGCCGCATTAAACAGGCATCAGCTGCCTTTGGGAGACTTCAGCGTAGAGTCTTTCAGAACAGGAGTCTTCGTCCCTCCACAAAGGTCACTGTATACCAAGCAGTCTGTGTCACCTCTCTCCTTTATAGCTGTGAAGCTTGGGTAACCTACAGCCGACACATCAAGTCCTTGGAGCGCTTCCACATAAGCTGCTTCCAGCGCATCCTGGGAATTACCTGGCGTGAGCGGGTGCCTCACACTGAAATACTTGTAAAGACCAACTGCAGAAGTATTGATGTCATGATCACCCAGTGTCAGCTGCAGTGGCTGGGGCACGTGATATGGATGTCCCAATGTTGGCTACCCCGCAGAGTGTTATACAGCCAGCTACATCATGGTCGACGCTCAGCTGGAGGGCCAAAGAAGCGCTATAAGGATCAGATGGAGAATGCTTTAAGGAAGTACAAGATCAGACCCGAGGACCTGGAGGATGTTGCTGCCGACTGAATCATGTGGCGACAGCTGTGTTGGGATGGAGTTCATATTCTGGAGATGGAAAGAACAGCCAGAAGGCAGCGGAAGAGAGCCAGGAGAAATGCAGCCATGGTTGCCACCACTACTACATATACATGTCCCACCTGCAACAGAGCTTGTGGGTCCAGGATAGGACTGTATAGTCATCAAAGATCTCACCGCTAAAGGAGTGGACGTTGTCATCAGATTTTGATGGACAACCAAAGAGAGAAAACAGGGTGAGAAGAGGAAGTTGTGAAGTTTGTGTGTTGTTCAACAGAAGCATTGTGGATACACTGTAAATGGGGAATTGTCCTTTGATCTTTAGCACATAAAACATCATGCGGTGTTGGGTCAGGCAGGGCTTTTTCCTCCAAAAGGGGTCTCAATATGATGCCTGCTCTGTCTCATTTTGTCGAATAAAGAGACTGCTTCATATCTACCAGCACTTTGGTGACTTCATTCCTGTGACAAGAATACCTTCCTTATGATGGCACTTAACGTGCTGGGCCCAGGATAGATCCTCTGATATGTTATCACTAAGGAATTTAAAGTTACAAAGGAATTTCAAGTTGCTGACACTCTCCACTTCTGATTCCCTAATGATGACTGGCACGTGGATGTTTTGCGTCTTCCTTCTGTAGTCAGTTTTGCTGACATTGAGTGGGAGATTATTGTTGTGGTACCATTCAATCAGATTTTCAATCTCCCTTCTGATTGCCAATTCAGCACCAACAACAGTGGTGTTCCAGCAAACATAATTATGATATTGGAACTGTACTTAGCCACAAAATCATAAGTATAAAGTGAGTAGAACAGGGGGCCAAGCACACAGCCTTATTGTGCACCTGTGCTGATGGTGATTATGGAGAAGATATTGCTGCCAATCTGTAATGACTGGGTTCTGCCATTGAGGGTATCAAGGATCCAATTACACAGGGTTCTTAATACAACACATTAACTTATAACTAGGTTTGGAATTTGTCTTCTTTTAAGTATACTAAACCTCTTAATTCCTCTCTCATGTTTTTTACCAAAGCATTACTTAACATGCCTTCTTCTTGTATGTAACTTCTGCAATGCCCCATGCATTCCCAAAGACAGAATCAAAGAATTCATTCTGTATAGACTCAATGTCATTCACCTCTATGCACACCTCGCATTTTGAGTCTCAAGTAGATCCATTTCTTTCTTGCTTACTCTCTGGAAATTTCTGCATTCATGCAAGCTTTGAGTGATACTTGATTTCATCTGTCAGTACTTTATCAAGCTTCATCTATTCTCCACTAAACTGATACGGGTTCTAAATTTGGAACTCTCATATACTTTCTTTGTAGGAACATACCATTCTATAACTCCCTCTCTGTCTCCTTCTTGGAAGCTTGGAACTCCACTGATGCTGATATACATTGAATCATTTGTTTCCAATTCAATTTTTTCACAATCACGTCATAGTCTGGTAAAGTTGGACTTTCCCTATTGAGATAGCCAATATTTCCATTACTATGTTAAATCTATAGAATTACGATTACCACTCTCTGAATGCTTGCCCACTGCCAGCTTTTCCACCCCAAAAAAATTCATTCCATAAAGCCAAACCTAAAACTGCCTTCTCTTTTTTTGGACTGGTTAAAATATTCTCTTGAATGCAGTTCAAAATTTCTGCTTCTTCAAAACTTTCCACATGGATCTTATCCCAGTTAGTGCTGGGATAATTTAAGTCCCTCATTATCACAATCCTATTGCTTTTGTACTTGATCCCTCATATTTGATCTTCATACGCTCTCTGACTATTGATTCCTCCCAGATTGTCTGTGTCTGTCCATCTACTTAGTTGTATACAGTAGTCTAATTTAATTATCCTCCCAACGTATCATCACAGATGTAAAAGTGTCCTTAATCATTTTTATTCACTCCTTTTTATTCCTGTTTCCATCTCTTCTGAAAACCCCATAACTAAGAGTTCTGAGCTTTCCCATCATCACATTTTAGTAACAGCTATGAAATCAGACTTCTGGGGTTTTGCCATAATTAACAGAATTACATTGAATTTGGCACTGCTGAACTCCTTGTTTGAAAGCTTTCTGCCTTTAGTTTTTATGTTCCAAAATTTCTAATTAAGTGAATTAATTTGTTTTTCTCTTTGGAAATCTATGTGCAGTCTTTTCACCTACTTCCTGACACGTTCTGCAGCTCCCCAACTAACCTCTTCTGTTGTTCGTCACTTATTCTCAAATGAGACAATGACAGTGTTGCGACGTGATTGGTGATGGCTGATTAGACTAATCCAGGCTTAAAAATTCCTTTCACATAGGTGACAGAAGTGTAGGGATCTACTGTGCATCAGTAGATCTAGGAAATATCCCAGTGACAACATTGACTCTGGCCTTGCTCAAGTGCAACCTGTCCTGCTTTTACAGGTTTCATTTCCCTTAGAAATGGTTACATTGTCACAAGAATTAAATTGCTTCCCCCAGCCTTATTACACTGTAATTTTTATTTTGTGCTTTCTGAAGTGTATACTGTAGGTCAGACACTGTGTAATAATGCATCATCTCTGTCTAGTCCACATGCAGCAACATTTTTCCTGACCTTCCCTTATCATTGGTACTGAGTTAGACTACAATTTTTGGGAGTTTGTCCTTCCACTCACAACACTCTTCAGCCTCTTTGTAACATGCTTGAACTGGAAGTGTGCTAAGCTTATTAGATTTTAGTGAAGCAGTTATTTTCCTTCTTTTCCGATGCAGAGTAATTTGAAACTGGGAAGTGAGAGAGTACTATGAATACAAACTCCGATAAAGACTCCTGCAACTGGGATAACTGAAGAAAGTTTTGTTCACAGCTATCATGTTGAGTTCAGTCTCTTAACTGGAGGCCTTTATCTGTTCTCTTGGCATTCTGCCAGGGATGTTTAACTGTGATTCAGGCTGATCCTGAGGTCCTGAGAGAGGGAGGCACAGCTCCAGGTCAGCCTGGCATTCTTTCCACAATTGTCTAATCGGAAGAGAAGAACAGTTTAGTCTAACAGTACTAAGCAGATTAGAATGTGACTAGGTAGAGATAAATAACCGAAAGAATAAACAGTCAAAATACCATTAACATTTGTTGTACTTCATTGCAACATAAGAGCTAACTACAATAATAGCAATAAGATTAACTTCAAAGTTAAATGTATAGCTGCATGAGTGCTATAACCCATTAAGTACTCAGGATGTATGACACTTAAAAGCATGACACATTCTCTATCTAGCCTGGTTATTTTTACACTAAAGTTATAACTAACATTTAAACATTTTCAATATGTTTATTTTCTAATTTTACATCCCCTTCTTACTCTCCTTGTCACTTGTGAGCTAAATATTGGGCATGTCCTTGGGAAGAGATACCATTGCTGTCTGGATTTAAATTAGATATAAAGTTTCCCTTTGCTTTGAAAAGCATCCTTGTTTTCTGTTGTGACCATGTTAAATTTTTACTTTTTATCTTTTAACCAAGCCAATCCAGCCTTAATGTTCAGGCTATGGAGGAACTAGATAACAACATCAATTGCCAGCAAGATGAGCCAGTCAATAGCCATACCAAACCCAAATACTTCTGTAGAAAATCTTAGAAAGACTCAGCAGGTCAAGCAGCACCCACTTGGAGAAGAAATAGTTTGAATATTTTACGTTAGCAGCGTTTCACTAAACTGTTCTTGCTCTATTATGGTTCAGTAGAATGTGAGAACAATTTCTGGGTTTAGCACATTTACCTTTAGCAAATGGTTTTATCTATGAGTCTTCACATTTGAATATATATTGTGGATTTAATTTGGAGTCGTGTCTGAACAATGGGTTACTAAAAGCCGTGAATCTCAGCCCAAACAATGCTGATTAAAATACATTTGGATGTCTGTGGTGTGCGTGAGGATATGGAGGTGTGAAATTTGTGTCGTCTCAAAGCAAGCATTGTCCGTACTTTGTAAATATGGCATTGTCCTTTGATGATTCGTACATAAAATACCAAGCGCCATGTTGGGCCAGCAAGACCTTTTGACCGAAAGTGTCTCTATATGATGCCTGCTGTATCTTGTTTTGTTGAATGAAGAAGCTGCTTTGTATCTACCGGTAATTTTCTCCGGTGGCTTCATTCACGTGACAACAGAGAATATGATGATAAGATTGGAACTTGCAATGCTTAATTCTAAAAATTAAACTCTCCAAAAAATTGAGGATGTAATAATGCAAACAGAGAAGGGTCAAACTGATAGTACATCTGTATTCCCGTTTAATGGAATAAAATCTGAATTTACAGCATGAAATGCTTACTATTTTAATAAAAAATGTGCAATAATTAGGTAAGCAACATCATTATTGGAGAAGGAATGCACTTACCTTTCTTAATCCTATGGAAATTTGGAACTCAGGGCAGAATCAGAGTCAAGCACCATGTCAATAGGCTTATTGCCCCAACAAGAAAGCACCGGTGCATACTAATTCGACTCTAATTCCATTATATTATCCACACAGTCCCTTGACCCTCCCCACAGATAAGTTGCCACAACACTGTGCAGTTTAGTTTTATTTAATGGTCTTGCATTGCATCATCATATTGAAATCCTTCTGAACTTTCAAATAATTCACTTTCTATTAATTATT
The DNA here is from genome assembly GCF_963921235.1 of Mobula hypostoma. Lineage (NCBI taxonomy): Eukaryota > Metazoa > Chordata > Chondrichthyes > Myliobatiformes > Myliobatidae > Mobula > Mobula hypostoma. The sequence goes on from NC_086128.1 coordinate 50,642,083, forward strand.
CTGTCAAGAACAATTTCAAAAGGCACCAAAAGATATGTCAGGCTTGGTTTCCTTTTCATCATTGTTGATTCTCCCCATTTCCATTGTCATTTTCAAAATAACATACACAAAATGCTAGAGGAACTCAGCAGACCAGGCAGCTTCTATGAAAAAAAGTAAACAGTTGACTTTTACTCAGGATGTGCCCAACACAACTGGCAGATATGTTTACAGACATTTTTAATCTCTCCCTCTCCCAGTGTAGAGTGCTTCCTGCTTCAAAACATCTCCTTCTCCTTGTACCTAAAAAGATCAAGATAACATGTCTGAATAACTGGCGTCCTGTCGCACTTATCTCAATAATAAGCAAATGCTTTGAGAGGCTGGTCAAGGATTACATCTATACTGGACCCCTACTATTCATCTGCTGACACAGCTAATCGATAGTTGACACAATAGCCACAGCTCTACACACCGTCCTTACACATCTGGAGAAGAAGGATGCTTAGGTGAGAATGCTGTTCTTGGACTACAGTTCAGCATTCAACACTATAATTCCATCCCGGCTCGACAAGAAGCTCAGAAACCTCAGCCTTCACCCTGCCTTGTGTAACTGGATCCTGGACTTCCTGTCAGATCGCCAACAGGTGGTAAGAGTGGCAGGTGGTAACCTCTGCCTCTATGACCCTCAACGCAGGTGCCCCTCAGGGCTGTGTCCTAAGCCCTCTCCTTTACTCTCTGTATACCCATGACTGTGTCACCACCTACAGCTCCAATCTGCTAATTAAATTTACTGATGATACGACATTGATTGGCCTTATCTCAAACAGTAACGAGGCAGCCTACAGAGGAGAAGTCATCACCCTGACACAGAGATGTCAAGAAAACAACCCCTCCCTCAGTGTCGCAAAAACAAAGGAGCTGGTTGTTGATTACAGGAGGAATGGAGACAGGCTAGCCCCTATTGACATCAATGGATCTGGGGTTGAGAGGGTGAACAGCTTTAAGTTCCTTGGCAGACACATCACTGAGGATCTCACGTGGTCTGTACACACCAGCTGTGTGGTGAAAAAGCACAACAGTGCCTCTTTCACTTCAGATGGTTGAAGAAGTTTGGCATGGGCCCCCAGATCCTAAGAACTTTCTGGAGGGGCACAATTGAGAGCATCCTGACTGGCTGTGTCACTGCCTGGTATGGGAACTGTGCTTCCCTCAATCATAGGACTCTGCAGAGAGTGGTGCAGACAGCCCAGTGCATCAGTAGTTGTGAACTTCCCAGGATTCAGGACATTTACAAAGACAGGTGTGTAAAAAGGACCCAAAGGATCATTGGGGACCCAAATCACCCCACCAAAAACTGTTCCAGCTGTTCCCTGAGAAGTGGTACTGCAGCATAAAAATCAAGACCCACAGGTTCCGGGCAGCTTCTTCCACCAGGCCATCAGGCTGATTAATTCACGCTGATATAATTGTATTTCTATGCTATATTGACTATCCTGTTGTACGTACTATTTATTATAAATAACTAAAAATTGCACATTTCACATTTAGACGGAGACGTAACATAAAGATTTTTACTCCTTGTGTATATGAAAGGTGTAAGAAATAAAGTCAATTCAATTCAATTCAAATGGGTGGCCACTGGGAGATCCCGCTTTTTCGGGTGAATGAAACATAGTTGTTTGGCAAAGTCTGACTGATGGAGCGTAGGTGCTCGGCTCTACTCTCTCTGCATTAATCTGAACCTCACCATTAAACCCGCAGATTAGCAGGGGGTGCTGTAGTAGTCTGGCGTTCTGACCTCTACCTTGCTGAGGCCCAGCGACAACTCTCAGACACCTCTTCTTACTTACCCCTCGAACAGGACCCCACTAAGGAGCACCAGGCCATTGTCTCCCACACCATCACTGACTTTATTAGCTCTGGGGATCTCCCATCCACCACCAGCAACTTACTGGTTCCCTCACTCTGCACCTCCTGTTTCTACCTCCTACTCAAGATCCACAAACCTGCCTGTCCAGGTAGACCCATTGTTTCTGCTTGTTCCTGCCCCACTAAACTTATACCTGCATTGACTCTGTTTTATCCCCTCTAGTTCAATCCCTTCCTACCTACATCTGTGATACGTCACACACTCTTGATCTTTTCAATGCTTTCATACTTCCTGGCTCCAGTCACCTATTTTCAATATGGATGTCCAGTCCCTATACCCCTCCATCCCACACCCTTAAGGTCCCAAAAATCTCTGTTTCTTTTTGGACACCAGACTCAACCAATTCCGCTCCACCAACATTCTCCTCCGTCTGGCAGAACTTGTCCTCTCTCAATAATTTATCCTTTGGCTCCTCCCACTTCCTTCAAAGAAAAGGGTAGCCATGGGCACTCGAATGGGACCCAGCTACGCTTGCCTGTTTGTCAGCTACGTGGAATAGTCTACGTTTCAAGACTACACCAGTATCATTCCTCAACTTTTCCTACGCTACATCGACGACTGCATTGGTGCTGCTTCCTGCACCCATGCTGAACTCACTGATTTCATCCACTTTGCCTCCAACTTCCAGTTGGTCCTCAAATCTACCTGGCCAAATTTCTGACACCTCCCTCCCCTTTCTCAATCTCTCCGTCTCTATCTCTGGAGCCAGCTTATCGACTGGTATCTTTTATAAACCCACGGACTCTTACAGCTACCTGGACTATACCTTGTCCCACTCTGTTCTTTGTAAAAATGCCACTCTCTTCTCTCAATTCTTCTGTCTCTGCCGCATCTACTCTCAGGATGAGGATTTTTATTCCAGAACTAAGGAGATGTATTCCTTGTTCAAAGAAAAGTACTTCCCTTCCTCCATGATCAATGTTGCCCTCACCCACATCTCTTCCATTTCGTGCTCATTTGCCCTTACTCCACCCTCCCACCAGCACACCAGGGATAGGGTTCACCTATCAGCCTACCAGCCTCCGCGTCCAGCACATAATTTTCCATGACTTCTACCATCTCCAGTGGGATCCCACCACCAAGCACATCTTTCCCTCCCCGCCGCCCCGCCCCCCCACTTTCTGCCTTCCTCAGGGATCACTCCCCACAGAACCCCCTTGTCCATTCCACCCCTTGTTGCTCCCCACTGATCGCCCTCCTGATACATATCCTTGCAAGCGGAACAAGTGCTACACCTGCCTGTGCACCTCCTCCCTCACTACCATTCAGGGCCCCAAGCGGTCTTTGCAGGTGAGGCGACACTTCACTTGTGAGTCTGTTGTATCCGGTGCTCCTAGTGTGGCTTCTTGTATATCAATGAGACCTGATGTTAATTGGGAGACTGCTTCGCTGAGCACCCCTGCTCTGCCTGCCAGAAAAAGCGGGATCTCCCAGTGGCCACCCATTTTAATTCCACTTCCATTCCTATTCCGACATGTCCATCCATGGCCTCCTCCACTGTTGTTATGAAGCCACACTCAGATTGGAAAAGCAACACCTTATATTCTGTCTGGGTAGCCTCCAACCTGATGGCATGAACGTCGATTTCTTGAACTTCTGGTAATGCCCTGCCCCCTCACTTCTCCTTCACTATTTCTCATTCCCATTTCCTTCTCTCACCTCATCTCTTTACCTGCCTATCACCTCCCACTTCCCTTTCTTCCATGGCCTTCTGCCCTCTCCTATCAGATTCAGAGATTGAGGTAATGGAGAGGGCATGGGAGAGGGGCTAACTAGAATGGTTGATCAGATTAACTTCCTAGGGGAAAAACATTTCAGATGATGTGAAGGGAGGCAACTGAAAACAGAAAGATGTGGAAAGGAAATAATGAGAATTTTAATATTGTCCATTCACCTCAGCTCACCTGGGAACATGTGCAGATTGGTATTAGTTTATCATTTTATTTATTTATTTATAAATACAATGCAGAGTAGACCCTTCCGGCCTTCGAGCCATGCAGCCCCAGCAACCCCACAACACCCTAACCTAATTATGGGACAATTTTTTTGCAATGACCTAGTCTTTGGACTGTGGGAGGAAATCGGAACACACACATTCCACAGGGAGGATGTACAGGGACTCCATGTATACCATGATACAGTGGAAAAACTTCTGTGTTCCACCAAGGCAGATTATGCCTTACACATGTTCATTGAGATAGTGAAAGAAAAGAGTGCAGAATAGAGTTTAGCAGCGACAGAAAAAGTACAGTACAAGTAAACAAATAGAGTTCAATGGTCACAATGAGGTAGACCAGCTGATCAAAAAATCATCTTTAGCATGTGCGAGATCTGTTCTAAAGTGGAAACTGAGTGCAATAAAGTTGGACTTCACCTAAACGCTAAAAAGACAGAGTACATGGCGTTTAACTGCGACGAAGGTACTCTCAAGACTGTAAAGAATGATACCATTAAGAAAGTCATTGATTTCACGTACCTCGGGTCAAGAATGATGCATTCGGAGAAGGACATAAAGGTATGGAAGGCGCTAGCGTGGAGGGCTATGAACAATATGAAGGAAATTTGGAAGTCGAACCTGACCAGAGGGCTTAAAAAGAGGATCTACATAGCAGTCATAAAGTCCATTCTCACGTATGGATGCGAGACTTGGACACTCACCAAGACTATGCAAAAGTCTCTAGATGGTTGCTATACACAAATGCTCCGGGTGGCTCTTGACATGAGTTGGCAACAGCACATGATGAACGCCGAGCTCTATGACGACCTGCCGATGGTCACCACTAAAATCGAGGCGAGAAGACTGCAACTAGTGGGGCACTGTCTACGCCACCCCGAGCTACCTGCCAGCCTGGTCATCAGATGGGTGCCCAAGCACGGGAAGATGAACCCTGGGTGCCCTCCCAAGACTATGGTCAACACACTCCTAGAAGACAGAGGCGCTGCTAATGTAGATGAACTGAACACACTGATGAGGGAGAAGGAGAAGCGGAGAGTCCATCATCGTGCCCGACGCCAGCCCCCTAGGCCTGAGTCGACATAGTAGTAGTAGATCTGTTCAAACTCTTGATAACAGCAGGATAGAAGTCCACCTCAGTTCAGGTGTATGCTCTTTCAAGCTTTTGTTTCTCCTGCCTCATTGGGGTGAATGACTGCGGTGTGAGGGGTCCTTGATTATGTTTGCTGCTTTCCAAGGCTGTGGAAATTGACAGGGTCAATAGAGGGAAGGCTGGTGTGCATGTTGGGTTGGGCTGTGTTCACAACAAACTGCAATTTCCTGTGGCCTTGCCATGCCAAGTTGTGATGCATCCACATAGACTGCTCTGTATGGTGCGCCTGTTACATTTTTATTAAAGAATCACCAGGGACCTGTGATTGGGAGAGGGAGGTGGAAATTGCAAGTGGTTCCCTCCATCAGGAGATCCAGTAACTGCAGCTCAATTCTGACCTCCAGTGCTGTCTGTACGGAGCTTGCATGTTCTCCCTCTGACTGCATGGGTTTCTTGCAGATGCTCCAGTTTCCTCCTACATGCCAAAGATTTATGTCATTTATGTTTGGCAGATTAATTGGCCACTGTAAACCATCCCCACTGGAGGTGGATGGGAGGACAATCAGGATGATGCTTATTGACAGAGAAGTGGTTGCAGGGAAATAAGGGAAAGGATATTGATGGAAATGCTGTAAGGGCTGGCGTAGACTCAAGGGCCAGAATGGTCTTCATCTATGTTATAAGATAATTTGAGAAAGATGGAAAGATATTAGGTATTAGTATCAAAGCATGGAAATGTATTTCAATTCTTGTTGCTGAGGGCCTGCAAATGGTGGGACGTTGTAAGGACGGTGGTTAGTTTGGTGGCAGTAGGTGCGGTCGGAAGCACGGATGGCCCTCCATGTCCTCTTCCAAAATTCCAGAATCAGCGAACCAGGGACCAGTGGAGTGTCCCAGAGTGCACAACCATCAGCAAGTTCACATTGTTCGGCCTGCAGATCTGGTTCTCAAAATCCCAGAAGATCAGGGAGAAGATCTGGGGGGCTGGACTGATGGATAAAGGGTCTCCATTTCAACTGGGTCAAACTGTTGTGACAAATTGTCCACCTTAGTACTTTTGGATCCAGGTCAGTAGGAGATAGTGAAATTGAATTGCTCGAAGAAACTGGCCCAGCGAGCCTGACATAGGTTGAGTTGGCAGGTCTGTTGAATAGATATGAGGTTCTGGTGGTCAGTCCAGATCAGGAAGGGCTCAGTGTTTCCCATCAACCAATTTTTTCATTCCTCCAAGGCCCATTTGATGGCGAGCAGCCCTCTGTCTCCTACTTCATAATAGTGATGTGTCGAGTTCAACTTGCATGAGTAAAAAAGCACAAAGGGTGTCTTCCTGTCTGGTTCTTGTTGGGAGAGGATGGCCCCAGAGCCTATTTCAAATGCATCTACCTCTATCACAAAAGGTCCAGAGGGATTCAGATGGTGGAGAGCGGGAGTGGTGGTGAAATGTCTCTTCAACTCACTTTTGAGGAGCAGACCAGATTATCTCGGAGGTAGGTGACTCAGTGAGGGAGGTGAGAAGAGTGGTGATTTGGCTGTACTTTCTGATGAACTGGTGATGGAAATTGGAGAAGCCCAAGAAGCGTTGCAGCTGTGTGAGGGAGCATGGTTGAAGCCATTCAACAAAAACACACACACTTTCTCTGGGTCCATGGTTATGCTTTGGGGTGAAAGGATGCTACTCAGGAAGAAAATGACTGGGCTGTGAAACTGACATTTTACTAACTTGCAGTACAGTTGTTTTGAGGAGATGCTGAAGGACTGATTGGACATTACAGATGCAGTCTTAGTGGCCCTTGGAGAAGATGAAGATGTTGCCAAGATAGACAACCACATACATATGTGGCATGTCTCAGAAGATGTCATTTATGAATGTTAGAAAATGGCTGGACTGTTGGAAAGTCTAAAAGGCTCACCAAGTATTTGTAGTGGTCAGTGGGTAATAATAGGCTTATTGGCAGGAGGCAAAGAGTGGCAATTTCTGATTGGCTGCCGGTAACTAGTGGTGATCCACAGGGTTCTGTGTTGGGAGCAGTTCTATTTTTTCTTTTCTGTCAGTGATTTGGATGATGAAATTGATGGCTTTGTGGCCAACTTTAAGGACAATACGAAGATAGGCAGAGGGGCAGGTAATGTGGTGCAGGGAGGCTGGAGAAGGACTTGGACAGATTAGAAGTGTGGGGAAAGAGGTGGCAGATGAAATAGAGTGTCAGGAAGTGTATGGTCAAGCACTTCAGTAGAAGGAATAAAAGTGTAGACTATTTTCTAAATGGAGAGAAAATTCAAAAATCTGAGATGCAAAGGGACTTGGAAGTCCATGTGCAGGATTCCTTAAAGGTTAACTTGCAGGTTGAGTCCATGGTGAGGAAGACAAATGCATGGTTAGTATTCACTACAAGAGGACTAAAACATAAAAGCAAGGACGTAATGCTGAAGCTTTATAAGGCACTGGTGAGGTCTCATTTAGAGTATTATGAGCAGTTATGGGAAGGTTGTGCTGACATTGGAGGGGGTTTAGAGGAGGTTTATGAGAATGATTCTGGGAATGAAAAGGTTACCATATAAGGACCGATTGATTGGGGGATGGGAATCAAATTAAGGAGACTCGGAGAGAGGAGGTTAGTTCACAACAGGGGGATGGGAACCAGTGCAAGAGACAGAGGGGTGTAAAATTAGGGTAGAAGCAAAAAGTAGTAAGGTGAAATGTAAAAGTGGCAGGCCGGCAAATCCAGGGCAAAACTCAGAAAGGGCCACTTTTCAACATAATTGTATAAGGGCTAAGAGAGTTGTAAAAGTGAGCCTGAAGGCTTTGTGTGTCAATGCAAGGAGCATTCGCAACAAGGTGGATGAATTAAAAGTGCAGGTTGTTATTAATGAATATGATATAGTTGGGATCACAGAGACATGGCTCCAGGGTGACCAAGGATGGGAGCTCAACATTCAGGGATATTCAATATTCAGGAGGGATATACATGAAAGAAAAGGAGGTGGGGTAGCATTTCTGGTTAGAGAGGAGATTAACGCAATAGAAAGGAAGGACATTAGCCGGGAGGATGTGAAATTGATATGGGTAGAGCTGCATAACACTAAGGGGCAGAAAACACTGGTGGGAGTTGTGTACAGGCCACCTAACAGTAGTAGTGAGGTCGGAGATGGTATTAAACAGGAAATTAGAAAAGTGTGCAATAAAGGAACACCAGTTATAATGGGTGACTTCAATCTACATGTAGATTGGGAGAACCAAATTGGTAAAGGTGCTGAGGAAGAGGATTTCTTGGAATGTGTGCGGGATGGTTTTTTGAACCAACATGTCGAGGAACCAACCAGAGAGCAGGCTATTCGAGACTGGGTATTGAGCAATAAGGAAAATTTAATTAGCAATCTTGTCGTGAGAGGCCCCTTGGGTAAGAGTGACCATAATATGGTGAAATTCTTCATTAACATGGAGAGTGACATAGTTAATTCAGAAACAAAGGTTCTGAACTTAAAGAAGGGTAACTTTAAAGGTATGAGATGTGAATTAGCTAAGATAGACTGGCAAATGACACTTAAAGGGTTGACGGTGGATATGCAATGGCAAGCATTTAAAGATCGCATGGATGAACTACAACAATTGTTCATCCCAGTTTGGCAAAAGGATAAATCAAGGAAGGTAGTGCACCCGTGGCTGACAAGAGAAATTAGGGATAGTATCAATTCCAAAGAAGAAGCATACAAATTAGCCAGAAAAAGTGGTTCACCTGAGGACTGGGAGAAATTCAGAATTCAGCAGAGGAGGACAAAGGGCTTAATTAGGAAGGGGAAAAAAGATTATGAGAGAAAACTGGCAGGGAACAGAAAATCTGACTGTAAAAGCTTTTATAGATACGTGAAAAGAAAAAGATTGGTTAAGCCAAATGTAGGTCCCCTGCAGACAGAAACAGGTGAATTGATTATAGGGAGCAAGGACATTGCAGACCAATTGAATAATTACTTTGGTTCTGTCTTCACTAAGGAGGACATAAATAATCTTCCAGAAATAGTAGGGGACAGCAGAGGGTCCAGTGAGATGGAGGAACCGAGGGAAATACATGTTAGTAGGGAAGTGGTGTTAGTTAAATTGAAGGGATTAAAGGCAGATAAATCCCCAGAGCCAGATGGTCTGCATCCCAGAGTGCTTAAGGAGGTAGCCCAAGAAATAGTGGATGCATTAGTGATAATTTTTCAAAACTCTTTAGATTCTGGACTAGTTCCTGAGGATTGGAGGGTGGCTAATGTAACCCCACTTTTTAAAAAAGGAGGGAGAGAGAAACCGGGGAATTATAGACCGGTTAGACTAACGTCGGTGGTGGGGAAACTGCTGGAGTCAGTTATCAAAGATGTGATAACAGCACATTTGGAAAGCGGTGAAATGATCGGACAGAGTCAACATGGATTTGTGAAAGGAAAATCATGTCTGACGAATCTCATAGAATTTTTTGAGGATGTAACTAGTAGAGTGGATAGGGGAGAACCAGTGGATGTGGTATATTTGGATTTTCAAAAGGCTTTTGACAAGGTCCCACACAGGAGATTAGTGTGCAAACTTAAAGCACACGGTATTGGGGGTAAGGTATTGGTGTGGGTGGAGAATTGGTTAGCAGACAGGAAGCAAAGAGTGGGAATAAACGGGACCTTTTCAGAATGGCAGGCAGTGACCAGTGGGGTACCGCAAGGCTCAGTGCTGGGACCCCAGTTGTTTACAATATATATTAATGACTTGGATGAGGGAATTAAATGCAGCATCTCCAAGTTTGCGGATGACACAAAGCTGGGCGGCAGTGTTAGCTGTGAGGAGGATGCTAAAAGTATGCAGGGTGACTTGGATAGGTTAGGTGAGTGGGCAATTCATGGCAGATGCAATTTAATGTGGATAAATGTGAAGTTATCCATTTTGGTGGCAAAAACAGGTAAACAGATTATTATCTGAATGGTGGCTGATTAGGAAAAGGGGAGGTGCAACGAGACCTGGGTGTCATTATACACCAGTCATTGAAAGTGGGCATGCAGGTACAGCAGGCGGTGAAAAAGGTGAATGGTATGCTGGCATTTATAGCGAGAGGATTCGAGTACAGGAGCAGGGAGGTACTACTGCAGTTGTACAAGGCCTTGGTGAGACCACACCTGGAGTATTGTGTGCAGTTTTGGTCCCCTAATCTGAGGAAAGACATCCTTGCCATAGAGGGAGTAGAAAGAAGGTTCACCAGATTGATTCCTGGGATGGCAGAACTTTCATATGAAGAAAGACTGGATGAACTGGGCTTGTACTCGTTGGAATTTAGAAGATTGAGGGGGGATCTGATTGAAACGTATAAGATCCTAAAGGGATTGGACAGGCTAGATGTAGGAAGATTGTTCCCGATGTTGGGGAAGTCCAGAACGAGGGGTCACAGTTTGAGGATAGAGGGGAAGCCTTTTAGGACCGAGATTAGGAAAAACTTCTTCACACAGAGAGTGGTGAATCTGTGGAATTCTCTGCCACAGGAAACAGTTGAAGCCAGTTCATTGGCTATATTTAAGAGGGAGTTAGATATGGCCCTTGTGGCTAAAGGGATTGGGGGTATGGAGGGAAGGCTGGGGCGGGGTTCTGAGTTGGATGATCAGCCATGATCATACTGACTGGCAGTGCAGGGCCTGTACTCACTGGAGTTTGGGAGACCCTTCATTGAGCATCTATGCTCCGTCCACCAGAACAAATGGGATTTCCCAATGGCCGCCCATTTTAATTCACTTCCATTTCTGATATGTCCATCCGTGGTCTCATCCATTGTCGTGATGAAGCCACACTTAGGTTGGTAGCCTCCAACCTGATGGCATGAACATCGATTTCTCCAACAAAAATGCTGCGAAACAAACCCCCCCCCTCCATTTCCTAGCCCCTATTCCCTCTCTCACCTAATCATCTTGCCTGCCCTCTGGTGCTCCTTCCCCGCTTTTCTTTCTTCCATGGCCTTCTGTCTCTTTCACCAATCAACTTCCCAGATTTTTACTTTATCCCTGCGCCTCCAGCTTTCACCTATCACCTGGTGTTTCTCTCTCTCCTACCCCAACCTTTCAAATCTACTCCTCATTTTCTTTCTCCAGTCCTACGAAAGGGTCTTGGCCCAAAACGTCGACTGTACTTGCTTCCATAGATGCTGCTTGGCCTGCTGAGTTCCTCCAGCATTTCGTATGTGTTGCCCAAATTTCCAGCATCTGCAGATTTTCTCTTGTTTAAGATTATGGACAGTGACATGTATTATTTTAAGTAGAACGCTCAAGTCTCAGTCTTGTATGGAGAAAATTGGTGCCACATTCAAGGAAACTCACTTCAATGATTACACGAGAAAATTGTTATAAATAGATACACTGCAATCTAGTGATAGCGTGTAACTGACTTTAATAACAGGAATTAATAGAAATTAGTCTAGGTTTGTTGTTACTGGACAAACAGCCTGATCTGTTGCACAATACATTTTTATTCCATAGTTTAGCAATATGTGATAAATAATAAGAGTTGTTATGTATGCATCCCAGTAATGATGAATAGATTTTGCTTTAGTTTCTATTGATTTGACAGCAGCATCAGTTTCAACATTATGCTGAGTTACTTAAGAGATCCATGTTCCATCAAATAATTTAGTTATTTGACCTTTAACTTGCTTATGCCATAAATTGGAATATCATGCTGCGATGCTGAACGTTAGTTTCAGTGAACATTCTGTACTGAAGAGAAGTAAAGGATTATCAACAATGAATTCAAAGGATTTATTTTGCTGAGCAGTTCTGATGATATCATAAACTTTGGGAAAATAAAACAGATTTTTTTTGTATTTATGATTTTGTCCCCTCCTTGATCTTTGCAAGGAGATAGTTCTCCAGCTTGACTGTTTCCTGGTAGCTAATCCAAGTATCCAGACATCATGTGCGATGGGAGCACTTGTAGGCTGTTCCACTGTGGAAGATGCCCTTTTGTACCATCTACTGGCTTCCAGGTTTTCCAGCTAAAGTGGAATAATCATGAAGAATAGCAGCTATAAATTATCTTTACCTTATTTCACTTGAGAGACCGACCAGTTCCAAGTTATAGAAGTGTTTCATGTGTTCCTTTTACTTACATCACACAGTGACATGCTTGGGTGGTGGCATCCAAACTTCCAGAAGCTTAAAGGCTGAAGAACAGGACCTCAAGGGTGGCGTTCTCAGGATTGCTGCCAGTGCTACGTGACAGTGATGGTAAGAATTGGAGGAGATGGCAGTTGAATGTGTGGCTGAGGAGTTGGTGCAGGGTGCAGGGTCTTAGATTTTTGGACTATTGGGATCTCTTCTGGGGATGGTGGGACCTGTACAGATTGGATAGGTTGCACCTGAACTCGAGGGGGAGCAATATCCTTGCAGGTAGATTTGCTAGCATGGTTCAGGAGGGTTTAAACTAATTGCAAGGGGGATGGGACCCAGAGCGATAGAGCAGTGAAAGAAGTGAGGTGTAAAGAAGTGAAAGAGTAAAGCCAGATTTAACATACAGAGAGGATTTGAGGAAAGAGAAGCAGAATAAACGTTGTAAAGACAATAAGGTAGAAGGGCTGAAATGTGTGTACCTCAAGGCAAGAAACATCAGGAACAAAGGTGATGAACTGAGAGCTTGGAATTATGATGTAGTGGCCATTACAGAGACTTGGCTGGCACCAGGGCAGGAATGGATTCTCAATATTCCTGGATTTCATGCTTTAAAAGGAATAGAGACGGTGGAAAAAGGGGAGGAGGGGTGGCATTACTGGCCAGAGATACTGGATCTGTTCTGGGACCTCTACTTTTCGTGATTTTTATTAACGACCTGGATGTGGGAGTAGAAGGATGGGTTGGCAAGTTTGCAGACGACACAAAGGTTGGTGGTGTTGTAGATAGTGCAGAGGATTGTCAAAGATTGCAGAGAGACATTGATAGGATGCAGAAGTGGGCTGAGAAGTGGCAGATGGAGTTCAACCTGGAGAAGTGTGAGGTGGTTCACTTTGGAAGGACAAACTCCAAGGCAGAGTACAAAGTAAATGGCAGGATACTTGGTAGTGTGGAGGAGCAGAGGGATCTCGGGGTACATGTCCACAGATCCCTGAAAGTTGCCTCACAGGTGGATAGGTTAGTTAAGAAAGCTTATGGGGTGTTAGCTTTCATAAGTCGAGGGATAGAGTTTAAGAGCCGCGATGTAATGATGCAGCTCTATAAAACTCTGGTTAGGCCGCACTTGGAGTACTGTGTCCAGTTCTGGTCACCTCACTATAGGAAGGATGTGGAAGCATTGGAAAGGGTACAGAGGAGATTTACCAGGATGCTGCCTGGTTTAAAGAGTATGCATTATGATCAAAGATTAAGAGAGCTAGGGCTTTACTCTTTGGAGAGAAGGAGGATGAGAGGAGACATGACAGAGGTGTACAAGATAATAAGAGGAATAGATAGAGTGGATAGCCAGCGCCTCTTCTCCAGGGCACCACTGCTCAATACAAGAGGACATGGCTTTAAGGTAAGGGGTGGGAAGTTCCAGGGGGATATTAGAGGAAACTTTTTACTCAGAGAGTGGTTGGTGCGTGGAATGCACTGCCTGAGTCAGTGGTGGAGGCAGATAGACTAGTGAAATTTAAGAGACTACTGGACAGGTATATGGAGGAATTTAAAGTGGGGTCTTATATGGGAGGCAGGGTTTGGGGGTCGGCACAACATTGTGGGCTGAAGGGCCTGTACTGTGCTGTACTATTCTATGTTCTATGTTCTAAATATCCCATGGCAAACTAATCAACAAAGTGCTTCAATCACTTCTTGCTTAGATTATTTAAAATCTGCCTCTCCTCCATCAGATATGGTATGAATACTACTGAGCAAAGTGTTTCCTTTAGAGAAAGTAACAATGCCCAGGCAGTCCTAGATCTTTTCCAAGGCCTCAGCATTGACCTGGGTGAGGTTCCTGCCCATAGAATTTAAATAGAAAGAGGCTTTAACCAACCCTTCTCTCTTCCTTTCTCAGCATTCCTCTGGGAGGGGCAATTAAGGAGGTGAACATGGTGGTGGAATGATTACTGGGCATCTGACAGTTGCCTTGTGGACCACGAATGCACATACAGCTTCTATCTCTGTTTCACAGGGCAGAAGCTGTGGGCAGTTGAAGTTATTTCTGACTCCACCAAAGCTCCATTAATGACCTGGGCCATCAAATTCAGACACGTGGAATTATGACGTTGTAGCAACTAGTGAAACTTGGCTACAGGAGGGGCAGGACTGGCAGCTTAATATTCCAGGGTTCCAATGTTTCAGATGTGATCAAGGCAGAGGAATGAAAGATGGGGGAGTGGCATTGCTTGTTAAGGAAAATATTACAGCAGTGCTCAGGCAGGACAGATTAGAGGGCTTGTCTACTGAGGCCATGTGGGTGGAGCTGAGAAACAGGAAAAGTATGGCCACATTAGTGGGATTGTATTACAGACCACCCAATAGTCAACGAGAATTGGAAGTGCAAATCTGCAGAGAGATAGCAGGCAACTGCAGGAAACATAAAGTTGTGGTGGTAGGGGATTTTAATTTTCCATATATTGATTGGGTCTCCCATACTGTTAGGGGTCTAGATGGTTTAGAGTTTGTAAAGTGTGTTCAGGAAAGTTTTCTAAATCAATATATAGAGGGACCAACTAGAGGGGATGCAATATTGGATCTCCTGTTAGGAAACGAGTTAGGACAAGTGACAGAAGTCTGTGTAGGGGAGCACTTTGGTTCCAGTGATCATAACAACATTAGTTTCAACTTGATCATGGACAAGGATAGATCTGGTCCGAGGGTTGAGGTTCTTAACTGGAAGAAGGCCAAATTTGAAGAAATGAGAAAGGATCTAAAAAGCGTGGATTGGGACAGGTTGTTCTCTGGCAAAGATGTGATCGGTAGGTGGGAAGCCTTCAAAGCAGAAATTCTGAGAGTGCAGAATTTGTATGTTCCTGTCAGGATTAAAGGCAAGGTGAATAGGAATAAGGAACCTTGGTTCTCAAGGGATATTGCAACTCTGATAAAGAAGAAGAGGGAGTTGTATGACGTGTATAGGAAGCAGGGAGTAAATAAGGTGCTTGAGGAGTATAAGAAGTGCAAGAAAATACTTAAGAAAGAAATCAGGAGGGCTAAAAGAAGACATGAGGTTGTTAGAGATAGTTGGAAGGACAAACCAACGTAGAACATACAGGGTTAATGGTAAGGCACTGAGGAGTGCAGTGGAACAGAGGGATCTGGGAATACAGATACAAAATTCCCTAAAAGTGGCGTCACAGGTAGATAGGCTCGTAAAGAGAGCTTTTGGTACATTGGCCTTTATTAATCAAAATATTGAGTATAAGAGCTGGAATGTTATGCTGAGGTTGTATAAGTCACTGGTGAGGCCGAATCTGGAGTATTGGTCACCAAATTACAGGAAGGATATAAATAAGGTTGAAAGAGTGCAGAGAAGGTTTACAAGGATGTTGCCGGGACTTGAGAAACTCAGTTACAGAGAAAAGTTGAATAGGTTAGGACTTTATTCCCTGGAGCGTAGAAGAATGAGGGGAGATTTGATAGAGGTATATAAAATTATGATGGGTATTGATAGAGTGAATGCAAACAGGCTTTTTCCACTGAGGCAAGGGGAGAAAAAAACCAGAGGACATGGGTTTAGGGTGAGGGGGGAAAAGTTTAAAGGGAACATTAGTGGGGGCCTCTTCACACAGAGAGTGGTGGGAGTATGGAATGAGCTGCCAGACGAGGTGGTAAATGTGGGTTCTTTTTTAACATTTAAGAATAAATTGGACAGATACATGGATGGGAGGTGTATGGAGGGATATGGTCCGTGTGCAGGTCAGTGGGACTAGGCAGAAAATGGTTCGGCACAGCCAAGAAGGGCCAAAAGGCCTGTTTCTGTGCTGTAGTTTCTATGGTTTCCATGGTTTCTAACTTGATGGCTGGGTGCGAGGAATACATTTCACCACTTAAGTCACCACAGTAAGGAAGTTAAAGTTACAATATTCAGACACCCAGTAATGAAGTTACAAACTCTCTGGCCAAGCCTGAAAAATCCAACATATACATTTGTAATCACATCCAGGTGAAATTGCAACCACAGGCAACATTAGCTCAGGTATTTTTGTGTTTGATGCATCCTTGTGTGGCTGATATTTGCTAATGATGTCACTGGTCACACGCTCCACGTTCCCTCCATTTCAGGCAGGATTTGCAGATATCAGTGCTAACTTTTAAACAAGAATATCCTATTTAAAAAAGCAGAATAAATCTAATTCTGTTAATTACTTCCCAATCAGTCAACCCTCAATCATGAGCATAGCAATTGAGAGTGCCATTAATTGGTGTTACGAGAATACACATAAAATTAAGATGTTTGCTGGCCTGGGCTAGCATCAGTGGTATCAGCAGTTGGTCTGCCACCTGCCCTCAGGGGAAGGAGAGATAAGGAACAATGGAGCAGCGTCTGGAGATGTGTAATGAAGGGATGTGGGAGGAAGAGCTGTCTGGAGCGGCTCCCCCCTTTGAGCCCTGAACTGTTTGAAGTGATGGACAGGCGATACCCCAGCAGGGGGATAAAAAGGGACAGGTTCGCTAAGACAGACACACACGCCACCCGAGGTAACGAGACCCTGGAAGCGGTGCGCTTCTCATGAGTGGGTGAGAAGTACCGGACAACGACAAGGGTGGAAAGGTACGATCAGCGGGAACCCGGTGTGTGTCCGCCCTTGCCTGGGTGCCGGGTTCACTGCAGAGGATCGACCGCATCTGGAGGAGGGGTCACAGTCGGTGACCTCAGGTGACATCACCAAGGACCCGCCCAAAAAGCTGTTTGTGAGCCATCTCGCTGGTCTGTGAGCCATCCTGCTGGTCTGTGAGTGAAGCCGTTCTGAATGATGAGTTGTTCCTATTCTATCTCTCTCTTCCCCCACATTGTCCACCGCCATGGCAACGATTACTGCGAACTGAACTACTAAACTGGACTGAACTTTGAGTCATTTTGAAATTGGTCATTTACCCCTAGACAACGATAGAGCTTGATTGATGCTGTTATCTTAATTCTGTGCACATGTGTGTTTATCATCACTGAACTGTTGCATTTATTATCCTTTCGATTACTGTGTTGCTTGTTTCTGTAATAAAACTTTCTTAGTTCTAGTACTCCAGACTCCAGCTGAGTGATCCATTTCTGCTGGTTTGGCAACCCAGTTACGGGGTACGTAACATAAGTGGGGTTCTCGTCCGCGATTTTGAACGCTAAATTTGGGACGGAGTAAATTGATTGGGTTAAAATTCCCGAAAGAAAGAAAAGACAAACAGCTGAAATGGAGGTTGATGAATTTATAAAGGCGCCGACCTTGGAGGCATTAGAGGATGCCAGGAAATCGGAATTGATAGCTGTGGCAAAACGGGTGAATCTTGCTAAGGTGAAGTCGACAATGAGGAGAGAGGAGATACACAGAGCTATTGTAGAGCACTATGTATCTAAAGGTGTGTTTCCCCAAGGTGAGCTGGGGGAGGTGTCTGTTGAAAAACCTGCTGGAGACGCGGTACAGGTACAGCTTGAAAAACTGAGACTCGAGCACGAGTTCCGGGTACGGCAGTTAGAACACGAAGAGAAGCAGTTAGAAAGGCAGGAGAGAGAGTTAGAAAGGCGGGAGAAAGAGAGAGAGTTAGAAAGGCGGGAGAAAGAGAGAGAGTTAGAAAGGCGGGAGAAAGAGAGAGAGTTAGAAAGGCGGGAGAAAGAGAGAGAGTTAGAAAGGCGGGAGAAAGAGAGAGAGTTAGAAAGGCAGGAGAAAGAGAGAGTTAGAAAGGCGGGAGAGAGAGAAAGAGTTAGAAAGGCGGGAGAGAGAGAAAGAGGTAGAAAGGCAAGAGAGAGAAAGACAGTTGGAGAGAGAAGAGAGAGAGAGGGACAGGCAGTTGGAGAGAGAGGAGAAACAGAGGGAAAGGGAATTTGAGCTGGAGAAGTTAAAGATAAGGGCCGAGCAGGGGCTCGTGCCGAACCAAGGTGGAGGGTTCCGGGCGACCCAGGAAGTTAGGCTGGTTCCCCCATTTGACGATACCGATGTGGATCGGTACTTTCTCCACTTCGAAAAAGTAGCTATAAGTCAGGACTGGCCGAGGGATAAGTGGGTTGTTTTACTTCAGAGTGTACTGAAAGGGAAAGCCCAAGAAGCTTACTCAGCTTTATCCGCGGAAGATGCCCAGAAGTATGAGGTGGTGAAGGAGGCCATCCTCAGGATTTATGAGTTGGTCCCGGAGGCATACCGGCAGAGGTTCCGGAATGCGAGGAAGCGGTGGGACCGCACGTATTTGGAGTTTGCTCGCGAGATGCAAACATATTGTGAGCGTTGGTGCGCCTCGAAAGGGGTAGAGGGGGATTATGACAGACTGCTGCAACTGATTCTGATTGAGCAGTTTAAAGGTTGTGTCCCTGAGGGTATGAGACCCTACCTCGATGAGAAAGAGGCAGCCACGTTAGCCGCAACTGCTAAGTTAGCGGATGAGTATGCGTTGACGCATAAAATGAAATTTGCCCCGAGTAAAGGCTACCAGAAGGGTAGTCAGGACGGCGGGGAGAGTCCACCGGAAAAGTCAGAAAGTAAGCCGGGGACTAGTGAAAAGGATAAGGTAGACCGGGAGCAGTCTGGTAGGAAGTCTCCTGGGGTCGTCTGTTATAATTGTGGGAAAGTCGGACACTTTGCGTCCAGGTGCTTTGCCCCAAGGAAGGAGACGGGGAAAGGAAAAGCGGAAATTTTGAATGGCTGTATCGAGCTGTTAAGCGAACCGCTAGGGAAGGACAGGTCTGAAAAAGTCCAGGAAGGGCGCGAGAGGTTTATCTCGGCCGGACTGGTGTCAGTGAAAAAGAGGTTAAAACCAGTTCCAGTGCGGATCTGGAGAGACACGGGAGCGTGTCAGTCACTAATACTGAAGAGTGTATTAGAGTTTAGCTCAGAGACCCAGACTGGGGAGGTAGAGGTCAAAGGTGTTGGGGAAGGGACAGAGTCAGTCCCTTTGCACCAGATACATTTACAGAGCAACCTGGTCTCTGGACTAGTCACGATTGGGGTGAGGTCCGAATTACCGATGAAAGACGTGGAAGTCTTGCTCGGTAATGACATCGCCGGAGGAATCGTGTTCCCAGTCGTGAGATTGACGGGTCAGCCTGCCAGCATGGAGGCCCCGCCCGCGATGGTGAATTTGGCTGAAACAATTCTGCCAACCTTGTATGAGACAGGGTGTAGTGAGATAAGAGGTAGTGAGGGAGCTGGGACGGACGTAGCAGTAGCCAGGAAAGAATTTGTGCAGACGCAGGAGCGAGACGAGGGGCTGATGGTTTTGGCCGAGACAGCTCTCTCTGACACAGCCTTGACAAGGGAACTAGTAGGCTATTGTGCGGATGAGGAAGTGCTAAGGAAGAAAGGGAAATCAAGTACAGCATCCGCAGATGAGGAGTGGGGGGTGGTGCAAAAGAGTTATGGGGATGAGGTTTTTAACATGGCCCACGAGGTACCCCCCGGTGGACATTTTGCGGTGCTGGAGGAAACAGTTGGTGGAATCATGAAAGAGAGTTACCGGCTGCCCAGGGGGAAAAATGTTATTGATCATGACCGACGCGAACTGAGACGGTCACCGGCTTTTGATATGCTAACAAACCTAGTCGGTGTTAGCGTGGAAATCAATGAAGCTAGGGGCCCCTTGATAAGAGGAAAAAACCATTTTGAAAAGATTAGGATGGGATCGGTCAGATGGGAGAAGGCTATTGTTTTGGCCAGGTCTACTGATAAGGTCTCTCCCTTAATCCCCGAAGGAGTAATTAAACGACTCGCACCCATGTGTTTGATTGTCCCGAGGAAATGCAAAGAACTGGGACGTTGGGTTATGTCGGTTACAATAGGGCGGCCAAGTAAACAACACCCATATTTTTTGAGTAATTCAGTGACTAAAGGGCTGATGAACACAGAGGTGTGTATTGGCAATTTAACACGGCTGTCTGAAGCCAGCGTGATAGTGAGCCTTGGAAAAAATGAATTCGGCCACACGAGAGTCACTTACCTGGGAATTGTGGTGACACAGGGGCAGCTGGCAGTGATGCAAGCTACAGTGCAGGCTATCGCTGACCTCCCAACCCCGACAGACAAGAGGGCCCTCAGAAGGCTCTTGGAGATGGTGGGGTACTGCAGGAAGTTTTGCAATAACTCTGCGGTCAATACCCGTCCCCCTCCTACTAAGCCCTTGCGAGAGAAAACTGAGTCGGAATGGGACGACCCTTGTTATTGTGGTCCGGGACAAAACCAAATGAGAGGTTACATTGGTCGCAATTCATCAGTGTTTGTGGCCACTATGAAGTTTGCTGAGTTGGAGCCTGGTCTAAGGGATTATTAATAACACGTGTAAAAGGAACAGAAAATGTGATGACTGTCTGTCAAGGTGTTGACAGCTTCAAATTCTCTGTATTAGCTAAATAACTGTTAAAGATGTATATTGTGTATGTATCAGATAATGTAGTCATGTTTGTAATTTTTACCTCCCGGTAAAAATCCTTAAAGGGGGGAAGTGTTACGAGAGTACACATAAAATTAAGATGTTTGCTGGCCTGGGCTAGCATCAGTGGCATCAGCAGTTGGTCTGCCACCTGCCCTCAGGGGAAGGAGAGATAAGGAACAATGGAGCAGCGTCTGGAGATGTGTAATGAAGGGATGTGGGAGGAAGAGCTGTCTGGAGCGGCTCCCCCCTTTGAGCCCTGAACTGTTTGAAGTGATGGACAGGCGATACCCCAGCAGGGGGATAAAAAGGGACAGGTTCGCTAAGACAGACACACACGCCACCCGAGGTAACGAGACCCTGGAAGCGGTGCGCTTCTCATGAGTGGGTGAGAAGTACCGGACAACGACAAGGGTGGAAAGGTACGATCAGCGGGAACCCGGTGTGTGTCCGCCCTTGCCTGGGTGCCGGGTTCACTGCAGAGGATCGACCGCATCTGGAGGAGGGGTCACAGTCGGTGACCTCAGGTGACATCACCAAGGACCCGCCCAAAAAGCTGTTTGTGAGCCATCTCGCTGGTCTGTGAGCCATCCTGCTGGTCTGTGAGTGAAGCCGTTCTGAATGATGAGTTGTTCCTATTCTATCTCTCTCTTCCCCCACATTGTCCACCGCCATGGCAACGATTACTGCGAACTGAACTACTAAACTGGACTGAACTTTGAGTCATTTTGAAATTGGTCATTTACCCCTAGACAACGATAGAGCTTGATTGATGCTGTTATCTTAATTCTGTGCACATGTGTGTTTATCATCACTGAACTGTTGCATTTATTATCCTTTCGATTACTGTGTTGCTTGTTTCTGTAATAAAACTTTCTTAGTTCTAGTACTCCAGACTCCAACTGAGTGATCCATTTCTGCTGGTTTGGCAACCCAGTTACGGGGTACGTAACATAAGTAACTTGCTAGGTAGTGACTTGCAAGAACACTTTTGTTCAGAAACCTTCACAGCTTTGTTCCAAACATGGATCAAGGAGTTGAATTCCAGAAATGAATTGTGAGTGAGTGCATTTGATATTAAGACAGTATTGAACAAACATCACCTCACTGACAATCAACCAAAGCACACCTCAAGTATGCATGCTTAGCCACTGATGTACTCTCTACACTTATGTCTAGGCACAGCTCAAATGCTGGCAGGTTCATGAGTTTGACTTTCCATCATGTCAGGAGCAGGGTTGCTCACAAATGACTGTGCAATACACAATTCCATTTGCAAACTCTCAGTAAAATGAGCCACACAACCTCAAACGTTGAGGCATTGGTTTAAAGGTGGCAAATAACATTGTTGCCTCCGAAGTATCAGGCAATAATCATCAAAAACACAAAAATAATCTAACCATGCACCCTGAGGCTCTCTGAGTCCCTCACCATGAGGGTCATCGGTGACCTCAATCCAACATGAATCAGCCTCATAAAATGCCATGTCAACAGAAGATGATCCTAGGCTGACTATACTGCAGCTTGTGGCTCAGCTCCTGACATCAAAGGTGCTTTCACCATCTAGAAGGCACAGATCAGGATTGTGGTGGAATGTCATCCATTTACCAGGGCGAGCTCAACACTAACAAATCTCTGGAAGGTCAGTATCATTCAAGAGACTGCACGGGGTCCATATCCTGGAACTTCCTACCCAACAGCTCTGCGGGAGTACCTGCACCATAGAATGGCAGATAGATCTGGCCCGAACCCTGGACAGCTTGATAGAGGATTCTAATTCCAGGATAGCAGGGGTTACATCCACAGCCCAAGGGGATGGCCTGCTTGCTGATCCCAGGGATGATCTGAGTCACTGAATGTGAATCACAGTGGGGATCCCATCTCTAATCCTGAAGATGCTCTGATCCAGGTCCCTATCTTTTGCATGTCATTATTGGTTTGGTGACAAATAATGGTGTAGAGTATTGTAAATTTCTATCATATGTCTTATAGCTAAGTGTCCTCTATAAATGCAGCTTGTTGTTTTCATGGTCAAATTCTATTTTTCCACCAAACTAACCAATTAGTGAAGAACAAAATAAGTAATAAAGGTGGCTGCCCTAAGGCAGTGATTGGTCAGGGATGGACTAAAGATGAATGGAACATTGAGGCAAACATATTGACATCTTTCTTTCTGCAACCAGACTCACATTTTGTTCACCTTTTTTCCAACAGTATATTTGTATGATGAATGCCTGGTTTACTGACCAATCTAAATTGTATTGATTGATATTCTGAATGAGACAATATAGTACTCCACCATTGGATTAATCAGCTACCAAAGATCCTTGAACTGTTAAAATGATTTACGAATCAAATATTAAAATGAAAAATGTCCAGAAACTTTAAAACTTTTGAGTGAAGTCAATTAATTCAGAAAATATAAATAACCACTGCTCACCGAAGCCCCTGCAGAATCAATGGTTAGGTGCTAAATTAGTGCAGGATCACAGTTACTTTTGCATCAAGTAACGGGTCTAGTGTTGCATCACTGACAAGTTTTCAACGGTATAGAGCAACCTGCAAATTTATAACTTACATTTTTAGTCAGATCAATAATTTTAATAGAATTTGAACAATATTTTTTATGGTAGCAATACACTCAGTGGTCACTTTACTAGGTACATCCTGCACTTAATAAAGTAGTCATTGAGTATGTTTGTGGTCTTCTGCTGATGTAGCACATTCACTTCAAGGTTTGAGATGTTCTGCATTCAGAGATGCTCTTCTGTACACCACTATTGTAATGCATGATTATTTGAGTTACTGTCACCTTCCTGTCAGCTTGAACCAGTTTGGCCATTCTCCTCTGACCTCTCTCCTTAACAAGGCATTTTCACCCACAGGACTGTCACTCACTGGATATTTTCTTTTATTTCTCACACCATTCTCTGTAAACTCTAGAGACTGTTGACTAGACTGAACTCCTGCCTCAGCAAGGACCTGGACCCATTGCAATTTGCCTATTGTCACAATAGGTCAACAGCAGATAGAATCTCAATAGCTTTCCATGTGGCTTTGGACAACACAAACACCTATGTCAGGATGCTGATCATCAACTATAGTTCAGCATTTAATACCATCATTCCCACAATCTTGATTGAGAAGTTACAGAACCTGGGGCTCTGTACCTCCCTCTGCAATTGGATCCTCAACTTCCTAACCAGAAGAGCACAATCTGTGTGGATTGGGAATAACATCTCCTCCTCGCTGACGATCACACTGGTGCACCTCAGGGGTGTGTGCTTAGCCCACTGCTCTACTCGTTATATACCCATGCCTGTGGGGCTAGCCATAGTTCAAATACCATCTATAAATTTGCTAATGATACAGCCATTGATGGTAGAATCTCAGATGGTGATGAGAGGGTGTACAAGAGTGAGATATGCCACCTAGTGGAGTGGTGTCACAGCAGCAGTAAGATGGAAGAGTTGATTGTGGACTTCCAGAAGGATAAGACAAAGGAACACCTACCAATCCTCATGGAGGGATCAGAAGTGGAGAGAGTGAGCAGTTTCAAGTTCTTGGGTGTCAAGATCTCTGAGGATCTAACCTGGTCCCAACATATCGATGCAATTATAAAGAAGGCAAGACAACGGCTATACTTTATTAGGAGTTTGAAGAGATTTGGTATGTCAACAAAGACACTTAAAAATTTCTATAGATGTACCATGAAGAGCATTCTGACAGGCTGTCTGGTATGGTGGTGGTGGGGGTGGGGTCTGCTACACAGGACCGAAAGAAGCTGCAGAGGGTTGTAAATTTAGTCGGCTCCATCTTGGGTACTAGCCTACAAAGTACCCAGGACATCTTCAAGGAGCGGTGTCTCAGAAAGGCAGCATCCATTATTAAGGACCTCCAGCACCCAGGGCATGCCCTTTTCTCACTGTTATCATCAGGCAGGAGGTACAGAAGCCTGAAGGCACACATTCAGCAATTCGGGAGCAGCTTCTCACTCTCTGCCATCTGATTCGTAAATGGACATTGAACAGTTGGACACTACCTCACTTTTTTCTTAATATACAGTATGCTTTTTGCATGATTTTCAATCTATTCAATATACATATACTGTATAAAGTATACTGAATAATAATACACTTATAATAAATAAGAAATATACTTATTTCTTCTTATTATTTTATTTTGTTTCTTCTAGATTATGTATTGCATTGAACTGCTGCAGCTAAGTTAACAAATTTCACGTCACATGTCGGTGATAATAAACCTGATTCTGATTCTGATTCTGTTGTGCATGAAAGTCTCAGGAGATCAGTAGTTTCTGAGATACTTATACTACTTTGTTTGAAACCAATAATCATTCCACAGTCAAAGTCACTTAGAACACATACCTTCTCCATTCTGATGTTTGGTCTGAACAACAACTGAACCTTTAACCATGTCTGCATGTTTTTATTCATTGAGTTGCTGTCACATGATTGGCTGATGAGGTATTTTGCATTAACGAGGTGTACAGGTGTACCTAATCAAGTGGCCACTGAGCGCGTGTTCATGTGTTCTTGGGCAACTCCAGCAAACATTTTTCTTCCTTACTTTATTTAGTGAAGGTGCTGCCATGGCAATACTGTATTCCTGGTGACAAGTATAATCTGATCAGAAGAAGGCAATGTAAATTTGTAAAAAGCATAATTGATGTCCAGTGCAGCTGATTATGTTAAATGTATGTACATGGACTTCATTAAGATATTAAGTTTTCATATGAGAATATTGGTGATGAAGGCAGAGCATGTGGAATTGGAAACAGCCTTGGCCTGGGTGGGGACTAGAAAGTGAGAATATAAGAAACAGCAGTAGTGGGCCATTTGACACTGCTTTCCGATTCCATCATTCAATAGGATCTTTTAACTGAGTTTCACTTTCCTGGACTAAGCCATATCCTTTAATTCTCTTAATATCCAAGAGATAGGAATTGCAGCAGTAATGTGAGTACACTCCAAAGGTATTTTGTGATTGGTTATATTTCCCAACAATCATCTGTCTTTCTGCAATATTTGTAAGTGACACAAGAACCAAAGACTTTTATATCAGTGTGTACTGTTGACACCACATTACTGTAGGTTGTTCCTTAATAGTTCCCTTATTCAGTCTCTGAAGATACGTTATTCAGGGAACTACATATATGGGCAACGGGCATCTCAAATGTTGTATTATTGCATGCAGTTTACTTCCAGAACTTCCCTTCCACAAATACATTTGAAACTCTTGAAGGAAGTAGTTAGTCACATGAAATAATCCTTGAAAGGGGAGACGGCATTAAAGGAACAATTATTATTTACACACTTGCAGCCCAACACTATGGCTGAAGCACTGTTATAGTAAACGCACCAGTAGTTTGAGAAGAGCTACCCCCGTTCTCTCAGGATCGTTGAGAATGGGCAGCATGTAAAGCCTTGTCAGCGATGCCCACAATCCGAAGAAAAAGTTAAAAGAGAAATCCCATTTGCCAAGCTGGGTCCACTACAAATTATACAATGGAAGGTTTAAGATCCAATGAAAAGCCTGAGTGAGTTATTGTGTATTGCAACATTTCTCAGTTTCAGTTTCAATTTTCACCCTCTTGAGGTTTAGTCGTTCAAGCTGTGTGAATACAGCAAAAAAATTCAGGTGTTCCCACTGTTAAATCTTTTTATAGTTACTTGCCTGTTGAGGCGCATAATATTATTTTCTTTTGTCTTTAGCAAGCTTTGCACAATTTACAACAATTGTAAAAAAGTCTGCAGAACATGTTGCAATGGCGGGGGGGGGCAACAAATCTGTTATAGATTTTACTTGATATTATCAAAAAAATTGAAGTAAAATATGAAGGGAAACAAGTCAACACAACACAATAACACACGATCTGAAAAAATTCCATGGAGCCTTGCAAATGATAGAAGCACTCGCACACCCTAACCAGCTCAGACAAGGCCACTACATGTGGGCTGAAGAAAGAACTCTTTGTTGAGTTTTTTGATAAATACACTTTGGGGACATAACATTCCACTCCTGAAGTTAAGTGTAAAGCACAGGATGCAGATAACCCAGCATTTAATCTACTTGGCGGAACAGGCTCATAATAATTCATTTAAGTCCGAGTTGCTTAACCTCTTAGAGGATTGTGGCAGTCACATTTGTGTCCCATTTAAATCTATCATTTCATTTCCTGAATTCTCCAAATCTTTTACTTCCGGCAGTCAGCTCCAACTCAGGTTAAAATGAGATGTAGTGATTAAAACAGTAAGAGCAGAATTTGTTCATGCCGTCACTTGTTTTGTGCCATTTCCTAATTGCACATTAAACTCTCAATTATCCAATGTTTATGCATCCAGAATTCTTATGCAACTGACAAAACAATTGAAAATTATTAAGTAATTTCACAAAAGTTTTTGAAAAAGTAAATTTGGCACACCAGGTTCTTTTGTCATTTTGTTCACACAATCTCCCATCAGCCCACAGCTCTGCAACTTGCAGTAATGACATTTTATGGTATTAAGCATTATTATTTAAAAAGGAAAAGAGATGACATATAGGTCAGTAGTTACAGTAAGATGTTATGTATAGAATACTGCTGTGTGATGTGCAATAACTTTTTTCAGCAATTCTCATGCTAATGGCAATTCCATGCAACTGGTACCCACTATTTCCCATAGATGCCTGATGGCAGAGAGAGTACTGTACATCCAAATGGAATCAAGTATCATTGTCCTTGAGTTTAGACAGTTAAACACATTGAAAAGAAGACTGGCTCTGTGTTGAGTACACTGATACCACCACTTTAAATAATTAATTACACCTATTCCAAATAAGCTAATTATAGAATAAGGAACAGTGACATACTGAGCTTATGCAATGACCAATGGAACTTATGAATGAAAGTTCTTCAGTACAGAGTCTATTGAATATTCACTGGTCCATTTCCATTTGGTGTTGTTAGCAAATGAGTAGAAAATATTTGTTTTAAATAATGCAACCAAGCCAGATTTCAAATAAAGATAATTGCTAGAAATACACAGATATTTGGCAAGAAGACATACAAAGATAAATAAATGTTAAAGAATCTCCAGAAATTCATTATTAAGACTCAATGGAAAGCTAGATTGTTTCACAAAATTGGTTCATGATGGTTGGAAATAAAAATCTCACTCCCATATAAAGTTAAAGACCAGTGATATAAATAAGCAATATGACATGGATTCAAATCAGCGAGGATGATTTCAACTCACACAGTGATTGTCCATGTGTGGAGATTCCATTGCCAGGAATCTGCTCAACCTCATCCACTTTAAGGATACTTTCACATGAGTGGCCACACATTTATGTTCCAAAATCCTGGAAATGTGGCTAGATGCCACTGTATTCGTTAAGCCACTGGCTTCCATAAGCATATCAGAACTAGAAGGAAAATTGTGGATTTATGGAGTTTACACGAAGTCTACATTTTCCTTTTGTGGTGATTTTTTATTGAAATTGAAGTGCAAACCAATCTGATTTCTTGCCAGATAAATGCTGCCTGAGTGGAATTGTTTTACTTTTCTTCTTTCTTCCTGTTATAATGCTAGACTGTCCCAGTGGTGGCCTCTAACAAAGCTCATTACAGTGGGTACATGCTTACATACAAGACTTATGGAATTCACAGAAAGTGTGTTTAGTTTATTTAAGGGTTCTTAACGGAACATTTCTGGAACTTTCAATAAAATACTGTTGCAACTCAGTGGGTTTAGGGGCAGTAGGTGAAGCAAATGCCTTGTGGATTCACAGTCGTTGTAAATGCTGTGTGATGGTGGTAGCTGAGTGAGATGTTCAAGTGAGACCTGATAGAAGTTTAAAAGCTTATGCTCAGCACAGACAGGATAGACAGTCAGAATCTTTTTCTGAGGATAGAAATGCCAGGTACAGAGGATGTGCATTTATGTTGAGAGGTGGGAGAAAGGAGATGTGCTGGGCAATTTATTTATTTATTTAAAACACAATGCGGTGCTAGTGAAGCAAATATGTTAGTGGCATTTAAGAGGCTGTTTATAGACATATGAATATGCAGAGAATGAATGATATAGATTATGTACAGGCAGAAGAGAATTAATATAATTTGGTATCATGTTTGGCTAAATATTATGGGCTTAATGGCCTGTTCCTGTGCTGAACTGTTCTATGTTTTTCGCTGTTTCTTGAATATTCCTATGTTTATTGTTTCTACTTCTTTAGGTAATCTTTGCATAGTTTACTTATAAAATGCTTTCCTTTATGTTATTTGTCAAAAACACAAAATATTCTGCAGATACTGGAAATCCAGAGCAACACACACAAAATTTTGGAGGAACTCAGTCGGTCACGCAGTATTTACGAAGGGGATTATCGGTCAACGTTTAGGCCCAAGACCCTTCATCCAATCCTAATGACTCCTAATATTGACTGCTTATTCCCTTCCATAGATGCTGCTTAACTTGAATTCCTCCAACATTCTGCTATTTGTCACATTTAGCCTTTTTAAATCTTCTTTTGCTTTCCCTGTATTTTCCATTGTCCCCTTGACTTCCCTTTGTTTTAACAGGCCCTCTCTATTACAGTATGAAAAGGGAGCAAATTGAGGCCAAGTCTCTAATTTTCTATTGATTTAATGACTTCATAAAAAAATGACTGAAAACTAGTCCCCCTACACTTGTCTCCCCCATCACCAACTTATTACAGTCAATCTCCACTCTCTGCACTGTTGACTCCTCCCTAACTCAAATGCTTCCATTAGTGAAATATGTTCTGCCTGGTGTTCAGTTCGAGAGCTAGTAAAAGTGAGGGGAAGCGGAGTTCAGACGTCAATCATAGCTTCATCTCCCTTGCTGGTATAAAGGCTGCTAGGCTGTATTGCACTATATCTGGAGATCATGCATAATGTGGCAAACTATTACGGATGTAACTTACACCCATCTTAATTCTTCTGCCCTATTAACATTATGAACACTCATGTGACAGCACACAGACACAAACTTCACATGCAGACACACACTACACAAATGCACATAAAACACACATATGGACTTTGACATACAAGCACACATATACATTCAAAAACATATACCAATGCATTCACATAAATGCACATGCACACCGCATGACATATACTATATATAAACACACAAATATATACACTCAGTGGCCCCTATCAGGTGTACCTGCTTGATGCAAATATCGAATCAGCCAATCATGTATCAGCAACTCAATGCATAAATCAAGCAGAAATGGTCATGAGGTTCAATTGTTCAGACAAAATCATCAGAATGGGGTAAAATGTGATCTAAGTGACTTTGATCATGGAATGATTGTTGGTGCCAGACAGGTGGGGTTGAGTATCTCAGAAACTGCTGATCTCCTGGGAATTTCAAACACAATAAAATGGTATGGAAAACAAAAACATCCAGTGACATGGGTGAAAATGCCTTGTTAAGAAAAGAGAACAAGGAGAATGGCCAGACTGATTCAAGCTGACAGGAAGGAGACAGTAACTCAAATAACCATGTGTTATAACAGTGGTGTGCAGAAGAGCATCTCTGAATGCACAACATATCAAGCCTTGAAGTGGATGGCTACAGCATCAGAAGACCAGAGCGGGTTCCAGTCCTGACCCTGTATATACTCACAGACCACACATACGCATATGCATACATGGGCCCAACACATTGATTCAATTGATTCAATAATGAAGGCATGTCAGTGGATCTACTTTATTAAGCATTTAAAGAGATTCAGTATGTCGCCAAAGACTTAGAAATGTCTATAGATGTATGGTGGCATCACGATGTATGGAGGCTCCAGTGCACAGAATTGCAAGAAATTACAGAGGCTTGTAGTATTGGCCAGTTCCAGCATGGGCACAAACTTCCCCACGGTTAAGGACATCTTCAAGAGATGGTGCTTCGAGAAAGAGGCATCTGTCACTAAGGACCCTCAACATCTGGGATGTGCCTACTTTTTGTTATTATCTTAGGGAAGAGGTACAGGAGCTTGAAGATCTACATTCAACAATTCAGAAGCAGCTTCTTTACCTCCATTAGATTTCTGAGCGTTCCATAAAACCATGCAGAATTGTATATTGTATTCCTTTATTTACAATATTTATTTATTTTTGCATTTTATGTCTTTATTCTCTACTGCTGTCACAGAACAACAAATTTCATGTTATGTAGTTCAGTGATGATAAACCTGATTCAGTTTCACACACACACACACACACACACACACTTCCTGAAGCTGAAAGGACAAGTTCACGTAAGTTCAATTCCATGCACTCTTAAATTGTTAAATAGTTAGAACCATTCTTTCACTGCTTTGGTCTCTGCAAACAAAAAATCATCTTGATTTAAGCTGTGTGTGATATAGGTTATATATTTTACTATACAGAGGATTTAAGGGATTAGCATTAAAGCTCACAATCATAAACACAGAGTGCTTTATAGAGTAGGGCAATGTATCTGTAAGTACTTACATCTGTACTTGTCTCAAAATTGCACATATTAAATCAGTCTAACCATTTTACAGTTGTCCCTTGATACGGCTCCTCCATATAGTCGAAATGTCTCTTGTTTTAATCCAGAAGATTTAACACAGATGCATCTAAGCATCTTAGTCAGAGAGATTCAGCAGAATGCATTTACAAATACATGATGAGTTTCTTTTGCTTTTATGTTTCATGTGCCATTAGGGAGCAATGATGTCTGCATCTTCATTGTTAAAATGAGCCTTGCCCTTACTGAAGCAGTTATGAAGACAGGATAGAGCCTTTCATGTCTGCACATCTCGAACTCAACTAATATAAAAGCTTTCTATTATTTTTGGAATCTTACCCAAGTTCAGATGTAAATATACCCAGATTAGAATCAGAATCAGGTTTAATATCACTGGCATATGTTGTGAAATTTGTTGTTTTGTGGCAGCAGTACAGTGCAATGCATAATCATAAAAAACTACAAATCACAATAAGTATATATAAAAATAAATATGTAATGCTAAAGGGGAATAAGAAAAGAAAAACATGAGGTAGTCTGATGGTGGCGGGGAAGAAGCCGTTGAATGTGTGCATTCACACTCCTGCACCTCCTCCTTGATGGTAGCAATGAGAAGAGGGTATGTGCAGCTCCACAGTAGAAATATACATTGGTGTAAACTGTGTTAGGTCACGTAAAGCACAGAAAGGAAGGAAACATTGACTGCATTTGTATTTATCCTCCAAGTTTAGGTGCAGGCTGTCAATGAAGGCCAATACTATCAATCCAGAAGACGATTCATGACCCTTCCTCCTCCATGCCTCCACGGGATTTCCACATCTTCAGAGAAGTAGTGGGGCTGCTGAGTAGTTCTGAATTTATCAGACATCTATTTTCAATTCCTTTTTGCAACCTATTCCTTATTCACACATACAAATTATCTGGTCTGAATTGACACTTTGTCTAGAATCGCTTCCTGCTTTGATATACTGTATATACACTTTTTAAAGGATGCATCAATGACCACAGTCATTAGACCTGGGGCATGTATGAGCAATATCATGCAGGAAACTAAGAGAGGAAACACAGAGTTACAACAGATCAAAAAAAAAAGGGAACAGTATGCAGGAGAGTAATAAAATGAAATCAGTGTTGAAATAATAAAGTAATGGAAGAAAGAAAGCAGGAGAAAGGAGGAAATAAGGGAGGCCAGATCAAATAGAACTTCTATTTCAAAATGTGGGTGAGTTCACATTATTTTCTTTACCGATGGCCAAAGGAAGAACTGCTGGTGGTTGAGAAGCAATGTAGATAGGACTGCCCATGAAGAGGGGGAGCAAAACTTATTCTTTCAAAATAGGAACAATATTCCTATAGGAGGAACAATATTCCTCCTTCAATATGCTCCACAAATTTGTTGAAATGGTTAGCAGAAGGGGTAATAGGTTCTTGCCTGCTGCACTATGTAAGCTCAGAAAATGGTTAGAAAAACTTTGGGACACTTAAAACTATAAAATATATTCTAAAAGGTAGCAGGAGTCTATGATAAATAGATTCTGCTGACTGCAAATTCCTGTCTGGTTACCAGTGCAGGCACCTCTTTCAATATGGCAAGTATTGCAGCAAATGCATACTTTCTGCCATATTCATGGATTGGCATCAAAGAAATGGTCGCGGCCTACTGAATTTCTAAGTCCACGATATTTTAGATATAACAGTTTTTTGCCCCCCCCCCACAAGATTTGGAAATAATAATTGCCCAAAATTATATGGTTATTATTTACTTGTACAAACAGTTATGGGCTGGCCAGTAGTGTAGTGGCATCAGCAGTGGACTTCGAGGCGGATGGTCCCAAGTTCGAATCCAGCCGGGTCCCAACCTGAGTAGCAGCAGTATCTGCGCAGAAGAAAGGCCTGGCAATCTGCTTCTGTATCTTGGCATGAAAACCCTATGGACAACTACACTATCCATAGGGTCACCATGAGTCGATGACAGCACTTAACAACAACGACAGAGGTTTGTCAATATCTTGCAGGTATGCCATTTATACTCAAAGGAAGAAATGTTTGAACAAACTTCACTTAATATTTACAGTAAGAAATTTGAGTGTTGTATTATGCTTTCTCACATTTCTTTTTACCTAGAGGATAATATTTTGCTCCAAGAACAAAATGGGAAAATTTGTTAACCTAATCTGTGCATTGATAAAACCACAGAATGCTAATTTTACATAAGTGATATTATTCTGCAGTGGAGTGTATAAATACACAGAGTTTCACACAACCCCTTAATTTTCCTTGTCTTTCTTCCCGGACCTCCTGTCCCATGATCCTCTCGTATCCCTTTTGCCAATCACCTGTCCAGCTCTTGGCTCTATCCCTCCCCCTCCTGTCTTCTCCTATCATTTTGCATCTCCCCCTCCCCCTCCAACTTTCAAATCCCTTACTCACTCTTCCTTCAGTTAGTCCTGACGGAGGGTCTCGGCCTGAAACGTCGACTGCACCTCTTCCTACAGATGCTACCTGGCCTGCTGCGTTCACCAGCAACTTTGATGTGTGTTGCCTGAATTTCCAGCATCTGCAGAATTCCTGTTGTTTGCCCTTAATTTCATGATGGACAGACTTCTGATGCAAAAATTTTGATGGAATAATTTGTCTTTCACCTGTAGAACTAATCTTTAAATGCAGGCAAATTGCTTTGGACTGACCTTATTTTATTATGACTGTATATAAAAAGGACTTAGTAGCCTATTTCCATAAAATAGAATCCAGGATGGGGTGGGCTACATAACAGTATAATTAAATCACAAATCACATGAAGAAAATAACAAAAAAATGGAGCTGGGGTAAAAGTTTCACAAAACCCCTTGAGACATAATAAGGCCAAGGCCAAACTTGTACTTTCTGAGTCCCACATTCTTTAATTTCCTTGCCATCCAAAACCAATTGGTCTCATTCTGGAACTCATTCATGGATTGAACATTCACATCTCTCTGAAGCAGGAAGTTCTAAAGACATATATTCACCTACATATTGAGATATCTTCTCATCCAGAATGACTGACCACTTTCTCCAAAACTTTATTCCCTTTGACTGAAAAGTGTAACATTATGAGATGGATGTTGGGCACAATGAACTGGAGAACTATAGCATCAGGATTCCCCAGCAGAAGTTTTAATGTAAACTTGGTCTGATTAACATTTCAGATTAATAATTTATTAAGCAAGAGGTGGTATTCTAAAACACCCCACATTTCATACATTCACTTTTGTAAACATGTTTCACTGAAATCTTCTTTTATTATTAAATAAGGCCTTATGGTAGAAAAAGCAAATAATTATGTTGAGTTATAGGAAGTCATTGATTCATACAGCACAGAAGTAGGCCCATCTATTCTAGCCCAACTTACAGGCATAGTCTTCTCTACCTTGGTGATTTAAGTGCTTGTCCCCATCCTTCTTAAATGTTGTAAATATACCTGCCTCCACCATCCCTGGAGGAGTTTTCTCCCCATCAATCCCCTTTAATCCTCTTACATCTCACCTTCAGCCTATGGCCTCTAGTTATAGACACCATTATTATGAGGAAAAGTTTCTCAAAATCACTATGTATGCTCCGCATAAATTTTGTGTACCTTTAAAGTAGGGGGTCCCCAACCTACAGTCCATGGACCCCTTGTTTAAAGGTATTGGTTCATAGCATAAAAAAATTTGGCACCCCTGCTTTAAAGTTATACAAAATTAGGAAGGGTGTACAGTGAAATAAGTTTTAAATGTTTTAAATAAAAGCTAAGAACTAGCATTTGACAGGTTAAATCATTTCTGTATTATCAAAATCATAGGATGAGAGACCTAATTGCTGCTTTAAGGTAGCAGTAACCTCTCACCAATTCACAAACAAAGGCAAACTTATTAGGAAGGGGAAAAAAGATTATGAGAGAAAACTGGCAGGGAACATAAAAACAGACTGTAAAAGCTTTTATAGATATGTAAAAAGGAAAAGACTGGTAAAGACAAATGTAGGTCCCCTACAGACAGAAACAGGTGAATTGATTATGGGGAGCAAGGACATGGCAGACCAATTGAATAATTACTTTGGTTCTGTCTTCACTAAGGAGGACATAAATAATCTTCCAGAAATAGTAGGGGACAGAGGGTCCAGTGAGATGGAGGAACTGAGCGAAATACATGTTAGTAGGGAAGTGGTGTTAGGTAAATTGAAGGGATTGAAGGCAGATAAATCCCCAGGGCCAGATGGTCTGCATCCTAGAGTGCTTAAGGAAGTAGCCCAAGAAATAGTGGATGCATTAGTGATAATTTTTCAAAACTCGTTAGATTCTGGACTAGTTCCTGAGGATTGGAGGGTGGCTAATGTAACTCCACTTTTTAAAAAAGGAGGGAGAGAGAAACCGGGGAACTATAGACCGGTTAGCCTAACGTCGGTGGTGGGGAAACTGCTGGAGTCAGTTATCAAAGATGTGATAACAGCACATTTGGAAAGCGGTGAAATGATCGGACAAAGTCAGCATGGATTTGTGAAAGGAAAATCATGTCTGACGAATCTTATAGAATTTTTTAAGGATGTAACTAGTAGAGTGGATAGGGGAGAACCAGTGGATGTGGTATATTTGGATTTTCAAAAGGCTTTTAACAAGGTCCCACACAGGAGATTAGTGTGCAAACTTAAAGCACACGGTATTGGGGGTAAGGTATTGGTGTGGGTGGAGAATTGGTTAGCAGACAGGAAGCAAAGAGTGGGAATAAACGGGACCTTTTCAGAATGGCAGGCAGTGACTAGTGGGGTACCGCAAGGCTCAGTGCTGGGACCCCAGTTGTTTACAATATATATTAATGACTTGGATGAGGGAATTAAATGCAGCATCTCCAAGTTTGCGGATGACACGAAGCTGGGTGGCAGTGTTAGCAGTGAGGAGGATGCTAAGAGGATGCAGGGTGACTTGGATAGGTTGGGTGAGTGGGCAAATTCATGGCAGATGCAATTTAATGTGGATAACTGTGAAGTTATCCACTTTGGTGGCAAAAATAGGAAAACAGATCATTATCTGCATCGTGGCTGATTAGGAAAAGGGGAGGTGCAACGAGACCTGGGTGTCATTATACACCAGTCATTGAAAGTGGGCATGCAGGTACAGCAGGCGGTGAAAAAGGTGAATGGTATGCTGGCATTTATAGCAAGAGGATTCGAGTACAGGAGCAGGGAGGTACTACTGCAGTTGTACAAGACCTTGGTGAGACCACACCTGGAGTATTGTGTGCAGTTTTGGTCCCCTAATCTGAGGAAAGACATCTTTGCCATAGAGGGAGTACAAAGAAGGTTCACCAGATTGATTCCTGGGATGGCAGGACTTTCATATGAAGAAAGACTGGATGAATTGGGCTTGTACTCGTTGGAATTTAGAAGATTGAGGGGGAATCTGATTGAAACGTATAAGATCCTAAAGGGATTGGACAGGCTAGATGCAGGAAGATTGTTCCCGATGTTGGGGAAGTCCAGAACGAGGGGTCACAGTTTGAGGATAGAGGGGAAGCCTTTTAGGACCGAGATTAGGAAAAACTTCTTCACACAGAGAGTGGTGAATCTGTGGAATTCTCTGCCACAGGAAACTGTTGAGGCCAGTTCATTGGCTATATTTAAGAGGGAGTTAGATATGGCCCTTGTGGCTACGGGGGTCAGGGGGTATGGAGGGAAGGCTGGGGCGGGGTTCTGAGTTGGATGATCAGCCATGATCATAATAAATGGCGGTGCAGGCTCGAAGGGCCGAATGGCCTACTCCTGCACCTATTTTCTATGTTTCTATGTTTATTCAAAACTGAACATGGTTTGTATATTTGTACAATGCAATCACAAATGCCAACTACTTAGAATCTTGGTATTAAATTTTCATCTTTAAAATGCCATTTAAAGATACTGTCTTCCAAGGGTCATATGGCAAATTCTGTAGGCAAACCACTGGAAACAGGCAGTCTGGGCTAGCTGCTGAAATAATGACTGCTTTATGAACATATTGATGAAATGCAATGAGCTGAATGTTTGAGGTTTGGCAAAAAGAGAGTTTCACAGGAGTTCAGCAAGGCTGCTCCCAAGACCAGCAGTAAAGATTTGTGATGCTCTTTACTTCCATGTACCAAGACTGTGGCTCAGCCAAAGGACAGGGAAATAATTGAAGTGCAATTGCTAGTCACAGCTAGTTAAGGTCTATCACACAAACAATTGTCAGATTGATTCACTGAGCTAATGAGACAGCTCCACCCCGCCCGCCCCACCGCCAGATTGGAAAACTGGGCAGTAATTAGCATGGGGCTTTGAATCCACACATCTGATGTTGCAGTACCGTGAAGTTTTTAGAACTGAGGCCTGTCAGAATTAAATGGTCAGATTGAGGAGTTGGTCAGCCAGGATTTCAAGATGCAAGTTGTGAAGATAAATAATACGCCAAAATATGGTAATGGCCAGTGCTGTGGTGGAGAGATACTTAATTTACCAGTCAGTATGTACCTAAAATCACCCAAAATGGATTAAAGATGGAAACTATTAACATTATAGGGTAAATTCCAGAATTAAAATGGAAGTATAATCATGTTTTTTTGCTGTCTAATAGTTAATTTAGTTTCAAATATGCTTAAAATAACTAATTAGCAATAATATGATACAGGACATTCTCAACTCATATTCAACATTGGGAGAGAAATGCACGCATAAGTAAGAATATCTAGAACATACTGGTGCGTTGTGTCAAAGCAATGAAGGATTTACTGAAAATAAAGAAAGTTCATGTATTAGAAACCTCACATGAGAACCAGAAATGCTGGGCATACTCAGTGGCTCAGACAACAATTGTGGAGGGAGAAACAGAGTTTGAATTTCTGGCCGAAGAATCTCTAGCTGAATGGAATGAAAGAGTCGAATTGAAGTGAATAGGAAGCACAATGGGAAAATATGCTAAAATTACCAATTAAATTAACAAACAAAAAGTCTCCAATTATCTCAGTGATTGATTAAATTGGCAACTTGAAAACATAGTTACCATGGGTCAAAATTGTGAGGAGTCTGAAATTGCTGAAGGTAAGAGAAAAAAAAGAGATCTGAAGTACAAATGGCTCTGCACAAATCGATAATTAATTATGGAATTAAGCAGGAGAATTGAATGTCTAAAAGTGATAATTTGATTAAAGATGTGGTACAGTATGACAAGTTAGTGTGCTAACTTTGTTTTGTGCGATTTAAATGCATTGAGTGTAATAGTGAGAGTTAATAAGGACTGATACCAGGCAACATTTAACCCAATAAGAAATTCTGCAATGCTGGAGATTCGAAGTAACACACACAAAAGGCTGGAGGAATTCAACTGGTCTGGCAGCATCAATAGAGAGGAATGGAGAGTCAACACTTTGGGCTGTGACTCTTCATTAGGATTCTAAGGGACCAAGAAGTCTTGATACACATTGGCACCAATGACATAGGTAGAAAAGTTGAGGAGGTTCTGAAGAGAGATTTTAGGGAGCTAGGTAGAAAGCTGAGAAACTCTACCTCCAGGGTAGTAATCTCTGGATTGCTGCCTGTGCCACGTGCCAGTGAGGCTAGGAATAGAATGAGGTGGCAGGCAAATAAGGGATTGAGGAACTGGTGCATTAGGCAGGAATTCACATTTCTGGATCATTGCGATTTCTTCTGGGGAAGGTATGACCTGTACAAAGAGGATGAGTTACACTTGAACCCAAGAGGGATCAACATTCTGTGGCAGGCTTTCTAGAGCTGTTTGGAAGGGTTTAAATTAATTTGGCAGGGGGATGGGAAACAGGGTGATAGGGCTGAGGATGGGGATATTTGAGTGCATGCAGTATAAGGAATAAGGCTGATAAACTTTTAGACACAAGAGGTACTGCAGATGCTTGAAATCAAGAGTAATACGCACAAGAGTGGCAGTCTCACTACACACTGCCTCTGTTTGTAAACCAACTACTCCACCCTCAGCCCTATCACTCTGTTTCCGATCCCCTGCCAAATTGTCTGCCTTTTACATTGCAACTTATCTCGTTGACTGCAATTTTGCCCTATCATGAGTCTTTCCTTGCTAGCAGTCTCACTACACACTACCTTTTTTTGTAAACCAATGACGCCATCCTCAAGCCTGTCACTCTGTTTCCCATC
Organism: Mobula hypostoma; assembly: GCF_963921235.1. NCBI lineage: Eukaryota > Metazoa > Chordata > Chondrichthyes > Myliobatiformes > Myliobatidae > Mobula > Mobula hypostoma. Next base: position 50,681,211 of record NC_086128.1, read on the forward strand.
CCCTCATCCATCACAATGTGCTGGAGCAGCTCAGCAACTCTTGACAGTATCTTTGTATGGGAATAAACAGTCAATGTTTCAGGCCGATACCTTTCATCAGGACTGGCTTCATCAAGATGAACCTGTAGCACAGTTACAGATTGGCATGTTTGATATTGTGGGCATCATGGCTGAATGAAGATTATAGCAGGGAACTTAAAATTCAAGGGTACACATTGTATCGAAAGGACAAGCAGGTAGGCGGGGGGATGGGGTGAATGAAATCATTAGAAAGAGGTGACGTAAGATCAGAAGGTGTGGAATTGTTATGGGTCAAGCTAAGAAACTGAAAGGGTAAAATGACCCTGATGGGAGTTATACAAACCTCCAAACAGTAGCAAAGATGTGGTCTACAAATTGCAATGGGAGATAGAAAATGCAGGTCAAAAGGGCAATGTTACGATAGACATAGGGGATTTCAATATGTAGATAGATTGGGAAAATCGGGTTGATGCTGGCTCTCAAAAAGGGAAATTTGTATCATGCCTACAAGATGGCTTTTTATAGCAGCTCATGGTGGAGTCCACTAGGGAATCGGCTATTCTGGAATGGGCATTTTGAAATAAACTGGAATGGATTAGAGAGCTTAAGGTAAAGGAACCCATATGGGTAATTGATCATAATGTGATAGAATTCACCCTGAAATTTGAGAAGGAGAAGCTAAAGTCATCTGTATCAGTATCACAGTGGAGTAAAGGGAATTACAGAGGCAGAAGAGAGGAGCTGACCAAAATTGAATAAAGAAGAAACATGATTCTATTGATACTTGCCTACTCCCTCTCAACGAAGAACAGAAGCAAAGTCTGCCGAAATAATTGGAGCAATTGACAATTAGGAAACTTAATTGTTGCCAAGAAAATACAAGGAAATACTGTGAGATTTGTTGAAGAGCTTTCATGAACCATGAAATGCTGTCCTCTGCTGCAGCTAATACCTGGAGGTTTATACATGGTGCAGTCGCATATCATTCCAGCATGTGAGTGGAATTTTGATGATGAGTCACCAAACCACAGGATGATGTTAGAAATTGGGAGTGAAAAAGACTGAATATGCCAAAGAAAGAAAAAGGAAAATGAAATGAAACAGCCACATCAACAGTGAAAATAAGTCTCTGTCACACAAATACTGTTTTCCATGTGAGCAGTGCAGAGAAATACAAATGACAAAATGTAAAAATGCTTTCGACTGGAAGACAAGTATAAGCAGTCCATGCCCAGTTTAAATAATGCATATTTCAACTACGACCTCATATTAAATGCTTGATTATTAGTATTAGAATTTGCAAGAAACACACTATACATATGGTAAAGGGTAATAAGGAGATTGAGCCAGGGATTTACTGTTTAATTAAATTTTTAGGGCAAACAATTCATCTGTAGGCTGAGTCAGTTATAGTAGAGACAATCTGATCTAAAGAAACCAATCAAGAGATACATTCAGTGATCACTTTATTAGTTACATCTACACACCTGCTCATTAATGTAATTATCCAATCGGCCAATCATGTGGCAGCAACTCAACGCATAAAAGCATGCAGACACGGTCAAGAGGTTCATTTTTTTGTTCAGACCAAACATCTGAATGGGGAAGAAATGTGATCTAACTGACTTTGACTGTGGAATGATTGTTGGTGCTAAACAGGGTGGCTTGACTTTCTCAGAAACTGCTGATCTAGGCACAATAGTCTCTGGAGTTTACAGAGAATGGTGTGGAAAAACAAAAAAATCCAGTGAGCAGCAGTTTTGTGGACAAAAAATGCCTTGTTAATAAAAGAGGTCAGAGGAGAATGGACAGACAGGTTCAAGCTGACAGCAATTCAAATAACCACACATTACACAGTGGTGTGCAGAAGAGCGTCTGTGAGCACACAACACATCAAACTTTTAAGTGGATGGGCTACAACAGCAGAAAAACACAAAGATTCCTCCTGTACCTTATAAAGAGGCCACTGAGTGAAAAGGGAATTAAGGGTGGTGGAAGGTTGTGGAGGGACAGGGATGGGTGGGGGAGGTGGAAGGTGAGGAATTTGAAAATAGTATCACAAGGTTAGCAGAAGAAGGAAAACATGTTTATAAGGACATAGGGATAAGAAATTAATATATGTACAGAATATTTAGAAAAGAGAGCAAAAGGGTTAAGTTGAAAGAGAGCAGAATTGAAGTTGGCACTAATGATAATGTTGAAGATTAGCGGAAGACTCTGATGAACCCAATAATTGATTAATTTAACAGTTTACCACACGTCAGAACTGGGAGCAGCTGCAGATAGCACCAGCAGAAGAAGACACACCACTTAAGCCAGTGCAAAAACTTATAAACAAGTCACAGAGTTAGAAGAGATCAACAGGGCTTTGGAATGTATTTTAATAAAGTAGAAAACCTCCAGGGGGTTATGTCTGGTTTGATATAATCCAACTAACTGCATTAACAATAAAAGGAATGCAAAGAGTAAGAACTAAATATGCCTCTCATTTCACCCAGGGATTTAAAATTGTTACTACTATTTAATGCCCTAAATTCGTAGAATAATTTTCTTTTTATGTGTGTAATGACATAGCACAAAATGGATGCCATAGCTTGGCTGCTTGATGTTTGAACCCTTCACTTTATGTGTTTGTGGTACTCAGGTCATATACTAGCACTTCTCTCCAAAGTCAAAGTCAAATGTATTGTCATCTGCACAAGTACATGTGTAAATTGTTCCAATGAAAATCTTACTTGCAGCATCATCACTGGCACATAGCATCAGATGTACAATATTCATATTTAGTACATGTTTAATTTATGCACGGCATAAATTAACCATGAATTATACCAAATAATGCAAGAAAGAACACAGTTTGAACATGTTCTAGCTGTCAATATCTCTTTTCATTCCAAACTAAAATGGTTGCTAACTAAGTTGGTGGTTGTGGCAATTTATACGTATTTGTTAGTTTTATTTCTGGAGCATACTGAAAATGAAAACAAGCAATACCTTTCATTTAGAAACCATAGAAACCATAGAAAAACTACAGCACAGAAACAGACCTTTTGGCCCTTCTTGGCTGTGCTGAAATATTTTCTGCCTAGTCCCACTGACCTGCACACAGACCATATCCCTCCATACACCTCCCATCCATGTATCTGTCCAATTTATTCTTAAATGTTAAAAAAGAACCCACAGTTACCACCTCATCTGGCAGCTCATTCCATACTCCCACCACTCTCTGTGTGAAGAAGCCCCACCTAATGTTCCCTTTAAACTTTTCCCCCTTCACCCTTAACCCATGTCCTCTGTTCTTTTTTCTCCCCTTGCCTCAGTGGAAAAAGCCTGCTTGCATTCACTCTATCTATACCCATCATAATTTTATATCTTGCAAACCCTTCAGTAGTTGCATAGACACCTGAAGAGCAGACTATCTGTTGGATGGAAGTAACTGATAGAGGCAGATACCAAGTTTTTAAGCTCACCAGTGGGAGGTGGTGCTTTAGCACTGCTGGCCCACCACCTCGAGGGAGTCTTGATGATAAGCGGGCCGAAACTCCTGAAGACAGGTGGCAGATCAACTGATGATCCCACTGGTGATAGCACAGGACAGTTAACATCTTAGTCCACGTGTATTTTGTAACTCTATACCTCCATCAAATCTCCCCTCATTCTTCTACGCTCCAGGGAATAAAGTCCTAACCTATTCAACCTTTCTTTGTAACTGAGTTTCTCAAGTCCCAGCAACATCCTTGTAAACCTTCTCTGCACTCTTTCAAACTTATTAATATCCTTCCTGTAATTTGGTGACCAAAACTGAACACAATACTCCAGATTCGGCCTCACCAATGCCTTATATAACCTCATCATAACATTCCAGCTCTTATACTCAATACTTTGATTAATAAAGGCCAATGTACCAAAAGCTCTCTTTACGAGCCTAACTACCTGTGACGCCACTTTTAGGGAATTTTGTATCTGTATTCCCAGATCCCTCTGTTCCACTGCACTCCTCAGTGCCTTACCATTTAACCTGTATGTTCTACCTTGGTTTGTCCTTCCAAAGTGCAATACCTCACACTTGTCTGTATTAAACTCCATCTGCCGTTTTTCAGCCCATTTTTCCAGTTGGTCCAAGTCCCTCTGCAGGCTCTGAAAACCTTCCTCACTGTCTACTACATCTCCAATCTTTGTATCATCAGCAAATTTGCTGATCCAATTTACCACACTATCATCCAGATAATTGATATAGATGACAAATAACAATGGACCCAGCACTGATCCCTGTGGCACACCACTAGTCACAGGCCTCCACTCTGAGAAGCAATTCTCTACTACCACTCTTTGGTTTCTTCCATTGAGACAATGTCTAATACAATTTACCACCTCTCCATGTATACCTAGTGACTGAATTTTCCTAACTAACCTCCCATGTGGGACCTTGTCAAGGGCCTTACTGAAGTCCATGTAGACAACATCCACTGCCTTCCCTTCATCCACTTTCCTGGTAACCTCCTCGAAAAACTCCAATAGATTGGTCAAACATGACCTACCACGTACAAAGCCATGTTGACTCTCCCTAATAAGTTCCTGTCTATCCAAATGCTTGTAGATTCTGTCTCTTAGTACTCCCTCCAATAACTTACCTACTACCGACGTTAAACTCACCGGCCTATAATTTCCCGGATTACTTTTAGATCCTTTTTTAAACAACGGAACAACATGAGCCATTCTCCAATCCTCTGGCACCTCACCCATGTCTTTCCCCAATGCCTTAGGTCCAACTATTCTAATTTCAGAGGTAGGCAGAGAAGAAGATAACTTCCAATTTTAAAAGTTTTAAAATTTTAAAATGTCCAAAATGTCCTGGCAGTTGCAGCAATCAAATCTGCAATGTCTAATAATATCATGCTGATGTTTAAAATCCAATGGGTGGCCCTAAAATAATTCACATTTAGGTAAGAAATAATTTCACCCATACAAATGTTGAATTATTCATTAATGGCAAATTAGAATGTGTGGCAATGTGTAAATAGTACCCTGTGCTGCCATGAAACAAATTAGGGGACTTCATAGGGATATGAGAAATCTGGCACCAATAAGAGAGTAAGTGTTAAAAATCTTAGTCAAAGAGGTGGCTAAAAGGAAGAGAAGAAAGCAGAAGGGAAAAGAGATGAAATGGTGATCACCCTGGAAATCAAGGCCATTCAGGGCTTCAGTCTTCCTATATTCAGTTGCAGGAAAGTTCTGTCAGAATAACTGATATCATCTGTTTCTATGGACTGTGTAAGCAATAAGATGTTTGAAGGAATGAATGTGACCGTTTCAGTGATTATGTAGAACCTGCAATTTGTCTTTTAAATGATACCGCCAAGAGATGGTATTTGGATGGGAAGTAAAATTAGGCATCTCCATTGATAATAGTATGAGTGTAGAAAGAGAAACTTGGCTACAGTAGGTAATTAGTTTATTACTGCCTCATGTACCAAACTGCAGAAACATTGTTTTTCATGTCATCCTTGCAGATCAGTTCAGAACATAAGTACATTGAGGTAATACAAAAGGAAAAACACCAAAAGAGTATAAAATCTAGTGTTACGGTTACAATTATGGTGAAAGTGCACAGCAGGTAGACAATAAAGTACAAGTTCCATGAAGAGATAGATTTTGAGATCAAGATTTCATCTTTATTGTACAAGAGGCCTGTTCAGGGGATAAAAACTGCCCTTTAGCCGAGTGGTGTGCGTTTTCAAATTTGATAAATAAGAATGGTCTAGAAAATGGAAAAGAAGCATTTGGTTTGGAATGAAAATAACTGGCCAATAAATTAATGATTTCCAATTTATGTGAAGCCTTGATATGTTGGCAATCTCTGAGATTTTGGAGCAAAAGCAGATCTTGCTGATGTGGAGCATAACTTCAGATATTAAATGCAAATGCCAAATGAAGTAATATAATGTAACTATCAGAGAATGAATGCAATCCCAGAAGTGCAGTGGATTTGGCTGAAGGCCAAGAGTTCATTCAAGTTCCGGTTTACTGTCATCCAACCAAATAGGTTTATGTCACCAATCAAGACAACGTTCCTCCGGACCAAAGTTCAATGTTCAAAGTAATTTTATTATCAAAGTATATATATGTCACCATATACAACCTTGAGATTCATTTTCTTGTCAGCATACTAAGTAAATGCATAATAGAATCAATGAAAGACTGCATCAACTTGGGTGTTCAACCCATGTTCAGAAGACAGCAAACTTATGCAAATTCGAAAATAAATAAATAATAATAATAAATAAATAGGCAATAAATATCAAGAAAATGAAATGATGAGTCCTTGAAAGTGAATCCATTGGTTGTGGGAACATTTCAATGACGGGGCAAGTGAAGTTGAGTGAAGTTATCCCCTTTGTTTCAAGAGCCTGATAGTTGACAGTTAGTAACTGTTCCTGAACCTGGTGGTGTGAGCTCTGAGGCTCCTGTGCCACCTTCCTGATGGCAGCAGTGAGAAGAGAGCATGGCCTGGGTGGTGGTGGTGGGGGGGGGGGGTGTCCCTGATAATGGGCATTGCTTTCCTGCAACAACGCTCTGGGTAGATGTGCTCGATGGTGGGGAGGGCTTTACCTGTGATGGACTGTGTAATATACATACTTTTTATAGGATTTCTCTTTCAAGGGCATTAGTGCTCCCATACCAGGCTGTGATGCAACCAGTTAATATACTCTTCAGTACACATCTATAGAAGTTTGTCAAAGTTTTAGATGACATGCTGGATCTTTGAAAACTTCTAAGGAAAGGAGTTCTTTAGAGTAGAGGTGCTGCTGTGCTTGCTTCATAATTGCAATTACATGCTGGGCCCAGGACAGATCTTCCGAAATAATAACACCGAGGAATTTAAAGCTGCTGACCGTCTGATGAGGACTTGCTCATATAACTCTAGTTTCCCCCTCCTGAAGTCAATAATCAGCTCCTTAGTTGTTGCAGACATTGAATAAGAGGTTGTTGCTATAGCACCACTCAGCCAGATTTTTAATCTCCCTCCTACACCTTTCATCACCACCTTTTATTCTGCCTACAACAGTGGTATCATTAGCATAATTGAACATGGCATTGGAGCTGTGTTTAGCCACACAGTCATAAGTGGAAAGCTAAGCACACAGCCTTGTGGTGCACCTATGCTGATGGACATTGTGGAAGAGATGTTGCCAATCCAAACAGACTGATGTTTATAAGTGAGGAAATCAAGGATCCATTCGCACAAGGAAATATTGAAGCCAAGGTCTTGAAGCTTATTGATTAGTTTTCAGTGGATGATGGTATTGAATGCCAAGCTGTAGTTGATAAAGAGCATCCTGATGTGTGTATCTTTACTGTTTAGATGTTCCAGAGTTAAGGTTTAGTGAAAAGCCAATAAGATGGCACCTGCTGTGGGCTAGTTGCTCCGGTAGGAAAACTGGAGCAGAACAAAGTCACTTGTCTGGCAGGAGTTAATATACTTCAACACTAACCTCTCAAAACACTTCATCACAGTGGATGTAAATACCACCAGAGGCAAGTTGTCACATTCTTCTTTGGTAGTGGTATAAGTGAAGTCTGCTTGAAGCAGGTGGGTACTTCAGACGGCTGAAACAAGAGGTTAAAGATCTCAGTGAACACGCCAGCCAGTTGATCAGCACTGGTCTTTAGTACTTGGCCAGGTACCCTGTCTGGGCTGGATGCTTTTCATAAGTTCACTCTCCTGCAGATTGCTTGCATGTTGGCCTAAGAGACTGAAATCACAGGATCACTGGGGCTGTGGGAGTTCGTGATGGTTCCTCTGTGATTTGATGGTCAAAGCAAGCATAGAAAGCATTGACCTCATAGACACCATAGAAATCATAGAAAAACTACAGCACAGAAACAGGCCTTTTGGCCCTTCTTGACTATACCGAACCATTTTCTGCCTTGTCCCACTGACCTGCATACAGACCATATCCCTCCATACACCTCCCATCCATATATCTGTCCAATTTATTCTTAAATGTTAATAAAGAACCTGCATTTACCACCTCGTCTGGCAGCTCATTCCATACTCCCACCACTCTCTGTGTGAAGAAGCCCCCACTAATGTTCCCTTTAAACTTTTCCCCCTTCACCCTTAACCCATGTCCTCTGGCTTTTTTCCCCCCTTGCCTCAGTGGAAAAAGCCTGCTTGCATTCACTCTATCAATACCCATCATAATTTTATATACCTCTATCAAATCTCCCCTCATTCTATGCTCCAGGGAATAAAGTCCTAACCTATTCAACCTTTCTCTGTAACTGAGTTTCTCAAGTCCCGGCAACATCCTTGTAAACCTTCTCTGCACTCTTTCAACCTTATTATTATTCTTCCTGTAATTTGGTGACCAAAACTGAACACAATAAACAACATACATCAAAGTTGCTGGTGAACGCAGCAGGCCAAGCAGCATCTCGAGGAAGAGGTACAGTCGACGTTTCAGGCCGATACCGCAACTTTGATGTATGTTGCTTGAATTTCCAGCATCTGCAGAATTCCTGTTGTTTGCGACTGAACACAATACTCCAGATTCAGCCTCATACAATCTCATCATAACATTCCAGTTCTTATACTCAATACTTTGATTAATAAAGGCCAACGTATCAAAAGCTCTCTTTACGACCCTATCTACCTGTGACGCCACTTTTAGGGAATTTTGTATCTGTATTCCCAGATCCCTCTGTTCTACTGCACTCCTCAGTGCCTTACCATTTACCCTGTATGTTCTACCTTGGTTTGTCCTTCCAAAGTGCAATACCTCACACATGTCTGTATTAGACTCCATCTGCCATTTTCCAGCCCATTTTTCCAGCTGGTCCAAATCCTTCTGCAAGCTTTGAAAACCTTCCTCACTGTCCACTACACCGCTAATCTTTGTATCATCAGCAAGTTTGCTGATCCAATTTACCACATTATCATCCAAATCACTGACAGAGATGACAAATAACAATGCACTGATCCCTGTGGCACACCACTAGTCACAGGCCTCCACTCTGAGAAGCAATCCTCTACTACCACTCTTTGGCTTCTTCCATTGAGCCAATGTCTAATCCAATTTACCACCTCTCCATGTATACCTAGCGACTGAATTTTCCTAACTAACCTCCCATGCGGGACCTTGTCAAGGGCCTTACTGAAGTCCGTGTGGACAACATCCACTGCCTTCCCTTCATCCACTTTCCTGGTAACCTCCTTGAAAAACTCCAATAGATTTGTCAAACATGACCTACCACGCACAAAGCCATGTTGACTGTCACTAATAAGTCCCTGTCTATCCAAATGCTTGTAGATTCTATCTCTTAGTACTCCCTCCAATAACTTACCCACTACCAACGTCAAACTTACCGGCCTATAATTTCCCGGATTACTTTTCGATCCTCTTTTAAACAACGGAACAACATGAGCCACTCTCCAATCCTCTGGCACCTCACCCGTAGACACCGACATTTTAAACATATCTGCCAGGGCCCCTGCAATTTCAACACTAGTCTCCTTCAAGGTCCGAGGGGAATACTCTGTTAGGTCCTGGGGATTTATCCACTTTAATTTGCCTCAAGACAGCAAACACCTTCTCCTTTTCAATCTGTACAGTTTCCATGATCTCACTACTTGTTTCCCTTAATTCCATAGACTTCATGCCAGTTTCCTTAGTAAATACCGACGCAAAAAAACCCATTTAGGATCTCCCCCATTTCTTTTGGTTCTGCACATAGCCGACCACTCTGATCTTCAAGAGGACCAATTTTATCCCTTACAATCCTTTTACTCTTAATATACCTGTAAAAGCTCTTTGGATTATCCTTCACTTGGATTATCCTTCATCTGGAAGAAAAATCCTATTGTCACTGATGTCATTTGATTTTACTTTATGAGAGGTGGTAGCATTCAAGCCCTGCCACAACCATCGAGCATCCTTAGTTTGCCACTGTGAGATGGCTTTCCTGAGATCATACCTGGACCTCTTGTAACTTTCTTGGTCACCTCTGACCTGACCCCAGCAGATTGTGGATTTCAGATCTCCTAGTTCATCCAGGGTTTCTGACTGGTGAAGACTCTGAATGACTTTGTGGGCTCACACTCATCTACAACTGTTTTAATAAAGTCTGTGACAACCACGGTGTATTCATTCAGATCCATAGATGAGTAATTGAACGTGGCCCAGTCCACCGACTTGAAGCAATCCTGCAGCTGCTCCTCTGCCTCCCACGACCACCTCTTTGTTGTCCTAATCTCTGGAGTATGCAGACAGGAGAAGGACAGCCAAGTTATCAGGTTTCCCGAAACTCAGCCTAGCGTGGAATGGTAGGCATTTCTTATCTTAGTATAACAGTGGTCTAGTCTGTTGCAACCTCCGATGCTACAGGTTGTATGCTGAAGGTTATTGGGCAGGGTTTTCTTCAAGCAAGCCTACTGAAGTGCCCAACTATGATTTGAAATGCATCAGGATGGAGTGTTTCATGTTTGAGGATGACATTTTGCAGTATCTCAAGCGCTTGATTATAATCAGCCACTGATAGTATGTAAAGTGCAGTCAGGATTATGGAGAACTCCCTAGGTAAATAGAATGAATGGTATTTGACCCTCATGTGCTTAAGGTTGGGGGAACGCGATTTTGACAAAAACACCACAAGGTGCAGAACACAATACATATAACTCACACACATAACACATAAAGTAATATTACCACAAACAAATTAACAAATAATAAGTTAGTATACAATATATGTTAAAAAGTAAACAGTATGATGCTTCATTCTTGATGAGACCTGGATGGTGGTAGGGAGTTCAGTAGTCCTACAGCCTGGGAGAAGAAGCAGTCTCCCATCCTAACAGTTCCCGTGCTAATCCTAATGTACCTCCTGCCTAATTGTCGGGGGGGGGGGAGGCGGTGTGAGTTCAAAGAGATTGTTAGACAAATGGGAGGGATCGCTGACAATGCTAAGGGCCCTGCATACACAGTGCTCATGATAAATATCTCTAATGGGTGGAAGAGAGACCCTGACAATCTTCTCAGCAGTGCTCTCAATCCTTCGTGGAGTCTTGCGGTCAGATGCCGTGCAATTCCTGTACTAGATGGTGATACAGTTGCTCAGGACACTCTCACTGGTGCTCCTGTAAAAAGTGGTTAAAATGGTGGAGGAGGGGGGAATTCTCACTCACCTCAATTTCCTCAAGAAGTGGAGACATTGTTGTGATATCTTGACCAAAAAGGTGGTGTTGAGGGACCAGGTGAAATGGTTCGTTTTGTGCACTGCTCGAAACCTGGCGCTCCTCTCTCCACAGAGGAGCTGTGGATATGTAGTGAAACAAAGAGGAGTGCAATGGTAAGATGCAGGTATAAATTATTTACAGTGCATGACATTTGCTCTGTCTCCTGATTGGAAGTTGGAAGTTGGAAACAAAAATGTTCAAAATAGCTGTTAAGAAGGTTGCCATCAGTGTCCTAATAACGTACAATTCTGGCATTGGGGTAGTGGAGTACAGTCGACAGTTGAGGGTGTGGATAATTGTAAATTAGCTAGAATTCCTTCCTCTGCAGTTGAGACAAGAGACTGCTCAAGAAAGCCATTGTGCTGGAACATCTCTCGGTGGAATTTCTGCAATGGAATGCCTTAGTGCAAAGCAAAATTGGCTGAGGCTAGAATGCCTAATGAAATCTGGGCTCTGGATTCAGATCCATGATTCAAAATGTTCAAAGTAAGAAGAGTGGAGGCAGAAGTATTTAAAACTTAAAAATGAGACTTCAGTTGTATATTGTTAAAATCCCTGGAAAAGTCATTGAAACCAAATTGAAAAATGCGGAGCAATAGAGAAGACATAACGGTGACATTATTACAGAACAATGGCAATACAGAAGGAAGCAATGAGATAATTTTATAATCTTCAATCAGCATAATGAAATTAATGGTCTAATTAAGGCAACATGACATTAAAATTATATGAGGGCTGCAGCAGTTTAGAACTAAAGTGATCAATGCAGTCAGAGTGTTTATAGATTTTGTCATGTATGTACCTGATACCAACATGGGTCAATGATGAGTGAGTGTCTGCTGTGGTATTAGTGGATGGCTTAAGCTTATTTCAAGGCAAATGTACTGAAAATTAGGATCGGATCACCTAGATAGTTTAGTTTTAAAGCAGCACCCACAATGCTGGAGGAACCCAGCAGGTCAGGCAGCATCTACAGAAATGAATGAACAGTTGGCATTTTGGGCTGAGGCCCTTCTGCAGGACTGGAAAGGAAGAGGGAAGACACCAGAATAAATTGATAGGGGAGGGGAAGGAGGATAGCTAGAAGGCGATAGGCGTAGGTAGATGGGTTGGACAGATAAAGGGCTGGAGAGGAAGGAATCTGATAGGAGAGGAGAGTGGACCATAGGAGAAAGGGAAGGAGGAGGGGACCTGGGGGGTGGGGTGACAGGTAGGTGAGAAGAGGTAAGGGGCTAGAGTGGGGAATAGAAGAAGAAGGGAGGGAGAGGATTTTTTTTACCAGAAGGAGAAATCAATATTCATGCCATCAGGTTGGAGGCTACCCAAATGGAATACAATGTGTAGCTCAAGGGTGGCCTCCTCATGGCACTAAAGGAGGCCATGAACCAACATGTTAGAATGAGAATAGGAATCAGAATTAAAATGCTTGGCCACCACGAAGTTCCACTTCTGGTGGATGGAGCAGAGGTGCTCTATGAAGCGGTCCTCCAATTTATGATGGGTCTCACCAATGTAGAGGAGGCCTCACTGGGAGTACAATAGACAACCCCAGCAGATTCGCAGGTGGAGCGTTGCCTCATCTGGAAGACTGTTTGGAATCCTGAATGTAGGTGAGGGAGGAGGTGAATGGCAGGGGTAGCACTTTGGCCACTTGCAGGGATAAGTGTCAGGAGGGAAATTAGTGGGGAGGGATGAACAAACAAGGGAATCACAGAGGCAGCAATCCCTGTGGAAAGCAGAGTGGGAAGATATGTTAGTAGTAGGAGCCCTTTGGAGATGGTGGAAGTTGTGGAGAATGACATGCTAAATGTGGAGGGTCATGGGCTGGTAGGTAAGGACGAGAGGAATTCTATCACTTTTAAAGCGTCAGGAAGATGGGGTGATTGCAGGTGTTTGGGAAATGGAGGATATGTGGATGAGGGCAGCATCAATAGTGGATGACAGGAAACCCTGTTCATTGAAGAAGGAGGACATCTATGATGTCCTAAAAAGGAAAGCCACATCCTGGGAACAGATGCAGCAAAGACAAAGGAGCTAGAAACGGGAATAGCATCTTTACAGGTAACAGGGTGGGAAGGGGTATAGTCAAGATAACTATGGGAATCAGTAGGTTAATAAAAGATGTTGGTCAACAGTTTATCTCCGGAGATGGAGACAGAGAGATTGAGAAAGGGGATGAAGGTGTCAGAAATGGACCAATTGAATTTAAGGGCAGGGTGGATATAGAATCATACAGTAATCAACAACTACAGTGCAGAAACAGGCCCTTTGGCCCATCCTGTCCATGCCGAACCATGTAGTCTATGTGGTTCTATGTAGTCCGATTATAGTTATGCAACAATGCAAATCAAAATGCTAAAGCTCATTTCTTATTCATTAAGAAGAATTACTCAGTAACATAACATCATAATTGTACCTTCTGCTGAACAGCAGAGAAAATAATACAGATTTCCCCCACCATCCGAAGGTAGAATGTTCCTATGAAATGGTTCGTAAGCTGAAATGTCGTAAAGCGAAGAAGCAATTACCATTTATTTATATGAGAAAATTTTGTGAGCGTTCGCAGACCCAAAAATAACCTACCAAATCATGCCAAAAACACATATAACCTAAAATAACAGTAACATATAGTAAAAGCAGGAATGATATGACAAATACACAGCCTGTATAAAGTAGAAATACTTTTCCACAATCATTACTGAACTGTTCTCCGTAGCGAAAATCTCACGCAAGCGCCGTCGGCAGAAAATCTCACGCAAGCGCTGTTGGCAGAAACACTCTCTCCAATAACCCTTAAGCTATGAAGCTGCCAAATCATACCAAATAACACGTAAAAATACACAGCCTATATAAAGTAGAAATAATGTATGTAGAGTGTAGTATCACTTACCGGAATCGGGACAGTGCCAAGCACACAGATGATGGTGTGTTAGACTGAGTCGTCGCAGGCTGGATGGGGCAGTGGCCCCCACCCTCCAAGCCGCCGAGCGATACATTACCGTGAAACATGCAGGAATGCAGCAGTAGCCGGAAGGTACACAGCACATGTTTAAGAAAAAAGCGGAAAATAAACAAGCCAACGGGATCCCACCACTAAGCACATCTTTCCCTCCCCCCCTCTCTCTGCATTCCGCAGGGATCGCTCCCTACACAACTCCCTTGTCCATTCGTCCCCCCCATCCCTCCCCACTGATCTTCCTCCTGGCACTTATCCGTGTAAGCGGAACAAGTGCTACACATGCCCTTACACTTCCTCCCTTACCACCATTCAGGGCCCCAAACAGTCCTTCCAGGTGAGGCATCACTTCACCTGTGAGTCGACTGGGGTGATATACTGCGTCCGGTGCTCCTGATGTGGCCTTTTATATATTGGTGAGACCCGACGCAGACTGGGAGACCGCTTTGCTGAACATCTACGCTCTGTCCGCCAGAGAAAGCAGGATCTCCCAGTGGCCACACATTTTAATTCCACATCCCATTCCCATTCTGACATGTCTATCCACGGCCTCCTCTACTGTAAAGATGAAGCCACACTCAGGTTGGAGGAACAACACCTTATATTCCGTCTGGGTAGCCTCCAACCTGATGGCATGAACATCGACTTCTCTAACTTCCGCTAAGGCCCCACCTCCCCCTCGTACCCCATCTGTTACTCATTTTTATGCACACATTCTTTCTCTCACTCTCCTTTTTCTCCCTCTGTCCCTCTGAATATACCTCTTGCCCATCCTCTGGGTCACCCCCCCCCTTGTCTTTCTTCCCGGACCTCCTGTCCCATGATCCTCTCGTATCCCCTTTTGCCTATCACCTGTCCAGCTCTCGGCTCTATCCTTCCCCCTCCTGTCTTCTCCTATCATTTTGCATCTCCCCCTCCCCCTCCAGCTTTCAAATCCCTTACTCACTCTTCCTTCAGTTAGTCCTGACGAAGGGTCTCGGCCTGAAACGTCGACTGCGCCTCTTCCTATAGATGCTGCTTGGCCTGCTGCGTTCACCAGCAACTTTGATGTATGAAGCTAATTAATTAGGTCCTGCCCGACACGTAATTGTCGGCCCAGATCAGTGCCGATTTCCGATTGCGTTGTCTCTGATCTGGGCCGACAATTACCTGTCGGAGGCACCTAATTAATTAGCATGTTTATTTCGGCTTTTTTCTTAAAGATGTGTTGTGTGCCTCCCGGCTACTGCTGCATTCTCCGCGAATCGGTACTGTATCTGTCCGTGGCCTGGGTGTTGGGGTGGTGGGACACTGGGGTGTCATCTCGTCGTTTGTTTCCATTAAAGCAGGAAGCTCACCTTCTCCTATCTCTGCCCGCCTCGATGTCGAAGGTCGAGGTTTGTCATCTGCTGTGGCTGATGTGGAAGGCTTGCTTGACTGCAGAGCCTTGCACATTTTTCTATCACACAGTTCTTTAATAAGGACTCAAACCATCCTGCAAATATCTCCTAAGCCGTTGTACCCTTTCAAAATTAAAGTTGTACTTTATCATTACTCATTCGGTTTTGATTGTTATCCTTTTTTCTTCCAATTGCATCAGCTCTTCATCTGTCAGTTCTTGGTCATGGGATGCCAAAACCTCTTCAACATCATGTTCGTCAGCTTCCACAAGCCAAACTCACTTTGTCCTTACTTTTTTCACCACAATCGAAACGCTTAATTATGTCTAGTTTTATCGTAAGTGCTCTTTCAGGCTTTTCCGATACCATAGAAATCATCTTGCAAACGGCTGCTCACAGGCACGTGTTAAAGCAAAGCAGTTCCGAATCCGAGGGAGAGCGGCTGCTCGGGGCGCACGCTGTCTTTTAACGCGCGCTGTTTTTTTATCGCGCGTTGAAGTTTTTTTCGTAACAGTGAAAACACCTTCTGAAAGCGAAAATAGGGTACTAATGTAGGTCTTTCGTAACAGTGAGGTTTCGTAAAACGAACGTTCGAAAAGCAGGGGACACCTGTATCAGTATTTTGAGAGCTTTAATCTGGCACTGAGTCTGTGGATTGAATATTTGTCTTAGTTTAGATACAGTTGCATTTCATTATCAGGTTTAAAGAAATCAAATGGTTTACATTATGATCAACATTTTCCTTCTTATTATTTTAGAAAAGAAACAATAATTAGAAACTTAGTTTGTGGTTTCTTTTTCAATGTCAGTCATCAGCAAAATGATGGCAGGAGTAATCAACAGCACTATTATGTGGTGCTTATCAATAACCAGTGAACTGGTAGTTGGTCTGGGATCCATCAAGAACACTTGCTCACAGACATTATTACACTGATCCAATTATGGAATAAAGAGATAATTTCCAACAGTGAGAATGGCATGATGACATTAAGGCAGCAATTATAAGAACGTAGTACCAAAGAACCTGGTTAAACTGGAACTATCAAGAATTTACACTAAAGCTCTATAATGACTGAAGCATTATCCAAGATGGCTGTGTACATTAGCCTTTACAAGCACAGGATATTACTTAGGAATTGGTCAGAGCCTCACTCTAAGCCATGCCTTGCAATGAGTACAATCAAGTAACTTGTTAGCTCCAGATGATGAAACTTCACCCGAAGAATAAGCACAAAATATTCCAAAGTACTGTTCTGAAAAGTGGTTCCTCAAATCATTCAAATCTTATAGATGTTATCGGAGTCCATCAAGAAGAAGGCTGAAACGGCGGGGTTTGTTTTCTTTGGTGTGGGAGTGAAGTTAAGGGGGCAGCACTGATAGAAGTACAGTATACAGCATTATGAGGAATAGAAACAGGGTAGATTGTAGGAAACTTTTCCCGAAGACAGAGCTGCTTAAAGCTAAAGGGCATCAGTTAATGGTACGAGCAAACATGTTTAGAGGGGGTATGAGGAAGGACCTTTTTCAACTAGAGACAGGGTGGAATTGTGGATAATGAAGAAGGTTTTCAAAGCTTGCAGAGAGATTTAGGCCAGTTAGAAGAGTGGGCTGAAAGATGGCAGATGGAGTTTAATGCTGATAAATGTGAGGTGCTATATTTTGGTAGGACTAATCAAAATAAGACATACATGGTAAATGGTAGGGCATTGAAGAATGCAGTAGAACAGAGGGATCTAGGAATAATGGTGCATAGTTCCCTGAAGGTGGAATCTCATGTGGATAGGGTGGTGAAGAAAGCTTTTGGTATGCTGGCCTTTATAAATCAGAGTATTGAGTATAGGAGTTGGAATGTAATGTTGAAATTGTACAAGGCATTAGTGAAGCCAAATTTGGAGTATTGTGTACAGATCTGATCACCAAATTATAGGAAAGATGTCAACAAAATAGAGAGAGTACAGAGAAGATTTACTAGAACGTTACCTGGGTTTCATCTCCTGAGTTACAGAGAAAGGGTTGAGGTTCTGAACTGCAAGAAGGCCAAATTTGAAGAAATGAGAAAGGATCTAAAAAGCATGGACTGGGACAGGTTGTTCTCTGGCAAGGATGTGATCGGTAAGTGGGAAGCCTTCAAAGGAGAAATTTTGAGAGTGCAGAGTTTGTATGCTCCTGTCAGGTAAAGGCAAAGTGAATAGGAATAAGGAACCTTTGTTCTCAAGGGATATTGCAACTCTGATAAAGAAGAAGAGGGAGTTGTATGACATGTATAGGAAACAGGGAGTAAATAAGGTGCTTGATGAGTATAAAAAGTGCAAGAAAATACTTAAGAAAGAAATCAGGAGGGCTGAAAGAAGATATGAGGTTGCCTTGGCAGTCAAAGTGAAGGATAATCCAAAGAGCTTTTACAGGTATATTAAGAGCAAAAGGATTGTAAGGGATAAAATTGGTCCTTTTGAAGATCAGAGTGGTCGGCTATGTGCGGAACCAAAGGAAATGGGGGAGATCTTAAATAGGTTTTTTGTGTCTGTATTTACTAAGGAGACTGGCATGAAGTCTATGGAATTAAGGGAAACAAGTAGTGAGATCATGGAAATTGTACAGATTGAAAAGGAGGAGGTGCTTGCTGTCTTGAGGAAAATTAAAGTGGATAAATCCCCAGAGAGTGGTGGGAGTATGGAACGAGCTGCCGGACAAGGTGGTAAATGCGGGTTCTTTTTGGACATTTAAGAATAAATTGAATAGATACATGGATGGGAGGTGTATGGAGGGATATGGTCCGTGTGCAGGTCAGTGGGACTAAGCAGAAAATTGTTCGGCACAGCCAAGAAGGGCCAAAAGGCCTGTTTCTGTGCTGTAGTTTTTCTATGGTTTCTATGTTGGGTCTTTATTCTTTGGAGCGTAGAAGGTTGAGGGGGGATTTGATCGAGGTATTTAAAATTATGAGGGGGATAGATAGAGTTGATATGGATAGGCTTTTTCCATTGAGAGTGGGGGAGATTCAAACAAGAGGACATGAGTTGAGAGTTAAAGGGTAAAAGTTCAGGGGTAACATGAGGGGGAACTTCTTTACTCAGAGAGTGGTAGCTGTGTGGAACAAGCTTCCAGCAGAAGTGGTTGCGGCAGATTCGATGTTGTCATTTAAAGTAAAATTGGATAGCTATAGGGACAGGAAAGGAATGGGGGGTTATGGACTGAGTGCAGTTCGGTGGGACTAGGTGAGAGTAAGAGTTCAGCACAGACTAGAAGGGCCGAGATGGCCTGTTTCCGTGCTGTAATTGTTATATGGTTATATGGAATCTGGACTTCACTGGCTATGGAGTCAATGGGGGGCAGGTGTTCTCACAACCTTCAAGACATATTTGACTGAGCATCTTACTTACTCAAGCTGTAGACCAAGAGCTTGTAAATAGGAACAGCACAGATGGTTATCGATAGTCAGCATGGACACCATGGGGCAAAGGGCCTGCTTTTGTTCTGTATAACCCTGTGATTCCATATGAGTAAATGCTAGCTATTGGATGGATTTGATTACTATCTCTTTAAAAGATTAATTTAAAGTAACAGATGAATGCAATGTTGGCATTCATTTCTAGTGGAATAGAGTATAGGAGAAGGGATGTGATGTTGAGGCTCTGTAAGGCGCTGGTGAGACCTCACTTGGAGTACTGTGGGCAGTTTTGGTTTCCTTATTTAAGAAAGGATGTGCTGACGTTGGAAAGGGTTCAGAGAGGATTCACTAGAATGTTCCAGGAATGAGAGGGTTAACATATGAGGAACGTTTGTCCGCTCTTGGACTGCATTCCTTGGAGTTTAGAAGAATGAGGGGAGACCTCATAGAAACATTTTGAATGTTGAAAGGCATAGACACAGTGGATGTGGCAAAGTTGTTTCCCATAATTGGGGAGTCTAGTACAAGAGGGCATGAGTTAAGGATTGAAGGGCGCCCATTCAGAACAGAAATGCGAAGAATTTTTTTAGCCAGAGGGAGGTGAATCTATGGAATTTGTTGCCACATGCGGCAGTGGAGGCCAAGTCATTGGGTGTACTTAAGGCAGAGATTGATAGGCATCTGAGTAGCCAGGACATCAACGGTTATGGTGAGAAGGCGGGGGAGTGGGACTAAATGGGAGAATGGATCAGCTCATGATAAAATGGCGGAGCAGACTTGATGGGCCGAATGGCCGACTTCTGCTCCTTTGTCTTATGGTCTTATGGCCTTACGATCAGCATCGAGTGCTATCAAGCTGAATGATTTCAACAACTCTGCCTCGACAGGAAGGATAAGAATTTATATTGTGGGTTTATGCTCTTCACAAAATGCTAGAGCACAACATCCAGGGTGACTCTCCACTCTAGTACTGAGAGGGTGTTGCAGCATTAGAGGTGGAAGAGACAAATCCCTGTGTTCTCTGAGGAGGTAGTAACACATTATTTAGATTTTGGGTGGAATTTTATCTACAATATCCTGACCAGCACATAAAAAACTTTTTATGCAATATTGCTGACCCAATGTTACAATAGTGGCTCTTAATGCAGGAGGACTTCACTCATTCTACAGTTGTCTATATATCGGGAAGTCATAAAAGACAAGAATTGTAACAAGGGGTCTTGAACATGAAACATTAACTTTGTTTTTTGTCCCACAGATATTGTCTGATTTGCTGATTTGCAGGACAGCTTACCTGGGGGAAGCGACAGTGGCCGTGCCTCCGGCACAGAGTCCGGCCCTGTAGCTCAGAAGGGTAGGGAAAGGAAGAGGAGGGCAGTAGTAATAAGGGGGTCAGACAGGTGATTCTGTGGACGCAGTCTGGAGACCCGGATGGCAGTTTGCCTCCCTGGTGCCAGGGTCCGGGATATTTCTGATCGCGTCCAAGATATCCTGAAGTGGGAGGGTGAGGAGCCAGAGGTCGTGGTACATATAGGTACCAATGACATAGGTAGGAAAAGGGAAGAGTTCCTGAAAAGAGAACATAGGGAGTTAGGAAGGGAGTTGAGAAAAAGGACCGCAAAGGTAGTAATCTCGGGATTACTGCCTGTGCCACGCGACAGTGAGAGTAGGAATGCAATGAGGTGGAGGATAAATGCGTGGCTGAGGGATTAGAGCAGGGGACAGGGATTCAATTTTTTGCATTATTGGGACCTCTTTTGGCGCAGGTGTGACCTGTACAAAAAGGACGGGTTACACTTGAATCCTAGGGGGACCAATATCCTGGCGGGGAGATTTGTGAGGGCTACTGAGGTGACTTTAAACTAGAATGGTTGGGGGACGGTAATCAAATTAAGGAGACTCGGAGAGAGGAGGTTAGTTCACAACAGGGGGATGGGAACCAGTGCAGAGAGACAGAGGGGTGTAAAATGAGGGTAGAAGCAAAAAGTAGTAAGGTGAAAAGTAAAAGCGGCAGGCCGACAAATCCAGGGCAAGCATCAAAAGGGGCCACTTTTCTACATAATTGCATAAGGGCTAAGAGTGTTGTAAAAGCGAGCCTGAAGGCTTTGTGTGTCAATGCAAGGAGCATTCGTAACAAGGTGGGTGAATTAAAAGTGCAGATTGTTATTAATGAATATGTTATAGTTAGGATCACAGAGACATGGCTCCAGGGTGACCAAGGATGGGAGCTCAACATTCAGGGATATTCAATATTCAGGAGGGATAGACATGAAAGAAAAGGAGGTGGGGTGGCGTTGCTGGTTAGAGAGAAGACTAACGCAATAGAAAGGAAGGACATTAGCTGGGAGGATGTGGATTCGATATGGGTAGAGCTGCATAACACTCAGGGGCAGAAAATGCTGGTGGGAGTTGTGTACAGGCCACCTAACAGTAGTAGTGAGGTTGGGGATGGTATTAAACAGGAAATTAGAAATGTGTGCAATAAAGGAACAGCAGTTATAATGGGTGACTTCAATCTACATATAGATTGAGTGAACCAAATTGGTAAGGGTGCTGACGAAGAGGATTTCTTGGAATGTATGCGGGATGGTTTTTTGAACCAGCATGTCGAGGAACCAACTAGAGAGCAGGCTATTCTAGACAGGGTATTGAGCAATGAGGAAGGGTTAATTAGCAATCTTGTCGCGAGAGGCCCCTTGGGTAAAAGTGACCATAATATGGTGGAATTCTTCATTAAGATGGAGAGTGACATGGTTAATTCAGAAACAAAGGTTCTGAACTTAAAGAAGGGTAACTTTGAAGGTATGAGATGTGAATTAGCTAAGATAGACTGGCAAATGACACTTAAAGGGTTGACGGTAGAAATGCAATGGCAAGCATTTAAAGATCGCATGTATGAACTACAACAATTGTTCATCCCAGTTTGGCAAAAGAATAAATCAGGGAAGGTAGTGCACCAGTGGCTGACAAGGGAAATTAGGGATAGTATCAATTCCAAAGAAGAAGCATACAAATTAGCCAAAAAAAGTGGCTCACCTGAGGACTGGGAGAAATTCAGAGTCCAGCAGAGGAGGACAAAGGGCTTAATTAGGAAAGGGAAAAAAAGATTATGAGAGAAAACTGGCAGGGAACATAAAAACTGACTGTAAAAGCTTTTATAAATATATGAAAAGAAGATGATTGGTTAAGACAAATGTAGGTCCCCTACAGACAGAAACAGGTGAATTGATTATGGGGAGCAAGAACATGGCAGACCAATTGAATAACTACTTTGGTTCTGTCTTCACTAAGGAGGACATAAATAATCTTCCGGAAATAGTAGGGGACAGAGAGTCCAGTGAGATGGAGGAACTGAGGGAAATACATGTTAGTAGGGAAGTGGTGTTAGGTAAATTGAAGGGATTAAAGGCAGATAAATCCCCAGGGCCAGATGGTCTGCATCCCAGAGTGCTTAAGGAAGTAGCCCAAGAAATAGTGGATGCATTAGTGATAATTTTTCAAAACTCGTTAGATTCTGGACTAGTTCCTGAGGATTGGAGGGTGGCTAATGTAACCCCACTTTTTAAAAAAGGAGGGAGAGAGAAACCGGGGAATTATAGACCAGTTAGCCTAACGTCGGTGGTGGGGAAACTGCTGGAGTCAGTTATCAAAGATGTGATAACAGCACATTTGGAAAGCGGTGAAATGATCGGACAAAGTCAGCATGGATTTGTGAAAGGAAAATCATGTCTGACGAATCTCATAGAATTTTTTGAGGATGTAACTAGTAGAGTGGATAGGGGAGAACCAGTGGATGTGGTATATTTGGATTTTCAAAAGGCTTTTGACAAGGTCCCACACAGAAGATTAGTGTGCAAACTTAAAGCACACGGTATTGGGGGTAAGGTATTGATGTGGATAGAGAATTGGTTGGCAGACAGGAAGCAAAGAGTGGGAATAAACGGGACCTTTTCAGAATGGCAGGCAGTGACTAGTGGGGTACCGCAAGGCTCAGTGCTGGGACCCCAGTTGTTTACAACATATATTGATGACTTAGATGAGGGAATTAAATGCAGCATCTCCAAGTTTGCGGATGACACGAAGCTGTGTGGCAGTGTTAACTGTGAGGAGGATGCTAAGAGGATGCAGGGTGACTTGGATAGGTTAGGTGAGTGGGCAAATTCATGGCAGTTTAACGTGGATAAATGTGAGGTTATCCACTTTGGTGGCAAAAACAGGAAAACAGATTATTATTTGAATGGTGGCCGATTAGGAAAAGGGGAGGTGCAACGAGACCTGGGTGTCATTATACACCAGTCATTGAAAGTGGGCATGCAGGTACAGCAGGCGGTGAAAAAGGCAAAAGGTATGCTGGCATTCATAGCAAGAGGATTCGAGTACAGGAGCAGGGAGGTACTACTGCAGTTGTACAAGGCCTTGGTGAGACCACACCTGGAGTATTGTGTGCAGTTTTGGTCCCCTAATCTGAGGAAAGACACCCTTGCCATAGAGGGAGTACAAAGAAGGTTCACCAGATTGATTCCTGGGATGGCAGGACTTTCATATGATGAAAGACTGGATCGACAAGGCTTATACTCGTTGAAATTTAGAAGATTGAGGGGGGATCTTATTGAAACGTATAAAATCCTAAAGGGATTGGACAGGCTAGATGCAGGAAGATTGTTCTCGATGTTGGGGAAGTCCAGAAAGAGGGGTCACAGTTTGAGGATAAAGGGGAAGCCTTTTAGGACCGAGATTAGGAAAAACTTCTTCACACAGAGTGTGGTGAATCTGTGGAATTCTCTGCCACAGGAAACACTTGAGGCCTGTTCATTGGCTATATTTAAGAGAGAGTTAGATATGCCCCTTGTGGCTAAAGGGATCACGGGGTATGAAGGGAAGGCATGTACAGGGTTCTGAGTTGGATGATCAGCCATGATCATACTGAATGGCGGTGCAGGCTCGATGGGCCGAATGGCCTACTCCTGCACTTATTTTCTATGTTTCTATGAGTGTTTCTAGAATCTTTCGCTTTTATTTTGACGCAATAAATCAACTGGTCAGATTAACTGAAGCTGTGTTGTACATGTCACAGGATATGAACAAGGTTTAAGTCACCTTGCAGTGTGGATGTTCACTCTGTTAGAGTGATTTTTGGATTTAGCACATTTAGCAAATAACTTCGACCACCAGTCTTCAAATTTGAATATAGATTGTGGATTTAATTTAAAATGCAGTTTGAACGATACAAGCCTTGAATCACAGACCAGATAGACCAGGAAAAAGGCACTTAACTGATTATCTACAAATACATGAATCCAGTTAACATCCCATTGCATGGATATGACAGTAATTGACACTTATTTTGGTGTGATGGGGGGGCGGGGAGATCCAGACATTTGAAACTGTTCATGTGTAGTTCAAGAGAGCGTTGTAAATATTGATTTATTTGAATTGTCCTGAATTTTCTTTGATCTTTAGCACATAAAATGTACTTCGTGCTGAGCATAGTCAGACCTTTCCATCAAAAGCTTCTTCATATGATGCCTTCTGTATCTTGTTTTGTTCGAATAAAGAAGCTGCTTCGTAGCTACCAGTACTTTCCTCCGGTGACTTCATTCACACAACAACTCCATGAATTCATTGCTGGGTGAGGGTAAATCTGTTGACTTCTTTGTACTCTTAAGGATAGAAAAGTTGATTTCAGTGGCTAAAATTAAGCTCTATGTGAGGATGTATATTCAGAAAGCCTTCTATTAAATATAGTAACCATTATGAAATGTGTATCTTTAAACTATCATTAACATAAATTTCAGCTTCTCGAGTCTAGGGCATATCATAAATGCAGCAGATAGCAGAGAATGAATAATAGGTTTGGAATTTTATCACTGGGTTCATCAAAAAATCTCTCAGCTAGAGAAAAAATTACAGCTTTACTGCTCGGTTTCAACGACCTCAGAATTATATGTATAATTTGTGCATGACACCACCTTGCATCACAAATTTTCATTACAGCAAGGGAAAGAATAAAATAGCTTTTCCTGGTGCCCAGATCATTTGCCCAAGGGCAGCATTGGAGCCACAAAGACACAAGAGGGATATCAAGCTGAATGTTACAGCATAAATTGAGATCAAATGCTCTGAGTGTAACCAAATCTCTCCTTGCTCAGAGCTTCACTATAGAACAACAGCAGCAAAGCCACAGTTTGATAACTGAGTGTACTGTCAGTATGAGTTGATGACTCACAGAAATTCCCAAGCTGTAAGTACAGAGATGCTAGTTTTCTCCTTTAATCACCAATAATATGCCCAATAGCTGGGTGATTACAGTAACTATACAACAGTTACAGCTTTGTAGACACTGATCCAGAATATCCAAATCCCTGTGGTAGTAATCCAGCCCTATTAGAAACAGTGGCGGTAGAGGAAATTTGTTGAGGATAAGACATAAGTCCTAGGACCAGAATTAGGTCTTTCATCCCGTTAAGTCTGCTCGCCATTCAATTGTGACTGATTTATTATCCCAGTCAGCCCCGATCTCTTTTCTTCTCTCTGTAACATATGCTGCCCTTACTAATCGATAACCTATCAACCTCTGCTTTAAATATACCCAATGACTTGTCCTCCACAATCATCTATGGCAATGAATTCCACAGATTCACCACCCTTTTGCTAAAGAAATTCCTCCTCATCTCTGTTCTAAAGGGATGCCTCTCTATTCTGAGGCTGTGTCGCTATAGGAAAACCCTCTCCATGTCTACCCTATCTAGGCCTTTCTTGGAGGCGGGGGAAGTGTGGAGAAAGAGAAGAAGGAAAAGGAAAATAATTCTTTTAGAAAATCTCTACTGCATAGTTGGCATCCTGATCGTAACGAGATCACTGTCTGTGAAACTTTCAGTAGCCAATCCAGTTGCCTCTTACCAACCTTTACAAGTTCTATATTCTATTTTCTGCTCACTTTATTAGGAAATCCTGTTACACTTCCTCCACAGGCCAAGTTCTTGAAATAACCTAAGCCATGCATTTTTTTCACTAGCTGTTGTTCACACCATGTTGTGGTTAACTAATGGAGTAGAGTTTCTAACTGGATGAGCTCCTTTTTGCAAAGTTTGCTGCTCTCCAATGAATACAGAACTGGGTATGTTCAATCAACTTCTAAAATACAAAGTCCATACAATAAAGGCTACTGAATTAAAATTACAGATTGTGTTTTCTTAGGTTGGGGGTCTAAGATAAGCTCTAAGATCATCTTTGATCATTTTCTATTTATTAAAAACCTTGAAGTGGAATTTTCTATTTTTATATAGTAACGCTTTTGTGCAACATATTTTTTCATGTTATTATTGACTTATTTTTAAAGATTACACTTTTCATGTGAGGGAATGGGAAAGTAAAATGTAGTTTTGCTTCGGTAAATTGCTGGCACTCATGTTCTTGAAATTCGTCCAGAGGATATTCATTAAAGGACTTAGGATCAAAGGAAAGGTGTCAGTGGGGATAGGAGGAGGGAATGCGAGGAGAAGAGGACTACAACAGTAACAGTATTCTCACTCATCTCTCTCTCATGCACTTCAAGAAACGTGTCAAACTGATTGCTAAAATATATTGAAAAGGCAAAAGAATTATTAAAAGCACAGATATGAGAGACTGCTTCCCCAGTTTTCTATTGCCCCCTCCCCCATTTACCTCCCTTTTTGGCAGAAGATAAGGCTGGCAAAACATCAAAGGATTAAGTCAGGTCAGCTCTTTTCACGCATCCTGATTTCAAGGGGGCTGGTTGTATTTGGTGGTAAGCATTTGTAACACTGTCAAAATTGGAATAGACTTCTTTTTCTTTTGAATACTTTCTGGGTTGCAAAACAGAAACGAATTTTAAGCCATCTGCAACCATCATTCATTAAAGGTCATTCGCATCAACTATCATAAATCAAGTTTAATTTTTCATTCGTTGCTTTTAATTATAGGGAGCTTGATTGTCTGCTCCCACAACTATACCAACTGAATACTATCTATTGGTCACTTTCAAAGATATTTTCAACCAGTGAAGAAAAGGGGAAAATGCTCCATACATGATTTGTTAATCCAAATAGTCTGTATCATTTCTACACAAAATGTTTGCATTGATTGAAGTGATAAACTGTTTCCTTATGGATGGGACAATGCAGGTCATATTCAATGGCAAACATATCTAGATACATATCTGGTAATTAATAGTCAACTAGTAGAGAGTAATCTTTCCATTAGTCTCCATTAGTCACTCAATTTTTCTTTAGTAGAATTCAAATCTTGTTAAGAACTTGTTATGTTTCATACACAGGAGTCCTAAATGTGGGTCTAACTTTGTGCTTAAGCGAGGTGCTCGTATATCACGTGATACCTTGATGACATAGTGCAGTTCATTATTTATTCATACAACCCGAATTGAATTATTTAAAGAATAAGAATGCTTACTGTGTCATAAATGGGGAGCAAGGGTGGCGGACCCAAATGCAAGACACAGACACTGAAGTACTGGGAACAGGACTTGACTGGAGAGCTGGGACAAAAACACAGACTTGGGCTAGGACATTGGCTAGGCAAGCAGGACCAGGACAAGGAACTGGGAACTAGGAGCCTCGGCTTGGACTCTGAGCCGGAGACTGGACAAGGACCCAGAACCTAGGTCTTGACTCGGGCTTGGATCCCAGAACTAGGCGACAACATGACGTGGCTACAGGACTGGACATGGCTTGGGTTCTTCGAGGCGAAGACATGACGAGGCTTGGGTTCGGACTCCGAGACAGAGACTGCACAAGGACCCAGAACCTGGATGTTGACTCGGGCTCGGACTCCAGAACTAGGCGAAGACATGACCTGGTCTTGGAAGACAGGACAGGAACTCAGAGCCTTGGTCTAGAGCACAGGAACACGGAGCCTTGGACTTGAGAGACAGGAACACAGGGACATGGAACACAGAGCTGGGACCCCTCCTTGGGTCCAGGGCTCTACACAGAATGCTGAACGCGACAAGATGGTTCCCAACATTAGGTAGCGGCAAACGGCCGGACCTACCTAGCGAAGGCGTGGACACAGAGACAGTTCCAATTCAACGATATACAGTTCCTTATCTTAACACAGCAAGGCTCGGGTCTCGCTCCAGTGGTTGAACTTGACAAGGTTGCAGAGCAAATCTCCAGACACAGGTTGCAGGGCAAGGCTCCAGAAGGAAGGGGAAGGGAAGGGAACAGTCCAGCCTCAGGGTAACAGTAAAGACAGCCTGGCTTACCCAATGGAGGCAAGGACAGGAAGGGACAGATCCAGCCGCAGGGTAACTACAAAGACGGCCTGGCTTACCCCACAGAGGCAAGGACGGGCTACTGACAAGATGAACCAGTAACCACATTCGAACTCATGGCCACTTATATTCCCAGCCCCAAGATGAGCATCAGGTGCCTATGATTAAGCTCAACTAAAACAAGGGACAGCCGGAAGACCCAGAGTCCGGAATCCACGGACTGGACCGTGAACCGGAATGCAGACTTCACGGACCGGACCATGACATACTCAAACAATATATTTCCAATATTACTCAAATACTTCTGAAATATTAAATACACAATACTCCTCCCCACTTAGCTATAAACTCCAACTCAATAAAGAATGCATCTCAACTATATATATATATAGATTACTATACAATCCAAGTACTATATACAGACATCCACAGCATAGTAGATTTTAAATTGTCCCATTCAGGTCTAAAGATTTAATCGTTGTGGAAGATTTCTTACTCTAGTAGGATAACATCTTTCCTGATGGGAGTGGCAGGGAGAGTCACTCTGCTTGGCCGGCGAGACTTGTGGCTGTGAAAACAATCTCAGGTTCTGGGACCTCTTTCCTGGTGGTTGTAGGAATTGACTTTGAGATTGCAGGAAGTGGTTCTGATAGCTCTGGACACCTTTTGTCTCTTTCCCTTTTCTTTTTCTAGTTTGTGCATCTTGATCTTGGGAAGGTTCATTAAGTTCACTGGAGTATTTTCTTATCAATCCTTCTATTGCTCCCTTTACGATCTGATCTCTCCTTCTGGTTTCCTCATCCACAACATCAACTGAGGAATTTTCTGTTTCTGTATCTCCATTGACTCTTTTCATTTTGGCTTTCCATTCATCCAGCTGGGCTGTGGTCTTTGCATCTACTTTTACAAGCAGCTTTTTGCCTCCCAATTGAAGTTCATGCAATAACCTTACTGCACGCAGAGTAGATTCTGGTTCTTTATACTCATAAAAGCTGAATGCTTGCAACTTTCCTAAAGCTCCTTGACCTCTCTTCCATCTTAAAAGCAAGGCACATTTCACATAACTGCCTGATTAACGTATCAGAAGCTTTCTCAGATATGTTGCCAACAAAATCTGTTGTAGTTGGACCACTGTTTCATCACTTTCACGATTCCTCTGAGCAGTATGGTCCTTGCTTGGTCCAATATGCTTTCCAACCAGAGGCACAGAGGTTGCACTAACACCTGTTTGTCCTCTGATGAAGAATGGTTTATGGTGTACAACATGGAGACAGTTTTGACATCATCCAGTATCTTTTCTAATTTGCGTTCAGTTAACACTATCACAGTGGATGTGGCATACAAATGGTGGATGGATCTTCAATCAAGTTGTAGTTGTCTCTGCTAATCATGACCCCACAATGCTGGTCCTCCTGTTTTTAACATATATAGCTCAATGTGCTGGGTTGGTTGTTGTATTTCACTGTTATGAATGTCATTTGCACAGGAGTTATCTTTTCTCCATTATAAGTTTTTAGTTGGATAGCTACAGGCTTCAGTTTAGTATCTTTGAAAAGCCGTTCAAACTCATCTTGTGGAATGACTGAAACATCCGAGCCAGTGTCCAATTCCATTTTATTTAATTTGCTGTTCACTTCTGGTGTAAGCCATATTTCTTGCTAGTTTTCACATTGTATTTCTGAAAGCTATACAGTCTTGTGCCAGTCTTATCATTATCAGATTTCTCATCCACAGCATGCAGATTAATGTTCTTTTTGAAACTACAACTTGACTTTTTAGCTTTAATTCTTCCCTTTGCAGACCATTTATTTTTGTCAGCCGGGCATTTTCTACAAGTTTTGCCTTTAAATCTGCATTGGCCTGGTGTACATGAGCCCCCGCCGCAACGTTAACACAATTTGTTCGGCCAGGCCTGTTTCTGTTTAGACTTAGCAATGTTGCTCACATTCACTTTCAATCCTGACTGGAACTCAGGAGCCACTTTAGCAAAAGAGGCTACCAATAAAGAGATTACTTGGCTTCTGGAAATCTTCCGCTTCTCAATCATGTTTTCCTCCTCCCCAACTTCTCTGAGTAACTGGGTAAAAGATAGATGAAGGCGCATCTTGTGGGTCATTCGAATATGTAGAGCAATCATATCATGTTACAGTGCAGCCTCGCAAC
Organism: Mobula hypostoma; assembly: GCF_963921235.1. NCBI lineage: Eukaryota > Metazoa > Chordata > Chondrichthyes > Myliobatiformes > Myliobatidae > Mobula > Mobula hypostoma. The sequence goes on from NC_086128.1 coordinate 50,711,604, forward strand.
TTGCTCCACCCTCCAGCAATTTCTCTCAGACAGTTGAATGCTCTCTTTGTGATACAATGAGTGCAGTAGTTTCTCCAATCTGAAAAGGTAATCAGGCAGCTTTTCTCCTTCCTCCAGGAATGTGTGCCTAAACTTCACCATAAGATGGGCTGCACTTAGGGCAGTGTCAAAAGCATCTTCCAGACCTTGCAGGTAATTAGCTGACATGGCTAATGGGCTTTCTGCCTTTAGGAACCTTCACTACATCAGCTGCCGGACCCTTTAAAACAGTCTCTGTTTTTTCATTTTATCTGAGCACAGCCATTCATCCAGTAACAGATATCTGCTCAGACCAAGCCTCATATTCTTCTTTCCCATTAACAATAGACAATAGACAATAGGTGCAGGAGTAGGCCATTCGGCCCTTTGAGCCAGCACCGCCATTCACTGTGATCATGGCTGATCATCCACAATCAGTATCCAGTTCCTGCCTTATCCCCATAACCTTTGATTCCACTATCTTTAAGAGCTCTATCTATCTCTTTCTTGAAAACATCCAGACACTTGGCCTCCACAGCCTTCTGGGGCAGAGCATTCCATATATCCACCACTTTCTGGGTGAAAAAGTTTTTCCTCAACTCCGTTCTAAATGGCCTACCCCTTATTCTTAAACTGTGGCCTCTGGTTCTGGACTCACCCATCAGCGGGAACATGCTTCCTGCCTCCAGCGTGTCCAATCCCTTAATAATCTAATATGTTTCAATAAGATCCCCTCTCAGCCTTCTAAATTCCAGAGTATACAAGCCCAGTCGCTCCAATCTTTTGACATATGACAGTCCCGCCCTCCCAGGAATTAACTTTGTGAACCTACGCTGCACTCCCTCAATAGCAAGAATGTACTTCCTCAAACTTGGAGACCAAAACTGCACACAGTACTCCGGGTGTGGTCTCACCAGGGCCCTGTACAGCTGCAGAAGGACCTCTTTGCTCTTATACTCAATTCCCCTTGTTATGAAGACCAGCATGCCATTAGCTTTCTTCACTGCCTGCTGTACTTGCATGCTTGTTTTCAGTGACTGATGTACAAGAACACTTAGATCTCGTTGTACTTCCCTTTTTCCTAACTTGACTCCATTTAGATAATAATCTGCCTTCCCGTTCTTACCACCAAAGTGGATAACCTCACATTTATCCACATTAAACTGCATCTGTCATCCATCCGCCCACTCACCCAGCCTGTCCAAGTCACCCTGCATTCTCATAACATCCTCCTCACATTTCACACTGCCACCCAGCTTTGTGTCATCGGCAAATTTGCTAATGTTACTTTTAATTCCCTCATCTAAATCATTAATATATATTGTAAACAGCTGCGGTCCCAGCACTGAACCCTGCAGTACCCCACTGGTCACCACCTGCCATTCCGAAAGGGACCCATCAATCGCTACTCTTTGTTTTCTGTCAGCCAGCCAATTTTCAATCCGTGTCAGTACTCTGCCCCCAATACCATTTGCCCTAATTTTGCCCACTAATCTCCTATGTGGGACTTTATCAAAGGCTTTCTGAAAGACCAGGTACACTACATCCACTGGCTCTCCCTCGTCCATTTTCATAGTTACATCCTCAAAAACTTCCAGAAGATTAGTCAAGCACGATTTCCCCTTCATAAATCCATGTTGACTTGGACCGATCCTGTTACTGCTATCCAAATGTGTCGTAATTTCATCTTTTATAATTGACTCCAGCATCTTTCCCACCACCGACGTCAGGCTAACCGGTCTATAATTCCCTGTTTTCTCTCTTCCTCCCTTCTTGAAGAGAGGGACAACATTAGCCACCCTCCAATCCACAGGAACTGATCCTGAATCTATAGAACATTGGAAAATGATTACCAATGTGTCCACGATTTCTAAAGCCACCTCCTTAAATACCCTGGGATGAAGACCATCAGGTCCCAGGGACTTATCAGCCTTCAGACCCAACAGTCTATCCAACACCATTTCCTGCCTAATATAAATTTCCTTCAGTTCATCCATTACCCTAGGTCCTTTGGTCGCTATTATATCTGGGAGATTGTTTGTGTCTTCCCTAGTGAAGACAGCTCCAAAGTACCTGTTCAACTCCTCTGCCATTTCCTTGTTCCCCATAATAAATTCACCCGTTTCTGTCTTCAAGGGCCCAATTTTGGTCTCAACTATTTTTTTCCTTTTCACATACCTAAAGACACTTTTACTATCTTCCTTTATATTCTTGGCTAGTTTACCTTCATACCTCAGTTCTTCTCCGCGTATTGCCTTTTTAGTTACCTTCTGTTGCTCTTTAAAAGTTTCCCAGTCCTCCGGCTTCCCACTCACCTTTGCTATGTTATACTTCTCTTTTATTTTTATACTGTCCATTACTTCCCTTGTCAGTCATGGCCTCCCCTTACTCCCCTTAGGATCTTTCTTCCTCTCTGGAATGAACTGATCCTGCACCTTCCGCATTATTCCCAGAAACACTTGCCATTGCTGTTCCACTGTCATCCCTGCTAGGGTATTGTTCCATTGAACTTTGGCCAGCTCCTCCCTCATAGCACCATAGTTCCCTTTGTTCAACTGTAATACTGACACTGCTGAGTTTCCCTTCTCCCTCTCAAATTGTAGATTAAAACTTATCATATTATGGTCACTACCTCCTAATGGCTCCTTTACCTCGAGGTCCCTGATCAAATAGAAACATAGAAACATAGAAAATAGGTGCAGGAGTAGGCCATTCGGCCCTTCGAGCCTGCACCGCAATTTATTATGATCATGGCTGATCATCCAACTCAGAACCCCGCCCCAGACTTCCCTCCATACCCCCTGACACCTGTAGCCACAAGGGCCATATCTAACTCCCTCTTAAATATAGCCAATGAACTGGCCTCAACTGTTTCCTGTGGCAGAGAATTCCACAGATTCACCACTCTCTGTGTGAAGAAGTTTTTCCTAATCTCGGTCCTAAAAGGCTTCCCCTCTATCCTCAAACTGTGGCCCCTCGTTCTGGACTTCCCCAACATCGGGAACAATCTTCCTGCATCTAGCCTGTCCAATCCCTTTAGGATCTTATACGTTTCAATCAGATCCCCCCTCAATCTTCTAAATTCCAACGAGTACAAGCCCAGTTCATCCAGTCTTTCTTCATATGAAAGTCCTGCCATCCCAGGAATCAATCTGGTGAACCTTCTTTGTACTCCCTCTATGGCAAAGATGTCTTTCCTCAGATTAGGGGACCAAAACTGCACACAATACTCCAGGTGTGGTCTCACCAAGGCCTTGTACAACTGCAGTAGTACCTCCCTGCTCCTGTACTCGAATCCTCTCGCTATAAATGCCAGCATACCATTCACCTTTTTCACCGCCTGCTGTACCTGCATGCCCACTTTCAATGACTGGTGTATAATGACACCCAGGTCTCGTTGCACCTCCCCTTTTCCTAATCGGCCACCATTCAGATAATAATCTGTTTTCCTATTTTTGCCACCAAAGTGGATAACTTCACATTTATCCACATTAAATTGCATCTGCCATGAATTTGCCCACTCACCCAACCTATCCAAGTCACCCTGCATCCTCTTAGCATCCTCCTCACTGCTAACACTGCCACCCAGCTTTGTGTCATCCGCAAACTTGGAGATGCTACATTTAATTCCCTCATCCAAGTCATTAATATATATTGTAAACAACTGGGGTCCCAGCACTGAGCCTTGCAGTACCCCACTCGTCACTGCCTGCCATTCTGAAAAGGTCCCGTTTAATCCCACTCTTTGCTTCCTGTCTGCTAACCAATTCTCCACCCACACCAATACCTTACCCCCAATACCGTGTGCTTTAAGTTTGCACACTAATCTCCTGTGTGGGACCTTGTCAAAAGCCTTTTGAAAATCCAAATATGCCACATCCACTGGTTCTCCCCTATCCACTCTACTAGTTACATCCTCAAAAAATTCTATGAGATTCGTCAGACATGATTTTCCTTTCACAGATCCATGCTGACTTTGTCCGATCATTTCACCGCTTTCCAAATGTGCTGTTATCACATCCTTGATAACTGACTCCAGCAGTTTCCCCACCACCGACGTTAGGCTAACCGGTCTATAATTCCCCAGTTTCTCTCTCCCTCCTTTTTTAAAAAGTGGAGTTACATTAGCCACCCTCCAATCCTCAGGAACTAGTCCAGAATCTAACGAGTTTTGAAAAATTATCACTAATGCATCCACTATTTCTTGGGCTACTTCCTTAAGCACTCTAGGATGCAGACCATCTGGCCCTGGGGATTTATCTGCCTTCAATCCCTTCAATTTACCTAACACCACTTCCCTACTAACATGTATTTCACTCAGTTCCTCCATCTCTCTGGACCCTCTGTCCCCTACTATTTCTGGAAGATTATTTATGTCCTCCTTAGTGAAGACAGAACCAAAGTAATTATTCAATTGGTCTGCCATGTCCTTGCTCCCCATAATCAATTCACCTGTTTCTGTCTGTAGGGGACCTACATTTGTCTTTACCGGTCTTTTCCTTTTTACATATCTATAAAAGCTTTTACAGTCCGTTTTTATGTTCCCTGCCAGTTTTCTCTCATAATCATTTTTCCCCTTCCTAATTAAGCCTTTTGTCCTCCTCTGCTGAACTCTGAATTTCTCCCAGTCCTCAGGTGAGCCACTTTCTCTGGCTAATTTGTCTGCTTCTTCTTGAATCCGGTTCATTGCACAACACTAGATCTACAATTGCGTTCTCTCTGGTAGGCTGCAGTACAAGCTGTTCTAAGTAGCCATCTTGGAGGGACTCCACAAACTCCCTTTCTTGGGGTCCAGTACCAACCTGATTCCTCCAGTCTACCTGCATGTTGAAATCCCCCATAACAACTGTAGCATTACCTTTACGACATGCCAATTTTAATTCTTGGGTTAGAGATCTGCTTAAGGCGTTTCGAATCAAAAGGAAGAGATGAACCTAAAATAGAACCAAGTGTATAACCCTGAACAGATTGTAATTCCAATGCTACCCATTTAGGAATAGATAGTATATCCCGGTCAAGTAACCAAAATTTCATATGTCGAATATTAATAGCCCAATAATAAAATCTAAAGTTAGGTAATGCTAAACCTCCATCTCTCTTAGCTTTCTGTAAATGTATTTTACCCAGTCTCGGATTCTTATTCTGCCAAATAAATGAAGAAATTTTAGAGTCGACTTTATCAAAAAAAGATTTAGGAACGAAAATTGGTAATGCCTGAAACACATATAAAAATTTTGGCAAAAAAAACATCTTAACTGCATTAATACGACCAATCAAAGTTAAATATAAGGGAAACCATTTAGATGAAAGTTGAGTAATATGGTCTATTAATGGTAAAAAGTTAGTCTTAAATAAATCTTTATGTTTACAAGTAATTTTAATCCCAAGATATGAAAGGTAATTATTAATCAATTTAAATGGAAATTTATAATATAAGGGAAGATGTTTATTAATCGGAAAAAGTTCACTCTTACTAAGATTTAATTTATAACCTGAGAAAAGACCAAATTGTGCTAATAACTCTAAAACAGCAGGAATAGATCTCTCAGGATTAGAAATATATAAAAGTAAATCATCAGCATAGAGTGATAATTTATGGGACTTTAATCCCCGAGTTATCCCAGTAATATTTGAAGATTCTCGAATAGCAATTGCAAGAGGTTCTAATGCAATATCAAATAATAGGGGACTAAGAGGACAGCCTTGTCGAGTACCACGAAAGAGAGGAAAAAAAGGTGAATTTAAAGAGTTAGTACGAACTGAGGCTAGAGGGGAGTGATATAACAGTTTAATCCAGGATATAAATTTCAAGCTAAAATTAAACATTTCAAGCACCTTAAATAAATAAGGCCATTCTACTCTATCAAAAGCTTTCTCGGCATCTAAAGAAATAACACACTCAGGAACATTTTGTGAGGGAGTATAAACGATATTTAACAATGTACGAATATTATAAAAAGAGTAACGACCTTTAATAAAACCCGTTTGGGTTTCCGAAATAATAGAAGGAAGTACTTTTTCTAGTCTATTTGCTAATAACTTAGAAAAAACTTTAGAATCAACATTTAATAAAGATATTGGTCTATAAGATGCACATTGAGCAGGGTCTTTATCCTTCTTTAGTATTAAAGAAATTGATGCTCTATTAAAAGATTCCGGAAGTTTACCAAGTTTCAAAGAAGCCTCAAAAACCTTATAGAGCCAAGGAATCAATAAAGAAGCAAAACATTTGTAAAATTCAACAGTAAACCCATCAGGGCCAGGAGCTTTCCCCAGATTCATAGAAAAAATAACATTCTTAATCTCATCCATTGTAATGGAAGTATCTAATAAAGGAGACATATCCTGTGAAATCTGAGGGAAGTCTAACTTATCTAAAAAATCATTCATATATTTAGAATCTCGAGGAGACTCTGATTGATATAAAGAAGAATAAAAATCACAAAAGGTTTGATTAATCCCCACATGATCCAATATCAATCGATCATTTTGGTTATAAATCTGATTGATTTGAGATTTAACATAATTAGATTTCAATTGATTAGCCAGCAGCTTGCCAATTTTATCACTGTGAACATAAAAATCACTTCTTGTTTTCTTTAATTGGTTTACAATCGAGGACGAGAGTAGTAAACTGTATTCCATTTGAAGTTCAGTTCTTTGTTTGTATAGCTCCTCAGAAGGAGCCATAACATATTTCTTATCAATTTCTTTAATCTTGTCCACAATTGCCATCTCCTCCTGCTTCTGTTTCTTCCTCAAAGCAACGGAATACGAAATAATCTGACCCCGAATATAGGCTTTAAAAGTGTCCCAAAGAGTGTTAACCGAAATATCTTCTGTATGGTTAATTGTAAAAAAAAGCTCAATCTGTTCATTCATAAAATTAACAAAGTCCGAGTCCTGAAGCAACAGCGAATTAAAACGCCATTGTCTATTGTTCGGTATATTGGCCATAATTTTAATAGAAAGCTTAAGTGGAGCATGATCCGAAATGGTTATAGAATCATAATCACATTTAATCACTGAAGGAATGAGACGAGAATCAATAAAAAAATAATCAATTCTTGAATAGGAATGATGAACATGTGAAAAAAAGGAAAAATCTTTTTCCTGAGGATGCAGAAAACGCCAGATGTCCGTCGACCCAGAATCAGAAAGGAAAAAATTAATCAAATTTGCAGATTTATTAGGTAAAGTCCGTAAAGGAGCCGAACGGTCCAAAGCTGGAGATAAACAGGTATTAAGATCTCCGCCCCAAATCAATGAAAACTCGTTCAAATTCGGAAACTGATCAAACAATGGTTTATAAAATTCCGGACAATCCATATTAGGAGCATAAACATTAACCAAAACTACTTTTTTATTAAATAGTAAACCACTAACCAATAAAAATCTACCACCAATTTTAATTCTTGATTCAACTTACACCCTACATCCAGACTACTGTTTGGGGGCCTGTAGATAACTCCCATTAGGGACTTTCTACACTTAGAATTTCTCAGTTCTATCCATACTGACTCTACGTCTCCTGATTCTATGTCCCCCCTCAGAAGGGACTGAATATCATTCTTCACCAACAGAGCCACCCCACTCCCTCTGCCCATCTGTCTGTCCTTTCGATAGGACGTACACCCTTGAATATTCATTTCCCAGGCCCTGTCCACTTGAAGCCATGTCTCTGTTATTCCCGCAACATCATACTTACCAATTCTAACTTTGGCTCTCCATAGGTACACTTTTGCATTTATCAACCAGCGACGTAACAGCCAAAACCAGCTCAGAACTTAAATCAACCATTAGATCTTTCACATCACACAACTCATTCCCCTCACTTCACAGAAACGAGAACAACCTGTCTTTAAAGTCTTCACCCTGAGCTACCTTCCTCTCTTCTCTAAAAATATGGACTGCCCACTGCCCCACCTCTCCAGGGTCTCCGAACCTATCAGGCAGTGCAACTTCAGTCACATTACTGATAGTCTGGACTAACACAACATCCTTACCAACTAATTGGTTAAAATGCTGTTCAATCAGCATAACTTTCCCCATAACCTTTAAAGAACTCAGCACTCTGAATAACAGGTCTCAGGAATTTGGACATCCACCCCACTCAAAACACAAGCATTATTTGTAGATAATCTCTTTGACTTGCACCAAATCTTAATTCCTGCATTATCCATAATAAAGTACCTTGGTCACTTTCCCCAACACGAGCTTAAACACAGGTTTTAACACACAACGCACTTAATCAATTCTTAACAGCAAATACACACCATTCAGCAAATCTTCGGAGGATAGCTCCCACAAGTGTTACCCCCTCACCGGGCTCATATGAAAACCTGGCTCATTAGCCAGCTCTGCTAACAGCCATAAGACTCAGCAGTGAGAAGGCCACCTTTCATAAACAATATGTTTCGAGGGTTCAACCAAACAGGAATGTTGTGATGTTCTGAGTAAGGAAACTTTGATTGGAACGAATCTGTGTAAGTATTGTCGAAACACAATAGTGGGTCAACAAATAATAACAGATTATAATAAAATTATAAAGAAAGTATATTTACAAATTTCAATAAACAGTTAATAGGATAAAGAAAAATATATAGAAGGGCCCTCTACAGTTAACCCAGTGCAAATGTGTACATAATGTTGGAGTTCATCTTGAAGTTGTTTTACTCACAGGACATTACATGAGCTTTGCTATTGTGTCTGCCTCAACCACTTCCTCTGGCAGCTTTTTCCATGAGTGTATATTAATCCTGATTAACCCTCACCTAATCACAAGACAACTTACAATAATCAAATAACCTACACGGTATGTCATTGGACAGTGAACTGTGGGAGGAAACCAGAGCACCCGGGGAAAACTCACACATTCCACATGGAGGATGTACAGAGACTCCTTACAGAACAGCGCTCAAATTGAACTCCGAACTCCAGACTGCCCTGAGCTGTAATAGTGTCATGCTAACCATTACACCACCGTGGCATCCACTTTGTGAAGAAGTTGTTATTCAGGTCCCTTTAAATCTTTCCCCTCTCAACTTAACTCTATGCCTTCCAGTTTTGATTAATTTTTCCATGGAAACAGACTGTATTCACACTATTATGTCCTTCATGATTTTATACACCTTTGTAAGGTCATCCTTCAGTCTTCTACGCTCCAAATATACAGTGCTAGTCTGCCTAACGTCTCGCTATAACTCAGGTCCTCAAATCCTGGCAACATTTTTATTAATAAAGACACAGAGACATCTTCCCAATAAAGCTATACTCACTACTCCAGGTTCTGCCTTACCAGTATGTGATACATAAAGTTGCAACTCCTACACTCAATACTCTAACTGATGAAGACCAGCATGTGAAATATCTCTTTCATCTTCACCTACCTGCAATGCCACTTTCAGAGAACAATGTACTTGTATACCTAGCACCTTCTGTACTCCAACACACCTACCATTCATAGTGAAAGTACCACATTGCTTTACTGTCTATTTCTCTTTGCATTTTCCTTTCTTCTGCCTCTCTCCATTCTGGAAGAGTGTAGTGACATTTGCGATTTTCTAGTCTTCTGGAATCATTCCAGAATCCAGTGATTCTTCAAAGATCATTACTAATACCTCCACAGTCTCATCAGCCACCTCTTTCAGAACTCTGGGATCTACGCCATCTGGTCTAGGTGACTTATCTACCTTCAGACTTTTCAGTTTCCCAAGAACCTTCTCTCTGGTTATAGTGACTTCACAGACTTTATGACCCCTGCCATTCTGGAGCTTTCACCATACTGCTAGTGTTTTCCACAGTAAAGACTGATGCAAAATACTTATTCAGTTCATCCGCCATTTCCTTGTCCCCATTACTACTTCTCCAGCATCGTTTTCCAGCAGTCTGATATCTACTATCATCTCTCTTTTACACTTTATGTTTCTGAAGAAATTTTGAGTATCCTTTTTAATATAATTGGCTAGCTTACTTTAATATTCCATCTTTACCTTCCTAATGACTTTTTTAGTTGCTTTCTGTTGGCATTTAAAAGCTTCCCAGTCCCCTAACCTCCCACTAATTTTTGGCCTATTATATGCCTTCTCTTTGGCTTTTATGTTGGCTTTGAGTTCCCTTGTTAGCCACAGTGTGTCATCTTTCCTTTGGAATACTTCTTCCTCTTTGAGATGTATATATCTTGTGCCTTCAAAATTGCTTCGAGAACTTTCAGCCATTACTGTTCTGCTATCATCATGAAAGTGTTCTTTCCCAATCAATCCTGGCCAACTCCTCTCTTATGCCACACACATAAAAGTTGGTGGTGTACGCAGCAGGCCAGGCAGCATCTCCAGGAAGAGGTACAGTCGACGTTTCGGGTCGAGGCCCTTCATCAGGACTCCTCTCATATGCCTCTGTAATTCCTTTTACTCCACTGTAATATTGATACATCTGATTTTAGCCTCTCCCTCTCAAATTTCAGGGTGAATTCGATCATATTATGATCACTTGGCACTAAGGGATATTTTACCTTAAGCTCTCTGATCATTTCTGATTCATTGCACAACACCCAATCCAGAATCACTGATCCCCTAATGGGCTCAACCATGAGCTGCCCGTAAAGCCATCTGAAAAGTATTCCAGAAATTCCCCTCTTAGAATCCCACCTGATATTCCCAATCTACCTGCATACTGAAGTCCCCCATGACTATTGTAACATTGCCCTTTTGGCATGCATTTTCTATCTCTCATTGTAATTTGTAGACCACATCCTCACTGCTGTTTGGGGGTCAGTATACAACTCCCATCAGGATCTTTTTACCTTCACAGTTCCTTAGCTCTACCCACAATGATTCATCACCTTCTGACCCTATGTCATCTCTTTGTAATGATTTAATTTCATTTTTTACCAACAGGCTACGCCACCCCTTCTGCCTTTCTGCCTGTCTTTTTGATACAATGTGTATCCTCGGGCATTAAGCTACCAGCTATAAACTTTCAGCCATGATTCAATGATACCTACAACATTATACTTACCAGTCTGTAATTGTGCTACAAAATCACCTACCTTATTCTGTATACTGCACGCATTCAAATATAACAACTTTAGCTCGGTATTCACCTTTTTCAATTTGTCCACCTTTTACATTTTGCAATTTTGCTCTATCATCAGCCTCTCCTTGCTAGGAGTCTCACTACACTTTGCACTGTTTTTAAACCAGCTACCTCAACCTCAGAAATATCACTGGTTCACATCCCCTAACAAATTAGTTTAAACCCACCTGAACAGCTCTAGTAACTTGCCCGCAAGGATATTGGTCCCCCTATGTTTCAGGTGTAACTTGTCCCTTTTGTACAGGTCGTATCTTCCCCAGAACAGATCCCATTGATCCATAAATCTGAACCCTAGTCCCCTGCACCAGATCCTCAGCCACAAGTTCACCTGCTAAATCATCCTATTCTTCCCCTCACTGACACGTGGCACAGGCAGCAATCCAGAGATTACCTTTCTGGAGTTAGTGTTTGTTAGCTTTCTACCGAGCTCCCTAAAATCTTTCTTCAGGATCTCCTCACCTTGTCAACCTATGTCATTGGTGCCAATATGTACCAAAGATTCTGGCTGTTCACCCTTGCCCTTGAGAATGCCGTGGACCCGATCTGAGACATCCCTGATCCTGGCGGGAGGCAACATACCATTTGGGTGTCTCTATTACTCCTGCAGAACCCCATATCTGTTCCTCTGACTAAGGAATTAATACTGTAGTCCTCTTCACCTCTTTGCTCTTCTGAACCATAGTACCAGTCTCAGTGCCAGTGACCCAGCCACTGTGGCTCCCCCTGGTAGGTCATTCCCCTCAACAATATCTAAAGTTGTATACTTATTATTGAGGGGAACAGCCATAGGGATATTCTGCACCGGCTGCCAATCTCCCTTCTTTTTCCTGACAGTCATCCAGTTACCTGTCTCCTGCAACCTCATGGTGACTACTTCCCTGTAGCTCCTGTCTCTCACCTCCTCATTCTCCCATATGAGCCGAATGTCATTTAGCTACAGCTCCAGTTCCTTAACATGTTCTCTCAGGAGGTGCAGCTCGGTGCACCTGGTTCAGCTGTGTTCACTTTGAAGGATGGAGGTATCCCAGATAATCTACCTCTCCCAAGCATGATCTCGCCTAAGCCTAATGAGCCAAAGCCACTCCAAAGACTGGAACACTCACAATAATGTCCACTCCTCTTCCACTTGAATTACTTCCGGTTGAAGGTGGCACTGGTGAAACACAGTGATGACTGGATGGCAGCAGAAACAATGATTAACTACTTTATTAATCATACTTTTTCTCGGAACTTATCACTTCAATCTGTAACTTCCATTTCGGAGTCCAGCTTTTGAAGTGCCTGTACGACCTGGCAGTTTTGCAGTGTGAGCTGAAATCTTGAAGGTGCAGGACAGCTGCAGTATGACGTGTACGGGCCAAATCGAGGTGGTGGGTCCTGGCCCGAGAGCAGGGAATGAGCCAATGTTTAGCCATTGCTGGAGTGGATGGAGCCGATTCCAAGCAGCAGTACTGAGGCGAAGCAGTGTGGTCCAGGCCGGAGAATGAGGAATGAGCTAAGGTTTGACCAATTTTAGCACCAGGCCGAATTAGAAACATCAGGTATGGACTAAGTCAAGGCGCTGAGTCCTGGCCCTGAGAGGGTATTGCAGCGGCAAGGCCTGAGTCTGAGAGCAAGCAATGATGCAGTGTTAGTCTGACTTAAGTACCAGGCCAGATTGAAAATGTCAGGATGTCAAGGGCCAGAGGCGAGGGACGGGCCAGAGCTCAGCTCACTGTTCTGCAAGATTTACTCGCCTCTGCACTGAACTCAGGCTGTGGTCTACAACTAACAGGCTCTGGATCATCTGCAGTGATGACCGGCTTCATGGATGTGGACTCACTTGTTTGAACTTCAGTTCTGAATGTTATTTGCTTATTTTTATTGCTTACACAATTTGTTTTTTTTTCTCTGTGTATTGGATGTTTGACGGTCTTTTTATTAACAGAATCTACTGGGATTCTTTGTTTTGTGGCTGCCTGTAAGGAGACAAATCTCAAGATTGTACATAGTATACATACTTTGATAATAAATGTACTTTGACTTTGATGAAGATTTAAAAGAAGTTGTAGAACAACTATCACTGTTCTACAATAGGAACATATTAGACACTAACCTTAGCTAAGAAGAGTATGTCCATTCTATTTTATATTCTCAAAGAAATCTTTGCAAGTTTTGGTAATGGTGTTGCGTTAGATATTAGGTCATATGATATAGGAGCAGAATTAGGACATTCAGCTCATGGCTGATTTATTATCCCTCTCAACCCCATTCTCTTGCCTTTTCCTGCCTTTCACCTCGTTTACTTCATGTTTTTCTTTCAAAATGTGGTAATGCTACTATTGGAGTCTGTAATCTACATTTTGGAGGTGTGGTTTGAGGCTGATTGAGCAATCTGGTGCTTTGCTGTCTCTGAGGATGTTTGATGTGGTTTTGAGCAAAGCATGCAGGCTAGAGGCCAAGAAGCCTGGAGACAGGGCGCGAGCCCATGATCAATTCCATTTCTCGGTGATCCCACTAATAAAGCATCAAGGAAGATTGAAATCAATGAGGGTGAGAGCAGAAGGCAGGTGGGTGTTCAGCGTCATTTACCTGTATATAAACAGTCTCTCTCCCCCTCTCACTCGCTGCTTCCGGAGGGAAGGTGGCTACGTATGAATGGTCCCTCTCACCCTCTCGCTCGATGCTACTGGAGGAAGGTGCCAGTGTCCATGGGTCCTGGGCAAAGTTTAATCAACACAGTGTTTGGATTGGACTCTGTAGTTCATGTTATGATGTGTTTCTGGTTTCTGGTCACTCCTTTTTTCGTTGCTGTTTTGTGGCATTTTGATTTTGGCAGCCTAGCACCGTGGCCTGCAGATAGCGAGATATGCGGTGCTGGATTGAACTGAACTGAATATGCCTGACTCTTTCAATGTCTTAGTGATTTGATGCTTTGTATTCTGTGTTTTTTGCTTGTTTGTTTCTTCCCATTTGCATGATTTGTTCTTTATTTTGCGCATTGGGGGTTTGATGTATTTCTTTAAGCGTAATCCATGGTTTTTCCTTGTGTCACGCAACATACATCAAAGTTGCTGGTGAACGCAGCAGGCCAAGCAGCATCTATAGGAAGAGGCGCAGTCGACGTTTCAGGCCGAGACCCTTCGTCAGGACTAACTGAAGGAAGAGTGAGTAAGGGATTTGAAAGCTGGAGGGGGAGGGGGAGATGCAAAATGATAGGAGAAGACAGGAGGGGGATGGATAGAGCCGAGAGCTGGACAGGTGATAGGCAAAAGGGGATACGAGAGGATCATGGGACAGGAGGCCTAGGGAGAAAGACGGGGGGGGGGGTGACCCAGAGGATGGGCAAGAGGTATATTCAGAGGGACAGAGGGAGAAAAAGGAGAGTGAGAGAAAGAATGTGTGCATAAAAATGAGTAACAGCTGGGGTACGAGGGGGAGGTGGGGCCTAGCGGAAGTTAGAGAAGTCAATGTTCATGCCATCAGGTTGGAGGCTACCCAGACGGAATATAAGGTGTTGTTCCTCCAACCTGAGTGTGGCTTCATCTTTACAGTAGAGGAGGCCGTGGATAGACATGTCAGAATGGGAATGGGATGTGGAATTAAAATGTGTGGCCACTGGGAGATCCTGCTTTCTCTGGCGGACAGAGCGTAGATGTTCAGCAAAGCGGTCTCCCAGTCTGCGTCGGTTCTCACCAATATATAAAAGGCCACATCGGGAGCACCGGACGCAGTATATCACCCCAGTCGACTCACAGGTGAAGTGATGCCTCACCTGGAAGGACTGTTTGGGGCCCTGAATGGTGGTAAGGGAGGAAGTGTAAGGGCATGTGTAGCACTTGTTCCGCTTACACGGATAAGTGCCAGGAGGGAGATCAGTGGGGAGGGATGGGGGGGACGAATGGACAAGGGAGTTGTGTAGGGAGCGATCCCTGCGGAATGCAGAGAGAGGTGGGGAGGGAAAGGTGTGCTTAGTGGTGGGATCCCGTTGGAGGTGGCGGAAGTTACGGAGAATAATATGTTGGACCCGGAGGCTGGTGGGGTGGTAGGTGAGGACCAGGGGAACCCTATTCCTAGTGGGGTGGTGGGAGGATGGAGTGAGAGCAGATGTACGTGAAATGGAGGAGATGCGTTTAAGAGCAGAGTTGATAGTGGAGGAAGGGAAGCCCCTTTCTTTAAAAAATGAAGACATCTCCCTCGTCCTAGAATGAAAAGCCTCATCCTGAGAGCAGATGCGGCGGAGACGGAGGAATTGTGAGAAGGGGATGGCGTTTTTGCAAGAGACAGGGTGAGAAGAGGAATAGTCCAGATAGCTGTGAGAGTCAGTAGGCTTATAGTAGATATCAGTGGATAAGCTGTCTCCAGAGACAGAGACAGAAAGATCTAGAAAGGGGAGGGAGGTGTCGGAAATAGACCAGGTAAACTTGAGGGCAGGGTGAAAGTTGGAGGCAAAGTTAATAAAGTCAACGAGTTCTGCATGCGTGCAGGAAGCAGCGCCAATGCAGTCGTCGATATAGCGAAGGAAAAGTGGGGGACAGATACCAGAATAGGCACGGAACATAGATTGTTCCACAAAGCCAACAAAAAGGCAGGCATAGCTAGGACCCATACGGGTGCCCATAGCTACACCTTTAGTTTGGAGGACTTTAGTTTGTTGCTTGAATTTCCAGCATCTGCAGAATTCCTGTTGTTTACGTTTTTTCCTTGTGTCGTGGCTGTCTGTGGGAAGATGAATCTCAGGGTTGTATACAGCATACATACTTTGATCATAAATGTACCTTGAATCTTAGTATCACCCTATAATCTTTGACATCTGTGTTGATCAAGAACCTATCAACCACTGCTTTAAATCTGCCCAATGACTTGGCCTTCACAGTTGTCTGTGGCAATGAATTCCGCAGATTCACCACCCTCTGGCTAAAGAAACTCCTCCTTATCTCTGTTCTAAATGGATGTTCTTGTATTCTGAGGCTGTGCCCTCTGGTTCTAGACTATCTCACTCTATCTTGGCTTTTCAATATTTGATAGGCTTCAATGAGATCCATCATTTTTCCAAACTTCAATGAGTACAGGCCTAGAATCATCAAACGCTCCTCATATATTTCATTCATTCATAATGTGCTGTGTCATATGACATGGGCAATCAAGGTCTTTCCATGACCATGATTGTTCTTGCACATTTTTCTACAGAAGTGGTTTGCCATTGCCTTCTTCTGGGCAGCGTCTTTACAGGACCAGTGACCCCAGCCATTATCAATAATTTTCAGAGATTGTCAGGCATCAGTGGTCACATAACCAGGACGTGTGTTGTGCACCAGCTGCTCATACGACCATCCACCAACTTCATGTGATCCTGATCTGGGGGGGGGGGGGGGTGGGGGGGAGGTGGTGAAGGAGGTGCTACACCTTGCTCAAGAGTGACCTGCAGGCTAGCAGAGGGAAGGAGCACCTTACACCTTCTTTGGTAAAGACATATCTCCATCCCACCAACCCTTCATACATGAACAGTTTCATTTCCTGGGATCAATCTCATGAACCTCCTCTGGATCCTTTCCAATGTCAGCACATCCTCTCTTTGAAAGGGGCCCAAAACTGCTCATAATACTTCATATGGTCTGAGCAATGTTTCATAAAGCTTCAACATTACATCCTTGCTTTTATATTCTAATACACTTGAAATGAATGCTAACATCGCATTTGCCTTCCTTACCACTGACTCAACCTGCAAGTTAACTTTTTGGGAATCCTGCACGAGGACTCTCAAGTCTCTTTGCACCTCTGATTTCTGAATTGCTCTCCTTTTAGGAAATAATACACACCTCTAGAGTTTGTGAAAGATCAGGAATTCCTTAAGATTCCATCAGAGTGTTTGAAGATGACTTTTCCTCCACCGTTGAACAATGGAAATTCCAGTTTCATCATTACTGGTGAAGTCAAAATTGTCTTTTAACATAAAATTTTAAATCTTTCATAAATACAAATCAAATAAAAATACGGACACTCTTTCTCCCTTTCTCAACTCTCATAAAGGGTCATTGACCTTGCTATTTATTTTTCCACACATGCTTTCTAACCTGCTAGGTTTTTCCAGCATTTTCAGTTTATATTGGAAATCTTCCTCTTTCTGTATATTCTGTAGATTCTTCAGCCAAAACTCTTTTCAAATCAGAGTGTCATTGATGTAAAAAACAGCAACTGTAAATGATGCTATCTTTTGCTTGATGGTTAAATGAGTGGGCAAGGGTCTGGCAGATGGGGTACAATGTTGGTAAATGTGAGGTCATCCACTTTGGAAGGGAAAATAAAAGAGCAGATTATTATTTAAATGGTAAAATATTGTAGCATGCTGCTGTGCAGAGGGACTTGGGATTGCTTGTGCATGAGTCACAGAAGGTTGGTTTGCAGGTGCAGCAGGCTATCAAAAAGGCAAATGGAATGTTGGCCTTCATTGCTGGAGGGATTGAATTCAAGAGCAGGGAGGTTAAGAGCAGTTGATCCCAGAGATGAGGGGGTTAGACTATGAGGAGAGACTGAGTTGCCTGGGACTGTACTCGCTAGAATTCAGGAAAATGAGAGATCTTATAGAAACATTAAAAAAAAAAGAAAGGGATAGATAAGAGAGAGGCAGGAAAGTTGTTTCCACTGGTGTGTGAGACTAGATCTAGGGCACATAGCCTCAGGATTCACGAGAGTAGATCCGGGATGGAGAAGAAGAGGAACTGCTTTTCCCACAGAGTGCTGAATCTGTGGAATTCTCTGCCCAATGAAGCAGTGGAGGCTACCTCAGTAAATATATTTAAGATGAAGTTAGATAGATTTTTGCATGGTAGAAGAATTAAGGGTTATGGGGAAAAGTCAGGTGGGTGGAGATGAGTCCATGGACAGATCAGCCATGATCTTATAGAATGACGGAGCAGGCTTGATGGATCAGGTGGTCTACTCCTTATGTTCTTATATTCTTATGGTTCAATACAAATGTACATAAGTACAGTACATTTCAAAATCTATGTCAAAAATGGGCATTCCAATACTAATATGAAAACACACAAATTGTAGCAATGTAAAGGTCTCCCCTCCTTTTAGAAAGGGCTTGGTCAATATTTATTTCTATTCAGTAACTTTCTTTTTTTTTACATTGATCTTAAGTTTACTTTTCACTTGATCCAGTTGTCTTGTTCCTAAATTGAGGTAAGATCTTGGCTCTACTATAGATCCCAAGTATACCAGAGAGAAAAAAAAACATGATGAAGGGTAATTGACCCTTTTTGTCAAGCTTCTGATTACTTTTGTTTACTAGTGATGATATGTATGCATGATGATTGCAAAGCTCAAAGTTCATTTATTATCAAAGCTTGTACGCCATATACAACTTCATCTTCTTGCAGGCAGCCGCAAAACAAAGAAACAATAGAACTCTTTAAAACAAACCACACAACAAAGACGATCAAATATCCAATGTGCAAACAATAAAAAAGTAGACAAATCGTACACAGAACCGCAGAATCCCCAAAAGTGCATCCACAGCCACGGAGCCGGTTCAATGCTGAAGTGAGTGCAGTCGATCACGCCTCCTGCACTTCACACTTGAAGGTAGTAGCAAGAATAGAGGGAGACAGATCAGACGCAGGCATATGAGATGGGCTCAGGTGACATGGAGTAATAAGCTGAACACCGGTTTGTCCTCCACCCTCAGCCTCGCTGCCTTAACATTTTTAATCTGGTTCGGTACTTAAATCGGCTAAACAACGGTTCACTTTTTGCTTTCGAACCCTGGCCCCAACACTTCAATTTGGCCCAAAATTTCAATATGGCCTGAAGTCCACTCCAACAATGACCATAAGGCCATACCTGCATTATTGATAGTCCAGTTCATTGAATCCTTCTGGATACCACAAAAACGCCAGATTATTCAGTTTGCCAGAAACACCCACATTCCAAAATGGAGTAAATAATTTTCACTGGGTGAAAAATCAATCCTTGTGCATCAGCATTGAAGTGAGTCATCAAACAATATGGCACAGACGCAGGCGCTTCTGCCCAACAAGTTCATGCTGATCATGGTGTCCACACAGCTTGTCCCAATTTCAGTCATATCCCTCTAAGCTCCACCCTCCATGTAGTAAAATAGTAAACTTTTACTATTGTATCTGTCTCAACCACTTCCTTTGGCAGCTGAAATATACTCACCACTCTTTGTGAATCCAAATTGGAAAAAACATGTGTTTAATTAATTTCTATGGGTCATCTAAGCATAGGATAATATCAAAGTAGTGTAGGTAAAAGGGTTTAGTGCTGATAGACAAAGCAGGTACTGTATCATGAATATGGTGAGCTGAAGGGGTACAGCTCTATGGCTCTGCACATCAATCCCCAGAAAGTTATGGCACAACAGCTATGATATCATTGAACCACTATAAATGGTATATTATTTTGCCTTACAAAAGAAAACTGTCTGTAATGAAGCCATTCTTCAACACATATAAAAGGTTCAAGACAGGCCAAATGAAAAGAGCAGGAAACTTGGAATAAAATTTTAATTAAACGGCTTTAAGACAGATATATATTAAATGTCAATCATGTTTAATTCTCGATTCACATTAGTGATATCACAAATCTCCATTTGCTTGAAACAGAATAGTTTTTTAACTGAGCTATAGTTTGTAAAGGAATCCAAATTTTCTGAAGAAAATCTTGATTCCAGTTTTGGTAATTGCCTATAAAATTGCATATGTCAAAGTGTTCAAGCAGAGGTAATTTTGATTCCTGTAAAGTGTTAGTCTGACTACATTTGATAAATGTAACTTTAAACTCAACAGTCTGCACAATAGTGACAATGATGTTAAGACAGAAGACTAATAATGATACCAGGAGGCAGTATTTATGGGTGAATCAATTCCGTTCAGATTTAACCAGGATCTACCCTTAAGGCAATAAGCGGTTAAAGTCAAGCTCAAACAAGGAATGGAATGGGCTGTGGTGGATTGCTTATCTATTATATAACACGATGGTCATCTTTGTCACTTACTTCAATTCAGTTTTATTTTCCCAGGTAACTCCTGGGCAATTAACAAGGGGTGTGCCTGGTATGGAAGCTAAAACATCCCATGTCTACTCAATTGCTTGTCCTCTGAAATAAAGCAATTTGCGATCATGATAGAGGCTTCTCTGCAAAGGAACTTTTGGCATATAGAAAGGAAAAAGGAAAATCTATTTTTTTGGTCTCGATCACAATTCAGGGAATTCTGTGGGAATGTCTCCGTCTGTCGAGGTTCCAAATGGAGAAAATCCAGGCCAATTATTTTAAGCAGGGAGATCTGTCCTCAGTTTAACATCTTGTGTGAACACTAAGAGGGAGGGTTTGCATTTGGTGCATTGAGCTGGGAGGGAACCTGTAACCTACTGACCACATATGTCACAAACTGAGATTCCAAGGCAGTAATATCATGGAGATAGACCACAGGCTTTAATGATAAAGAAATCTTTGATGACATGGCAAAAATAAGGGGAGATTCTTCACAAAATGGCTGGTCCAAACCTGTTAGAAATATAGAGAAGCACTGAAAGAATCAGTCAGCATGAAGCTTTATCCAATGGGTGAATTGTTTTTTGATCCAATCTGTAAGAACATAAGCAAATAGGAAAGATGACCAAGAGCAAATGCATCAGCCTCTCTAATGTGCTCTGCTGTTGTGTATGATCATGGCTGACTCATTCTTAGCCTCCCTCACCCTTTGTAAGTTAAATATCTGAATATATTCCCAGATGAAAAAGAAATTCAAAGAATCTGTGAGGAAATTCCTCTTCACCTCCATCATGAATAAGTGACTTTTTATACTGAAACTAAGCCTGATGGTTCTTGATACCCATCTAAGGGAAATACAAGAGACTGTGAATGTTAGATCAACAAACAGTGCTGGAGGAACTCAGATCTTCAGGTTGCAACCTGAAAAGCTGACCATTCCTTTCCTCTGACAAATGCTGTTCAACCCACTGAGTTCCTGTGCATGTTGCTTGTTGCCCCAGTAAGGGAAATATCCTGTCAGCATCCAGCCTTCCAGTCTCCCTTCAGAATGTTCTGTAACAGTATAATCACCTCCCATTCTTCTAAATTCTGATGATTATTGGCCCAACCTGCTGAACTGTTTCTTTCAATATCAATTCCTAAATTCCACCACCTCCCCTCCCTCATCAGATCTAGATCTGCTGTATATCATCTGCACAGGCACCTCTAGGGCACCTATTCTGTGAATATCCCGCAAGCACCAGACAGGTCTGTGGTTGATGGCTGAAGTTGAGGCTTCAGCCCCAGAGAGCTGTTTTGCTGTTTTTAAATGTCTCTGACAATCAATTTCTTCATGAACTAAAAACATAAATATTCAGGGAAATAAGAAAAATAAACAAATCCCTTAGCCTTGTTACCTTGTAACTAAGCTAGGTCAATCCATTCCAATGTAAATCAAAGATGCAGATATCCATCCCTTCAACTCAGTAAATTATAGGGCAGCCCTGGACTCAGTGATGAGCCCAGAGGTACAAGAGGTCTTTTATGCTAGTATCTCACCTCAATTGTGTCTGTACTTCAGTGCTGTAATGTGTAGGTGCAATTCAGAAGGAGGTGATGTGCACATTACAGATGATTGGACATCTGTACAGAACTGTCAGCACAATCTGCTCTTTGTAAAGAAGAGATGGGATTTCATTGGAATTAACTATCTTTTGTTACTCTGTGGACATCTTCTTAAGGATGCTCCCAAAACCATCTTCATCCACTTATTTCTGAGTTCTGCCCAATATTTATATTTCAACCAATATACAAAAGAAGATTATCAGGCAAGTATAACTTGCTGATTATGGGAGCTAACTGTGTGCAATTTGTCTACTGTGTTTCCTGAGAAGGATACACTTCAAAAGGCCTTCAAATTTGGAAAAGTACATTCTGATGTCAGAGGTACTAAAAGGTGACATAAAAATGTAAGACTTCTTGTTGTTCACCACTTTCAGAGCTGCAAGTAGCAGGTCGCACTAAATGCAGGAGCCCATTTTGTATTACTATGTAATTCCTAAGGGCTGCCATTTGGAATGCTGTAGGTTGTTCTATTTGGTCGAATTGACATACAGCCCAATAGGCTTCCAAGTGCTTGATTTCAGACAAAAATTGCTCAAAATCTTCCCATATTCTTCCCCACACATGGAATGTATGCATCATGACATTTCTCCTCTACTCTTTGTGGCACAGATTTCTCTCACCTATGGCTATCTTCCTTTCTGACTTCCTTTTTTCCAGCATTAACCTGTCACTTTTGATTCTTTTCCTTTGTGCTGCACAGTTTCAAAATTCTTCTCAACACCTAGCTGAATTATGGTCAAGATATTCTCCTCACATCAGCAATCCTCAAACTAAATGCAGTGCAGAGTTTATTTAAATAGTTCTGATTTCTGCTTTAAAAGTGCATGAACTGAACAAATCTGTCCTCATAACTAAACAATTCCTCCTATTTTATTCAAAGTGCTTCATCACTCTAATTTGTTCAAACTTGTAATTATGCTGCTCTAATATGTAATAATCCATGGTACTTACTGCAGAATCATTTCCCAACAGAATACCATCTCAGAGACAGTGTAGTGTGGAATCTTGGTATAGAATATTTGCCCATTTTAAAATATGAAATAGAATAAATTACTAGTAAGGTTGTGAAAGAACATTATGTTATTTTGTTGTGGACTGCCTTCCCAGAGTAGTTTGTTGTACTGAATATTTATGGCCACACAGTTGCCACTTGCATTGAGTGATCCCACAAGTGGTGAGCCAAGACTTGCAATTTAGGACCCACAGTTGCTGCCCCCCATACACAGATGGTTAAACAATAGCAATGACAACTACTCGTTGGTTATGATTTGGCCTGAGTGGAGTCTCAGCCAGTGAGCAGACATTTCCCCCAGGGCCCAGCAGTCATAGACACAGTGTCTGCAATTAGCCACATCCACGGTCTGTAATGATCACATGAGATCAGAAGGAGCAGCCTCAGTCTCCGAAAATGCCACAGAAACTTGTATTTGTCACAAGCACAGACATCTAGAGACATAATCAATGGAGAATGTTTCAACAAAAACATTCCTATCATTAAGAAAAATGCTGACAATGTAAATAGTACATAGCAGAGTACTTCCACTTTGTTCTTGATGAGAGCACCAGCTCTATGCTATCTTTGATATACACTGACTTTTGACTTCCTTGCGCTACATTCAGAGTTTGCCAAATTCCTGTAAAATGAATCTGATTTAAAATGAGTCTGTCCTGACAATGGATAACAGGCAACTCATCTCATCATCACCTCAAAATAATATAATTCAGAAGTGAAAGGTTGAAACATATTAAAGTACATCCCAAGATAATGATTAAAATTATTAGCAGTTAGTAGAGCTACTACCTCACAGCTCCTTCAACAGGTTCACTCTTGACTCTGGTGTTGTGTCACTGTGACACGTGGCTTTCCTCTGTGTGTTTTTGCATTCAAAGATATGCAGGTTGATCATTCATTTGGTCTCTGTTTAATTGGCCCTAGTATGTAAGTAAGTGGTAGAATTTGGTGTGTGAGGAGTTGATGGAAATTGGAAAGAATAAAAGGCGGGTTAGGGTAGGATCAGTGTAAATATGAGTGCTTGTTGGTTGGTGTGGACTTGGTGTGTTGCAATTCCCTGTAACTCTAGTAGTTAGTTGTACTGGTTACCTGGTATTAGTTCTTTTCAAATCTTTTTAAACTCTGGTTTCCATCTTAAAGAATTTGCAGCGCTTCCTGTAAGCAGAGCTCTTCCATTATGATCCTGCACATGGATCTTGTCCATATAACACTTTTGCCGAAGTACCAATTGTTTTGTTTTGTAATTCCAAAACTAATTGAAGACAAACAGATAGGGCCGGGAATGCATGTCTTAGTTTCGTTCTTACTTAAAGTGTGGCACACATGTATAACTTTGTGGCATGATGACAGTCAGTATGCCATTCACATACTTTTAATTACAGGTTATATAATTACTTAAATGAACATGAATGCTTAATCAAACAATGTATTTACAATATTACTGAAGTATTGAACACTCTTCCTTGCTTAGCTGTAAACTCCAGAATGCAGAATACATCTCAACTTGTATACATACATATATATCTATATCTATCTACATATATATATACCCACAATCACACAAAGTATACTATATAATACGACTACTTTTTAAAAAAGGCATCCATTAGTCTTGCGAGACCATGGATCTGCGCCTGGAAAGTCTTCTCTCTCCAGGGCGCAGGCCTGGGCAAGGTTGTATGGAAGACAGACAGTTGCCCATGCTGCACATCTCCCCTCTCCACAACACTGATGTTGTCCAAGGGAAGGGCATTAGGACCCATACAGCTTGGCACCAGTGTCGTCGCAGAGCACTGTGTGATTAAGTGTCTTGCTCAAGGACACAACACGCTGCCTCGGCTGGGACTTGAACTCACGAGTTTCAGATTGCGAGGCGAATGCCTTAACCACTTGGTTACACAGTACGACTACTATATAGACATGAACAGCTTAGTAAATTTTTCATTGACTCTGGACAGCTTTCTTCTGGGTGTGTTGTCATCCCTAACACTGTATGGCAAGCTTCACTGGATGATGTGGATTTTAACGTGTGAGTACAGTGCCTGATATCACCATTTCCTTTACCTTTTGGAAAGCCATCTCATACTACTTTGTCTATTGCTATTTTTTCCTGATCTATAGTAATGAGTTCAAGGGTTGGAGAACAGTAGCCAGGTTTGGCAGGAGCCCATTATAGTAATTGACAAATTCTAAAAAGAACTGCAACTGTGAGACATCCCTTGGTCTTGGGGCTTCCATCACTACTTCAATTTTCTCAGCACACTTGTGTAATCCTTGTGTGTCAATGGCATGACTACAGTAAGTGATGTCTAGTTTAAAGAATTCACACTTGTAGCATCATGCTCTGAGCTCATATTCCTCTAAACATTTTAACACTGTCTTGAGATTTTGGAGATGTTCCTTGTTATCCTCATCAGTTTTGGTCCCCTAATCTGAGGAAAGACATCCTTGCCATAGACGGAGTACAAAGAAGGTTCACCAGATTGATTCCTGGGATGGCAGGACTTTCATATGAAGAAAGACTGAATGAACTGGGCTTGTACTCGTTGGAATTTAGAAGATTGAGGGGGGATCTGATTGAAACGTATAAAATCCTAAAGGGATTGGACAGGCTAGATGCAGGAAGATTGTTCCCGATGTTGGGGAAGTCCAGAATGAGGGGCCACAGTTTGAGGATAGAGGGGAAGCCTTTTAGGACCGAGATTAGGAAAAACTTCTTCACACAGAGAGTGGTGAATCTGTGGAATTCTCTGCCACAGGAAACAGTTGAGGCCAGTTCATTGGCTATATTTAAGAGGGAGTTAGATATGGCCCTTGTGGCTACGGGTGTCAGGGGGTATGGAGGGAAGGCTGGGGTGGGGTTCTGAGTTGGATGATCAACCATGATCATATTAAATGGCGGTGCAGGCTCGAAGGGCCGAATGGCCTACTCCTGCACCTATTTTCTATGTAATAATGATGTCATCTTGGTAAAACTGAGCGCCTGGGCAGCCTTGCAGCACCTCTGGCTATCTGCCAGAGTGCACATGCAGATGCTACTGCAAACTAAGCCTGTTATAATGATGAAGCCTTTTGTAGGTGTTTAAGGTGAGATAGACTTTGGACTCTTCTTTCATCTCTGTCTGTAGGTAGGCCTCAGCTAAGCCCACTTTGCTAAAGTGTTTTCCTCCAGAAAGGTTTGCAAAGTTATCTTCTATCCTGGGCAGAGTACATTGATCTACTTTCAGTATTGGGTTGATGGTGACCTTAAAATCATGACGGCCCCTGACAGGTCGATCCTTCTCAGCTACTGGGACCACTGGCATTGCCCATGGACTCCATTCAACTTAGAAAGAATTTCTTCAGCTTCCATGCTCTCTAACTCACTGGCCACGTTATCACAGATGGTATAAAACATTGGAGGGGCTTTGCAAAGCTTGTGTGTGGCATTTTCATTTAAAACATTTTACTCTTGATATATTTGAGTTTTCCAATGCCATCCTTGAACCCTGCTGTGGCTTCATCCTGTTCATTCATTCATGATGTGCCATGTCATATGACATGAGTGATCATGGTCTTTCCATGACCATGATTTTGCTTGGCAAAATTTTCTACAGGAGTGGTTTGCCATTTCCTTCCTCTGGGCAATGTCTTTACAAGACGGTTGACCCTAACCATCATCAATACTCTTCAAAGATTGTCTGCCTGGTGTCAGTGGTCATATAACCAGAACTTGTGATATGCATCGGCTGCTCATACGACCATCCAGCATTTGTTCCCGTAGCTTCGTGTGACCCTGATCAGGGTACTAAGCAGGTGCTACACCTTGCCCGAGGGTGACCTGCAGGCCAGCAAAAGGAAGGAGTGCCTTACACCATTGTTAGAGGCATATCTCAACCTGCCACACTCATCAACCAGTACCTTTCTTAATTCACTTTCAGTTGACTCTATTACAGGGAATGTGGCATGCAAATGGTGGGTGGATCTCCAATCAAGTTGTAGTTTTCTCAGCCAATCACATCCCCTCAATGTGCAGGCCTTTCTGTTTTTACCACGTACAAGCCCAATATGGCTTGTTGGTTGTTGTATTTCACTGTTACAAATGTCATTCTACAGGAGTTATCTTTTCTCCAGTAAAAGTTCTTAGTTGGATATCTGCAGGCTTCACTATCTCTGAAATGCCTTTTAAGCTCATTTGTGGAATGTCTGAAACAGCCGAGCCTGTGTCCAATTCCATTTTAATTAATTTGTCATTCACTTCTCGTGTAAGCCATTTTGCTCATCTGTTAGCTTTCACATTGTAAATCTCAATGCTGCACAGCCCTCTCACTCTCATCATTATCAGATTTTTCATTGACAGCATGCAGATTAGTACTCATTTGGAAACTACAGCTTGACTTTTCATCTTTTTCTCTTTCTTGTGCAGTCTATCTATCTTTGTCTGCCCAAGTGCTCCTTGTATGTGTCCTACTTTGTTGCATTTTCTGCAAATTTTGCCTTTAAACCTACATTGGTCTGGTGTATATGAGTCCCTACCATAATGGCAACTGAATTTGTTTGGCCAGGCAGGCCTCTGTCTAGATGCTGCAATTTTCTTCATGCTCACTTCCATTCCCGACTCATTTGCATCTCTGTCTGTTGTTTCAATTGATAGAGCAATTTCAACTGCTTTTTTAAGTGCAAGTTGTGCTTCAGTTAGAAAATATTTTTGAATGCTTTCTTGTAAGATTCCAGAAACTAAATGGTCTCTCATCAATAAGCTCATCATGGAACTGACAATGCTCAGACAATTTCTTCCATTCAACCACATAAGCTGAAATGCACTCCCCTTCATTTTGATTCCACTCATGAAACCGAAAGCATTCTGCAATCATCAGAGGTTTCAGTTCTAAATGTTCCTGCGTTATTTTCATACTGTTAGCAAAGCTCATTTCAGCTGGTTTGGTTGGAGCAAACTAAGCAAACTGGATGCCTTTAAACCCAATGCACTCAGTAACACTGGCACTCACTTCTCATGATCTATTTCATTTGCTTCAAAATACAGCTCAATTCACTCAGTGTACAATATCCAATTATCTCTTGTGCAAACATGTCAATCTTTCCAATGAAGCAAGCTATTTCTGTTTTTTTTAATTCATGATTATCATCTGATGCTCACCGTTTAAGAACCCATGAATTTAATTCATTTTTGCCTTTTTTAAACTTGACTATCTCTGCTGCACTGCTTTTTTTTTTAGCTCAAACATCTTGCTGTGTTTCAACAGGTAGGTGGTCATCTCAGGTTCGTTTAAAACTTCCTCATCATCACTATTATGTTTTGTAACTCCAAAACATAAAACTGATGGAAACCAAAAAGGCAAATCAGGAATACTTGTCTGAGTTTATTTTTTACTTTAAGCAAGGCATACACATATAACACGATGACATATGCCTTTCATCTACCTTTACATATAACCTGTAATGAATTTAGACAAACAAGGATGCTTAATCAAACAATATATTTACAATAATACTCAAATATTACCGAAATATTAAATACACAACACCTACTAAAGGAATTTATCAACCTACATGTGCTTTGGATTGACTACAAAGGGGAGAGGCTTATTAAGTAAAGCCAATAATAACATGTTGATAAACAAATAGCAAGTTGAGTACAGTGAGAGTGTCTGTTACAAGTTTATTATCTCTGGGTAGTAAGTTGTTCTGGTAAATTGGGTAGAATGGGGCTATGCTGTCTGTGAGCCATACATGAAAACTTTGGTAGTTAATTAAACAACTAATATTGATTGGCATCTCCTTAGTGCAAGGGATTTAGATCGAGTGGAGTTTGTTAGGTGTGTTCAGGAAGGTTTCCTGATGCAATATGTAGATAAGCCTACTAGAGGAGAGGCTGTACTTGATCTAGTATTGGGAAATGAACCTGGTCAGGTGTCAGACCTCTTGGTGGGAGAGCATTTTGGAGGTAGTGACCACAGCTCTATCTCCTTCGTCATAGTGCTGGAGAAGGATAGGAGCAGACACTTTGAGAAAACATTTAATTGGGGTGGGGAAAATATGGTGCTATTAAGCAGGAACTTGGGAGCAGATGTTCTCAGGGAAATGCACGGCAGAAATGTGGCAAATGTTCAGGGAACATTTGCTAAGTTCTGCATAGGTATGTTCCATTGAGACAGGGAAAGGATGGTAGAGTTAAAGAACCATGGTATACAAAGTATGTCAAAAATCTAGTTGAGAAGAAAGGTTCAAGAAACTAGAACTCTAGAAAATTGCAAGGTTGCTAGGAAGGAGCTTAAGAATGGAATTAGGAGAGCCAGAAGGGACTATGAGAAGGCCTTGGTGATCAGGATTAAGGAAGGCATTCTACAAATATGTGAAGAGCAAGAGGATGAGCCGTGTGAGAATAGGACCAATCAGGTGTGATGGTGGAAACGTGTGCATGGAGTCGGAGGAGATAGCAGAGGTACTTAATGCATACTTTGCTTCAGTATTGATGACTTACAGCAGGTTGAAACGCTTGAGCATATAGACATTAAGAAAAGGATGTGCTGGAACTTTTGAAAAGCATAAAGTTAGGTAAATTACTGGGACCAGATGAGATATACCCCAGGCTACTGTGGGAGGTGAGGGTGGAGATTGCAGAACCTCTGTGATGATCTTTGTGTCATGAATAGGGACGGGAGAAGTACTGGAGGACTGGAGGGTTGCAAATGTTGTTCCCTTGTTCAAGAAAGGGAGTAGAGATAATCCAGGAAATTATAAACCACTAAGTCGTGACCTCAGTGGTGGGCAAGTTGTTGGAGAAGATCCTGAGAGGCAGGATTTATGAGCATTTGGAGAGACACACACAATCTGATTAGGAATAGTCAGCATGGCTTTTTCAAGGGCAGGTCGTGTCTTATGAACCTGTTTGCATTCTTTGAGGATGTGACTAAACATATTGATGAAGGTAGACCAGTAGATGTAGTGTTATGGATTTCAGCAAGGCATTTGATAAGGTTCCCCTTGGCTCCTTCAGAAAGTAAGAAGGCATGGGATCCAAGGAAACCTTTTTTTTGTGGATCCAGAATTGTCTTGCCAACAGAAGGCAAAGGGTGTTGTAGGTGGTTTGTATTCTGCATGGAGGTCGGTCACCAGTGGTGTTTCACAGGGAACAGTTCTGAGATCCCTTCGCTTTGTGATTTTTGTAAGTGAGCTGGATGAAGTAGAAGGGTTAGTAAGTTGGCTAATGACATGAAGGTTGAGGGTGTTGTGGATAGTCTGGAGGGTTGTTGGAGGTTACAGCAGGACATCAATAGGATGCAGAACTGGGCTGAGAAGTAGCAGATGGACTTCAACCCAGATAAGTGTGAAGTGGTTCATTTCGGTAGGTTAAATTTGAAGACAATATAATATTAGTGTTAATTCTCTTGGCAGTGTAGAGGATCCGAGAGATCTTAGGGTCCATGTTGATAGGACACTCAAAGCTGCTGCACAGGTTGACTATGGTTAAGGCGGCATATGGCGTGCTGGTGGGATTGAGTTCAAGAGCTGAGAGCTAATGTTACAGCTATGCAAGATCTTGATCAGAACCACTTGGAGTACTGTGTTCAGTTCTGGTCACCTCACTACAGGAAGTATGTGGATACTGTAGAGAGTACAGAGGAGATTTACAAGGATGTTGCCTGGATTGGAGGGTGTACATTATGAGAATAGGTTGAGTGTATTGGCCTTTTCTTCTTGGAGCAACAGAGGATGAGAAGTAACTTGATAGAGGTGTATAAGATGATGAGGGGCATTAATTGTGTGGATAGCCAGGGGGTTCCCCACCCCACGGCTGAAATGGCTAATGCAAGGAGGCATAGTTTTAAGGTGCCTGGAAGTAGGTACAGAGGGGATGTCTGGGGTAAGGTTTTCACCCACAGAGTTGTGGGTGCATGAAATGCACTACCAGTGGCAGTGGTGGAAGTGGATACAATGGGGTCTTTTAAGAGCCTCTTAGATAGGTACATGGAGCTTAGAAAAATAGGAAAATTCTAGGCAGTCTCTAGACTAGGTTAGATGGTCAGCACAGCATTGTGGGCCAAAGGGCTTGTAATGTGTAATAAATTTCTATGATCCATGTTGAACAGGCTACAGACACTAACCAGATGCATGCAGTGGCAAAATGGTCAACACCTAAGCAACACTGAGTGTAATGGGTACAAGTTTCAGACTCCACTACTTCATGTGAAAAAAGGTGCATATATTTTATCTCAGCATACATTTCCCCTCCCACATCTCCTCCCTCTTGGCTGCTGCTGTAACCCTTGAGTGCAAGCTACAGTGCACAATGAATTATTCCTTTCTCCTCTGAGAAATCACTTCAAAGTCATTTGATCTTTAGCAATATTTGAGAGTTACCAAAGACTCTAGGACCACTGGAAAGTTAGTGTTGTATGATATGTCCATCAGCACTCAGAATGCATCCTTACCCGTGAAGGATTGTCAGGGTACTGGAGCAGGGATCCAATCGCAGACCCAGTACTGTACACAGTGATATTTACTGAGTAACAAATCCTGAGGTGCAAACAAAGTCAGCATCAAAAGTTCAGGCAGAGATCAAAATATCCAGAGAAGTCCAAGAACCAGAATAGGGAAATAGGCAGAGTCAATATTCAGAAAGCCAGAATACAGATTATAAGTACTGGAAAGACTCAGGAAAATTCACTGGCACAATCTAGCAACAAACAGGTGAAAACACAGGACTGAAATACACTGAGCAATAAACAGAGGCAGATGACAGGTGGAGCACAATGAGACACAGGTGGCAGCAATCCAGGTAATAATGAGAAACAGGTGAGAGACAGAGTACTCAGTAATACAGGGGCTGCAATAGATAGAGCAGGAACAGGGACAGGAGCACATGGCAAAACAAAACCACAGACTGACAGCTAGGGGGAAAATGCACAAAAGACAGAGTTCAACTGGAGGTTCTGATAATAACCCTCCCCCCCATAGACACCTCCTTGCGTCACGGTAGGTAGAGCTGGGTGCTGGTAATGAAAGTCCCTGATGAGGGAGTTTGGGGACAGGACGTGGGGTAGCTCATGAAAGGCTTGATGCAGGTCACGTGGAAGGTGGGATGAATGCAGCAGAGAGTGGAGGGGAGCTTGAGATGGACGGCAGCAGGGCTGATGACTTTAGCAGTGGGAAAGGGGCTGATGAAGCGAGGGGTGAGCTTGCAGGAATCCACCTTGAGGGGTAGGTCTCGGGTTGAAAGCCACACACACTGTCCCTGGCGGTAATGTGGGGCCTTGGAGCGATGGTGGTCAGCTTGACTCTTGATCCTAGCAGAGGCACAGAGAAGGGCAGAGCGGGTGCTCCTCCACGTCCACTGACAACGGCAGATGGAATGCTAACCTCCTCTTCCTGGGCAGGAAACAGTGGAGGTTGGTAGCCAAGGCAGCACTCGAAGGGGGACAGACCAGTGGATGAGGACAGATGAGAGTTTATGGTGTACTCGGCCCAGGGTAGCTGCTAACTCCACATAGGGTTCTGGGAGACCAGACACTGCAATACTGTCTCTAGCTGTTGGCTGGCCGCTCGGTCTGGCCATTGGTCTGGGGGTGGAATCCTGAAGACAGACTCAGAGGCACCCAGAAGATTGCAGAATGCCCTCCAGAAGTTGGATGTGAATTGAGAGCCCCTGTCTGACACAACATCTACAGGTAAACCATATAATTTAAAAACATGCAGTACTAGTAATTTGGCTGTTTCTTTGGCAGAGGGGAGTTTAGGTAAAGGAATGAGGTGTACATATTTGGACAAACGACCAACTGCTGTGAGAATGGTGGTATTACCATCTGATGGGGGAAGACCAGTGATAAAATCCAGGGCAATGTGGGACCAGGGTCTCTTTGGGATCGACAGAGGTTGTAACAGACCAGCAGGTGACTGGTTAGAGTTCTTGCCTTGAGCACAGACCGAGAAGGCTGAGACAAAGTTGCAGATGTCATCTCCCATGGAGGGCCACCAGAACCGCCGACTGAAGGCCTGAGTATGCTTTGTTCCAGGGTGACAGGATAACCAGGAAGAATGACCCCACTGCAATACCTGTGAGCAGGCAGAGCTGGGAACATAAACGCAGTTAGTGGGGCAGTGACTAGTGGTTGCCTCGATCTGTTGAGCAACTTGCACCATGGATTCAATGTTCCATTGCACTGCACCCATGAGACAGTGAACAGGGAGGTAGACCTCAGGTACCTCAGGGTCTCAGAGGAAGGAAATCTTCGGGAGAGACCATCAGGTTTTCCATTCTTGGAACTGGGGCAGAAGGACAGTAAAATTAATTCTTGAGAAAAACAGGGACCAATGAGCTTGATGGGAGTTATGACACAAGGCCGTACAGATGTATTCCAGATTCTTGTGACCAGTCCAGACTAAAAAAGCTACTTCCTGAGAAAACTAAAGAAATTTGGCCTGTCCCCTAAAACCCTCACTAATTTTTATAGATGCATCGTAGAAAGCATTCTTCCAGGGTGCATCACAACCTGGTATGGAAGTTGTCCTGTCCAAGACTGGAAGAAACTACAGAAGATCGTGAACACAGCCCAGCACATCACACAAACCAACCTTCCCTCCTTGGACTCACTTTACACCACACGCTATCGGAGCAGTGCTGCCAGGATAATCAAGGACACAACCCACCCAGCCAAAACACTTTTCGTCCCTCTTCCCTCCAGGAGAAGGCTCAGGAGCTTGAAGACTCGTACAGCCAGATTTGGGAACAGCTTCTTTCCAACTGTGATAAGACTGCTGAACAGATCCTGACCCGGATCTGGGCCGTACCCTCCAAATATCCGGACCTGCCTCAGTTTTTTTTGCACTACCTTACTTTCCCTTTTCTATTTATGATTTACAATTTAAATTTTTAATATTTACTATCAATTTGTACTCCAGGGAGCACGAAGCACAGAATCAAATATTGCTGTGATGATTGTACATTCTAGTATCAACTATCTGGTGACAATAAAGTAAAGAACAGCGCCTTGGCTCCCTCCAGCCAATACCTCCACTCCTCCAGAGCTAGCTTCACAGCCAGCAGCTCCCAGTTTCTGATATCGTAATTCTGCTCTGTGAGAGTGAGGCAGTGAGAGAAGGCAGCGCAGGGGTATACCTTCTCATCCTTGGCCGAGCACGGAGAGAGAACAGCTCCTACACTAATGTCAGACACATCACCTCCACAATGAACTGCTGGTCGGTGTCGTGTTGAATCAGGATGGGGGCAGAGGTGAAACGTTCCTTCAGGTCAGAGAATGCTTTTTCAGCTGCAGGGCACCAAGAGAATCTGACAGCCGATGAGGGAAGAGCAGTGAGTGGTGCAGCCAGTGTACTGTAATTTCTGATGAAGCGGTGATAAAAGTTAACAAAGCCCAAAAAGCGTTGCAACTCCCGACGAGTCGAGGGATGGGGCCATTCAACCACTGCCTTGGCCTTCTGTGGGTCCATCTGAATGGAACCACCTGAAATTATGTACCCCAGGAAGGAGATGGTATTGTGATGAAATTGTGATGTATTTCTCAGCCTTCACAAAGAGCTGGTTCTCCAGATGGCGCTGGGGAACTCTGTGAACATGACCTGTGTGTTCAGCAAGGGGCTTAGAAAAAAAATCTAAATGTCATAGAGGTACACAAAAACAAATTGGTTCAGCATGCCCCTGAGAACGTCATTTACCAGGGCTTGGAAGACAGTGGGGGCATTGGTGAGACCGAATGGCATGACCAGATATTCGTAATGGCCTGAGTTGGTGTTGAAGGCCGTCTTCCACTCATCCCCTTCGCAGATGCGGACAAGATGGTAGGCGTTACAGAGATCAAGCTTGGTGAAAACTGAGGCTCCTTGTAGTAGTTCAAGTTCCAAGGTCATAGAAACATAGAAAATAGGTGCAGGAGTAGGCCATTCAGCCCTTCGAGCCTGCACTGCCATTCAGTATGATCATGGCTGATCATCCAACTCAGAACCCTGTACCTGCCTTCTCTCCATACCCCCAATCCCTTTAGCCACAAGGGCCATATCTAACTCCCTCTTAAATATAGCCAATGAACTGGCCTCAACTGTTTCCTGTGGCAGAGAATTCCACAGATTCACCACTCTCTGTGTGAAGTTTTTCCTAATCTCGGTCCTAAAAGGCTTCCCCTCTATCCTCAAACTGTGACCCCTCGTTCTGGACTTCCCCAACATCGCGAACAATCTTCCTGCATCTAGCCTGTCCAATCCCTTTAGGATTTTATACGTTTCAATAAGATCCCCCCTCAATCTTCTAAATTCCAGCGAGTATAAGCCTAGTCGATCCAGTCTTTCATCGTATGGAAGTCCTGCCATCCCAGTAATCAATCATGAGCGGAAGACAGTTCTTAACAGTGACTTCATTCAGTCCCTGGTAATCAATGCATGGATGTAAGAAGCCATCCTTCTTTCCAACAAAGAAAAAACCAACACCAGCAGGGGAGGAAGACGGCCGGATGATGCCCGCAGCCAGAGACTATTGAATGTACTTCCTCATGGCTTCTGTTTCAGGTACAGACAGGGAGTACAGGCGGCCCCTTGGGGGAGATGTACCAGGCAAGAGGTCAATGGCGCAATCATATGGACAATGAGGTGGTAGGGAAGTGGCCCGGGACTTGCTGAACACAGCCGTGAGGTCCATGTATTCAGGAGGGATGGCACTAAGATCCAGAAATTCCTCAGGGGGATCTGGGCTTGGCAACAAGAGGATATAAGCATGGCAGAGGCAGTGGGAGTGACAGAATGGGCTCCAGCCTACAATCTTGTGACTGAGCCAGTCACTCCAGAGAAGCAGGTATGAGAGTGAATGGCGTCGAGGAGAGCCGGACAGGGGTCACGCTCACCTATTGGTGAGCACTTGGCTTTTATTGGGCAGATGGAGATGAAGTGGTCTGATTGGCCACAGTACAGACAGGAATGGGCACCAATTCTCCTTTGTTTTTCAGTCGGCATCAGGTAGGTACAGTCAACCTTCATAGCCTCTGGCTCTGGAACGGGAATTATAGATGGGGGCAAACAGCAGGGCGATATAGACCAACGAGGAGCTTGGAACTCACCAGGTGCCCCCAGGGACCTTCTAGAACCCCTCTCTCTGTGACGCTACTGAAGGCGAATATCAATACAGATGGCCAAATCCACCAGGGCTTCAAAGGTGGCAGGAAGGTCCTGGGCAACCAGCTCATCTTTGATATCTTCAGAGAGGCCATTCAGGAAGGTATCATACTGTGCCTCCGAGATCCAGCCGCCGGAGATGGCTAGGGTCTGGAACTCTATGGTATAATCTGACACAGATCTGTGCCCTGATATATGTGCAGCATTTTAGGGGCAGCCTCTCTCCTATGTTTGGAGCGATCAAACATTTCCCTCATCTCCTCCGAAAATAACTGAAAACTGATGTAGAAAGGTGAGACTGCCTCTCAGACAGCTGTTCCCCATTCTCTCACCTGACCGGACAGTTGGGTGATGACATAGGCCACCTTGACTCAGTTAGAGATGTTGTCAGTTGCAATTCAAAAATGAGGTTGCACTGGGAAAGAAAAGAGCAGCAGGCTCACCTGAGTACTTTTCTAGAGGAGGCAGACTGGGCTCTTGGACAGGTGGAGCATGCAGGGTCACCAAGGGCAGGGCAGAAGATACAGTTACAGAATGTTAATGGGTGCTCTGGGACAGCTCGAGTGACTGAGTCTAGGCCACAAGATCAGCTACATTAACAAAGTAATTCCACTACCCTGAATACAGAGTCCAGCTGGTGCTAGTATCTCCCCAGCATCGCTCCTGTTATTCCAAGGCCGAGGTCAAGGTCTGCTGGATCCATTATGACCAGATTGTACTGTCAGGAACACTGGAGCAGGGATTCAATTGCAGACCTAGTACTGTACACATTGATATTAATTAAGTAACAAATTATAAGGTACAAACAAAGTCAGTATCAAAGTTTAGATAGAGATCAAAATACCTGGAGAAATCCAAAAACCAGAATTAGGAAACAGGCAGAGTTGATATTCAGACTGATAGAGTACAATCCTATGGTATAAGGTCAGCATCAAAGTTCAGGCAGGGATCAAAACATCCAGTGAAATCCAAAAACCAGTATCAGGAAACAGGCAGAGTCAATATTCAGATGGATAGAGTACAGATACAAATGCTTGAAAATCTCAGAAAAATTAATTAGCACAATCTAACAACAAACAGCTCAAAATACAGGACTGAAATACACTGAGCAATGAACACAGAGGCAGATGATAGGTGGAGCACAATGAGACACAGGTGGCAGCAATACAGGTAATAATGAGAAACAGGTGAGAGACGGAGTACTCAGTAATACAGAGGCCGGAGTAGAGCAGGAGCGGGGACAGGGACAATACAAAACCGCAGCTGGGGGAAACACATGAAAAGACAGAGTTCATCTGGAGGTACTGATAGATCTTCTTGTCTTTAAAATCAGCCTCTCTCCTCACTTCCTATAAGTGTTCCTTAGTCAAGGCAATCTTAAGGAATACCACCTAATATTTCAGCTTTATTTGACCTGGAACTTGGTAGGCATTGGAGGTCAATCACACTGGGTTTCCAGCTCAGTTATAATGTTATTAATTGGCCTTGAAGTTCTGACTTCTGCATAACTTTAAAATGCAAAGCATCCTGCTCAATCAATGAAGTACTGTAAAATCATTTGGTTACTTATACATCACACTTATGAATCTTGAAGATTTCAGTTCAAAGCTCCTTCCTTCTGATGGAGTAACTAAATTTAATTGGCCTGTGTTATCATAATCTGCAAATGGGCTATTTGGGTTATTTTTATCTTTTTTTTATGGAAAACTCTGATATTGTGCATGATCTTGATTCAACTATAGAACTTCCTGGCAAAGTAGACAAGCATATTATCAGGGAAGAGCATCATTTACTGAGAAACATGGGGCAGTTATTTTTACTCTGTGAGAGCAAATGACTTCCCACATTATCAAGAGGCTAAGTTCCTGGGAATTAATGATCGCCATTGACTTCTTCAATTCTCACTGGAAGAAGACCCTCTTCAATAGGCTGACATCCCTTTCAAAGTCAGTACATTTTTCTTTAAACACATAGTTCTGTTGGTATAATGAAAAGGCATGTTGAAAATGTAATTCTAATTAATCTTAGATTGTTGACGGACTTCTAGTGAACCATCTAAATAATTTCTCTTGCAATGGCTCTTGATTTCAAGTTTATGTTAAGTCATTTCCTTCTTGCTGGAAAACCTGGCAACATAATGCAATTCACTCATCAGAATACTATCATCGTAAATATTTCTGTTCCATAAACTTCCACTTTAACAGAGGTGGAAACGTCAGGAAACCCATCCTTTGTTGTTAATTCTGCTCTTGTGTAATGCCTAATCACTTATTCTTGTCAATACCTTCAGTTAAACTCCATGAGTGTGTCTTCAGGAATCCACCCACAGACCAATGGCCAGACCGAGCAGGCCAACCAACAGCTAGGGACAGTATTGCAGTGTCTGGTCTCCCAGAACCCCTCTGTGTGGAGTCAGCAGCTACCCTGGGCCGAGTACACCATGAACTCTCATCCGTCCTCATCCAGTGGTCTGTCCCCTTTCAAGTGCTGCCTTGGATACCAACCTTCACTGTTTCCTGTGTTCCATCTACCGAGGAATTCATCCGCCGTTGTTAGCGGACATGGAGGCACACTCGCTCTGCCCTTCTCCATGCCTCTGCTAGGATTAACCGTCAAGCTGACTGCCATCGCTCCAAGGCCTCACATTACCGCCAGGGACAGCGTGTGTGGCTTTCAACCCGAGACCAACCCCTCAAAGTGGAATCCTGCAAGCTCGCCCCTCGCTTCATCGGCCCCTTTCCCATTGCTAAAGTCATCAGCCCTGCTACTGTCCATCTCAAGCTCCCCCCACTCTCTGCTGCATTCATCCCACCTTCCATGTGTCCCACATCAAGCCAACCCCAGGTTCTGTGCCCAACCCACCTGCCAATTGCTCATCAATGGGTCAGAGGCCTTCACGATGCGTCAGCTGCTGGACGTTCATCGCCAGGGCTGCGGCCTCCAGTACCTTGTGGACTGGGAGAACTACGGTCCTGAGGAGAGGTGCTGTGTCCCTGCCCATAACATCCTGGACCCCTGTCTCATCTCATCACCAGCACCCATCTCTACCTGCCGTGATGCCAGGAGGCGTCCATGGAAGGGGTACAATCAGTACCTCCAGTTCAACTTTGTCTTTTTGTGTGTTTCCCCCAACTGTCAGTCTGTGTTTTGTTTTGCCATCTGCTCCTATCCCCATTCCTGCTCTACTCCGGCCCCTGTATTACTGAGTACTCCGTCTCTCATCGGTTTCTCATTATTACCTGTTTTGCTGCCACCTGTGTCTCATTGTGCCCCACCTATCATCTGCCTCTCTGTTTATTGCTCAGTGTATTTCAGTCCTGTGTTTTCACCTATTTGTTGCCAGATTGTGCCAGTGAGTTTCCCTGAGCCTTTTCAGCATTCATGTCTAAACTCTGTCTATTTGAATATTGACTCTGCTTGTTTTCTGATTTCTGGTTTTAGGATTTCTCTGGAATTATTGATCTCTCCCTGAACTTTGGTACTGACCTTGTTGCTCCTCTGGATTTGCTACTCAGTAAATATCATAATGTGCACAGTATTGGGTGTGTGATTGGAACCCTGCTTTAGTGCCCTGACAGGGTTTTAATATTACAGATTTTTGTGGAATACTATTTTACTGCTGCTATAGGTCTTCAGCCCCTCATTCATCTCCACAGAAATGTGAGGTAGTACATCTTAGTTAGAAGAACTGACTGGTTATTTACCATTTGGAAGTATGGCCCCTGTATTACTGAGATGCAGGAAAATGTCTCTCGCCTGTGTCTCATTGTGCTCCACCTATTATCTGCCTCTCTGTTTATTGCTTAGTGTATTTCAGTCCTGTGTTTTCACCTGTTTGTTGCTAGATTGTGCTAATGAATTTTCCTGCATCTCTCCAGCACTTATAATCTGTATTCTGGCTTTCTGAATATTGACTCTGCCTGTTTCCCAATTCTGGTTTTTGGATAGTTTGATTTCTGCCTGAACTTTGATGCTGACTTTGTTTGCACCTCAGGATTTGTTACTCAATTGTTATCAGTGTGTGCATTGTACTGGGTCTATGATTGAATCCCTGCTCTAGCATCCTGATAGGCTCATAGAGTTAGGAGGAAGGATAATTGATAATGAAATGGACTTGCGTTATTGTCCCAGTCAACAATAATGGAAGAATTCCTCAATTAAGATAAAAGAAAGAATTGTAAAAGTATTAGATGTTTTTGTAGATGCAATGGATGTAGTTGAAACAAAGAGAATGGATTCAGTATTAAGGATGTATTGTGTGAGGAAATGCAATTACGGTTGATATGGAAGTCAATGCTTCTGAGTGATGCTGACCCCCCCCCCCCAGGTAGGTGAACCTGCCAAGTGATGCTGCCCCCCCCCCCACCACCCCAGGTAGGTGAACCTGCCGGTCAGTGCAGGGTAAGTTGCTAAGTTGCTGCCATATGCTTGAGGGGAGGAGGAGACTCTACAGTAAGGGTCATGGTCTCTGCCTTTCTCTGGCTGACTGAGTCCAACCTGTCCACAAAGGGTACACAGGCACTGAGTTTTCTCTTGCATGTGCTGGTGTGTATGTGATAGTAATGGGAGATCATCTGCAAAGTCAAGGTTTTCTCAAGTAGAGAATAGAGTCCACCTAATATCTCTCTGCTTATCTTTAGTTGTTTGCCTCATAACCCAATCAATCATCAGGTTAAATAATATCACCGACATCACACAGCCTTGACTGACTCCTGGCTTGAGCTTTTCAGTTTTGAAATCTAATACATATTTCCCTGATCACTTCGACTGGCTGCTGCTTCAGCCTCCACTGCAAGGTCTTCCATGTGGACTCTTATCCCTTCTTACTAGTTTCTTTGCTTTCTTGTTAGCTTCAGTATACGATAGGTGAAGTTTCACCATAATTCATGTTGACTTTGCATCTAACACTTTCTTCTAAGGCTGGCCATGTTTACTGCTGTATCTGTTCTTTGTTCTTTCCAGCTCTGTATCCTAGATAAGCCTCACTGCTCTCCTTGAAGACTGAGGCAATCTGTTTCCCCATGTCCATCCTGTCTACTGATAAATCCTCATCAAGGTATTGCAAGGTCTGAAATCTGATCTCACACTGGTCTCCTTGGGCTTTTCAACATTAAAATGTCTTTGCACATGTGTTCTGATTCTGGTGCTTCTTGGCTTGAGTTTCCACCACTGCTACAACAAGGTGGTGATCACTTCCTGTATCTGCCCTTCTCTTCACCTTCACATCCTGCAAGGATCATCTTCATGTACTATTGATCTTTAAATGGTCAATCTTGTTCTTGTCACGTGCATTGGGTGAGCACCATGTCAGTTTGTGGATTTCATGGTGTGGAAAGAAGGTCCCTCCTATGACCAGATTGTTCATGGCACAGAATTCCACCTGTCTTTCAGCATTGTTATTCATCAATCCACATCCATGCATGCTTATGACTTGAGTGAAGTGTGAGCTGTTATTTCCCAATTTGGTGTTTAGATCTCCCATGACAATGATTATGTCATGGTGTGAGGTTGTAATGATGCTTTTCCTGCTAGCTTGCCAGTGTTGTACATGGTTTGTACATTCCAAAAACCAATTTTGGCTTTGATCTTGGTGGTATTCAGGGCTTCCTTCATCATGCAAGCAGCTTCCCCTCAGTTTTCATTATGGTCAGTCATACAAATCCCGGGTGGAGACTCAGGAATACCATCGTGCACAGACATGGGATTCTTCATTGCTGTTTCTGCAACAATTTTTTTTTCTTGATCACAAACAAGAGAAAATCTGCAGATGCTGGAAATCTGAACAATACACACAAAATGCTGGAGGAACTCAGCAGGCCAGGCAGCACCTAGGAAAAGCCTGCAACATTGACTGAGGTGAAACTTCAAACTTGGAAGACCGGTAGACCACTTTTAGTCTGGCCTCTAACCTTTGACTGCTTTGGCATAGATGACCCTACCAAGAGCAAGGCCCTGACTCTAGTCAACATGGCTCTCTGGGTCATTGCAGCATAGTAGCCTCCAAAGGCTATGACAAGCTTGTGGTCCCCCTGGAGGGTCCTGCTGGGGTGGAGGAATGGAATAACTATCCATAGTAAAAATGGGGTGAGAAAATTAGAATCATTTAAAGTAGCAGCAACAATGGAAGATTAGATTAGATTGAGGACACTCAGTCCTCGTTTATTGTCATTTAGAAATGCATGCATTAAGAAATGATACAATGTTCCTCCAGAGTGGTTTTACAGAAAAAACAAGACAAGCCAAAGACTAACACTGACAAGACCACATAATTATAACATATAGTTACAGCAGTGCAAAGCAATACCGTAATTTTACAAAGAGCAGACATGGACACGGTAAAAAAAAAAGTCTCAAGGTTCTGATCAACTCCTAGTAGTCCTGATAGCAGGCAGCGAAAGAGAGAAGCTCTCCCTGCCATAAACCTCCAGGCACTGACAACTGCCGATGCATTGGAAGCACCCGACCACAGCTGACTGAGTCCATCCGAAAACTTCGAGCCTCCGACACCGAGCACCATCTCTGCCGAATGCTTCGACCCCGCCCTGGCAGCTGAGCAGCAAACAAAGCCGAGGACTCGGGGCCTTCTCCGGAGATTCTGGATCACACAGCAGCGGCAGCGAAGAAGGTATTTCAGACGTTTCTCTAGATGTTCCTCCATGCTCTCACGTCTGTCTCCATCAAATCGGGATTGAGCACAGCACCCTACTTGACAGATAACATGTATCATTCACCAGAGTGGCCACTGCGTGCTGTGTCGTGCTGCCATCTTCACCTTCTCCTTCTCCTCCTCCTTGCTTGATTTGCACAAGTAAGCGAGATGATGCTGAACAAAAGGAGTGAAACATCTGAGATGAGAAGGGTTGCGTCTTGGGGGCAAGTTCAAGTTGAAGCAATGGGTTAACTAGGGTAGTTGTAAATGTGGGGCAAGGAACCTTGTGTTATGAGCTTGGTATAACTGGTGTGTTTAACTCATTTGTTGAACCCATTTTTTAATTATGTAAAACAGTACTTTTGGTTGAATTTGTAAAACAAATGAGACATGAGATGAATTGACTGCTTAGTCTCTGCAGCCAATGCTCATGTAGAGTGAGTTCCTACCATTTTATTATTATTGATAAAACAGCATGCCAATCAAAACTTAGAGACTTAGAATTTTTGTAAATGGAATCATAGCTTTTAGGTTCAAAATTAATTTAGACATAAATTGCACCGAAAGACAATATCCAATTTTAAATCCCTCAAATTGCATTGAGCTCAGTCTTATGACATTTACCCTCCAGACTATAAGGCTGTGGCTTTTATTAGATGTACTTATGAACTACCTAAAACAGATTGATAAGGTCTGTTTCAATGGGGAATAAATACAATGAAAAAGAAACCGACAATCTCTTCAGTGGGCTTAATGTAGTCTTTGAGGTCACTGTGCAATATACAAAATTCTGAACTTAATGCATTCTTCAGAGTCTTATCAATGAGAAAAATCAAGAGGGTTGGTGGTTGTCTGCAGACATTGGCTCTTATCCTTATCATTCTGCTCACTTCCTGTAAATTATTTCCAAGAGATTAAGTTCGCATGCAAAACTGTAGTTTACTTTCACTAGCCAATCCACACATTTAGCTCAGTTTTGAGACTTCAAAATGAATAAATCACTCCACTCCCCTTGGTGTCTTGAATTCAAATAGTTTGATTATCCTGTTGTAACTAACTGAGTATCCTTCTGACAGGCAAGAACCTTTAATAGATTTTGAAGGTTTAATTATTTTGTTTTACCTATCATACCTTGCTGCAGGCTCTGGGACTTGGATATTTTGCAACGTCCTGTTTTACACAAGCAGCTGTTAGCAATTCACTCACATTAGGATTTTGTGTTTACTCCTGCATCGATCCAGTTTAGATAACCGCTCAATATCAGGCAATGTGACCTGTATGCAGTGGAGTTTTTTTGCAGTGACAGTGAGCTATGTTATTCAGCAGGAAGCTGAATTTTTGTTGGGTAAGGAAATTAAAAGAGACAGAATAAAGTTCAGTGAACAGTTTTAAGATGCACATTAACATCATCTCATTTAGCAGCATTATAGGACAGCTGCTTTCCTCTTTCTCCGGTGTT
Organism: Mobula hypostoma; assembly: GCF_963921235.1. Lineage (NCBI taxonomy): Eukaryota > Metazoa > Chordata > Chondrichthyes > Myliobatiformes > Myliobatidae > Mobula > Mobula hypostoma. Next base: position 50,755,558 of record NC_086128.1, read on the forward strand.
CCTTAAAGACATTTCTATATGTAGAGATTAGTGTTATGAGGGGCGATTGATAAGTTTGTGGCCTAAGGTAGAAGGATTAATTTTAGAAAACCTAGCACATTTATTTTTCAACATAGTCCCCTCCTACATGTACACAGTTAGACCAGTGGTTATGGAGCATATGGATCCCTTCTTTGTGGAAGTGGCCCACAGCAGGGGTGATTGATATGTTCGTGACCTAAGGTAAAAGGCGATGAGTTATATAGCTCTCATTAAATGCACATGCAGTTCAACTCTGAGTGAAAATGCAGAAAGTTTGAAGTTTCTCCTCATCTCTTTCTAAAAATGACTCCTACCTTGGGCCACAAATCACCCCTCGTACTATTTTTGAAAAACAATGTGTAGTTGAACAGCACTTGGTGGTCATTTACGTATGAGCAATTATGTGAAAGATTCATGGCAGCAGACAACAGGTTAATCATGATTTACCTGCACCCTTTTCACCAACTCTAAGCATCTGAGTTACTGAACAGGAAGTATCAAAATCCAGTATTGGAGTTGTTGGTATTTATCCATAGGAGTTCCAAGTAAATAGATTATAATTTACTGATATCAATTCTGGCTGAAAGATGCATCATTGGGTATTTTCAAACTTATATCAAATAGAATGAAAATTAATTCCAGTAAATGCCTCAAATTACTTCTAAATCTTTGAAGTCAAAATTTAAGCATGTCTTGGCTACAGAGGTTCTTAATGTCAAGCTCCTCACATGAATCAGTTTTGAGTTTGTGCTGGTGTTTCAATTAATTTGAGGTTAGCACATCTGAAGAATCCAGGATGATTGTCCCTTGATCTCGAAAGAAAATTAAAGTCATTAAATATGGGTCTTCCTTGCATGGTATGTTAGTGGCAGTTCGCTGGTATTTGTGTTGTCTGCTGGTGCTTCTGTTGAATTGAATTATGGATGTTGTTAGGTGTGCCCTTGATTGTATGAGTCCTGTCATTTGCAGAAATTATCAAAAGACCACCTCTGAAACCCAAAATTGGAAGTGAGTGATGGGAATGAGATCTGGAAAGTGGGATTTGATAGATAGAAATGGGAAATGGAAGGCAAGAATTTAAGATGGAAAGAGGTGGAATATGGAAAGTGGTTGAGAAAGTAAGAAGAATTTTGGAGGTAAGATAGTATTGAATTGGGATGTGGGAAGTGTGGATTTGAACTGGCATTGGGAAATATAAAGTTGAATGGGATATGGTTATGATGACTACCTGATTTTGTTATAGATTCACTTTTCACAAGATACTATGGTTTAGAGAGGCTGGGAGACAGGGAGAGAGCTCAGGAGAACTGTTCCATAAAATTAAAATTTAAATTGAGTCCAAGCTACCCCAACTATCTGTTTGAGCTAGAAAACCATCTATAATTGTTGAACAATTATGCATGTCTTAATCAGGGCCATTTTGAAATAAAATCAAAATCTGCAGTTTTATATTTTTTACACATTTATAATTTATGTGATTTCCTCATTTAATAATTTATTTCACTATTTTGTACTCTTTAAGTTCGGCTACAACACTGGCAGCTAGCCAAAAAATGAAAACATAGCCAAGTACATTCAATTTATCAAAAGCAGAAGCAATCCAGTTAGGATAATTCCTGCCTGATCAATCCTCTGCCTCCTCAGCAGAAATTAAGCTCACAATACTGTATGTTGTTGCGTGAATAAAGTCACCGGAGGAAATTACTGGTAGATACAAAGCAGCTTCTTTATTCGACAAAACAAGTACGCTTTTGATCGAAAGGTCTGGCTGGCCCAATGTGGGGCTTGATATTTTATGTGCCAAAGATCAAAGGACAACTCCATATTTACAATTTATAGACAATGCTTGCTTTGAAACTACATAAACTTCACACCTCCATATTCACATGCACACCACAGACATCCAAATAAATTTTAATCAGCATTGTCTGAACTGGAATTCACAGCATTTAGGAACCCATTGTTCAGAGCTGTTTTCCAAATTAAATGCAGAATACATTTTCAGATGTGAAGACTGGCAGCCAAAGTCAATTGTTAAATGTATATGTCCTAATTCCAGAAATCACCCTAACATTCCCTCCTCTTGGTCCTCCTGGACAAAAATAAATTTGTACCAGGAAATGAGGATCAACTCAAATAGGGCAGCAAAAATGCCCTGCCTCAGAATTCCCACCCCCCATTATTTTGTGTGTATCTACATCTACCCCATGATCCCTAATCGCTATCTACAAATGCTAAGCAGAGTTTCAGAAACTTGAACAACAGTATTTAGAAATGCAGCTTTGTTCATTCATATTCCATGTTGACTCTTCCCTGCCAACATTTGCAGTTTAATCACATTCCTTGTCTTCTCCCCTCCATTCTCTGGTTGTTGAAACTTGCTCTTTCCAGCAGCACCAGCAAAGTAAGTATATCAGGTTCACATGCCCTCTCGTTGACGTACAGCAAGGGTTGGAGTGGTCTCTATTTGAATGACTGCAAGGACCCCTCCCCAGTGGTACCCCCTCCCAAACTGTCCAGTCAATTACTGGCCTGACTGCTGAAAGGGCCCAACTCATTTGTATTCACTCCCCATTCAGGCTGGGGGTAATTGCCTTCAGATGCTGTGTACAATCCTTCTTAGTCTGCTGTGCCATCAAAGTTATGGAACCTACTGTCTCTGCTTTAACTTAAGTCCCTCCCCATCTATTTTCCAATATCTTTATTATTCTATGCTGTTAAACTAATTATCTACCCTCAGCAACCAGCCTTCGTTACAGAGTACCGTCACCTAGTATGCTATTCACAGCTTTCTGTCACGCTCTTGGTGTCTCCTGCCTTCAGGTTTCCTGCGGGTATGTTTTCATCAGCTGTGTTCTGGTCTGGCATGGCTGGCTGGTGCACCTCTCTTAGGTTCTCTGTAAGTACATGGTTACTGGGTACACTTGATTCCCCGCTCTGTCTGTGGGAGCAAGAAGAGAGTGAGTCATATGCTTTAACCTGAGTCCAGTGTTTCCACTGACTGCCTCATCGAGTCTGCACAGAAACACAAGTATCATTTGTTAAAAGTACCATCTGTACTTCTGTCCAGCTGGGAGAAAACCCTGGCCTTTTAGGCAGCATCCTCACCACGACTTGGTCGCCGGGCTGTGGGAGAACTAACTTGTTTTCCTCTGGCTCTCTCTGATCTCCAACATGCTGCTCTTGTTTTGCTCAGTCCTTGAACACTTTAAATTGATTACAAAGGCCTTTTACACACTATGTTATTCTATCCCTGTAAGCCCCAGGCTCCCCACAACCCATAACTACCCCATAAAGGAGTTGCATTGCTCACCCCATCAATAATTTGTATGGGCTGAAACCCAACGTGCAATTTGGTGTTGCTCGTGATCTTGTCAGGATTCCTGGTAATACATCAAGCCATGTCTTTCCTGTCTCAGCTATAGCTTTGGCTAAGGTATTCTTGATTGTTCTGTTCATCCTTTCTACCACTGCTGAAATCTGAGGATGGTAGGTTCTGTGGAACCATTATCAAATCCCTAACAGTCGACACATTTCCTTCATCACTTTCCCTGTGAAATGTGCTCGCTGATCCTAGTCCACCTGAACTGGGGTTTCCCACCTTGGGAGAAATTCCTGATCTAGAATCCATTCAGCAGTGTTGGCGGTGCTGTCCCTTGTTGGGAAAGCTTCTACCCACCCAGTGAAGTGATCCATAATTACTTGACAGTAGCTTCCCCTCTTGCTTTTGCATCGGGACAGCATGAAGTCCATCTAAATATCTTCCCAGGGTTCTCTTGGCTGTGGCTGATCTGTCAGCTATAACTTTCTGCCCGAACCAGGGTTACGCTGGGCACAAATGATACAACGGTGGTAGAATTTTTCAACATCCCCGCCCATCCCTGGCCACCACCCGTCCTGCTGGAGTGTCATGATCACGTTCTGCCTCCCTTGATGCATCACCCCATGATATAACTTCAGCAGTATCTGCCTAATACATGGTGGTACCACGACTCCTTCCTCCCCATGTGTCCAGCTCCCATCTGGTCCCTCCTTTCTTCACCATTTCTCCCTCTCTTCTGCCTCAACCTCTTCATACAATTTAACTAAACTGGTGTAACAAGCTGTAAGGTTTCACTGCTCTCTCTGGAACGTTCCACTGCTAAGGTAATAGTTTCTCCGTAGCAGCAATGTTTGGGTTATGACTAGAGATAACTGGGCATGTTAGCCAATGAGCAGGATGTTGTTCTTGTGTGTCTGGGTGCAGGGATTTCGCGGTCTTTTGTTGGGGAGAGATGAAGAGAGAGGAAGCAAATGGAGAGAGTTGGTAGACCACTAGACAGGGTGAACTGAGGGTCTGAGTGTCAGCTACGCTCGGAGGAGGTTGACAGGAACAAATGGATGACACAGTGAGCTCCAACGTTTGCACATTAGACTGTTTCATGAGAAAGGGCCCTTTTTTTTGTTTCTTTACTAACCATATAGTCAAATGAAAAATTATAAAGCTCAATTGTTTCATCGTATATTGTGTACTGTTTGTTATTTTGTGGTACTGATTTGTAACGGGACAGATTGTGCGGCATCCACCCAAATGAGGTTTCTTAGGTTTGGCCGGGCCGGGGGCTGTCATCCCCTAGATTAAGCCGTTAGCCAAACTGAGAGTTACAATTGTGGGGGCTATGTTCGGGATTGATTCCGTTGGACGCTGTATGATTACCCTGAGCATTGAAGGAGTGGGGTAGATATTTGTACTCTGGACGAATTGTTAATTTGCCTGTTAAGTACTGTTAAGGTTGCAATTGTGAGCAGAGGTTTGATAAAAATGGCAGGCGCAGCTTTCGTTTTAATGCAGACCAGCGCTGAGGTAGCAGTAGCTGGGGACGAAGATCTCAAAGACAGGGTTCTATCATTTCTGAGGAGTGAGGGGAAGGAGTGGTCAGATTTGGAATGTCTAATTAGTCCCCGGTGAAGAGTGAGAATTCTGAGTTAGTATCCGTCCTTACCGCTCTGCTGAATAAATGGAAAAATGCCCAGGTTCAAAGTCCCAGCTATGGCAGGCTCCGCCTGTTCTCTGGATTAATACCCCATCCTTAAAGGGGAGGAGGAGTATGAGACTTGGGTAGAGCAGATCTCTCAGTTTCTAGATGAGTGACAGTGCTCTGATGATGTAAAGTGACAGAGATTGGTTGAAAGTTTGAATGGCGGGCCACTGACGTTGTGAGAGCTGTCAGGTTACAGTATCCCGTAGCGACAGCAGTCAATTACATGCAAGCACTGGACAATGCTTGTGACCCGACAGGAAGCCCAATGGAGCTCATGGTGGGGTTCCAGAGCATCCATCTGGAGAAGAGGGAGAAGCTTTCTGTTTTTACTTTTCGGCTGGAGAGGCAGCTAAATTGCTTGCAGTGCAGAGGGGTCATTCAGGCAGCTGAGGTGGATCAGTTAAGAATGGACCGGATAGCCAGGGGCACCCAGTCCCAGGACCTGATTGCCTGGGGTCTCCGACAGTCTCGTAAGATTCGCACCCCGCCCCCCATCATTATTTGAGTTGATCAGAGAGGTATGGGAAGAGGAGAATACATTGGAGGCGTGGGAGGCCTTCACCAGCAGGCTACAGTCCTCGGTAGTGGTCCCCTGCAGCAAAGGTATCCTACTCTGGGAGCAGTAGAGGAGATTGTGGCAAAGTTGAGCACGGAGATGTCTCAGCCGTTATCAACGGGTATGACCCCCCACCCCCATATGATGGAGCTGATGGGGGGGAGGGGCTGATCCCCCAAGGGGATGAACAATGCGGAGGGCTGCTGGCAGCAGGTGTCACACCAGAAGGAGAGTGAGCTCCCGGGTACCTCAGCAGGGAGAGTCATTGGGAAAACTTGGAGGAGACCTAGTGAGGGAACGGTCTGGTGTCTCTGGAGGAACACGTCCCCAGCAACGTACCAAGGAAACCCCGAAAGCGAAAGGCACAATTCCTGAAGGCTTAGTGGGATCATGCTCCAGTGTGTCGCTATAGATAGAGGGTATTTATGCTAAAACCATACTTGACACCAGGTTGCAGGTCAAGTTGTTGTACCGTTCGTTTTACAACTGGTATCTGAAGCATTTACCATTGACACCATTCAGTCCACTGGAGATCTAGGGCCTTAGTGCTAGTGATTATCCACACAACGGTTATTTGTCAGTGAAGTTCTCGGAGGCTGATGTGGGAGTGTCTGAGGTCCTTGATACATTGGTGCTGGTTTGTCCAGACCCCGTTGAGATGGGCAACGTTTCAACTCTGGTGGGGACCAACACCCCTCTTGTGAGGAGGCTCAGGGGGGCCTGCAAGGTGAAGGCTGGCAAGAGCTTTCTGGGGACATTGTCAGTGCACCCGATGTTTCAAACTGCTTTTGAGGAAGTACATGGCTGTATTAGGCTGGATACTGAATTTAGATGAGTGACTGTGGTTCACCCAATCGAAGCCAATGATGGTACAGCCCGGGGAAGTAGCGAGAGTGATGGAGACCCCCAGTATTCCGGAGTGCCTGAGGGTGAGGCCCTCTTAGTAGATGCTCCAGAAGACCATGAGGGGGAGTTGGGATTTCCTGCTGGGGTACTCGTGAGGCCTGAATTACAAAAGCCCTCGATTGTATAGGCAAGCATGATGGCAATGATTGTCAGCAACACTACGAAGAGGGAGGTCACCTTCAAGCTGGGGATGCCCCTGGCACATTTGTTCCCGGTGACGGTAATGTCTAGTGTCCCTATGAGACAAGCCGGGGAGAAACTATTGGAAAAAGGGAGAAAGTTGACCGCTGAGTCATTCAAATTCGGGGACTCCCTGGTTCCTGCGAGTTGGAAGAGGGGGTTGGTAGAGAAGATGTTGAAGCTGGAAGGTATCTTTTCCACTGATGAGTTTGATGTGGGTTGTTCCAAGAGCACTCATCACACTATCCAGGTGACCAAGGACACCCCGTTTAGAGAAAGGTCAATGAGACTGTCCCCTGCAGAGGCGGAAGACGTTCGGCAGCATTTGTGTCAGTTGAAGGAAGCTGGGATCATCACTGAGTCCCAAAGCCCCTATGTGTCTCCAATTATGATGGCCTGGAAGAAGAATGGGAAGGTACAGATGTGTGTGGACTATTGGAGTCTGAACAGGCGCACTGACCCTGACCAGTGTACGGTCCCGAGGATTGAAGATGCCCTGGCCTGCCTGAGTGGTGCGAAGTTGTTCAGTGTGCTGGACTTGAGGAGTGGATATTACCAGATCCCCATGAGTGAGGCCGACAAAGAGAAAATGACATTTATATGTCCCCTGGGATTTTTTCCAGTTTGAAACGATGCCCCAGGGCATCTCGGGAGCTCCTGCAACCTTCTAGCGGGTCATGGAGAAAACGGTGGGGGATATGAACTTGCTTGAGGTATTGGTGTATCTGGATGACCTCATAGTGTTTGGATCCACCTTGGAAGAACATGAAGCGAGGCTGCTGAAGGTGCTGGGCCGCCTGAAAGCTGAAGGGTTAAAACTTTCCCTGGACAAGTGCCAGTTCTGCTAAATGTCTGTTAGCTATGTTGGGCTCATAGTCTTAAGGAATGGAGTAGTTACAGCTCTGTCTAAGATAGAAGTGGTTATCGCTTGGCTGTGAGTGCTCTCCGCTCGTTCCTCGGGTTCTGTGGTTACTATCGGAGGTTCGTGAGGGGGAGCTACGTGAAAGTGAGACACTCATTGAATCAGCTTCTGTGCGGCTACTCTCCCTTGGGGAAGGAAGGGAGAGGGGGAAAAAGACAGGAGGGTGGAGAATATCTTAGCCCATCGGAGCCCTTTGGACAGAGGTGGGATGCAAAATGTGAGGAGGCCTTTCAGTCACTGAAGGAGCTGCTGATACAGGCACCGGTGCTGGCTCTTGCAGACTCCCGATTGCCGTATGTACTCCACCTGGATGCCAGCCGACAGGGATTGGGGGGTGTCTTGAATCAGGGTACCGGGTTAAGGCCTATTGCATTTATCCGCTGCAGTCTGTCACCCTAAGAGAAAAACTATCCCACGCACAAGTTGGAAGTTCTGGCATTGAAATAGGTGGTGGTGGATAAGCTAAGTGACTACCCCTATGGTGCCAAGTTTGAGGTGAGGGCAGATAACAATTCCCTAAATTATATCCTGACCTCGGTGAAACTGGATGCCACAGGCCATTGGTGGTTGGTGGCATTGTCTGCCTATGATTTCAGCCTGAAGTACCAGCTGGGAAGTAGGAAAATTGATGTTGATGCTTTGTCCCGATGGGCACGTGAGGGACTGCTCAGGAACGAGGAGTGGTACAGCATTCCTGCCCCAGGGTGAAGGCCATGTGTCAGTTTGCCATCTCCGTGAAGGCAGAGGGAAAGGAGGGGTAGGATCGAGTGGTGGATCAATTGGGAGCTTCTGATGATGCCATCACCCAAGTTTACTTTAACCTGACTACTCTGAAGACAAAGCAGCTGCTGGAATTGAGTTCTGGGGAAGTGGCAGCTGCTCAGCGAGATGACCCGGGCATTGGCGCTATTTGGTCCACGGTTGAAAAGGGAGATATGGCTCAGGGGAGAAGACAAAATACGCTTCGGTGCCTCCATTTCTGAGAGAATGGCCTTGGTTGGAGTTGAAGAACCAGATCTTATACCGGGTCACGTCACCCCCAGACTGACCGCAGCGTTGCCAGCTGGTTCTGCCTGAGAAGTATTGGAGGATTGCGTTGAAGTCACTCCATGATAATTCTGGACATTTGGGGGTGGAAAAGACCTATGGATTGCTCAGAGACTGGTTTTACTAGCCCCAGATGAAACTGGAGGTCGAAAAATACTGCAAGTCGTGCATTCAATGCATACGACAGAAGACACTGCCTATGTGGGCAGCACCCTTGTCCCACCTGCACAGTGTGGAGCCTCAGGACCTGGTGTGTATGGATTTCCTGTCAATAGAAGCCAATGCCAGCAACACGGCGAATGTCTTAGTCATCAGGGATCACTACACCAAATATGCTCAGGCTTTTCCTACCAAGATCCAGAGGCCGTCTAAGGTGGCAAAAGTGTTATAGGAGAAGTATTTCATCTATTATGGGTTTCCCAGGCAGATACATAGTGATCAGGGACGGGATATTGAGAGCAGACTCATCCATGAGTTACTGGGCATGCTTGGAGTTGAGGACCACGCCTTATCACCCACAGGGTGATTCCCAGCCCAAGACGTTTAATCAGACCCTACTAGACATGCTCAGGACCTTGGAGATCAGCAAGAAGAGCAGGTGGCGTCAACATATTGGACATCTGGTTCACAGTTACAACTGTGCCTGAAATGAAGCTACTGGGTATTCACCATATTATCTGATGTCTGGGCGTGAGGAGAGGTTGCCCATTGACCTTTGTTTTGGGACTGATGAGGGTGACTTACCCCCGAAGACTTATCTGAAGTATGTGTCTGATATGAGAAGAGAGCTGGAAAGGGCTTATGAATTAGCTGGGGTTGTGACTGCCAAGCAGAACCAAAGAAATAAGAGGAGGTACGATCAAAAGATGAGGTTCTCCCAACTCCTGCTGGGAGACCGAGTCCTCATAAAGAATTTGGGGCCACCTGGGAAGCACAAGTTGACTGACCGCTGGGCGGCTAAGCCCTATGTGGTAGAGAGTCAGATGCCAAATCTACCAGTTTTCCGGGTGAAACCAAAGGATGGGAATGGGCCTGACAAGATTCTCCATCGGAACCAACTGTTGCCCCTGGGACAAGAGGTGCAGGTGGACCCAGAGCCCGACTTGGAGCCTACACCTAGTAAGAGGACTCTGAGGAAACACTGGCTGACTGCAGGGCCCACAGCAGGAGAGGTTAGGCTGATCCCCACCCCTGAGAGGGATACTGATTCGGAGGATGAGGACCTGGATGTGTGGTATATGCTGCCTTTTTGCTAACTCCCCATTGATTGAGGAAGAGACTCCCAGCTCTTCTGCTGAGTCAGGTGAAGTGGGGGGGGGAGGGCTATCTGTGGGCAGCCTGGCTATAGCGGGACTCTACAGGGGAGGAAGTGGGGCTTGGCAATGGGACAGAGGGGCCCGAGTTGCAGGTGGGCACGATTGATAGGTTGGGGGAGGCCTCGCCAGGTAGACAGGAAGTATCCCCAGTAGTACCTGACCTGAAGAGTTAGGTGAGGGAGTGCAGAGGTCTCGGAGAATTAGGAGGCCACCAGATAGGCTGGATAATGTAGCACTGGGGGAACAGAGTGTGATCCCTACTGTACTGGGGAGCTATGTCACTGCCTTGTGTACAGTACCTGGATTGGGCTTTGTGTTTTGCAGGAAGGGTTGGCGAATTACCTCAACATCATGAGGACATGACTAAATTTGGTGGGGGGAGAGTGTAACACGCTGTAAGGTTTCACTGCTAATGTAATAGCCTCTCTGTAATGTTTCACTGCTTAGGCTTAGGTAGTAGTTTCTTTGTAGCAGCAATGTTTGGGTTATGACTAGAGATAACGGGGCATGTTAGCCAATGAGCGAGATGTTGTTGTCGTGTGTGGTGGAGCAGGGATTTTGTGGTCTTTTGTGGGGGAGAGTTGAAGAGAGAGGACACGAATGGAGAGAGTTGGTAGACTGCCGGACGGAGTGAACTGAGGAGTGAGGGTCCGAGTGTCACTGACCCTCGGAGGAGAACAACGGGAACAAATGGATGATCCTGTGAGTTCCAACATTTGCACATTAGACTGTTTTATGAGAATGGGCCCTTTTCTTTTTTTGTTATTTCTTTCTAACCATATAGTCACATTAAGAATTGTAAAGCTCAATCGTTTAATTGCATATTGGGTACTGTTTGTTATTTCGTGGTACTGATTTGTAACAGGGGACACATTGCGCAGCATCCACCCAAATGAGATTTCTTAAATTTGGCTGGGCTGGGGGGGTTATCATCCCCTACATTAAGCGGTTAGCCGAACCAAGGTTACAATTGTTTGCAACCAAGGCTTCTGTCGTTTCTTCCTGCACACTTGTTTCAATTGCCTCTTGCTCCTCTGCTGCCTTCTTCACTGTAATGTCTGCCCACTCATTTCCTTTCTGCTCTGTACTCTCCCCTTTCTGGTGAGCTTTCAGTTTAATTACTGCCACTTCGTCTCGCAGTATCCCTACAACACTGACTATTGCCCCTAAATTACCTGCTTCAGCTTCCCAGAGCAATTAGTAGACCATCTGTATATTGTAAGCGTGTCAGCCGGGCGGGCGTTAGATTGAGCTTTCCAAAGTCTGTGTCATGACTTTATGGAAAAATGGCTGGACTACTGTGGAATCTCTGGGGGAATCTGGTCCATGTATTTTTCTGCCCATCCAAGGTGAAGTCGAATCAATCATTCGACTCAAGTGCTAAGGGGACCCCCAAAATCCATTAGTGATATCCAGGACTGGAAAAACTTTGTTCTGGAGACAGGCCATTCAGGATTGTTGCAGGGCTCGCCATTATGGGACGCAATCTTGACATGGTCTTAAGGGCTGTATAGCCTGTTGTTAATGGATATGATCCAGTGGGCTTCTTTACTGGCCATTTAGCAGAGTTAGTAGTTACTGTAGTCTCTGTAAGTATCCCCAGGTGTATTAGTTCCTACACTTCACCCTGGACAGTGATTAGTGCCTCAGTTTTTATAGGGTACTGTTTATGGGGTTTATACAGACCCTCCTCTATTTTAACTGGGTTTATCTTTACTTGACCACAATCTTGCTTGTGTCCCCACGCTACTGGGAACTGCTGGCTCCAGTCTCTGGTGATTGGACAGCTGCTACTATGCTAGCCAGGTTATGTACTCCATTGGTTGTACATGTTCGCTGTCCCTGACATGTCCATATTATTTCTCCCTTTCCTGAATCTATAACAGCCCCTGCTTCCCTGAGGATGTCTATTCCAAGGATGGTGCCCTCATTATTTGGACATACCCAGAAATACACTGGAAGCTGCACTCCCCTGATTTCGAGTATTTGTGTCTCACTTTCTACTTTCACTGTTTTTCCTCCTACACTTGTAACATAAGTAGCCTGTCCTGTTGTTGGCAAGGGTAGGTCAGTTATCGATACCAATGCCCCTGTGTCCATTAACATATCCCATTGCCGTCCCCCTAACAAAGCTGTTGTGTATATCTGCAGGTCACCAGCGCTGGCAGTGGGGCCCACCACATATTTTTCTGACCTAGGAGCCGTCTTTACTAGCTCTATGATCTGATCGGCAGTCAGATTGGTCAGACTCTGTGCCGAGGGGGAGAGAAATTGTGCGTCTGCTGTGACGTTCACCTGTTTTTTTGGACACTGCCTCCAACCGTGTCCCGATAAGCCACAGCTGTAGCATATCTACTCCTTTACACTGCCACATCTATTCCAGCAATTCCTTGCTTCGTGCCCTGGCCGCCAGTAAACAAAGCAAACCCTTTGGGACACCCTAGCAGCTGCATCCACTATAGCCACTTTATGATCTCTCTTGCACTTTCTTCTGTCTATCTCACTGGCCCATGAAGCTACCGCAGAGTAGGTCGACCCCACTGTTATCCCTGAATCTAAACCTTCCTGGTGGGCTGAGCTCAGGTCTTCCTTCATCATCTTCTGGAAGAATAGGTCGTCCCTCCCTGGATTATCCAACCCTGAATACTCCTCATATACTTGATGTTTATGTTCTGCGTAATCCATGGCAGTCTCATCAGTTTTTTGAATTACTGCCATTATCGCTCCCCAGTTACTCTTGCCTCCCAGACACTGCCTCATTTCCCCTTTAAAAGAGCAATACCTTTCTTCATTGCTTGCATTCCTGGTAGTTGCCCAGGTACCATCCCGCACCCCCTGGGCCATCCTGTCCCACATATTCCTCAGGCACTTCGCTTTTACCAACACGTGTATATCTTTAGGGTACATCTGGTGAATTTCAAGCATTTTCTCAAGCTTGTGCCAGAATTCTGAATTATCACAGGCGACTTTAAGTGAGGGCAACTCTGACAAAATGCTCTGTTTCTCCCCAGACGTGAAGGGCTTATGAATAGTCATAATCAATGTCAAGGGCTGGCTCGAGTCATCAGGGATCTCAACCTGACATTACTTGACCTCAATAGGTGCCATCCCGACAGATACATCTGGGTAAAACCTCTTCTTGAAATACCTCAACACTAATTCCCATACTACGCAAAATATAAAAGATGGGTACCAGTTAAACAACACATACTTAAAACTGCAGAGTATGTACTCCGCAATCTGCCACTTTTGAGCACCTGAACTCATGATGCCTGCTGTATTCCTTTGCATCAATCACACTCGCAAAATGTGTGCAGCTCCCCAAACGAGTATACACACCCTTGCTCTGGCATCCCGAACCGTCAGTGACCACCCTCCACAACTGGTGGCTCCAACTCACCAAATTAACATGCAAGGTTTTGTCTCTTACATAAACACATGCATGCACACACAGTCCACATTCATGATACCTTGTGTTCCCGTGTACCACCGACCCAAACAGATCCAAGAGTGAGTGCATATTTTTTAAAATTACTCACCAACTTAGACTGCTAAGATCGCTGGCCACACGATGTGTCACGAAGGTATCCCACTTCTGACACCAAATGTTGTTGCGTGAATGAACTCACCAGAGAAAATTACTGGTAGATACAAAGCAGCTTCTTTATTCGACAAAACAAGGTACAGCAGGCATCATACAGACACGTTTTCAGTCGAAAGTGGCTGCTGGCCCAATGTGGGGCTCGATAGTTTATGTGCTAAATATCAAAGGACAGCTCCATATTTATAATATATGGACAATGCTTTCTTTGAAACTACATACAACCTTCACACCTCCTGATTCACATTCACACCACAGACATCTAAATGAATTTTAAACAGCATTGTCTGGACTGGGATTCACAGCCATTGTTTAGAACTGCACTCTAAATTAAATGCAGAACACATTTTCAGATGTGAAGACAGGCAGCCAAAGTCAATTGTTAAATGTATATGTCCTAATTCCAGAAATCACCCTAACAGCACTTACTTGCCAATAACTTGGAATTACTATAAACTCTTGGCTTTTGAAACTATCACAGTCTAAATTCCGAAGAACTGAATTTCAGAGGTGTAGTGAGAGTGGTTGTTCTTGACATCAAGACATTTGACTGCCTTTGGCATCAAGTAAACCCAGTGAAACAGAAAGCACTGGGAATCAAGGGAAGGGCACTCCAGTGGTTGGAGACGTACCATGTACAAATGAGGGTGGTTGTTGGTCAGTCATCCCTGTCCCAGGATGCCAGTGTCTTGACCCAACCACCATTAGTTGCTTCATCAATGACCTTCTGTCAGAAAATAAAAACTGAAGATGTTCAGTAATGATTAAATAATGTTTAACTCCACTCCCTCACAAATGAAACAGCTCATGCCTGAGTGAGACAGGACCTTAATGACATTCAGGCAGGCTGATAAGTGGCAAAAAACATTCATGTCTCTGAATGTGAGGCAAAATAATCATACCCAATGTAAGGAATGTAACATTCAGGAGCATTACCCTAAGAACATAATAGGAGCAGGAGTCGGCCATCTGCCCTGTTGTGCCTGCTCTGCCATTCAATAAGGTCATGACTGATCTGACCATGGACTCATCTCCACCTACCTGCCTTTTCCCCATAACCCTCAATTCCCCTACTATGCAAAAATCAATCCAACCTTGTCTTACATATATTCACTGAGATAGCCTCCACTGCTTCATTGGGCAGAGAATTCCACAGATTCACCACTCTTTGGGAAAAGTAGCTCCTCGTCTCCATCCTAAATTTACTCTCCCGAATCTTGAGGCTATGGAACCATATAACCATAGAAACTACAGCACAGAAACAGGCCTTTTGGCCCTTCTTGGCTGTGCTGAACCATTTTCTGCCTAGTCCCACTGACCTGCACATGGACCATATCCCTCCATACACCTCCCATCCATGTACCTGTCCAATTTATTCTTAAATGTTAAAAAAGAACCTGCATCTACCACCTCGTCTGGCAGCTCATTCCATACTCCCACCACTCTCTGTGTGAAGAAGCCCCCCCCCTAATGTTCCCTTTAAACTTTTCCCCCCTCACCCTTAACCCATGTCCTCTGGTTTTTTTCTCCCCTTGCCTCAGTGGAAAAAGCCTGCTTGCATTCACTCTATCTATACCCATCATAATTTTATATACCTCTATCAAATCTCCCCTCATTCTTCTACGCTCCAGGGAATAAAGTCCTAACCTATTCAACCTTTCTCTGTAACAGAGTTTCTCAAGTCCCGGCAACATCCTTGTAAACCCTCTCTGCACTCTTTCAACCTTATTAATATCCTTCCTGTAATTTGGTGACCAAAACTGAACACAATACTCCAGATTCGGCCTCACCAATGCCTTATACAACCTCATCATAACACTCCAGCTCTTATACCTACTTATTACTGAGTCCTGCATCATAAACACCTAGAGGTTGATGAGGAACTAGTCAATTAAATGTAGTGACTCCAAAATCAAATCAAAGCCTGGTTAACCTTCTCTGAGTAACTCACCTTCTGACAACATCTCAAAGGCATAAGACTAGAGCATAATAACTGGATGAATTGACTAGCATCTCATCTACAGAATTGCAAAATTGATAAATAAACCAAAAGATGATGATTATCAGCCATTTGCCTCCTCTCTGTGAGATTATGTTAATTTGATGGGTCATGTTCAGAATGATTTTGGTTGTGATTTGGTCTGATTTGGAAATATGATGTGGCAAAGCTGCAAGGCTATTCGTGAAGAGTCAATATACTTTATGTTGAAAATGTCTCCTTGTGACAGAAATCACATAAGCATGGTTTAGCTCCTGAAGAAACCGTTATTTTTCTCCATTCCTCTTGAGACAAACTGCGGATAAAAAGCAGATTACTAAATTCCCGGTGGTGATTAATTTTGACATTGGATTTTTGAAATTAACTTTCAAAACAAAGCTCCTTTTTTTAACTTAAGAGATGATTAATAGGTTCATGTCAGCTCCTTGAGTCATTTTATTTATCATACAGCTGATGAATTGTGTGTAACTCAGGATATAGACATTGATCAATGGTCTTGATTCAATCACTCAGGATGCTCCACCCAAAGAAAATTACAGTGCCAAAAGCTTTGCTAGAGTTTGATTTTGAAACCAGCATTATGAAGGTCTATTTGTCTAACCCAGCTAACTCCTCCTGTGCATCATGTAAAATCCATACCCTCAGCCTAATTAATCTCTTGAGAATATTTACAAAAATAACTAACAATTTCCAAATACCTAAGCAGACATTACATGAAGTAACTAATTTTGCTTGTTTGATATCCTATTCCTATTGGCAACCAATCAGGACAGATCATGCCATACTCAACTCCACATGTAGTTTTTTAGTCCTCAGCTATAGCAGTATACAGCAAGGAAATACCAGTGGACTACCACCAGCATACTTGGCCCTCCAAATCCACACCGATCATCAAGCACTTAGTTTACATACCTTTTTTTATTCTACACACATTCTCATCAACTCTACAGGCTCTACGCTTACCTACTCACTACAGAAAATTTACAGTGGGCAATTCGGCAACCAACCTTCATGTCTTTTTAATGTAGGAGGAAACTGAAACACCCAGGGGGAATACATATAAGTTCCACACAGACAGGTCAGGATCAAGCCTAAGTCCCTGGTGTCATGGAACAGCAATTCGACAGGCTCTGTCTCTGAGCTGCCCAATGTGCTGTTTTGGTTTTAATTCTATGCTGGTGTTTACAGGAGTAAAATTACCCGTATCCATAATCAGTAATGATGAATTGGAATCAACCTCTGCCCCATATAATTTAAGCCTACACTGGTGAAATACTGTGGAGATGTGCAGTATATCAATTGGAGGAAAGACCATCAATCACAGAAACCATGCAATTCATATCGTGTTATCTGTTGCATAGTTACATGGTATTAATAGCACAGCAACAGTTCAGCAGGTTCATACTCATGTTTATGCTTTGCTTGTACTATTTTGTATCACTCTTCATCTAACTTCATCAAACATCCTTCTACCATGTTCTTATCTCTGTACTTATCTAGATTTCTCTTAAATGCACTTTTATCTGTCTTCTCAATTGCTCCATGAAGCTGGTGCTGCATTCTAACCTGTCTCTGAGTAAAGGAGGTTATCTTAAATTCATTTTTATGGTCCTCAGCTCTGGTTTTCTAAACAGTTAGAATCACCTTCTTTATGTCTATCACATCAAATAACTTCATAATCCAACAGGCTTCTGTCAGCTCAAACGACAATCTTTACTTTCCTCAAGGGAGGAGTTCCAATGTGTTCAATAAGTCCTTGTAGTTCTGGTATTGTTCCAGTGTATTTTTTGTAGTGCCTCATTTATTATTTACAATAAGTAAAGCAAAAAGCTCTTAAGTGTGATTGAAGAATCTATGGAAACTTAATATGACCCTCTATCTTTTAATTCTAACTCCCTGGAAATAAGTCCCAGTGCTTATTTAGTTTATTTAATCATGTTTTAGTTTAATATTCCTTTTATTCTTTTTTGTCAATATGCATAACCCCTCTGTTCAATTAGATATGTAAAAAGTGTTACGCTCCTTAATATTCCAACCTATATATGCTCCCTCAACTTTACCCATTTTAAGGGTTTACAGTATATTGTATTTCTACTACATACTTGTGTTGCGAGTTAATCAGTGACTTTTTGTGTTGTAGACAAGTCCACAATTTTTAAAATTGATTTCTGCCCTGTTTTTGGAGTTGTCTAAGTAATTTAAGATTCCTCTTCTACTCATAAGTCTGAGTTATTGATGCGAATATTAGACAATGGGTGGAAATTCCACTTCTGCCTTCTGTCTGTCTGAATGTGAATTTATCCCTTGTGTTGAGTCGATCATGCAGCACTTTTTAAAAGTTCTTTTGAAAATCTAAGTATATTTATCCAGATCAACATTTTTAAAAAAAAACATAGCAGATGTTGGAAATTTAGAATACATTCAGAAAATGGTGGAGATATTCAGCAGGCCGGGGTGCAGCTGTGGGAAGAGAAACAGAGTTAACATTTCAGGCTGAACACTTTGACCTGAAATGTTAACCCTTGTTTTGCTTCTCACAGTTGCAGCCTGAGTTGTTGAGCATTTCCAGCATTTTCTGCTTTTGTATTAAACCTGATGTTGCTGAATAAGTGCTGTCAATGCTAATCAGTCTGAATTTTGTAGAGAAACATTGACAATTCCATTCAGAGTTATTGTTCTGTTCTAAAGTATGTTTCAGCAATCCCCCTGTAAATGAAATGAAAACTTGGTCAGCTGTTTGTTGCTGTTTATTTGACTTTGCTCCAATGCTGGACACCTCAAGGGACCATCGACTTGAACATTTCACTCTGTCGTGAAAATCTGTTCCAGGTGCTGTGACTACCATTCCATTGGTTCCAGTGGAGGAGAACTGCTGTGGAGGAATCGTGTAATAGTTAATTCAAAATCTTTTAAATTTCATGAACATACTTAAAGGCTTTTAAATGTTTCAGAATCAGGTTTATTATCACTGACATACTGTATGTCATGAAATATGTTTTGTGGCAGCAGTATAGTGCAATACATAAGATGTATTATAAATTGCAACAAGAAATAAACATTTAAAAGTATATAAGTAGAGCAAAAAGAGAGCAAAATAGTGAGGTAGTGCTTTTATAATTAAAAATAAAAGTATATAATACATAAGATGTATTGCATTTTCTATCATTCTTATAGCTTGCATTAGTTTTGAATGTTTCTGGATGTTTGAAAATTGCCTTTTTATAGCCAATATTATGTACAGTATAATGCAAATCATGGTTCCATGAAACTGGAATTAATATTAGAGGCCACCTTCTTAGATTCTATTGGAGCGTCAGTTTTCAATTCCTTTCAAGTCAAATTCATAAACATTCAGATAAGTCTCTGTCCCTGTCACCTAACTGTTCCCTTAACCAGGTCAGTAATTTGACTTTAGTTCCATGGGCTTTGCTTTTAGCCAGAGTTTCCTTGGCAATTTCTCAAATTTCATTTGAGTATTGATGCAAACTTCATTTTCTGTTGGCTATCTACCAAAATTACAGAGTAAAACCCTCCAAAAATCTTACTTTATCCATGGAAAGTGTGACAAGCATGGACTTCTTTCAAAAGCAATAGAGTAAAACTTTGATAAGCTACTATGCGGCTATTCAGTAACCCTGATGGTTTGGCATCTGGCTCACCAGCTAATACTTTCCACACCCGCTTTACACTCATTGCGGCCCCAGTTCTTGTGTTCTGTTTAATCTTCCCTGACTTACTTTAAAATATATTGAAGAAAACATACTATTCTGGAAGAAACACAATTTAAACAGAACTTTTATTTACTTTTGCCAAAATCATGATGTGATAGAAAAAAATGCATCATTTCATAAAGTTATCTCAATTGCCATACTCCCCAGCAACATAAGTAATAAATAATTTTTAAAATCAAAGGGGATTCGAAGTATATTGTAGTTTTTTTTAGAAATAACATCTAATGGTCCAGATTATCAGTGTTTTACTGTATTTTCTATCAATCTTTTTGTCCAATTGTATAACTAAATGAAAATAGATATCTGTTGTTATACTGTGCTTGTGGGTTATTAAAGGAAGTAGTAAAATGTGGAAACATTACATAACTGGGAAGTCAATGTGGCCAATCAACATTCTTATATCAACAATGGCCTGGCTGCTTAAAATGGATTTAATCTATATGATCAAAGAATTATGTTCTCTCCAGTTTAGCTCAACCTGTGATACCTTGAACAAATACAAATGATTAGAATTCTTGTGAAATATTACCTTATTTTGTGTTTCTTCATTAATTTCTCAAATACAATTTTATCATTGATCCACAGGTAATGTTGTGGATTGTTGCATTGGATGTTAAATTCCCCTATGTTTCATACTAAAGCTGCACTTGAAAATTGAGGTAAAGAGGTGGTAAAAGCCCTGAAAGGCATTTGCTGTTAGTAATCATCAAGAGTGAAGAGCATATTGACTCAAGGCAAGCTGCCCTCTATAGGAAAGATATCAATAAGATTGGAAGAGTACAGAGAAAATTTGCAAGGACATTGTGGGACTTGATGACCTGAGTTATTGGGAAAGGTTTAATAGGAGTAGGACATTGTTTCCTTGTGTGTAGGAGAATGAGGGGAGATTTGATAGAGGTATACAAAATTATGAGGGGTATAGATAGTGTTTTTCCACTGAGGTTGGGTGAGACTAGAACTAGAGGTCATGGGTTAAGGATGAAAGGTGACATGTTTAAGGGGAACCTTTTCACTTAGAATATGGTGAGAGTGTGAAACAAGCTACTAGTGGAAGTGGTAATGTGGGTTTGATTTCAACATTTAAGAGAATTTTGGCTAAGTACATGGATGAGAGAGGTATGGAGGTCTATGGTCCAGGTGCTGGTCGACCGGCACCGAAAATAATGCTCCAAATTAGACTTTACCATCAACATCAACATAACATCCCAACTCCTGTACTCAATACATTGATTTATGAAGGCCAAAAACTCTCTCTACAACTCTATCTACTTACTTCATCTATTCAAGGCATAGATTAATAGATTTTCAGATATTAAGGAATTCAAGGGATATGAGATGTTGCAAGAAAGATGTACTGAGCTAAAAGAACAGGAGGAGCCAAATGGCCTATTCCGTCTACTGTTTCTTATACTCTTGAAAACCATGGGGTTAATATAGACCAGAAACTACTTAAGACTGATAATTGGAGCAATAAGCAAGATAAAATTGAGTCTTCCAAATCATCTCCAGAGCAAGTCAACTGTATTCCATTATAATGCTGTGAATTTCATGTACAAATATGTATTTAAACATAGAATCCTTCTGAATTTTAATTTTGAAATAATAATCGATTTTAATATTTTAACTTAATGGATTAAAAAAGAAAGTTTTTAATCCTTAAGGTTGTGATTCCAACATCGGTAGCCCAGAGTCAACATATCTAAATGCCACATGCATTGACCCTGGACTGAATGGCTTTCTCTTGTACTCTGAAATTAAATTGCACATTTAAGATCGAGCAATTGTAAGTATACTGGTCAGTAACTACTACTGTTACCAGATTTTGTGGTTTTTGGCACATGTTTTTATTCTTCCCAATATAATAGTGTTTTCAAAATATTATATTTAAATTGCATTTTAGTTGAGTAATAACTTTACAATGTTAAATGTGGTATGTCATTTCTAGTTATTGTGTTTAATTTTCAAAATGAAATTCCATCCTCTTCTTGATTGAGAATGCTTTGCAGTCTCCATCAGAGGATCGGGTTGGTACCTGACCCATTCCTCTAGACCAGGGGTTCCTAGCTTTTTTTTATTACCTGGATTAATACCATTAACCAAAGGGTCTGTGAATCCCAGGTTGCAAATCCCTGCTCTAGATAAAGTTTAAAACATAGGAAGTGCATACTGCCCAATTAAATTATTGCAAGGATCTCAGGCGAGCAATAGCACCCAGAGATCTAGTATTGGAAAGTCTAATGATGCTTCATCATTTGGACACCAATTTCAGAAGTTCTGTAGTCAAGTTTAGATAAGCCCTCTCTCTGCAGCCAATATTCTGTGGACAATCTTGCTGATGCAGGTGGGGAAGATCAGAAATAGCAAAGCTGCCAGCATGTACTGACTGTCAGGCACATTGAAGGTGTTAGGGAGTATTGTGGAGTTATATGAATATAGCAGATATCAAGTCAAACAAGAACCACTTTTCAGTTCTTAATGTAAATTGTAAGTTTGAAGTTAAAACTACAGCTTTGCAAAGAGTATTGTCTACAGAGCACAGGCTGCTGGCTCACAGCAGAGGCTGGCTGCTCAAGTGATAAAGTTTATAAAGCGAAGTGACCATGAGATGTTCTCATATGCAATGATCAGAGGGATCTTGGGGTCTGAGTCCATAGGACGCTCAAAGCAGCTGCGCAGGTTGACTCTGTGGTTAAGAAGGCGTACGGTGTATTGGCCTTCATTAATCATGGAATTGAATTTAGGAGCCAAGAGGTAATGTTGCAGCTATATAGTACCCTGGTCAGATCCCACTTGGAGTACCGTGCTCAGTTCTGGTCGCCTCACTACAGGAAGGATGTGGAAGCCATAGAAAGAGTGCAGAGGAGATTTACAAGGATATTGCCTGGATTGGGGAGCATGCCTTATGAAAACAGGTTAAGTGAACTCAGCCTTTTCTCTTTGGAGCGATGGAGGATGAGAGGTGACCTGATAGAGGAGTACAAGATGATGAGAGGCATTGATCATGTGGATAGTCAGAGGCTTTTTCCCAGGGCTGAAATGGTTGCCACAAGAGGACACAGGTTTAAGGTGCTGGGGAGTAGGTACAGAGAAGATGTCAGGGGTAAGTTTTTTACTCAGAGAGTGGTGAGTGCGTGGAGTGGGCTGCCGGCAACAGTGGTGGAGGCAGATATGATAGGGTCTTTTAAGAGACTTTTGGATAGGTACATGGAGCTTAGAAAAATAGAGGGCTAAAGGTAAACCTAGTAAATTCTAAGGTAGGGACATGTTTGGCACAACTTTGTGGGCCGAAGGGTCTGTATTGTGCTGTAGGTTTTCTATGTTTCTATGTAAGTTAATGAGATTGTGTTAAATCGGGCAATATGGGCTAAGTTATTTGCACCATTGTGACTTGAGTTCAAGCTGGCAGACCAGACTGATGTTGTCAGTTAGCATGGTCACAGGTATAGTTGTAATCAATAGTTGGGATATTTGAGTACTCAGGATGTTTGAGTCCATTAACTTTTGGTTTCTGGGATCTCTGTCCCCAGAAATTTTTAGACCATCTGTCCCAGCAAAGGTGTTCAAACATTCAGAGGTGTCTGCCACTGGAGATATGTAATTTAAAGGAAGCATTGTCAACCCAAAATATTGAATGTCATTGTAACTATTGAAATTGTGTTGAATCACCAGCTGTTACCATTGATCTTAAGGGTATAAAAATGTGATGTACTTTGAATTTGGGAGACTACCAAGAGGGTCACCAGGAGAATGCCTGCTTGTCATGATGAATAAAAACTTCTATATCACCAGCTTCACTGTCTGTCTGGTGACCACGATCACAGTTGTAACAGGTTTGACAGAGGTGGAGCCGAATCTATTTCAGATTGAGCACCAACTACTGCAGGATTTCAGAGGATATCCTGGTGTTTCCTGCACCAATTTAACTTTTTGGACATATTTCTTGGGAACTATCAGTGGTCCCTTTAGCGAACACACATTGCTGGTTAAATGTACAGGTCATTGTACCTGAAAACTGCAAATATGATCATTCCAGTATCATGGACCATGATTGTATGATACATAATATTGGCTATAAGAAGGAAATTGTAGCTCTAAGGCTTTTATCCTTGTTGATATTTCAGGTAGTTGACTGGCCTCTGCTTAGCAACATTGTTTTATTTCAGCTTCCAAAGCCAGTCTTCAGGAATCATATGCAATGGATTCCAGTTAATTGGGACACATTGGGATCAGTATATTTTGGTCCAATTAAGCAAACTGCCCCAATCAACTGAAATTTCATGGAAATAGTTAAAAAGGTATAAAAACAAAGACAAACTGCTATTTAACTGAGTAACAAATTCTGTATTTAAATGAAGTACAGAACAAATTAGAACACTGCCAATCCTACTACAGTGCTATAAATCTGTGTATTAGTTCTTAATAGTTGTCAACGGAGGAATCCATTCAGTGTAGACTGCCATGTTCTTTTGATTGACAGTAAATGAACAAAATCTGCACAGACACCTAGTGCAGATAATGGACTACCTTCAAACAATGCTATAGATGATTACATCCTCCAAATCTTCATTTTTATTGTAACATTCAAGACCATTGTCAATACCTTCAAATTTTTTTGAACTGTAGTTCCTAACTTGCTGAAGTAATGAAATCGTTTAATTTTCACTCCCAGCCACTTCTAGCATCTCCAAGTCTGAATGTTTGAAACCACAGTGAGCAAAGCAGTTCTAAATTTTCTTACTGCTTGTTACTCACCATCTATCAGTGATAAAAGTTGCTGCTTTTTGAACACACACACACAAAATTATGTTATTTAAAAGCTGTAGGCTCTAAGCATGGTGTAATGACATGCACGCAACTTATGCTAGTTAGGGACTGTGGAAATTAGAAATGACAACGCCCAACACTGACTCATTTGGCTCCATATCCTACAACTGACTATCTAGGGAATATCCACCCATTCTTCACAGTAATCTCTGCACCAAAATATTCCTTTTTGCCCTAAAGCTTTTATTTTGTTCCACCTGACTCCTCACTTGAATTTATTTAATCATTTCAACATATCCTTCCATGTTTCTCCCTTGTTTATCTAGCATTCCCTTTAAGTTAATGACTCTAGTCATCTCAACTACATCATAGGGTGGAGAGTTTTGCATTCAGCACTTTCTTTGTGTAAAATTATGTGCCTGAGTTCTCTATTTTATATTTCTAGTCTCTCCTGTGATTCACAACGTTTTCTGTATTTAACCTTAAGGATCTCTGTCAGGTCACCAATCATTCTCATAGTGGGTGACAAGAACATTAACCTTCTAAGTTTTTCTTGAGATGTAATAACTCCTGAACCTAGTTACAAGCAATTGTATACCTTTTCATTGTGTTTCCTGTTTATCTTAATAATGCAGAGAAACTTTTGAGGACTCTACAACTTGTTCTTGGTATTATTATTTTAATTTGCACAATTTGTCTTTTGCACATTGGTTATTCGTCAGTCTTCATTTATGTATAGCTTTTTATATATTCTATTGTATTTCTTTTTCCCTGTAAATTCTTGCAAGACAATTAATCTAATTTTCCCTTTTGGCATCAACACAGTCAAAGTCACTTTGATCACATTTCTTCCCCATTCTAATGTTTGGTCAATAACCTCTCGTAGGTGTTTTTGTCTTTTTAACAACTGAAGGACAATTATGGACATCAAGAAATTCAGGCACTACTGTTTTACCCCATCAGCTCGCTAGGCATTGGTGGAAGAGCTGGACTTGGTGTGGACCATGTTACTGCCTGCTATAGGAAGGAATAGAGTTAGTGTGCAAAGCCAGTGGGCAGTTTAACTGCGAGTGATTTTCTTGGAAGTTTCCCTTGCGATTGCAAGATCCTGTTGGACATTGATAATATAAAATGCTGCAAGTACACTTCCCTTGTCTATGGATAGTCAGATGGTGGGGGAGTTGTGTGGCCTCAGTTGTAGTGAGGACTAGGCCTGAAGCCATGTGGTTGCCTGTTGCTGCAGTTCAGGAGAGGAGATGCTGGAGGTGGTGTAGCATGGTGTCCATGTTGGTGTGGGGGCTGGCTCCTCCTGTCAGTGCTGCCCTCCAGTGTTCAATCAGTGGAATGATAAGCTGGATTGCGTGTGAGATAACAGGTTGTTCTTACCAATCATCAATTTGCAGGACATGTCACTCAGGGACTTGGGCTATATATATTTTTTGCCTTGTGCTGTATGTGACTGTTGGTACTTTTTTTTTGTACGTTGACCCTGGAGAAACACTGTCTTGTTTGGCTGTATTTATGGGTGATCATATAGGGTTGAATGAGAGTTAAACTTGAACTTGAACAGATCTGGGTATCACATTCAAGGCCAGTATTTTTCCCTATATTTACAATCCACCTGCTGAACCTGTATGCTCCTATCAGCAGTAGAAAATCCACTATATAGGTCCCACTATGAAGTAGAATGGATCACATATTTCCAAATCAGCATGATATGTAACTTTGAGGGGAACCTGCAGGTTCTGTCAAAGCTTTCAAAGGTACAATTTAATGTCAGAGAAATGTATACAATATACATCCTGAAATGCTTTTTCTTTGCAACCATCCTTGAAAACAGAGGAGTGCCCCAAAGAATGAATGACAGTTAAGTGTTAGAACCCTAAAGTATCCCCCCCACAGCTCCCCTCCCTCCCGCACATAATCGGCAGCAAACAACGATCCCCGTCCCCCACCAGCAAAAAAAAAGCATCAGTACACATCACTGAGCACTCAAGCATGAGCAAAGCAACAGCAGACACAGACTTGCAGTTACCCCAAAGACTTTGCGTTTCACACAGTATTCGACATACCACAGATTCTCTCTCTCTCCTTAATAAGGGAGAAAAAGGTGTCTCCATTTTCCCAGCGAGTAGGAAGACATAAAAAACAACTCACTGGTTTATGATATTAAAAGTCCGCCATGTTGCTTTTTTCTGGGCACACAACTGCAGATATTCTGAATCGCCCAACGACACACACTCTTTATAGTGGTAGATTTCCTGGGTTTGAGAACTGCTCAAAGTTGTACCTTGAAGAGTAATTGCAGTACATTTTGTTGATGGCGCTTTCTGTGTATCCTTAACCAAAGTTCATAATTTTATTGGAGGAAAGGAAATTACAGAGGAATGAGAGAGAAGTTGGCCAAAGTAAATTGGAAGGAGATACTGGCAGGGATGACAGCAGAGCAACAATGCCTTGAGGTTCTGGTAAAAATGAGGAAGGTACAGGATAGATGTATTCCAAAAACAAAGAAATACTTAAATGGCAAAATAGTACAACCATAGCTGACAAGGGAAGTCAAAGCTAATGTAAAAGCAAAAGAGAGGGCATGCAACAAAGCAACAATTAGCAGGAAGATAGAGATTGGGAAGCTTTTAAAAACCTACAGAAAGCAACTAAAAGAATCATTAGGAGGGAAAAGATGAAATATGAAAGCAAGCTAGCAAACAATATCAAGGTGGATAGAAAAAGCTTTTTTCAAGTATGTAAAAAAAAATAAGCGAGAGATGAGAGTGGATATAGAACCACTAGAAAATGAGGCTAGAGAAATAATAACGGGGGACAAGGAAATGACAGATGTATTTTGAATCAGTCTTCACTGTGAAAAACGCTAGCAGTGTGCCAGATGTTGAAAGGTGTGAGGGAAGAGAAATAGGTGCAATTACTATTACAAGGGAGAAGATGCTCAAAAGGCTGAAAGATGTAAAGGTACGTAAGTCACCAGACCAGATGAACTGCATGCTAGGGTTCTGAACAAGGTAGCAGGAGAGATTGTGGAGGCATTAGCAATGATCTTCCAAGAATCACTGGACTCTAGCATGGTTCCGGAGGACTGAAGAATTACAAATGTCACTCCACTCTTTAAGAAAGGAGGGAGACAGAAGAAAGGAAATTATAGACCAGTTAGCTTGACTTCAGTGGTTGGGAAGATGTTAGAGTCAATTGTTAAGGATGAGGCTATGCAGCACAGGACAAGATAGGGCAAGGTCAGTATTGTTTCATTAAGGAAAAATCGTGCCTGACAAACCTGTTGGAATTCTTTGAGGAGATTACAAGTAGGATAGATAAAGGGGATGCAGTGGATGTTGTATTATTTGTACTTTCAGAAGGCCTTTGACAAGGTGCCACACACAAGGCTGCTTACCAACTTAAGAGCCCATGGTATTACAGGAAAGATGCTGGCATGGTTAGGGCTTTGGCTGACTGGTAGGAGGAAGCAAATGGGAATAAAAGGATCCATGTCTGGTTGGCTGCCAGTGACTAGTGGTGTTCTGCTGGGGTTGGTGTTGGGACCGCTTCTTTTTATGCTGTACATCAATGATTTAGATGATGGAATAGATGGCTTTGTTGCCAAATTTTCAGATGATACGAAGATTGGTGGAAGGGCAGATAGTGTTGAGGAAACAGGAAGACGGCAGAAGGACTTAGACAGATTAGGAGAATGGGCAAGAAAGTGGCAAATGAAAGACAAAGTTGGAAAATGCATGGTCATACACTTTGATAGAAAGAATAAATGTGCAGACTATTTTCTAAACAGGGAGAAAATCCAAAAATCTGAGATGCAAAGGGACCTTGTGCCAAACACCCTAAAGGTTAACTTGCAGGTTGAGTTGGTGGTGAGGAAGGCAAATGCAGTGTTAGCATTCATTTCAAAATGTCTAGAAGACAAGAGCAGGGATGTGATACTGAGGCTTTATAAGGCACTGGTGAGGCCTCACCTTGAGTATTGTGAAGAGTTTTGGGCTTCTCACCTCAGAAAAGATGTGCTGACATTGGAGAGGGCTCAGTGGAGTTTCACAAGGATGATTCTGGGAATGAAAGGATTATCATATGAGGAATATTTGCTGGCTCTGGGCCTGTACTCCCTGGAATTTAGAAGGATGGGGGAGGGGGTTCTCAGTGAACCTTTCAAATGTTGAAAGGCCTTGTTCTTAAGACTTCATATTATGTATTTTGTAAATGTGTACATTGCTATTGATGACATTATATTATCATGATTTACATGTTTGACTTTAAAACCATCTGTCTTACTATATTTTTTATTATGTTATACAATGGTGGAAGACTTACCAGGAGGAGAAAGATGGTGACCTCCAGGGGAATGCTATGCTCCTGATATCCTTCTTACCTATTATGTTATGATTTCTTCAAAAATGGAGATGTAATCCCAAGTCTACAAAGCATTATATTGTCACAAGTTCGAACTGTTCCAATATGTTTTGCTTACTATTTGGGTATAGGTATATATTATGTATGTGGTACTCTTTTAATGCAACAAGTAGGACCAGCAAACCTATTACAGGCAAGATGGTTGCAACGACCAACATGACCAATGGCAATGTCCTACAAGCAGTTCATGAAATGACTACTACTTTTAAGTATGTTTCTACTACTAAATTGTGTTCAATTGGAGCCTGTAATTTACATTTTAGTGATGTGATTTTGGGTCAACTGAACAATTTGGTGGTTTTGCTGTCTCCAAGGGAATTTGATGAGTTTGAGAGCAGGTATGTGGCCTAAAGGTTGAGCATAAACCTATAATCAGCTCGATTATTTCTTGCAGATTAAAGCATCGAGCAAGGTTGAAATTGACGAGGATGAGAGCAGAAGACGAGCAGGTGTTCAGCGCTGTCTGCCTTCGTTTGGTCTCCTTCTCCCTCTCACTTGTTGCAAGGTTTGATCGGTGCAGCTCATGGCTGTGGACTCATTTTTGGAAGACTGAGGTTTATGTTATATGTGTTTCTAGATTCTAGTTACTCTTTTTTTGATATTTTGCTTGATTTAATCAGGGTGCTTTGGCATTGACGACCTCTGAAGCCTGCAGTTAATGAACAATGTAGCACTGAACAGAGCTAAATTGAACATTCCTAGACTGTTTAGAGCACTCTGTGGTTTGATGTTTAATATTCTGTGTGTTATTTGCTCACTTTTTGCCATTTGTGTGATTTGTTCCTTTTTTCACACATTGGGTGCTTGATGTTTTCCTTGAATGAGTTCCATGGTGTTTCTTTGTTTTGCAGCTACCTTACCTGCAGCAGGACAAATCGCTGGGTTGTATACTGTATACATACTTCGAACCTTTGAATTAAGACTGCTATTGGTGTTATATTTTCTGTTACGAGAACAATTTGTATATTTTTCTGATAAAATCCCTTGGTTTGACAGAACAGACCAAGTAGCCCTTGCTCAGTTAAAGTTTTCTGGGAAAACACAAAAGTTGGTAAGATGTGTCAATTCTTCTGAATCAGGTCCAATCCTTAAAAAAGCAAAGGGGGAAGACCTGAACAATTATACCCAGAGTCCAGAATCACTAAAATGGAAAAGACATGGGAGGGACATATGTTCTTATGTTCTGGCATCTCTTTCTGGGAACCTAGAATTAAAGATATAGACAAAATTCTCAACAGGATAACGGTGCTCTTTCTTACTTTTATAAATATTTCACTTTTTAATGAATATTATTATATTGTGAAATCATGTAGTTGATAGATATGATTTTCTATAATTAAAATGTGAGATTGCTGGATGGGAGATGCCAGAGAGTAGTGGTGGATAACTGTGTGTCAGATTGGAGGACGGTGACTAGTGGTGTGCCTCAGGGATCTGTACTGGGTCTAATGTTGTTTGTCATATATATTAATGATCTGGATGTTGGGGTGGTAAATTGGATTAGCAAATATGCAGATGATACTAAGATAGGTGGAGTTGTGGATAATGAAGTAGGTTTTCAAAGCTTGCAGAGAGATTTAGACCACTTAGAAGAGAGGGCTGAAAGATGGCAGATGGAGTTTAATGCTGAAAAATGTGAGGTCCTACATTTTGGTAGGACTAATCAAAATAGGACATACATGGTAAATGGTAGGGCATTGAAGAATGCAGTAGAACAGAGGGATCTAGGAATAATGGTGCATTGTTCCCTGAAGGTGGAATCTTATGTGGATAGGGTGGTGAAGAAAGCTTTTGGTATGCTGGCCTTTATAAATCAGAGCATTGAGCATAAGAGTTGGGATGTAATGTTGAAATTGTACAAGGCACTGGTGAGGCCAAATTTGGAGTATTGTGTGCAGTTCTGGTCACCGAATTATAGGAAAGATGTCAATAAAATTGAGAGAGTACAGAGGAGATTTACTAAAATGTTGCCTGGGTTTCGCCTCCTAAGTTACAGAGAAAGGTTAAACAAGTTGGGTCTTTATTCTTTGGAGTGTAGAAGGTTGAGGGGGGACTTGATAGATGTATTTAAAATTATGAGGGGGATAGATAGAGTTGACGTGGATAGGCTTTTTCCATTGAGGGTGGGGGAGATTCAAACAAGAGGACATGAGTTGAGAGTAAATGGGCAAAAGTTTAGGCATATCCAGGAATTCTCAATATTCCTGGATTTCAGTGCTTTAAAAAGGGATAGAGAGGGCGGAAAAAGGGGAAGAGGGGTGGCATTTCTGGTCAGGGACACTATTACAGCTACAGAAAGGGTGGGTAATGTAGCAGGATCCTCTTTTGAGTCAATATGGGTGGAAGTCAGGAACAGGAAGGGAGCAGTTACTCTGTTGGGGGTATTCTATGGGCCCCCTGGTAGCAGCAGAGATACAGAGGAACAGATTGGGAGGCAGATTTTGGAAAGGTGCAAAAATAACAGGGTTGTTATCATGGGTGACTTTAACTTCCCTAATATTGATTGGCACCTGATTAGTTTCAAGGGTTTGGATGGGGCAGAGTTTGTTAAGTGTGTCCAGGACGGATTCCTGTCACAGTACGTGGACAGGCCTACCAGGGGGAATGCCATACTAGATCTAGTACTAGGTAATGAACCGGGTCAGGTCACAGATCTCTCAGTGGGTGAGCATCTGGGGGACAGTGACCACCGCTCCCTGGCCTTTAGCATTATCATGGAAAAGGATAGAATCAGAGAGGACAGGAAAATTTTTAATTGGGGAAGGGCAAATTATGAGGCTATAAGGCTAGAACTTGTGGGTGTGAATTGGGATGGTGTTTTTGCAGGGAAATGTACTATGGACATGTGGTCAGTGTTTAGAGATCTCTTGCAGGATGTTAGGGATAAATTTGTCCCGGTGAGGAAGATAAAGAATGGTAGGGTGAAGGAACCATGGGTGACAAGTGAGGTGGAAAATCTAGTCAGGTAGAAGAAGGCAGCATACATGAGGTTTAAGAAGCAAGGATCAACTGGGTCTATTGAGGAATATAGGGAAGCAAGAAAGGAGCTTAAGAAGGGGCTGAGAAGAGCAAGAAGGGGGCATGAGAAGGCCTTGGCGAGTAAGGTAAAGGAAAACCGCAAGGCATTCTTCAATTATGTGAAGAAAAAAAGGATGACAGGAGTGAAGGTAGGACCGATTAGAGATAAAGGTGGAAAGATGTGCCTGGAGGCTGTGGAAGTGAGCGAGGTCCTCAATGAATACTTCTCTTCAGTATTCACCAATGGCAGGGAACTTGATGATGGTGAGGACAATATGAGTGAGGTTGATGTTCTGGAGCATGTTGATATTAAGTGAGAGGAGGTGTTGGAGTTGTTAAAATACATTAGGACAGATAAGTCCCCGGGACCTGACGGAATATTCTCCAAGCTGCTCCATGAGGCGAGGGAAGAGATTGCTGAGCCTCTGGCGAGAATCGTTATGTCCTCATTGTCCATGGGAATGGTATCGGAGGATTGGAGGGAGGCAAATGTTGTCCCCTTGTTCAAAAAAGGTAGTCGGGATGTCCGGGTAATTATAGACCAGTGAGCCTTATGTCTGTGGTGGGAAAGCTGTTGGAAAAGATTCTTAGAGATAGGATCTCTGAGCATTTAGTGAATCATGGTCTGATCAGGGACAGTCAGCTTGGCTTTGTGAAGGGCAGATCATGTCTAACAAGCCTAATGGAGTTCTTTGAGGAGGTGACCAGGCATATAGATGAGGGTAGTGCAGTGGATGTGATCTATATGGATTTTAGTAAGACATTTGACAAGGTTCCACATGGTAGGCTTATTCAGAAAGTTAGAAGGCATGGGATCCAGGGATGTTTGGCCAGGTGGATTCAGAATTGGCTTGCCTGCAGAAGGCAGAGGGTGGTGGTGGAGGGAGTACATTCAGATTGGAGGATTGTGACTAGTGGTGTCCCACAAGGATCTGTTCTGGGACCTCTACTTTTCGTGATTTTTATTAACGACCTGGATGTGGGGGTAGAAGGGTGGGTCGGCAAGTTTGCAGACGACACAAAAGTTAGTGGTGTTGTAGATAGTGTAGAGGATTGTCAAAGATTGCAGAGAGACATTGATAGGATGCAGAAGTGGGCTGAGGAGTGGCAGATGGAGTTCAACCCGGAGAAGTGTGAGGTGGTACACTTTGGAAGGACAAACTCCAAGGCAGAGTACAAAGTAAATGGCAGGATACTTGGTAGTGTGGAGGAGCAGAGGGATCTCGGGGTACATGTCCACAGATCCCTGAAAGTTGCCTCACAGGTGGATAGGGTAGTTAAGAAAGCTTATGGGGTGTTAGCTTTCATAAGTCGAGGGATAGAGTTTAAGAGTCGCGATGTAATGATGCAGCTCTATAATACTTTGGTTAGGCCACACTTGGAGTACTGTGTCCATTTCTGGTCACCTCAGTATAGGAAGGATGTGGAAGCATTGGAAAGGGTACAGAGGAGACTTACCAGAATGCTGCCTGGTTTAGAGAGTATGCATTATGATCAGAGATTAAGGGAGCTAGGGCTTTACTCTTTGGAGAGAAGGAGGATGAGAGGAGACATGATAGAGGAGTGCAAGATAATAAGAGGAATAGATAGAGTGGATAGCCAGTGCCTCTTCCCCAGGGCACCACTGCTCAATACAAGAGGACATGGCTTTAAGGTAAGGGGTGGGAAGTTCAAGGGGGATATTAGAGGAAGGTTTTTAACTCAGAGAGTGGTTGGTGCGTGGAATGCACTGCCTGAGTCAGTGGTGGAGGCAGATACACTAGAGACTACTAGACAGGTTTAAGAGACTACTAGACAGGTATATGGAGGAATTTAAGGTGGGGGGGGTTTATATGGGAGGCAGGGTTTGAGGGTCGGCACAACATTGTGGGCCGAAGGGCCTGTACTGTGCTGTACTTTTCTATGTTCTACGTAACATGAGGGGGAACTTCTTTACTGAGAGAGTGGTAGCTGTGTGGAACGAGCTTCCAGCAGAAGTAGTTGAGGCAGGTTCGAAGTTGTCATTTAAAGTTAAATTGGATAGATATATGGACAGGAAAGGAATGGAGGGTTATGGGCTGCGTGCAGGTCGGTGGGACTAGGTGAGAGTAAGAGTTCGGCACGGACTAGAAAGGCCGAGATGGCCTGTTTCCATGCTGTAATTGTTATATGGTTATATGGTCATTACTGATCCTTAGGCAAAAGAAGACAGCAGTGCACAATCGGTAACTTGATTACAAGACTCATTTTCAGGAAACCTGCGTAAGCTCATGCACTGCATTGAAAGCAGTGCAAACAATGTGAAAGATGTGAACTATCTTCAGCTCATTGAGAGACATTGCCAGCTGACCTAATGAACTAATAATGACAGAGATAGTGATTTGAACTTGCATCAAAGAAATTAAAAGAACTGTTTGTAGGAAAAAAAGATCTTAAAGATGGTTGGATATGGACTTTGATGTGTCATTGCCATGTGTTTATGGGGAATTATAATGGTGACATTCCTTTGAGATTTGGGAAATGTGCACAGCTGAGACTGAGGAATTGAATACTCTAAAGAGAAAATCACACAGAGAACCCCAACATTGGCAAGTACCCAATGGGTTCTTTGAGCATTGAATCGATGAGAGGCTTGCTGACACTGGTAACCTACTGAAACTGTTGGAGGAGTGATAATCTGTTCTCAAAAGGAGTCTTGGCAGGAGTCTTGATCTTGGAGCTAATATCAGTAGGAATAAACTGGGTTAGATATCTTTGCTCAGCAAGAGAGAGGTGTGATGGATATTACCTTTCTTGACCAGTGGGCCCCCTGGTTTTTTCCTAAACACAGCAGCTACCACTTGTAAGATCAGTTTGGAAGTAAAACAGTTAGTTTTACTTCCAAACAGTTGGAAGTAAATTGTTGGTGAGTTTTAATGGTGCTTTAAGAATGATGTTTGGATTTAAATGTGTATCACTGAAAAATGAACTGCATTTAAACTACTTTGTTTGCTGGAAGCATCTTCTCCTTGGTAGGGAGAGGGGACCCACTGCGTGAGTAGTGGGTATTAGTAGCTAAACTCATTGTGGAGATTAAACAGGGAAGTGAATTAGCCTTTGACGACTGGGTAGTTATAGTATTATCTCCCTTTAGTGAGAGTACTTGTGGTTATTTATATCCAATAAGGCTTAAAGTCTTTCATTTGAGTTTAGAACTTCATGGTCAGCAAACCCAATACCATCACACTACAGCTGAATCCCTTTTCTTAGTATTTCATGCCATGGAGATGCAGCACCCATCTTTTTTATCCTTGCTTTCTTGACATACAGGGCCAAAAATCTTTGGAGGTGAAGTAGTAATTTGCTGTATTTCTTTCAGTTTTGTGTATTTTATTAAATGATTATAACATGGGCATTACATTGGAGAAACCAAAGGCAAATTAAGTAGATGCTGCCTGGCCTGCTGCATTCACCAGCAACTTTTATGTGTGTTGCCTATAATTTAGAACTTTTTAAAAAAAAATTTTAAGCTTTCCCAGCTCTGTCAGGCACAGTTGCTGCTTGACATTCTGAGTATTTCGAGCTTTTCTTATTGCTGCTACCAAAATTATTGCAAAAAATGTATTTCATCCATTTTGATTTAATGTTTGGGCTAAATTAGATCCTGACTTTTGAATGCACTCTACTTTGACACTTATCTTTCTTTATGTATTAGTATATAGTAGCTCCAATCTATCTATTTGGCTCCTCTGCACCCTCTCTAAAAGCAATAACGACTTTCTAAAACTTCCACATCCTTCCTATAATGAGATGACCAGAAAAGAGCGAATACTCCAAATCTGGTCTAACCCGAGTTTTATAGAGCTGTAACATTACCTCATGGCTCTTGAATTCAATTTCTTGACTAATGAAGGCCAACACATTATATGCCTTTTTAACCACCTGATCGACTTTTTCTTTGATTTAATCACTCCCTTCAGTACATGCCAAGGGAAACTAAACTTATGAAGTCTCAGAATTGTCCACTTAGACGATCCTGCTTTTCTTGAGTTTCTTTCAGCTTTATTGGTTTCCACGGTATTTTCTACCTGAACGCCTTAAATTTTACATTTCTGTTCCATTTCCAAGAGCATGTGAACTAGTTACATTGTCAGAGATGTTGCCTTTTCAGTAAAATGTGAAAGTGAATCCCTGTCTGATCAGAAATCACATGACAATACCTTAAATGAGTTTGGGTGAGGGATCCCCTCTGTCCTAGTCAATGTTTACCTCACTAGTTGCTGAAATAAGTTGTTGAGTTATTATAGCATTGCTGTTTGAGGGGGAATGCAGTAGACATATTAGCAGCCCAGTTTTCTGCATTATAACAATGAGTAGACTTCAAAAGTATTCCATTGACTCTGGGAAGCATACATAGAGAGGACAGCCTTTTCTTAGGGTGGCAATGGCTAATTCCAGATGATATCCATTTAAGGTGAGTGGAGGAAAGTTTACAGAAGATGTTAGAAGTAGGTGTTTTATTCAGAGAGTGTTAGGAGGTGCCTGGAATGCACTGTGGGTGGTGGTGGTAGAGGACATGTAAGAAACTCTTAGATAGTTATATTGATGTAAGAAAAATGGAGAAAATAGTTAGAATGATTGTGGAAACAACAGGAATTCTGCAGATGCTGGAAATTCAAGCAACATACATCAAAGTTGCTGGTGAACGCAGCAGGCCAAGCAGCATCTATAGGAAGAGGCGCAGTCGACGTTTCAGGCCGAGACCCTTCGTCAGGACTAACTGAAGGAAGAGTGAGTAAGGGATTTGAAAGCTGGAGGGGGAGGGGGAGATGCAAAATGATAGGAGAAGACAGGAGGGGGAGGGATAGAGCCCAGAGCTGGACAGGTGATAGGCAAAAGGGGATACGAGAGGATCATGGGACAGGAGGCCTAGGGAGAAAGACGGGGGGGGGTGACCCAGAGGATGGGCAAGAGGTATATTCAGAGGGACAGAGGGAGAAAAAGGAGAGTGAGAGAAAGAATGTGTGCATAAAAATGAGTAACAGCTGGGGTACGAGGGGGAGGTGGGGCCTAGCGGAAGTTAGAGAAGTCAATGTTCATGCCATCAGGTTGGAGGCTACCCAGACGGAATATAAGGTGTTGTTCCTCCAACCTGAGTGTGGCTTCATCTTTACAGTAGAGGAGGCCGTGGATAGACATGTCAGAATGGGAATGGGATGTGGAATTAAAATGTGTGGCCACTGGGAGATCCTGCTTTCTCTGGCGGACAGAGCGTAGATGTTCAGCAAAGCGGTCTCCCAGTCTGCGTCGGGTCTCACCAATATATAAAAGGCCACATCGGGAGCACCGGACGCAGTATATCACCCCAGTCGACTCACAGGTGAAGTGATGCCTCACCTGGAAGGACTGTTTGGGGCCCTGAATGGTGGTAAGGGAGGAAGTGTAAGGGCATGTGTAGCACTTGTTCCACTTACACGGATAAGTGCCAGGAGGGAGATCAGTGGGGAGGGATGGGGGGGACGAATGGACAAGGGAGTTGTGTAGGGAGCGATCCCTGCGGAATGCAGAGAGAGGGGGGAGGGAAAGATGTGCTTAGTGGTGGGATCCCGTTGGAGGTGGCGGAAGTTACGGAGAATAATATGTTGGACCCGGAGGCTGGTGGGGTGGTAGGTGAGGACCAGGGGAACCCTATTCCTAGTGGGGTGGTGGGAGGATGGAGTGAGAGCAGATGTACATGAAATGGAGGAGATGCGTTTAAGAGCAGAGTTGATAGTGGAGGAAGGGAAAATTTCTTCGGCTCTTCAACTTTTCGACCACATTTTGACT
Organism: Mobula hypostoma; assembly: GCF_963921235.1. Taxonomy (NCBI): domain Eukaryota; kingdom Metazoa; phylum Chordata; class Chondrichthyes; order Myliobatiformes; family Myliobatidae; genus Mobula; species Mobula hypostoma. Next base: position 50,792,855 of record NC_086128.1, read on the forward strand.
CAGACTCGCTATCACAGCCATGTATCCTTTCTTGGAACGTGCCTCCGTCGCCAACTTACTCCAGTTGGCTTTAGGATTCGTTTCCAAGCCTCTCAATTTGGACCTTCTGAGGATCCCAGGTACTCACATTTTATTGACTCTGCCTCTCGCCGCTTCTCCCGTCAAGCTCTGAAGGCGACGCTCTCCACCATGAGGAGGTACTTGGTGTCCCTATCCCAGACCCTTCCACACCTTCAGGACACTTTCTTCGCCGTCTGTAATGGTCCTACCCGGTATTTCATCCTCCGTCGGATCCACGCCTGCAATCGCCGTTTTTTTGACTTTGTCATGTTAGGCAAAGATCGCAAGATCTTACATCTACGGACTCCAGAGCCTGCCGGCCCCGACGCTAGCAGGCATGAACTTTCAATTGCGGCGTCTGCCATTGATCTCGGCGGCTCCAACACCTCAGGACATATTCAAAACCCGGACTCCAGCAACGACCATGGACACATTCACAGCGATTGCGCAACCACCAACTGCAACTCCAGCCTTGAACTCCAGGCCGGGTCTTTATGTGCTGCTGTTGTGACTCCCATCTCCCCTTCCCCCACCAATACTCTGCAATCCCGTCTCCCTCAGATCCCACCGTCAGCTCCTGGGCCCTCAGAGGCTCCATCTTCCTCTCACCCCAACCCTCCCCTCTCCATTGACACCACCAGCCTCCCCCCTCCCCCCTCTGATCCCAGCTCTCATCCGTGCCGGGTCTTTACCATCCCCTCCGACCTTCAACTGTCGGAGGCAGAACGCTCTGTCCTCAGTTAGGGCCTCACGTTTGTCCCCCTTCGCCCACACCTCAGCGAGTTCCGTGTTCGCCACGATGCGGAACTTTTCTTCCGCCGTCTCCATCTCCGAGCCTACTTCTTCGGCAAAGACTCTTTCACCCCCACCGATGACCCCTTCTCCCGTCTTCAACCCTCCTCTTCTTCATGGACACCCCGCTCTGGTCTTCTGCCTGCTCTGGATCTCTTTATCGCTAACTGCCGATGAGACATCAACCGTCTCGACTTCACCGCACCTTGTCCCCATTCCAACCTCACTCCTTCGGAACGCTCTGCTCTCCACTCCCTCCGCACTAATCCTACAGTCCCAGGCAACTCAGTCTCTCCTCATAGTCTAACCCCCTCATCTCAGGGATCAACTGCTCTTAACCTCCCTGCTCTTGAATTCAATCCCTCCAGCAATGAAGGCCAACATTCCATTTGCCTTTTTGATAGCCTGCTGCACCTGCAAACCAACCTTCTGTGACTCATGCACAAGCAATCCCAAGTCCCTCTGCACAGCAGCATGCTACAATATTTTACCATTTAAATAATAATCTGCTCTTTTATTTTCCCTTCCAAAGTGGATGACCTCACATTTACCAACATTGTACCCCATCTGCCAGACCCTTGCCCACTCATTTAACCATCAAGCAAAAGATAGCATCATTTACAGTTGCTGTTTTTTACATCAATGACACTCTGATTTGAAAAGAGTTTTGGCTGAAGAATCTACAGAATATACAGAAAGAGGAAGATTTCCAATATAAACTGAAAATGCTGGAAAAACCTAGCAGGTTAGAAAGCATGTGTGGAAAAATAAATAGCAAGGTCAATGACCCTTTATGAGAGTTGAGAAAGGGAGAAAGAGTGTCCGTATTTTTATTTGATTTGTATTTATGAAAGATTTAAAATTTTATGTTAAAAGACAATTTTGACTTCACCAGTAATGATGAAACTGGAATTTCCATTGTTCAACGGTGGAGGAAAAGTCATCTTCAAACACTCTGATGGAATCTTAAGGAATTCCTGATCTTTCACAAACTCTAGAGGTGTGTATTATTTCCTAAAAGGAGAGCAATTCAGAAATCAGAGGTGCAAAGAGACTTGAGAGTCCTCGTGCAGGATTCCCAAAAAGTTAACTTGCAGGTTGAGTCAGTGGTAAGGAAGGCAAATGCGATGTTAGCATTCATTTCAAGTGTATTAGAATATAAAAGCAAGGATGTAATGTTGAAGCTTTATGAAACATTGCTCAGACCATATGAAGTATTATGAGCAGTTTTGGGCCCCTTTCAAAGAGAGGATGTGCTGACATTGGAAAGGATCCAGAGGAGGTTCATGAGATTGATCCCAGGAATGAAACTGTTCATGTATGAAGGGTTGGTGGGATGGAGATATGTCTTTACCAAAGAAGGTGTAAGGTGCTCCTTCCCTCTGCTAGCCTGCAGGTCACTCTTGAGCAAGGTGTAGCACCTCCTTCACCACCTCCCCCCCACCCCCCCCCCCAGATCAGGATCACATGAAGTTGGTGGATGGTCGTATGAGCAGCTGGTGCACAACACACGTCCTGGTTATGTGACCACTGATGCCTGACAATCTCTGAAAATTATTGATAATGGCTGGGGTCACTGGTCCTGTAAAGACGCTGCCCAGAAGAAGGCAATGGCAAACCACTTCTGTAGAAAAATGTGCAAGAACAATCATGGTCATGGAAAGACCTTGATTGCCCATGTCATATGACACAGCACATTATGAATGAATGAAATATATGAGGAGCGTTTGATGATTCTAGGCCTGTACTCATTGAAGTTTGGAAAAATGATGGATCTCATTGAAGCCTATCAAATATTGAAAAGCCAAGATAGAGTGAGATAGTCTAGAACCAGAGGGCACAGCCTCAGAATACAAGAACATCCATTTAGAACAGAGATAAGGAGGAGTTTCTTTAGCCAGAGGGTGGTGAATCTGCGGAATTCATTGCCACAGACAACTGTGAAGGCCAAGTCATTGGGCAGATTTAAAGCAGTGGTTGATAGGTTCTTGATCAACACAGATGTCAAAGATTATAGGGTGATACTAAGATTCAAGGTACATTTATGATCAAAGTATGTATGCTGTATACAACCCTGAGATTCATCTTCCCACAGACAGCCACGACACAAGGAAAAAACGTAAACAACAGGAATTCTGCAGATGCTGGAAATTCAAGCAACAAACTAAAGTCCTCCAAACTAAAGGTGTAGCTATGGGCACCCGTATGGGTCCTAGCTATGCCTGCCTTTTTGTTGGCTTTGTGGAACAATCTATGTTCCGTGCCTATTCTGGTATCTGTCCCCCACTTTTCCTTCGCTACGTCGACGACTGCATTGGCGCTGCTTCCTGCACGCATGCAGAACTCGTTGACTTTATTAACTTTGCCTCCAACTTTCACCCTGCCCTCAAGTTTACCTGGTCTATTTCCGACACCTCCCTCCCCTTTCTAGATCTTTCTGTCTCTGTCTCTGGAGACAGCTTATCCACTGATATCTACTATAAGCCTACTGACTCTCACAGCTATCTGGACAATTCCTCTTCTCACCCTGTCTCTTGCAAAAACGCCATCCCCTTCTCGCAATTCCTCCGTCTCCGCCGCATCTGCTCTCAGGATGAGGCTTTTCATTCTAGGACGAGGGAGATGTCTTCATTTTTTAAAGAAAGGGGCTTCCCTTCCTCCACTATCAACTCTGCTCTTAAACGCATCTCCTCCATTTCACGTACATCTGCTCTCACTCCATCCTCCCACCACCCCACTAGGAATAGGGTTCCCCTGGTCCTCACCTACCACCCCACCAGCCTCCGGGTCCAACATATTATTCTCCGTAACTTCCGCCACCTCCAACAGGAGCCCACCACTAAGCACATCTTTCCCTCCCCCCCTCTCTCTGCATTCCGCAGGGATCGCTCCCTACACAACTCCCTTGTGCATTCGTCCCCCCCATCCCTCCCCACTGATCTCCCTCCTGGCACTTATCCGTGTAAGCGGAACAAGTGCTACACATGCCCTTACACTTCCTCCCTTACCACCATTCAGGGCCCCAAACAGTCCTTCCAGGTGAGGCATCACTTCACCTGTGAGTCGACTGGGGTGATATACTGCGTCCGGTGCTCCCGATGTGGCCTTTTATATATTGGTGAGACCCGACGCAGACTGGGAGACCGCTTTGCTGAACATCTACGCTCTGTCCGCCAGAGAAAGCAGGATCTCCCAGTGGCCACACATTTTAATTCCACATCCCATTCCCATTCTGACATGTCTATCCACGGCCTCCTCTACTGTAAAGATGAAGCCACACTCAGGTTGGAGGAACAACACCTTATATTCCGTCTGGGTAGCCTCCAACCTGATGGCATGAACATTGACTTCTCTAACTTCCGCTAGGCCCCACCTCCCCCTCGTACCCCAGCTGTTACTCATTTTTATGCACACATTCTTTCTCTCACTCTCCTTTTTCTCCCTCTGTCCCTCTGAATATACCTCTTGCCCATCCTCTGGGTCACCCCCCCCCCGTCTTTCTCCCTAGGCCTCCTGTCCCATGATCCTCTCGTATCCCCTTTTGCCTATCACCTGTCCAGCTCTGGGCTCTATCCCTCCCCCTCCTGTCTTCTCCTATCATTTTGCATCTCTCCCTCCCCCTCCAGCTTTCAAATCCCTTACTCACTCTTCCTTCAGTTAGTCCTGACTTAGGGTCTCGGCCTGAAACGTCGACTGCGCCTCTTCCTATAGATAGAATGATTGTGGAATAGGTTTATATAGGTCAACATAACTTTGCGGACCAAAGGCCCATGCTGCTCTGTACTGTTCTATGTTCTATGATTGTAAGGTGTTTTGGCTTTACAGAGCTCAACTGAAATGCAAGCCTCTACTTTTTTCAATGAGTTTTGTTTCGCTAAGATGAGAAGCTAACAGCAACAGACTTAAATATTGTTTCCGTTTCTTTTCAAGACGAGCTGTCAGACAACCTAGGAGACTCCAGTCCAATATGAAGCAGAGTTTCCACTTTACTGATGCACTTTCTCCCTTAGAGCTCATTTTGTGTACATGCCATACATGAAGATTTAGAAGCCAGGAGCCTTCAGCAAGAGCAGAGATAAGAATTAAATTTCCCCAGATAAAACTTCAGTATTGGTGAGCATGTCACTGCTTAACTCCTTCAGATAAGGCTAATAGATGGCCAATTAGCATATGTACTATCAAAACCTGGTGATTCTTTTATTAGATAGTGTCACATCACATGGAAAACAGATGCTTCATTGGGTGGTGTTAGTTTCTAGAAAGAGAATGGATCAACATTATTACAAAATAAAAATTTAATGTGTGTAATGACTAATTATCCCACTAATAGTTAGATGAGTGGGCTGAAAGATGGCAGATGAGTTTAATGCTGATAAATGTGAGGTGCTACGTTTTGGTAGGACTAATCAAAATAGGACATACATGGTGAGGAGGAGTCTGTGACCCACCTCTTTGTACACTGCCAGTTCGCAAAGAGGGTGTGGAGGAGGATGGACGGGCTAGTGTCACGTTTTATCCCCAGCAGCTGCATAACAGAGGACTCTGATCTACGGGCCGTTCCCAGGGATGCACATGGAGACCAACATCCGGTGCTGCTGGCAGATCATCAACTCGGTGAAAGACGCTCTTTGGTCGGCCCGAAACTTGATGATCTACCAGCACATGGAGATGTCCGTGGGAGAATGCTGCCGACTGGCACATTCTCGGCTGCAGGAGTACGTGCTGAGGGACGCACTGAAACTCGGTGCAGCCACCGCAAGGGCCCGGTGGGGAAGGACCACAGTATAGGTTTCTCCACCCGTGGGAGTGGGAGGGGTCGGAGGGCGGGGAGTATACCCCTCAACAACGATATGGTAAGCTGAACTACTGGAGTGCCACGTGGGTGGCTATAAATACGGATATGTACTGTGTATAATGGAAACGTATGTAAAGGATGAAAAGTTATTGAATGGTTTATTGTATATATTTATTTTTGAATAAAGTATATTTTGAAATTTAAAAAATACATGGTAAATAGTAGGGCATTGAAGAATGCAGTAGAACAGAGGGACCTAGGAATAATAGTGCATAGTTCCCTGAAGGTGGAATCTCATGTGGATAGGGTGGTGAAGAAATCTTTTGGTATGCTGGCCTTCATAAATCAGAGTATTGAGTATAGGAGTTGGGATGTAATGTTAAAATTGTACAAGGCATTGGTAAGGCCAAATTTAGAGTATTGTGTACAGTTCTGGTCACCGAATTATAGGAAAGATGTCAACACAATAGAGAGAGTACAGAGAAGATTTACTAGAATGTTACCTGGGTTTTATCTCCTAAGTTACAGAGAAAGGTTGAACAAGTTAGGTCTTTATTCTTTGGAGCGTAGAAGGTTGATGGGGGGACTTAATAGAGGTATTTAAAATTATGAAGGGGATAGATAGAGTTGACGTGGATAGGCTTTTTCCATTGAAAGTAGGGGAGATTCAGACAAGAGGACATGAGTTGAGAGTTAGGGGTAACATGAGGGGGAACTTTTTTACTGAGAGAGTGGTAGCTGTGTGGAACGAGCTTCCAGCAGAAGTGGTTGAGGCAGGTTCGATGTTGTCGTTTAAAGTAAAATTGGATAGCTATATGGACAGGAAAGGAATGGAGGGTTATGGGCTGAGTGCAGGTCGATGTGAGAGTAAGCATTCACCATGGACTAGAAGGGCTGAGATGGCCTGTTTCCATGCTGTTATGGTTATATGGTTATAATCCGTAACCCTCTGAGCTCAATAGAACACTATAATCAAAAATCAGTTCCAATAATATGGAGTCCTGGGATTTTTCTAATTTATAAATCACGTGGATGTAAATTCTTTATGCTGTTACAATAGTTAGTCATCAGGATACGGCAACAAATACACAATTAGGTTCCCTGAGTGTCTTTGCACATGGCATTTCTTTACAAGCAATGGCGATGACAATGATTTGGCATGAGAACACGTACTGTTACTTCCCTGAACTCTTAGTGAGTTGTGCAAGTTGTAATGCACCCTTTGCATTTTAGAAGGTAAAGTGGGTCTATAGTCCGCATTTTACACAGGAGCAGGCCAGATATGTCAACTGTTTATTCATTTCCTGGCCCGCTGCGTTCCTCCAGCATTTTGCGTGTGTTGTGTAGGAGTTAAAATCATTGGCTACTGGGAAATTCCACTTCTGGCAGATGGAGTGGAGGTACTTGACAAAGGGGTTCCCCAATCTGCAACCGGTCTCACCAATGTAGAGGAGGCCGCATCTGGAGCACCGGATACAATAGACTGACAGCCCCAGCAGGTTCGCAGATGAAGTGTTGCCTCACCTGGAAGGGCTGTTTGGGGCCCTGAATAGAGGGGAAGGAGGAGATGAATGGGCAGGAGTATGAGCCAGGAGGGATGAATGAACAAAGGAATCTCAGGGGAAGTGATCCCTGTGGAAAGTAGAGAGTGGGATGTAGGTAAAGGTATGTTTGGTTGTAGGATCCCGTTGAAGATGGTGGAAGTTACAGAGAATGATCTGTTGGATGCAGAGGCTCATGGGGTGGTAGGTGCAGAATATGGCTTCTGAGATAGAATTGGACAGCACGTTCAATTTTCTGCTGATGCAATTCTTTAAGTATCCACCAGGAGGTAGGAGAGAGTATCAAGTGACCCCAGTGATGAAGTCCTTAGCCATTGTGAACTTTCTAAGACTCTTTTTCACAATTCTTTTCATTCAAAGTGCTTATAAAAGAAGCTACCTAAAGGGTAGAAACAAGTGTTATTTCTGTTTCAGTATCCACTGGTTCTGTTGGAAAGTCTGCATGTTTTTATGTCAGAGTATTTGGTGAAGATAAGATTTTATCATGTTGTTGCAAGAGAGGATGGTGCAAGAGGGGTTAGTATCAACATCAAACATCAGTATATTTGTTGTGATTGTGTAACTGAAGAAACTTATTCTTTAACTGTTAACTAGTATGGTTTTAATATTCACAATTTACTTTGTTCATTATAACATGCAAACTCTCATTAATCACAACTGTCAACGTTTTCCTTAACCCTTTGCCTCAGAGTTCAAATGATTCTTCTCAAGTACGTGGAAAACAGAACAAGAACAAGCATAAAATTTGCCTTTATATCCCACTGAAATGATAGCATCTAAAGCATTCTCAATTGTTTGCCAGCTTTTCATCTGATTAAGATAAGTGGGCCTGCTACAATAGACCTCATGCAAGCACTAAAGCTAAGGCTGAATGCCCAAAAGCTGAGGAAAACCCATTTTGTTTTGTAAGAGTGTATCTGATCATTGATTGTGTGGCACTAGATTGACTACAGGTTGACTCCTATGTTATAACAACAGCAGGCCTTCAGAAGTATTTCACTGGCTATGCAACATACTGAACGGCAGGCTTTTTTTCCCCATAGGCTTAATGCTCTCTTAACACGATTGCATTTGCCCATTCCAAATAATTTCATCACCACAGTAGTGTAGCAATTAGTACAATGCTGTTACAGCTCAGGACACTCCTGAGTTCAGAGTTCAATTCTGGTGCCATTCTGTAAGCAGTTTCTGTATGTCCTCCCCGTGGAATGTGGGAGTTTTCTCTGGGTCCTCCGGTTTCCTCCCACAGTCCAAAGACATACTGGGTAGGTTAATTGGTCATTGTAAATTGTCCCATGATTAGGTTTAAGTTAATTGGGTTTGTCAGGGGTTGCTGGAGCAGCCTGGCTCGAAGGGCTGGAAGGGCCTACTCTGTGCTGTGTCACTAAAATAAAATAAAATTTCACTAGCAGTTCATTTTAAATGAGGAAAAGTAACAGACATGCTCTCAGACATGACTGAAAGAGAAATCTCAGCCCACAAGGTGTAAGGAATCATGTGCTCAGTTCCCTTTTAAAAGATCAAACACAGCAGGTATCAGTGCTGTGATCCTGTTCCATTTGGACTATAGGCTGGGATATTTTCATGGACTAATATACTGAGATAATTAATTGAGATTTAAGGTTACTACCCCTAAACTCTCCACCCAAGGCAATAATTAAAAGGAATGAAGAAAGGACAGGGTAGGAATGTCAAAAGGACTGAATTCTTCAATAAGATAAACCTACTGATAGCCAACTTGCAGGCTCAGTGAAAGAGCTAAAGATAAAAGATAGCATGTGTAGTGTAAGCAGAAAAATATAGGATAAAAACATTATCACTTGGGACTTGGGTAATGTTAGCCTGCAACTGTGTTGTTTTAGGGATGTTTATTCTGCTGCTTGTCCAGTTTTGCAACACATGCGAGAGGGAAAATGATAAATTCCCTTGTGTCAATGACAAAGACTTGTAAAGAACACTGATCATTCAAAGTGCTACTAATCACTGATGCTTAAAATGAATTAAAGGCACAATTTGAAGTCTGTGCCCTGAAGACCTGCATGTAACTGATCTTACAAGATGGCGTAAAGGAATTGAGGACTGAATTGCAAGGGTTGGACAGATTTCTGCATTAAGCTTAGATGCATTCCCAGCTTGGTTTCCTTATATTCTTTTACTTCCAGAGGATTTTCTAACTCCTCCCATAATCTTTCAATGGAGATATAGTTGGCATCTGTGTATATATTCCTCGAGATTTCATTATATGATCCCCTCCCTCCAACTATCATGTCTCTGGACATGACAATTCATCTGCATTATGCAATACTTCCCTGAACTTATTGGGAAGTGAAGAGTTTTTTCACAACATGAAAGAATACTTTTTAATCACCAATCAAACAGTCTTTTTGTTTCCAATTTCATCATCGGATACTTATGCGTAAAATATTGTTACAAGGATCAACCCTTAATAATAATGATCAATTAGGTACAGAAAGAATCTGTATTTACTGACAAATACCTTTATTAAGTAAAATGCATGTGAATGTACACAACTGCTGTGCACATCAACTAAGTTTCCCTAACCCTCCATGAACAGTTAAAGAATAGAAAAGGTAATATACTGGAAAGGAGTTTACACTGGCCAGGCATTCCTGACCTAATTTCCATGTATCTGACATTGGGTTATTTACTTCAGTGATCTGCAATGGTTCGGCTCTGGAGAGTTATTGTTGCTTTGCATTCAAAGCTCCTTAACTTTGAACCTTCTTATCAGTTCAGATATTGCATTTCAATATCATTGGCTTGAGGTCATCTGACTGACCTGTGTCACCTTCTTATTAGCTCTGGTCCAAGCCAGCATCCATTTGTCAACCTCTTCCGCAAATGACAACTGATAAATTATGACTCTTTGTTTTAAATCAGTTACCAAACCAACAGGCAGCTTGAATCACTCAGGCCAGATAGAGACCTCACCATTCACAAACCTGCATGTTATATCATACAAAAGAACACCTCACAGATAACTTCCTATTTGGAAATAAGACCATAAGATATAGGAACAGAATTGGACCATTTGACCCATTTCATCATGGCTGACCAAATTTTCCTCTCAGCCCGAATTCCCTGCATATCCCTTCATGTCCTGACCAATCAAGGATCTATCGACCTTTGCCTTAAATATACAAACATACATACAGATTTGGGCTTCACAGCTGCCTGTGGCAAAGGAATCCACAGATTCAACACCCTGGCTAAAGAAATTCCTCCTCATCTTTGTTCTAAAAGGACGCTCCTCTATACTGAGACTGTGTCCTCTGGTCTTAGACTCTCCCATCATAGGAAACATCCTCTTCACACTCACTCAATCAAGGCCTTTCACCATTCGATAGGTTTTAATGAGGTCATCCCTCAATCTTCTGAATTCCAGTGAATACAGGCCCAGAGCCATCAAACACTCTTCATATGACAAACCATTCAATTCTGGAATCATTTTCGTGAACCTCCTCTGAACCCTCTCCAGTTTCTAAGATAAGGGGCCCAAAACTACTCATAGTACTCCAGGAGAGGCCTCACCAGTGCTTTATGAAGTCTCAACATCACATTCTTGCTTTTATATTCTAGTCCTCTTGAAATGAATGCTATCATTGCATTTGCCTTCCTCATCACAGACTCAACCTGCAAATTAACCTTTTGGGAATCCTGTACAAGGACTCTCAAATCTTTTTGTGCCTCAGATTTCTGTATTTTGTTCCATTAAGAAAATAATCAACCCTTTCATTTCTTCTACCAAAGTGCATGACCATACACTTCCTGATGCTGTGTTCCATCTGCCAATTCTTTGCCCATTCTCCTAATCTAAGTCCTCCTGTAGCCTCTCTGCTTACTCAAAGCTACCGCTCCTTCAACTATCTTTCACAAACTTTGCAACAAAGCCATCAATTCCATCATCTAAATCATTAACATATAACATAAAAAGAATCAGTCCCAACACAGACCCCTGTGGAACACCACTAGTCAACGGCAGCCAGCTAGCAAAGGCTCCCTTTATTTCCCACTTTTTGCCTCCTGCCAATCAACAATTGTTTTATGCACACCAGAATCTTTCCTGTAATACCATGGACTCATAGCTTGTTAAGCAACCTCATGTGTGGCATCTTATCAAAGGCTTTCTGAAAATCCAAGTACACAACATCAACCGATTCTCCCTAGTCCACCATGCTTGCTATTTCTTCAAAGAATTCCAACAGATTTGTCAGGCAAGATTTTCTCTTAAGGAAACCATGCTGTCTATGGCTTATTTTATCATGTGCCTCCAAGTATCCCAAAACCACATCCTTAACAATCTACTTCAACATCTTCCCAACCACTGAGGTTAGACTAACTGGCCTATAATTTACTTTCTTCAGCCTCTCTCCCTTCTTGAAGAGTGGAGTGATTTTTGCAATTTTTCAGTCCTCTGGAAAGATTCTTGAAAGACTATTACTAATACTTCTACAGACTCTGTCACCTCTTTCAGAACACTGGGGTGTAGACCATCTGGTCCAGGTGACTTATCTACCTTCAGACCTTTCAGTTTCCCAAGAACCTTCTCTCTAGTAATGGTAGCTTCACACATTTCATGGCCCCTGACACCTTGAGCTTCCACCATTCTGCTAGTCTCTTCCACAGTGAAGACTGATGCAAAATACTTATTCAGTTTGTAGGGCATTTCCTTGTCCCCCATCACCACCATTGTTTTCTAGCAGTCTGATATCTACTCTCGCCTCTCTCTTATGTATCTGAAGAAACTTTTGGTATCCTCTTTAATATTTTTAGTGGGCTTACTTTGGTATTCCATCTTTGCCTTCTTAATGACTTTTTAGTTGCCTTCTGTTGGTATTAGAAAGCTTTCCAAAATCAAAATTCCCACTAATTTTTACTCTATTATATGCACTCTCTTTGGCTTTTATGTTGGCATTGATTTCTCTTGTTAGTCACAGTTTTGTCACCTTACCTTTAGGATACCTTCCTTTTTGAGATGTATAAATCCTGTGTTTTCCAAATTGCTTTCATAAATTCCAGCCATTGCTGCTCTGTTGTCATCCCTGCCAGTGTTCTTTTCCAATCAATTCTGGCCAACTCCTTTCTCATGCCTCTGTAATTCCCTTTACTCCACTGTAATACTGATGCATCTGACATTAGCCTCTCCTCAAAATTCAGGGTGAATTTGATCATATTATGATCACTTACCCCTAAGGGTTCTTTTACCTTGTGCTCTCTAATCAATTCCAGTTCATTGCACAACACCCAATGCAGAATAGCTGATCCTCTAGTGGGATCAACCATGAACTGCTCTAAAAAGTTATCTTGTAGGTATTCTAGAAATTCCCCCTCTTGGAATCCAGCACCAACTTGGACTGTGAATGGACTGTTGGTATTCCTCTATTTTCTTTAGCGAATTTTAAAGACTGTTTCTCCTGTTATTTTTGATGCCCAGAGTCTGAGAATATAGGAGGACAAGCATAGATTCCTATGGCATATTTCATGACCTCAGTCTTTCAGGTTCCTCTCATCCTTCAAAAGGTGAAAGGCGTCTGATTCAGACAGTGTACCTGGCTGTGTACTGGAGGTCTGAGTGGAACAACCTGTTGAAGTATTTATGGACACATTTAATTTCTCACTGAGATTCCAATCTGCTTCAAAAAAGCATCTATTGAGCCAGTGCCCTAAAGGACTGAAGTGACCTGCCTCAATGACTATCATCTGGTAGCACTTACATCAGCCATAATGAAGTGTTTCAAGAAGTTGGTTATAGTATGAATCAACTCCTGCCTCAAAGATGATCTGGATCCACTCTAATTTACCTACTGCAACAACAGATCCACAGCATATGTGGGCCAGAACATACCAGGTAAAGAAAAATTTTTTTAAAAATGTGGAAAAAGTTACTTAACAACCAGTTCAGCCAGTAGAACCACATGGGGTATTCACAACATTCTTCAGTCCCATGGTAGGGGATTCTAGGAAAAGAGGGCACGACTTCAGGATTGAAGGATGTCCTTTTAGAACTGAGATGCGGAGAAATTACTTTAGTCAGAGGGTGGTAAATCTGTGGAATTTGTTGCCATGAGCGGCTGTGGAGGCCAAGTCATTGGGTGCAATTAAGGCAGAGATAGATAGGTTCTTGATTAGTCAGGGCATCAAAGGGTATGGGGAGAAGGCAGGGGAGTTGGGATGATTGGAAGAAATGGATTAGCCCATGATTGAGTGGCGGAGCAGACTCAATGGGCCGAATGGCCTGCTTCTGCTCCTATATCTTATGATCTTATAGTCAGCTAATTGCCTATCTGTATAATATCGAGGTATGGGGGCACAACAGAGCAGACTACAGAATGGTAAGGCTGAACCTGCCTAGAAGGGTTTATTGAGACAGAGGAGTTATATACTGTATATATACTGTAAGTATATGGTTATATACTGTAAGTTGGACTTCAGAGTCAATGGCAGAAATAGAAGTTACACACTGTAGCAAATCGTACCTCCTATAAGCTGGATGTTAAATTTAGTTTGTGCATTGACAGTATTTCTGCTCCAGCACATCCTTATTATAGGAACTTTCTCCCTTCCTTATCAATCAACCTACATGAAACTAAAAGCCTATTACATTGTCCTCCTTTTATTTATCTAGATTGCCCTTCAGTATAATTCAGTGTAAATTGCCACATCTCCTACTTACCATGTAATTGTTCTAGGTATTGAAGTTCCTCCTAATTACTTGATTGGAGTAATTTGTTTGTCCAAAACCCCATGATGAAGCTCGATCCATTTCAAATCTATGTGAGGGAGCTGGCAAAGCTATTAACAAGGCAATTAGGCATGGGCAATTAATGCTGGCCTTGACAGTGGTGCATACACCCCATAAAATGGGATTTTAAAAAAACGACACTGAATTCAATAAGAAATCTCCTCTGCATCTCTCAATGTGCCAGTAGATTGTTGTAGCTACAATAGATATGTATGTCTCCTCACAAGTATTTGCTGAGATTCATAGACTATGTGCAAATCCACGCCTGATCTAGAGAGATGACAGTGCAATAATTTCAATGAGTCTGCATTTACATTGCATTCTCATTTTTGGCTGATGCTTCTCCTTGGCAATAATACTGTAAGGACAGAAGAAAGCTGAAGGCTAAAACTTACCCAAACTTGGCTAATATGCTTTGGCAGAGTTTAGATTCACAATCCATATGAAACAGTTAAATTTACTGTTCCCACCCAAACAGATAAGAGGGCAGTGCTGGGTTACATTTGGACTGATGTAAGGCTTCAGAGCTGGGTTCATGTCTATGGATTTGACCCATAAGTTAGACTGGAGCTGATTTCACTCAGCCCCAAGTCTAGCTATTGCTCTGTACAACAAGGGCACTTTTCCAGCAACTTATTTTCACACATGTAAACTGATCTCAAATATAAATAACAATTCATGGCACATGATATGGAAGATTATTGCATGAAATGGCATGCAGATATTGCAAAACTGAATTCCCTGTGTGCAATATTGTTTATCATTAATATTTATATAAGAATTTTATATAGTTGGTGCCTAGAGCATTATTAGATGAGATTTAACTAAAACCTCAAGGCTGGGAAATCTGTTTATATTATTTTCTGATGGTGAAACAGTTAGTAATCTTATGAATGTTATTCCAAAAAGCTTTAAACAATCATGAAATTCATTAGCACCAATTACAAACCAACATTGGCAGACTTCCTCTTGTAATGCTACACTGTTTCATGAATAGAATTAAAGGTTGTAATTTGTGCATTAGTGTCACAGCTCTGACCTCAGAACATAAGAACATCTGACTCAGCAAGCAACCCCTCTCTCCATTGTTCCCAGCTGCCTGATGCACCTCCTTTACTTTGTACCTCTTCATTGTTGTTTCTGATCAGCCCTTTGTTGCTTCTACCTCACAGCCTCTTCGCTAACTCCACTTTCCATCTCCCTCCTTACTCAACCTGGCAATCAACACCTCCTCACCTGGATCCATCTACTGTTTGCCCCACTATTTATTCTCACCTCTTTATAACTCTACTCATTCAATTTAGGTGAAGGATATCCATCTGAAAAGTCAGTTGTCTATTCCTCTTTACGGATGCTGCCTGACCCATTGAGTTACTTTAGCAACATGTTATTTTGCTCCAGGTTCTCTGGCAGTGAGTCTGGGCCAGTGGCTCAGAAAGCAAGGGGGAGAAGAGGAGTGTGGTAGTGATAGGGGAGTCCATGGTTAGAGGAGTAGACATGAGATTCTGTGCCAGGTTCCAGGTCATTGCAGATCGGGTACATGGCATTCGAAAGGGGGAGGATGAACAGCCAGAAGTCTTGGTACGTATTGACAGCAATGACATAGGTAGGAAAATGGAAGAGGTCCTGATGAATTTAGGGAGCTAGTTAGAAGGTTGAAAAATAGGACCTCCAGAGATGTAATCTGTGGATTGATGCCTCTGCCATGCACCAGTGAGGGTAAGAATAGGATGAACTGGCAGGTGAATGCTTGGCTGAGAAACTGGTGCGGGGGCAGGATTTCAGATTTCTGGATCATTTGGATCACTTCTGGGGAAGTTACGACCTGTACAAAAGGGATGGGTTACACCTGAAACTGAGGAGGACTAATACCCTTGTGGGCACGCTTGCTAGAATTCCTGGGGTGTGGGGGGTGAAGGTTAAACGAATTTGGCAGGTGGATAGGAAACAGTGATAGAGCTGAGGATGGGGCAGTTGCTACACCACTGCGTAGTGAGACTAAGGAAGGACACGTAGATAATTGGGCAAAATTGCAGTTAGTGGGATGACTTGGAGTGTAACAGTGGGACAAAATTGAAAAGCCTGATGAATACAGGACTGAGGAGTTATATTTAAATGCACAATCATAGCTGATACATAATTCTCTGAAAGTGATGTCACAGGTAGACAGGGTTGTAAAGAAGGCTTTTGGCATCCCGACATTCGTGAATCAAAGTATTGAGTATAGGAGTTGGGAGGTTATGGGGAGGTTGTATAAAACATTGGTGAGGCCAAATTTGGAGTATTGTGTACAGTTCTGGTCACCTAACTATAGGAAGGATATCAGTAATATTGAAAGAGTGCAGAGAAGATTTACTAGGATGTTGCCAGGTCCGCAGGAGTTGAGTTACAGGGAAAGATTGAACAGGTTAGGAGTTTATTCCTTGGAGCGGAGAAGAATGAGGGGAGATTTGATAGAGGTTTACAAAATTATGAGGGGTATAGACAGAGTAAATGTGAATAGGCTTTTTCCCCTTAGACTAGGAAAGGTAAATACGAGAGGACATGGCTTTAGGGTGAAAGGGGAAAGGTTTAGGGGGAACATTAGGGGGAACTTCACTCAGAGAGTGGTGGGAGTGTGGAACAAGCTGCCATCTGACATGGTAGATGCGGGCTCACTCTTAAGTTTTAAGAATAAATTAGATAGGTACATGAATGGGAGAGGTCTGGAGGGTTATGGACTGGATGCAGGTCAATGGGACCAGCGGAATAATGTTTCAGCACAGACTAGAAGGGCCAAGTGGCCTGTTTTCTGTGCTGTAGTGTTCTGTGGTTCTATGAAGGACGGTTGCAGTTGGAACTGAATGTCCAAGGTTACACATTGTATCGAAGAAATAGGAAGGTAGGCGGAGGGGGTGGCATGGCTCTGCTCGTAAAGAATGGCATCAAATCAGTAGAAAGATGTGACATAAGATTGGAAGATGTTGAATCTTTGTGGGTTGAGCTAAGAAACTGCAAGGGTAAAAGGACTCTGACAGGCCTCCCAGCAGTAGCTGGAAGGTGGACCACAGATTACAACAGGAAAGATAAAAGTTGTGTCAAAGGGGCAATGTTAAGATAGTCATGGGTGATTTCAACATGCAGGTCAGTTGGGAAAATGAGGATGATAATAGATCAAGAGAGTGAACTTGTTGAATGTCTACAAGATGGTTCTTTAGAGCAGTTTGTTGTTGAGCCTACTAGGGGATCAGTTATACTGGATTGGGTGTTACGTAATGAACCAGAGGTGATTAGAGAGCTTAAGGTAAAAGAACCCTTAGGAGACAGTGATCACAATAGGATTGATTTCAACTTAAAATTTGTTAGGGAGAAAGTAAAGTTTGACATAACAGTATTTCAATGGAGTAAAGGAAATTGCAGTGGTATGAGAGAAGAGTTGGTCAAAGTAAAAAGACAGGCAGCTAGGAAGGGGTAGCGTGGCTCTCCTGGTAAAAATGAAATCAAATCCTTTGAAAGAAGTGACATAGGATTGGAAGATGTGAAATCATTGTGGGTAGAGTTAAGAAACTGCAAGGGTAAAAAGACCCTCATTGGAGTTATATACAGGCCTCTGAACAGTTGGCACAATGTGAGATACAAATTACAAGGGGAGATTAAAAAAAAATGTACATCAAAAGGACAATGTTACAATCGTCATGGGGGATTTCAACATCCAGGTAGAATGGGAAAATCAGGTTGGTGCTGATTTTGGATCCCAAGAGAGAGAATTTGTAGAATGCCTTTGACATGGCATTTTAGACTAATTTGTGGTTGAGCCCACAAAGGGATCAGTTATTCTGGATTAGGTATTGTGTAATGAACTTGATTAGATCAGGGAGCTTAAGGTAAAGGAACCCTTAGGAGGCAGTGATCATAATATGCAGCACACATCAAAGTTGCTGGTGAACACAGCAGGCCAGGCAGCATCTCTAAGAAGAGGTACAGTTGACGCTTCAGGCCGAGACCCTTCGTCAGGACCTGAAGGGTCTCGGCCCGAAACATCGACTGTACCTCTTCCTAGAGATGCCGCCTGGCCTGCTGCGTTCACCAGCAACTTTGATGTGTGTTGCTTGAATTTCCAGCATCTGCAGAATTCCTCGTATTTACGATCATAATATGCATTGGTTTATATGTGTCAACGATACAGTAAATCTATCTAACATATGAAGTAGGATCGATTTTCAACTGTCTCTATTCAAGAAGCTTTTGTAGCTGCAACGGGAATTTTCAATTTAAGTTGGCACAAAATTATTTCAATGTTGTGTGTAATTACTATTGTATAAACAATGCAGATTAAGGTGTGTATAAAGTTCAGCATGAAGCAGAGCATGCACTACTGTGAAGTTTAAGAGACTACTAGACAGGTATATGGAGGAATTTAAGGTGGGGGCTTATATGGGAGGCAGGGTTTGAGGGTCGGCACAACATTGTGGGCCAAAGGGCCTGTACTGTGCTGTGCTGTACTATTCTATGTTCTATTACCTTTAATTAAATGTATTTTGGTGTGCTACATTTATTGTCCTTGCACTGTATCCTGTAGCTACTTGATAATAGACAGTGATCATAACTAATTTCTAGTTTCATTAACCTAACTTCATCTGTTAAGGCAAAGTTGATGGAAAGAAGGTTAGCCAGTAAATTGGGTAAAATCTTTGACTCCTTTGAAAAATACCCACACCCAAGCAAGTAAACGTGCCTAGATTTAATGCCCTATTTGTGATGCACATAACTATTCAACTTCTCTAAAGGTTTCATCTTATGCAATGTATCACATTTGGTTTCTTCATTCTTGCTTAAAGGAAATAAGAGCCTCAATATCAAGCAGGCATTTAGCATTACAAATCTATCCACACTACATTGTGCATGCCACGTCACTCAAGGAGTAAACCCTCCCATGGGGCTACATAGTGTGAGTCACCCATCACAGAAGAGCGAAGACAACTCAGGTCCATAGGTTCCTTTTTCCTTGCTTGACAATGAAAAAAAATTGTGGTAGGGGAAGAGCATGAGCTGGTGGATGATAGGTAAATCTGCATGAGAGCAGGAAGGTAGCTAGGTGGATGAGAGGGGGAAATGGGAATGTTGTGAGAAGCTGGCAGGTGATAGGTGAAAGAGGTAAAGGGTAGAAGATGATGAAGTCTGACAGGAGAGGACAGTAGATAATGGAATAAATGGAAGGAAGTAGGGAACTAGGGGGATGAAGGTGTGGGTGATGGGCAGGTTGCAACAGGAGAAGGGAAAGAGAAGGGGTAATGGGGCCAGAGAGAAGGCAATACCAAAGGTGAGGGGACAGAGGGGAGTGGTTACAGGGAATTGGAACAATCAATGTTGATGTCATCAGGTTGTAGACTACCAAAGTGGAATATGATGTGTTGTTCCTGTTATCTGTGCCTAGCCACAACTTTGCAGTAGAAGAGGCCGTGGACAAACATGTGATTGTGAGAATGGAAAGTGGAATTAAAATGCTTGGCCAACAGGAGATCCTGGATGTTATGGCAGACAGTGCAAAGGTGCTCCAAGAAAAGATCCTCCAGACTGCATCAAGTTTTACCAATAGATGGAGAGGATGTTTTCTATGGTGGGAATGTCTAAGACCAGAGGGCACAGCCTCAGAACAGAGATGAGGAGAAATTTCTTTCACTAGAGACTGGTTAATCTGTGGAATTCTTCACCACAAGCAGTTGTGGAGGTCAAGCCTTTATGTATATTTAAGGCAAAGGTTGATAGATTCCTGATTGGTCAGGGCATGAAGAGATACGAGGCAAAAGCAGGAGATTGGGGTTGAGAGGAAAATTGGATCAGCCATGGTGAAATGGTGGAGAAGATGCAATGGGTCAAATGACCTAATCTGCTCCTATGTTATATCATCTAATATTGTAGAGGTCACACCAAGAGCACTTGATGCAATAAATGTCACAGATAGGTTGTCATGAAAAGTGCTGCCTCACCTGGAAGGACTATTTAGGGCTTTGAATGGTGGTGAGAAAAAGGTATGGTCAGGTGTAGCACCTAGTACAATTACAAAGATAATTGTCTGGAGGGGGATCAGTAAAGAAGAGTGAGAGACCAAGGGAGCCACGGAGAGTGTGATCCCTGTGGAAAGCAGAAAGGGGAGGGAGGTTAAGGCTCCATCCCTCCCCCTCCTGTCTTCTCCTATCATTTTGGATCTCCCCCTCCCCCTCCAACTTTCAAATCCCTTACTCACTGTTCCTTCAGTTAGTCCTGACGAAGGGTCTCGGCCCGAAACATCAACTGCACCTCTTCCTACAGATGCTGCCTGGCCTGCTGCGTTCACCAGCAACTTTTATGTGTGTTGCTTGAATTTCCAGTATCTGCAGAATTCCTGTTGTTGGAGATTAAGATGTACCTGGTGTTGGGATCCTGCTGGAGATGGTGTAAGTTGCAAAAAATTATATGTTGGATGCAGAACCTCATGGGGCATAGGTGAGAATAAGGGGAAACTTATCTATGTTATGCTAGTGAGGGACAGGGAAAATGGGATGAGAACAGCCATGCGGGAAATGTAGGAGATGTTGTGAACCTGTATTGATAGCAGTGAAGGGGATGCCCTGTTTTCTGGGAAAAAAAATGAGGACATCTCAGATGTTCTGGAAAGGAAAGCTTCATTATGAGAACAGACATGGCAGAGACAGAGGAAATGATAGAAGGGAATAGCATCCTTGCAAGTGACAGTATGGGAAGGGGTGTAGTCAAGATCAAATGTGGCAGTATGTGGTCAGTGAATAATCAGTCTCTGGAGATGGAGAGAGTGATCAAGAAAGAGAAAAGAGGTGTCAGAGATGGAAGAAATGAATTTGAGAGCAGGGTGGAAGTCGGTGGCGAAGTTGATTAAATTGACAAGCTCCACATGGATGCAGGAAGCAGCAACAATGTAGTTGTCAATGTAGTGGAAAAAGAGTTAGGAAGCAATATTGTTGTAGACTTGGAACAGAAGCTGTACCACATAGTCAACAAAAAGGCAGGCATGCATGTGCCTATGACAGCACTTTTGATCTGGAGAAAGTGGAAGAAGCAAGAAGAGAGGTTGTTGAGGGTGAGTACTAGTTCTGCCAGACAGACAACTGTGGTAGAGGAGGGGAATTGGTTAGGTCTTTTATCAACAAGAAAGCAGAGAGCCTTGAGGCCTTCCTAATAGTTATTGAAGAGGTGGAGAGCATGTTAAGTGTCATGGATGTAGGTGGGAAGGGGCTGTACCAAGGGGTCAAAATGGAATTGAGATGTAAGGACAAGACTTCAGGGGGTATGAGCAGACAGAAACAATGGGCCTACCAGGGTAGATTGGTTTGTAGATCTTGGATAAAGCAGGGTTGGGGAACAATAAAGATGGTGTAGAGGGGAGATTTCCAGAGGCAATGAGGTTGGCTTTGGCAATGGTGATAGTGACTTGATGCCTCTCAATGGGGTTCTAATCCAGTGGTACTTACTCTGAATAACTTCTCCTTTGATTCCACCTGCTTTCTCCAAATCAAAGGTGTGCATGAGGACTCACGTAGGCACTATGCCTGCCTTTTCATCAGCTATGTGCAACGGTCCTTGTTCCAAGCCTATAATGGCAGCATTCACCAACTCTTCCTCCACTACATCAACAACTAGCTTATTGGTGCTACCTCCTGCATACGAACTGAACTCATCAATTTCATCAACTTCACCACCAACTTCTACCCTACCCTCAAATTCACTTGGTCCATCTCTGTCCTCTCTCTTCTCTTTCTTGATCTCCATCAAGCGATTAGAGAAACAATACCCCATACTCTGTCTTGGTAAACTTCAACTGAGGTATCAATATTGAATTTTCTAACTTCCAGTAACCACTCCCCTCTGTTACCTTCCCCTTTGCTTTCCCTTATCCCTCTGGTCCCTCCAATCTTTCTCTTTCCCCTCCCCTTCACATGCCACCTGCCCATCACCTACACCTTTCTCCCTCCTCCTTCCCTATATTCCATGGCTTACTGCCCTCGCCAATCAGATTCCATCATCTTCAGCTCTTTCTTACTCCTATCTATCACCTTTCAGATCCTTACATCATTCCCACTTGCTCTCCCTCCCTTACCTACAGACCTTATGCTCTCATCTGGATTCATCAATCACCTGCCATTTTATGCTCACCCCACCCCCTCTTTTTATTCTGGCTTTTGTCCTCTTACTTTCCAATTCTAATGAAGGGTCTCATCCTGAAACATGGTCTGTTCATTTCCCTTCATAGATGCTGCCTGACCTGCTAAGTTCCTCCAGAATTTGTGTTTGTTTGTTGCTTCAGATTTCCAGCATCGGCAGTCTCTCTTGTTTCTTAGCTTGTACACTTTGTCCAAATGTTGAGACATTCAACTACTTCATAAAACAATTCTTCAACCTGAAACATTAATTTTGTCTTCTCGGCAGATGCTGCCTAATCAACTGAGTATCCTCAAAATGGTCTTGTTTAGTTTAAACCCAGATGAAAGACTATCAGGAATGGAAAATTCATGTGTGTCCATGTGTACAAGCACAGATTGAATTATGCCCTTCATATGAATGAGGTTTCTAATACATGGGAAAGCAGACTACTAGCACTGTCAGAGCCAACAATTAGGAAAACAGTTATAGCAGCAATTATAATGGATGCACAAATAGCTGCGTCTATCATTCTGTCTGTTGGTTTCTTCTTATACCATCACAACCTATTTTATTAGTGTTTACATATCACTTTGAAATGCAGTGATTAAGCTTTTCAGCTTATGCCAACCATTCCTTGCTGATGTGATAATTCTAAGAACAGTATTTTTATACAGCCAACACATTAATTCTAGTTAATTTAAGATTTGTGCTTACTTTTGCTTTATTCCTCAATAAACATTGATTAGATTAGGTATTTTCAATAAAACCACTTTGTCCTGTTGGCCTTGATGAAGTGCCTAGCTGTGTAAAAGTGAATTATCTTTGTCTCAGGTGGGTAGTTCTGACATTAGCTGAATGGATAAGGCAATTAATCAAGAGAAAAACTAGTGTTAACTTTGTTTTTTGTTGGAAAATATGAACTGCTTGTATATTGTGCTGAATTAAAAAAAACAGTTGTCAATGTTTAAGTTGGCTCTTAAGGCATATCTGTGGATTTGTTTATCAGTAAGGCTAACACTGCTAACATTCGAGCCATTTTCTTGGTGGAAATTCAAGCTGGGGTCCAACTCTGGCCATCAGTAGTGGATCAGGCAATGAGCAGCTTACACAGGCAGTAAGCCCTTTGGGTAGTAATTCTACCTTTTTTTGAAAAGGTAGAATAACCTAGTACAAACTGTTGAGAAGATATACCATTACACCTATGGGGTATCAGTAGATAACTTATAGGTACAATGGCATATCTTCTCATTGCACCAGCAACATTGAGATTGTGAATTAAATCTCACAATCTCAAAGATTCACTCAATATAACATTGAAACCCAAATACAATCTGACCTGACCACAGAAATTCTAAACCCAACCTGGCTGGATCTAAATACTTGCTGAATTCTACCAAGCCTACAGTCAATGACTTCATTTCCACAGCTCTCCAGGATAGAGAATTGGAGAGATATGCAACCCTTTCCGGGAAGAAATTCCTCATCATCTCTGTCTGAAATCAGCAACCCCCTAAATTGAAAATATGGCCCCACATTTTAGAGTGGGAAAATCCTCTAAGCATTCAATTGTCAATCCCCTTAGAACCTCCCATGTTTCACTGAGGTTACATCTCATTGTTATAAACTGCAGTGAACATCAGACCAACTTTCTCATGCTTTTTTTTCATTCCAGTGGTCAAGCTAGTGAATTTTCTGCACACTGCTTTGCACTGTTCAGCTATAATTTAACAAAAAAAAACTTGTAGCAAAGACATTAGCATTTGCATGGCCTGTCAAATTAGCAACATTTCCGTTGCATTAATATACAAGCTGTAGAAAATCTTGTAAGTTTTAACCAGCGGACTGAATGTAAGTGTGAGCCTGCCTATCATGAAAGGTTGGAGGAAACAACACTGCTTAATAACTACATTAAATCAATTCACCCATCTTTTTGCTCCATTTCTTCCCCTTTCTTTTTCCATTATATTTATCATTGAAGTGACTGCCTTTTCCTGGAGAATAACTGGCATTCATTTTGTTAGGACCCCTGAGTACTGGTTCTACCAGGTTAGTTTATATAGAAGTTATGTTCCCTTCTACACAAGCCCACTTTTCACTTATGAGGAGTTAATTGACATGGTAGGAGCTGATAGTGATTGTTTATATAAATGCGGCTTACCATGGTGATAAAATTGAATACATCCACAAAATCTCGAAGTCCCCAGATCTCTGAAACACAGTCTGTAGGAGTACATTCTGAGGGATGCATTGAAGCTTGGTGCAGTATGAGGAAGAACCATTGCCACTAGACATGGAGGGGATAAGCAGGGTGAGGAAGCCCCTAAAACATTGAGTGTATCACTGCAGGGGGCCATTTAAGTGGCAATGGTTTTATGTTTTAAAGGACTGTTAACACTACTGAATGTGTTAACCAAATGGTGTTAGGAACGTCAACAGTTTTTGCACTTATTTTTCTTTTTGTATATATATATTCTTATGAAGTTTATTTTTAATATGAAAAACACAGCTACAGATATTAGATGATGCATTTGCTGTAACCAGTTCTGGCATAGCTTTTTTTGAAGAATCCTGATTCAGTTTAGTATAAGCAACTGTACCAGTGCACTTTGTTGTCTTATCTGACAGGTTGACCAGAGCCAACCCTGGAAAAAACCCAATGTGGAATTGTGATGATTAAAAGGGGCAATGAGCTAATCACGGCATAGCAATCAGTTCGCAGCAGCAGCTTTTTGATGTGTAATCACTTGGTATCAGTTCAGTTACTGTGCTGCAAAAAACCTTTTCATGTGTTCAGGTCAAATGTGTCAATGTGACTGCCCTGCATTTGGCTGGACTCCTCATAGGGTTAACCTGGGATTTTGAGATGCTGTGAGCTTTAGGCACAATGTATTTAAACAAATCTGAGAAGGAAGGACTTATTGAATAGCAATCTGTCTTCTGTCTTTATCACTTCATTAAGTAGAAAGTTGTATAAAACGAAGAAGATTGTGCTTTAGGGTAGGTCCATTTAATTACTTAAATTGAAATGAGTCTTCATAATAAAAAGAGAGAAGGACTGGACACTCACAGGGTATCCTGAGCCTTCGGCTGAGAACAAGAGCCAACAATTTATATTGTGGAAACACGAGGAATTCTGCAGATGCTGGAAATTCAAGCAACACACACCAAAGTTGCTGGTGAACGCAGCAGGCCAGGCAGCATCTCTAGGAAGAGGTACAGTTGATGTTTCAGGCCGAGACCCTTCGAAGGGTCCTGACGAAGGGTCTCGGCCTGAAACGTTGACTGTATCTCTTCCTAGAGATGCTGCCTGACCTGCTGCGTTCACCAGCAACTTTGAAATTTATATTGTTTCAGCCTACAGACAGTGTTCACTTTCTTTAAATTTGTTTGTTCAATGAATAAAGAGAATATTATTCTGTAAAAAAAAATCACTGAACCTCAAAAAGGAATCCCATGGAAAGAAAAAGATAGACCTTTTCGTATAATGAGACTTAAGCCAAGTACCTGGTTTCAGGACAAAGGCTGGCTTTGAGGCTGTCAGAGGGGAAAAAAAAACAAAATTGTTGACTACATGTATAAGGAGCACTGAGTTTTAAATAAAATGATTCTTTTGATATTCTTCTATTGCATTATTAAAATCTATAGCTTTTACACTCTCTGTTATCACATTGTAGGTTATCTTTAAACCTGGTAATGTTATACCAGCATCAAAATATTGTACCTGTTTCTTACCCAAATTGGAACACACCAGTTGTAACACTGATGCACAACATGACCCAGTATTTCACTTAGCTCTAGAAACATATACTTAGTTTTTGTTGGATAGTTATAATTATACCAACCATAGAAAAGAATCAGTTAGCCTAAAGAAGGAGTTTTGAGGGTTGGGTATACAGAATATACAGAATGGTCTTCATTTTGCAACCCAGCCAAATCAGAATCAGGATTTAGTTTATTATAAATGACACACAGTATGTAATGAAATTTGTTGTTTACTAAAAGCTACAATAAGAATATATAAAAAAATAAATAAATAGTGCAAAAGAGAGTAAAATAGTGAGGTAGTGTTCATGGACCATACTGAAATTTGATGGTGGAGGGGAAGAAGCTGTTAATAAAATGTACCCTCCTCCTTCATGTACTAATGAGAAGAGGGCATGTCCGAATGGTGAGGGTCCTTAATGATGGATACTGCCTTCTTGAGGCATTGCCTTTTGAAGATATCTTCAAGAATGGGAAGGCTATTGCTATTGATGGAGCTGGCTGAGTTTACAACCCTCTGCAGCTTTTTCCGATCCTGTGTCTCCATACCAGACAACTAGCAACCATGCAACCAGCCGGAATGCTCTCCACAGTACATCTGTAAAAATTAGCTAGTCTCTTTGGTAACACATCATATCTCCTCAGTGACATATAGCTGCTGACATGCTTTCTCCATAATTGCTTTAGGATAGATCTTCTGAGATATTGATTCCCAGGAACTTAAAGCTGCCCACCTTTTCCACCCTTTCCACTGTTGACCCCCTCAACAAGGACTGGCGTGGGTTCTCCTGACTTCCACTTCTTGAAGCCCACAATCAATTCCTTGGTATTACCTATGTTGAGTACAAGGTTGTTGTTGTGACACAACTTAACCAGCCGATCTATCTCATTCCCGTACACCTCCTCATCACCATCTGAGACTCTGCCAACAACAACTGCATCTTCAGCAAATTTGTAGATTGCATTTGAGCCATGCCAAGCCATACAGTCATGGAGACTGTAGAGATGTCATGGAGTGTAGGGAGAGTAGAGCAGTAGGTTAAGCATGCTCTGGTCTCCCAGTGAGGAAGTTAAGGATCAAGTTGCAGCGAGAGGTACAGGGGCTCAGATGCAACATCTCAGTCAGACTGTACTGAAAGTCAGCCCAGATTTTTGACCTCATGTCTCCAGGGTAGTGTTTCAGTACTGTAACTTTCTGACTCATATAAAAACAAAAAGTGCTGGAAGCGCTTAGGTTTGACAGTTTCTGTCAAAGAAGAAACAGAGTTAAGCTTTCAGCGAGAAGATCTTTTGCCAGTTTTAACCCAAAATGTTTACTCAACTTCACCTTCGCATACATTGCCTGACTTGCTCAGTGTTTATTCTCATAGTCATAGAATAATACAGCACAGAAACAGACCCTTCAGCCCAACTTGTCGATGGTGACCAAAATGGTCATCTTAGCTAGAGCCGTTTGCGCATCTGTCCTATATCCCTCTAAACCACGGGTTCCCAACCTAGGCTTTGCAGACCGTTTAGTTAATGGTAAGGCTCCGTAGCATTAAAAAAGGTTTAGAGCCTAAACCTTTCAGTAGAATATGGATAAATGCATATATGTCGTTATATATTCTACTGAAACATTTAGACTCTAAACCTTTTTTGTGCCAATTTCAACTACTTCTTTTGAAAACTTGTTCCATATATGCACCACCCTTTCATGCCTATTTTAAATTCTTATTCTCTCACCTTAAACCTAAGCCCTCTAGTTTATTTCATTCCCTTCCCCTGGGTGCATTCATACTATATATGCCCTCATGACTTTATACACCCTCTAAAGGGTCATTCTCCATCTCCAATGCTCCAAGGAATGTGATACGACTTGTCTTGACTGCCCCAATGGCAAACTAAAGATAGAAGAGTGGAGGTTACCATCTCAGTCTGTGGTTCTATTGGTCTTGTTGTGTGAGGATGAATGATAAGACACCACCACGAGTGCAGCTAGTGAGGTGGGAAGCTGGTATTTTTAATATTGAAGGTGGAGACATTGCTGTTTTCACATCAAGTTACAAATTATTTGCAGATGATATTGAAAGTGTTGATAGTAGAGACTGGAGTCAAACCACACGTATATTAATGTTTCTATAAATATTTAGTATTATGAAGTGAAACCCATCAAAATCCTGAATCTAACATCAGCTCCATATCTGAAAATAATTCTTTGGCATTGACTTAGAAAAAAAAGCTTCTAATGAAGTGGGGAAAAGTGTAGATAACAGAGATGTTTACATCAAGGTTTTAGGAACAGAATTCAAATATGCAGGATAACAGACAGATGGCAGCAAGTTACAAGACTGTAATTCACTTGGGCATTTCACTCTCATGGTTCATGAACTTTTAAAATTTATCCCTCCCCCCCCTCCCACTCCCAAGACTGGATTTCCCTCGTAAAATCATTAAATTGACATCTACTAAGTATTTGTTACATTTCATCCACCCTATAGTTTATTTTGCAAGGTTGTCTTTAAAATGATTTAAGGTATACTTTAAGCTGTTATTCGTTGCATTCCTCTCAACTGCCTAGTTTTAGTATGGAGGTGATTTTGATTGATTGATGTTTGTCAAGAAGAATATCAGTGAAGAGCAAAATTGTGTTTTTTGAGAATTGCACAGAAGCCAAGGTCTTATTCCATTTCCACCCTCTCAATGCAATTTAACCTGGAAAGTGGATCAGGTTGCACCCGTTTTATACATCATTGATCTATGCTTCACCATGGAGTCCAATTTCAACTTTACATAGAATAGGCTAGACTGGAGATCATCTCCCTGATAAAGCTGTGCCAGACACAAAGTGGGTCAGAGTACTTCCATAGGCTATTCATATTAGCACGCCAGAGATGTTTCCTTAACATCAGTCACACATCATCTGATGCTATTTCCTGCATTTCACCCATTGTTAATAATAATTAGAGCAGGATTTGTGAATGATGTGTAGATACAAGTATGAGTTCTAGCAGATACAGAATCATTCTCATTCAATTGGAAGTAGTAAATATTTTATTTAATGAAGTGTTATAAAAATTATAGTCTTGATTTAATCTTATCCTTCAGAAATTTAGACTAGAAATTAGGATTCTGCTGTGTGAGAAATTTCAGGTTCAATCAATGACAGAATTAAATTATAAGGACACAGAATTCCATATTCAGTGTTAAGTGACAAACGATGACATCTATGGAGATGGTGTTGAGACATGTGAGACTTTCTTCCAACTCATCTGCAGTTTACTGTCCCAATGGGGAGGCATAGATTGTTGTGGTTAAAGTAATGCAGATTATTATCCACTTAGATCAGTTGAAAATAGCAACATTTTTATCTCAGAAAAATAATCAAATGTTCTCAGCTTGTAAGTCTGAAAAAGCTGAGAACTCAAGAAGACAGGAACAGGGCCCTTAATGCTCTGACATACCCTGTTATTCAATGTGGTTAAGGCTGGTTTTCTCCAGATTTCATCTGCTCTTCTGTGTTAGTTCCTGTAGTATATTTGATGTTTCAATAGTACTTGAGTGATCTTGAGTGCATATTGTTTGATTAAGCATTCTTGTTTATTTGAATGATTAATTGTGGGTTGTGTGTGGAAATGCGTGTATTGCATACATCATCGCGCTACCATGTGACACGTGCATGCCTTGCTTAAAGTAAATACGAAATTAACATGCATTCCCAGACTCCCATGTCTTCCTCTGAATTAGTTTAATATTTTGCAGTTACAAAACATAACATTGGCAACAAAGTATTTTAAAAAGAACCTGAGACGGCTACCGAAAATATTTGAAATAAAATAAAATGCAGTGGAGGTATTGGGAAGCTAAAAAGGCGTCTCAGCACATGGAGAGATGGTTGAGTTTAAAACAAAAGTTTAAGACATATGTTCTTTGAAAGGGAAGACACGACTGAGTTTTTTTAAAGTCAGAAAACAGAAGAATTCAGGCTTCATGAAGAGTGAGTCATAAAAATTAGAAATGGCTGACTACATTGGAAATATTGACGAGTTTGATTACACAACGGGTAATTGGCTCATGTGTACTGAACTATTGGAACAGTATTTTGAAGAAAATGAAATAGCTAATGAAAAGCAAGTGCCAATTATGATTAAAGGCATTCAGTTTGCTTCAAAGTTTCACTTCCCCAATCAAACCATCAAAAATGAGCTACTATTGTAAAAGTGACGCAGGAACATCACTTAGAAACAAAACCATTGTTAATTGCAGAATGCTTTATGCTTCATAAGCAGAATCAAAAAAAGGAGTCCATTTCAGTGTACATGGCTGAATTAAAGAGATTGTCTGAGCATTGTCAGTTCAGTGATGGGCTTAATGGTGCACTGAGAGATTGTTTAGTTTGTGAAATCTTACAAGAAAGCATTCAAAAGTAGCTCATAACTCAAGCACAGCTTATATAACGAGAAATAGAAGTCACTGTTTCAATGGAAATTGCAGACAGCGATGCAATTCAGTTGCAGTCAGAAAGGAAGGTGAGCGTGAATAAAATTGCAATGCCTAAACAGAAACCGACCTTACCGAACAAATTCTGTTACTGTAGTTGCAGAGGCTCACGTACACCAGACCAATGCAGATTTAAAGGTGAAACTTGCAGAAAATGTGAAGAGGATATATATAAAGAGCATGCCAGACAGACAAAAATAAATGGGCAGAATAGAAAACAATGAAAAGTCAAGTTGCAGTTTCAAAAAGACCACTAACCTGTACGTTATTGGTGAAAAATCTGATAATGATGTGCGTGAATCACAATTGTGTAGCCTTTTGAAAACTAACAATAGAAAAGCAACAAACAAGAGAAATCTGCAGAAGCTGGAAATCCAAGTAACAAACACAAAATGCTGGACGAACTCAGCAGGCCAAGTAGCATCTAAGGAAAAGAGTACAGTTGATGTTTTAGGCCAAGGTGCTTCATCAGGACGGAATAGACAAGCAATATGGCTTACACCAGAAGTGAATTGCAAATCAATTAAAATGGAATTGGACACTGGCTCAGCTGTTTCAGTCATTCCGCAAAATGAGTTTGAATGGCATTTCAAAGATACTAAACTGAAGCCTGCAGATATCCAACAAAGAACTCATACTGGAGAAAAGATAACACTTGCTGGAATGACATTCATGACAGTGAAATACAACGACCAACAAGCCACATTGAACTTGTACATGGTAAGAACAGAAGGACCAGCTTTGTGCGGACGTGATTGGCTGAAACAACTACAACCTGATTGGAGATATATTCACAATTTGCATACCACATCCCTACAATAAAATTAGCTGAATGCAAATTAAGAAAGGTACTAGATAATGCCTCAACTGCCTCCATGCTGAACACCATGAATCACTGGCCAACAGAGGACAAACAGGTATTTAAGCCAACCTCTGTGCCTCTGGTTGGAAAGCATACTGGACCATGCTGCTCAAGGAAGTATGAAACTGACGAAAACAGTGGTCCAACTACAGCAGTTTTTGTTGGCAACATATCTAAGAAAACTTCTGATATATTAATCAGGTAGTTACTTGTAAAATGTAGCTTGGTTTTAAGCCGGAAGAGAGTTCAACAAGCTTCAAGAAAGTTGCAAGCATTTGGCTTTTGGGTGAGTATAAAGATCCAGAATCTACTCTGCATGCATTAAGGTTATTGCATGAACTTCAAATGGGAGACAGAAATCTGCTTGTAAAAGTAAATGCAAAGACTAAACCCAGCTGGATGAATGGAAGACCAAAAAGAAAGGAGTCAGTGAAGATATGTAAACAGAGGATTTGTCAGATTAATTCATGCTGATACAGTTGTATTCCTACGCTATATTGACTGTCCGGTTGTATGTACTATTTATTACAAATTACTATAAATTGCACATTGCGCATTTAGACGGAGACGTAACATAAAGATTTTTCCTCCATGTATGTGAAGGATGTAAAAATTAAAATCAATTCAATTAAATTCAATACATGATGTTGTGAATGAGGAAACCAAAAGGAGAGATCAGATTGTAAAGGAGGGCAATATAGGATTAATAAGAAAGCACTCCAGTGAATTGAATGTATCTTTCAAAGATCAAGATGCACAGACTAGAGGAAGAAAAAGGAAGAAGAAAGGTGGCTATCACTATCAGAACCACTTCCTGTTGCCTAAGAGTCAACTCCTACAACCACCATGGAGGAGACCCCAGAACCTGAGATTGTTTCATACCCACATGTCTCATCTGCCAAGTTAGGAAAAATGTCACCCCACAAGAATAAGAAATCCTCCACAGTGATTAAGTCTTTAAACCTGAATGGTACAATTTAAAATTTACTTTGCTGTGGATGTCTGTATATAGTAGTATATAATATACTGTGTATACACTTGAGATGCATTCTATATTGAGTTGTAGCTTATAGCTAGATAGGGAGGAATGTTGTGTATTTAATATTTCAATAATATCTGAGTAATCTTGTATATGTGTATATTGTTTAATTAAGCATTCTTATTCAGTTAAATAATTAATTATGGGTTATATGTAAAATACATTAATTGCATACGTCATCATGATGCCACATGATATGTCACGCCTCGCTTAAAGTAAACGTGGACTACACCCGTATTTTCGGACTGCGGTGTGCTCCTTTGAATTAATTTAATGTTTCGAAGTTACGAAACATAGAAGTCCCAGAACCACTTTATTTATAAATATTTCCAGTACTCTACCATACCTTGAAACACGCAGCAGGTCAGGTTGTTACTAGGCTAAGAAAATGAAGTTTGAATTTCAGTTCAGAAAGACTTCATCAGAAATGAAAAAGAGAGAAAACAAGTGTAAGTTGCAGAAAGGATGGACAAGGATATGAAGAGGGAAAATATATGATAGACCAAGGCCAGGGTTGCTTAGGAATGTGTTGTAGATGAGGTCATTCAGTTGATGTTTTACATGAGTGTGAATTTAAAACATCAAGTGGATGTGCTTATTTAAAACTCATGAACAAAAGCTAAAGGAGCACAATACAAGTTGTAGGAGTGGGTTTGCCGATAGTAAGAGCAGATGCACGAATCTGGAGCAACAAACATCTTCCTGGAGAAACACAGTGGGTCAAGCAGTATCAAAGGGGAGAAATGAATTAACAATGTTTCAAGTTGAAAGTATGCATCGGAGTGAAGATAGGCAATATAAGGGGGAGAGTGGGAGTGATGAAACAGGGGCCAGCAGGTGATTGAAGCTAAAATTTCTTTAAATAACTTCATTGCAAATCAGGTTAAGTCATGGGTAGTTTACAAAACTTGATTCTGATATGACTGTCTGGCCACTTATGTTGTGCCTATTCTGCGTGATTATAAGATGCGCGTGCATAAGTGCAACACTGACACCATGAGGTCATGAGTAGAATTGCCGTAAGATTTCTTCAAAGATGAATGCAAAAATGTCCTCAAAATTAAGAGAGTACTATATATGAAAACTATTCTCACCTTCTGGGGAGGCTGGTGTAAAATTATATTGTTTTTGCCTTTTCAGACAAATCCCAGATCTAACAGATACTGTAAAGATTAAAAGAGCAGAAAGCCATTAAAGGGCACATCTACAGAACACAGAAGGCAGTGGGCAGCTAAAGTTGTCAGAAGGCATATGGAATAATTGTGTTTAATATACAATCAAGATAATAGATATTATGCTGGAAATGCATAAACCACTAGGTGAGCTACAGCTAAAGTACTCCACAATGTTCCAATCCCTCCACATTGTAAGAAGAATGTTATAACAAGAGCACAGAAGATGTTAGAGAGTTATAGAGAAGTAGACAGAGAAAGGGCATCCATTCCAAAATGCAGAAACCATTTAAACTTCCTACTCCTATTGACCTGCACCAGAACTATAGCCCTCCATACCCCTACTATCCATGTATCTATCTAATCTTCTCTTAAATGTTGAAATTGAGCTTGCATGCACCACTTGTGCTGGCAGCTCATTCCACACTCTCATGACACACTGAGTGAAGAAGCTTTCCCTCATGTTCCCCTTAAACTTCTCACCTTTCGCCCTTAACTCATGACCTCTGAATGTAGAAGCTCACTTGCATTTACCCTATCTATAACCTTCATAATTTTTCATACCTCTATCAAATCTCCTCTCAATCTTCTACATTCTAAAGAATACACTCCTAACATATTCAATCTTCCTTTATAAGTCGATCTGACAACATCCTTGTAAATTTTCTCTGCACCCTTTCAACCTTGTTTACATCTTTCCTGTAGGCAGGTGACCAAAACTGCACACAACACTCCAAATTAGGCCTCACAAGTGCCTTATACAACTTCAACATAACATCCCATCTTCTGTATTGATTTATGAAGGAAAATGTGACAAAAGTTTTATTTACAATCCTATCTACCCGAGATGCCACTGTCAATGAATTATGGACCTGGATTCCCAGATCCCTTTGTTCTACCACACTCCTCAGTACCCTACCACTCAATGTGTAAGACCTACTCTGGTTGGTCCTACCGAAGTGCAAAACCTCATACTTGTCTGCATCAAATTCCACCTGCCATTTTTCATCCCATTTTTCCAGCTGATGCAGATCCCTCTGAGTGATAATCTTCCTCACTGTCCACTACACCCCCAATCTTGATGTCATCTGTAAATTTGCTTATCCAGTTAACTACATTGCCTTCCAGACTGCTGATATAGATGACAACCAACAAAGGACCCAGCACCGATCCCTGCAGCACCCCACTAGTCACAGGCCTCCAGTCAGAGAGGCAACCATCTACTATCTCTCTCTGGTAGTACTACCACTTTCCCACAAAACCAATGTCTCATCCAATTTATTATCTTATCCTGAATGCCGAGCGACTGAACCTTCTTGACCAGCCTCCCATGCGGGATCTTGTCAAATGCCTTGCAATCAATGTAGACAACATCCACCGCCTTGCCTTCATCTACTTCCCTGGTAACTTCCTCGAAAAACTCTATACGATTGGTTAGACCTGACCTACCATGCATGAAGCCATTCTAACTATCTATGCCTATCAGTCCAATTACTTATATATCCAGTCCCTTAGAATACCTTCCAATAACTTTCCCACAACTGATGTCAGACTCAGCAGGCTATAATTTCCAGGCAACACACATAAAAGTTGCTGGTGAACACAGCAGGCCAGGCAGCATCTCTAGGAAGAGGTACAGTCAACATTTCAGGCCGAGACCTGAAAGAAGAGATAGTAAGAGATTTGAAAGTGGGAGGGGGAGGGGGAGATCCAAAATGATAGGAGAAGACAGGGGGGGGGAGGGATGGATCCAGGAGCTGGACAGGTGATTGGCAAAGGGGATCTGAGAGGATCATGGGACAGGAGGCCTAGGGAGAAAGAAAAGGAGGAGCCGGGGAGAAAGCCCAGAGGATGGGCAAGGGGTATAGTGAGAGGGACAGAGGGAGAAAAAGGAGAGAGAGAAAAATAACGTGTATATATAATAAATAACGGATGGGGTACGAGGGGTAGGCTCACTATACCCCTTGCCAATCCTCTGGGCTTTCCCCCCTCCCCCTTTTCTTTCTCCCTAGGCCTCCTGTCCCATGACAGGAGAATTGGCTTTGCTTAAGTTCATTGATCTGCACTGAGCTACTGTAGAATGAATTTGTGTCATGATCCAGTGTTATGGATTCCCACCAAAGAAAAAGATACTGTACTCATGGGGGACAGACTGAGTGTAAAGTACTACAGTAAACAGGAGTGACCTCTGCACATGATGGGTGTTATGCAGTTGGGATGGGCTAATACAGTCAAGTATCATCTGCCATAAATATGGAAATTTGAATACATGGCACCATATTGCTCTCTTACTGTGAGAAATGATATTTGTTGCTTGTATGCAAAATCTAAACATACAATATGGAGACAGTAATATGGTTAACCTGCGAGATAAATGTATTCTGTAAGTTTGTGTGTGTGTGAGAGAGTATATGCATGAATAATTGAGTTATCATTAGCCCCCCATTCTGTGTCTCATGCTTGCATGCCCAGACTCCACAGCCCTCATCAAACAAGCTCTTAATTTGCACTGAATTCCCGAGCTCTGAGCTGGCAGCCGCTTCCCGCGATAAGCATCCCAACAGTCGCTCCTGGGAACTGGTGTGTGTCTGAGATCATTGATTTGTAATACTCAGGATGTGTGCAGCAGAAAAATGACAAACCAATTCAATCTTTATTCCAAAGCCTTTTGTCTGCTCTGACCAAGTAACTGGAATGCAGAATGATATAGTAGGAACCATGTCTGAGAAACACAGTTACTTTGACATTTCTTATTGCAGCATTGAAACCATTTGCATCAATTGTCCTTCGCCTCACCTGTTGGCACACTTGCAGATGCCATCCTGTCATCACGTGACATAATGATTGCCAATGCTCTTCTAAAGATCACCAAGACAATGTGAATGAGCTGGATTGTTCTTGACCCTGCCCACACTCCAAATAAAAGCACTGTCACGTTGCTCAAATTCACACTGTCATGCAATTTATTCCCTGGGTATGTTTGCCCATGTTCAGAATTTGAACTTCAACTTGGAACTTGAAGAGGCCATGATCAAAGGAATGGCCAGTACATCTGAAAACTGCAGCTTAGGAGGATAGTGTATAGATAGGAAGGAAAAAGAGCCTGAAAATAAAAGAAAAAGGTCATAAAAATAAAACATTTGTGTTTGAGGTGGAGGGGATAAGAATTAGTGTAAGCCAGTAAAGATCAGCAAAAATTGTGTGTGCAGAAATTGACGAGGGACAGCATAAAACTTCTACAGTCAAAACAAAGTTAAAGTCAAAGCCAAGTTTATTGTCATATACACAAATACATGTATGCACAGGTGCAATGAAAAATCTACATATAACAGCATCACAGGAACATAACATCACACAAGCAGTATTCATAAGAAAAGAATAAATTAACCATACATTATGCATAACAGACCCTTCAGCCCATGATGTGTCAATTCTTTAACCTACTCCTAGATCAATCTAATCCTAACCCTCCTACCCAGCCCCGTATTTTTCTTTTATCCATGTGCCTAGCTAAGAATTTCTTAAATGTCTCTGATGTATCGATGTTACATTGATTCCGGTTATGCAGATCTTTCAGGCACCACATGTTGGACACAGTAGAGCCACCACTGGTTCATAGATTCTCTAAGTCACACCTTTCAGATGCAAACAGCGGCAATCAGACCTACCTATCATTTCTAGAAACCTTCGCATTGATCTAGGAGGAATAAGTTTGTTAGGACAGGAATAAAAAATATTTATTGTAGGAATAGGTCAAGAAAACCCAGACAGGGCCTTAGTGATGAAATATGAAGGAAGATTGACCATATCAAATGAGACACTAGGTGAGGGTGTTCATTTTTTTTACAGGTGTGTTGAAAGGCAACCTGTTAGCCATGATGTAATGTGTTTGGCCTTCCATTCCCAAACCAGGACAAAATCATATGGGGCAGAGTTGGTGGGAGGGGTGGGGTTGGGGGGAGGGGGTGAGGTGTAATATAGCACTACCGACCATGTGCAACAGTTCACTCGTAGCTCAAAAGGCAAGAAATTCAACTGAAGCCATTACTAATAACACCTTTTCTGAAATAAATTGTGGTAAATTACCACCACAAACAATGAAGTGTCAAGTGAAGACAAAGCGAATTTGAAGGATGAACCATGCTGGAAGGTTGCAGAATTGACACAGATGGAGTGAGTCATTTGGAAAGAAGGAGTTGAGGCAGAGGATTTCAAATGCCTGCACAACTGACCTGGATGTGAGGTTGGATCACTCTGGATGCCAAGCCAATTTGGAGAAATTGACAGTGGCAAAATCTGGGCCCAGAGCGAGTCACTGGGTGGTGTGATCAAAGCCCAGTGCATTTTGCTTTGTCAGGGACTGGGTCCTAGTGCAATGTACAATACGCTGTTTGAACAATTTAAATGCCAGCTCAGATAAACTGGAAAGACATTGCTCACTCTCCCACAATGTTCACCCCTCTCTCCATGGTGCTGAGACTATGAAGACCGCCCTCAGCTGCCGTGCTCTATGATGAACTGATACCGAGGCTTTGGGCCTGCTCAGGTGCTGTTCCGGGGTTTGGTCTAAGGACTCATTTTGGTTTGGAATGTTGTTTCGCACTTCCATTGTTTGCATAATTTGTGATTTCCCCTGCCCCCCTTTCTCTGCACATTGGGTGTTGGTCTATTTTAAATTGGGTTCCTTTGGGTTTCTTGCTTGTGGCTGCCAGTAAGCAAATCAATCTCAAAGTTGTATAATGTATACATTCTTTGATATTAAATATACTTTGAAACTTTGAATATGCAACATATGTCAGTAATGATAAAACAAAGAGCCGTTGTTCTATCCATACAAGACATTATTTTCCATTTCCCCTTGATCATTTACAAGATCTGTTCTGTATTTTCATTGCATCTCTAAAAATATTTATCAAGAGTCACAAGACACTGAGGCAAAACTACATTCATTATAATTATTAAAATTACATTCATTATGATCCTTACATGCTGCCACTGGAACCCCAGTCTCCCCTTCTCCTACAGCCATTCTGCAATCCTGTGACCCACCATCAGCTCTTGGATCCTCGGAGACTCTATTTTTCTACCACCCCACCTTCTCTAAAAACCCCAACCCTCCCCCTCTCCTCAGACACTACCAACCTTCTTCCACCCTCCGATCCCAGCTCTCATCCATGCCGGGTTTTCACCATTCCCTCTGACCTTCCCCTCTCTGAGGCAGAACATTATGTTCTCAGTAAGGGCTTCACCTTTGATCCCCTACACCCACACCTCAGAGAGTTCTGCACCCACTGAGCTCTTCTTCCGCCACCTCCATCTCCGAGCCAATTTCTTTGGCAAGGACTCTCCACCCTGCACTCATGACCCCTTCTCCCATCTTCAAATCTCCTCCTCTTCCTGGACACCCTGCCCAGGTTGAGATCTTTTCTGGGGAAGATACGACCCCTACAAAAGAGATGGGTTACACCTGAAACGGAGGGCGTCCAATATCCTTCGGGTAGGTTAGCTAGAGGTGTTCGGACAGGTTTCAACTAATTTGTCAGTGGATTGGGAACCGGAGTGATAGTGCTGAATATGAGGTAGTTGGTTTACAAACAATGGGAATATGTGGACTCCTGGCAAGGAGAGGCTGATAATAGGATAAAATTGCAGTCAACAGGATGAGTTGCAACGAAAAAGGTGAATAAAATCATAAAGGACGAATACAGGACTGAAGGTGTTATATTTGAATGTGCGCAGTATACAGAGTAATGTAGATGAACTTGAAGCACAGTTAGAAATTGGCATGCATGATTTAGGCATCACTGAATCATGGCTACAAGAAGATCACTAGCCGGGAGCTTAATGTACAAGGATACACATTGTATTGAAAGGACAATCAGGAAGGCAGAGGGGGCAGCAGCGCCCTGTTGGTAAAAAATGAAATCAAATCATTAGAAAGATGTGATGTTCAGCCGGAAGGTGTTGAATCATTGTGGTTAGAACTAGGAACTGCAAGGATAAAAAGACACTGATGGGAATTATATACAGACCCCCAAACAGTAGTGAGGATGTGGTGTAGTGAGAATTACAATGGGAGATAGAAAATGCATGCCAAAGAGCAATGTTACAATAGTCATGGGGGATTTCAGTATGCAGATAGATTGGGAAAATCGGGTTGGTGCTGGATTCCAGGAGGGGGAAATTCTAGAGTGCCCTTGAGATGGCTTTTTAGAGCAGTTCATGGTTGAGCCCACTCGGGGTTCAGCTATTCTGGATTGGGTGATGTGCAATGAACCAGAATTGACTAGAGAGCTTAAGGTAGAATAACCCTTAAGGGAAATGATTATAATATGATCGAATTCCTGAAATTTGAGAGGGAGAGACTAAAGTCAGACGTAACAGTATTATAGTGGAGTAAAGGGAATCACAGAGGCACGAGAGAGGAATTAGCCAGAATTGATTGGAAAAGAACAATGGCAGGGATGATGGCAGCGCAGCAATGGCTGGAATTTCTAGAAGCCATTTGGAAGGCACAGGATTTATACACCACAAAGAGGAGGGTATTCTAAAGGCAAGATGACACAACCCTGGTTAACAAGAGAAGTCAAAGCCAACATAGAGCCAAAAAGAAGGCATATAATAGAGCAAAAATTCGTGGGAAATTAGAGGATTGGGAAGCTTTTAAAAACCAACAGAAGGCAACTAAAGAAGTTATTAAGAAGATAAAGATGGAATAAAAAAGTAAGCTAGCCCATAATATTGAAGAGGATACCAAAAGTTTCTACAGATACATAAAGTGTTAATGAGAAGTGAAAGTGGATATCAGACTGCTGGAAAATATGGGGGACAAGGAAGTCCTCACAGTGGAAGAAACTAGCAGTATGGTGGAAACTCTAGGTGTCAGGGGTCATAAATTGTATGAAGTTACCATTTCAGGGAGAACATTCTTGAAAAACTGAAAGGTCTGAAGGTAGATAAGTCTCTTGGATCAGATGGTGTACATCCCTGGGATTTGAAAGAGGTGGCTGAGAGATTGTGGAGGCATTAATAATGATATTTCAAGAATCACTAGATTCTGGAATGGTTCTGGAAGTCTGGAAAATTGCAAATATCACTCTACACTTCAAGAAGAGAGAAAACCAGAAGAAAGAATATTATAAGCCAGTTAGTCTGACCTCAGTGATTGGGAAGATGTTGGAATCGATTATTATGGGTGAGGTCTCACTGTATTTGGAGGCACATGATAAAATAAGCTGTAGTCATAGTCATATTCATAGTCATAGTCATACTTTATTGATGCCGGGGGAAATTGATTTTCGTTACAGTTGCACCATAAATAACTAAATAGTAATAAAACAATAAATAATTAAATAGTAATATGTAAATTATGCCAGGAAATAAATCCAGGACCAGCCTATTGGCTCAGGGTGTCTGACCCTCCAAGGGAGGAGTTGTAAAGTTTGATGGCCACAGGCAGGAATGACTTCCTATGACGCTCTGTGTTGCATCTCGGTGGAATGAGTCTCTGGCTGAATGTACTCCTGCGCCCAACCAGTACATTATGTAGTGGATGGGAGACATTGTACAAGATGGCATGTAACTTGGACAGCATCCTCTTTTCAGACACCACCGTCAGAGAGTCCAGTTCCATCCCCACAATATCCCTGCCCTTACGAATGAGTTTGTTGATTCTGTTGGTGTCTGCTACCCTCAGCCTGCTGCCCCAGCACACGACAGCAAATATGATCACACTGGCCACCTGGCACTGGACACTGGGCACTGTCTTCTTGTAGACAGCCTCAGTGTTCTTTGACCAGTCCAGTTTATTGTCAATTCGTATCCCCAGGTATTTGTAATCCTCCACCATGGTCAGCATGGTTTCCTCAAGGGAAAATCTTGCCAGACAAATCTGCTGCAATTCTTTGAAGAAATAACAAGTAGGATGGCTGTCAATGACCAGTAGTGTTCCACAGAGATCTGTGTTGGAACCGATTCTTTTTAAGTTATATGTCAATGATTGGGATAATGGAATTGATGACTTTGTTGCAAAGTTTGCAGACAATATGAAGATAGGTGGAGGGACAGGTAGTTTTGAGGAAGTAGACCATAAGACCGTTGAGGCCAGTTCATTGGCTATATTTAAGAGGGAGTTAGATATGGCCCTTGTGGCTATGGGGGTCAGGGGGTATGGAGGGAAGGCTGGGGCGGGGTTCTGAGTTGGATGATCAGCCATGATCATAATAAATGGCGGTGCAAGCTCGAAGGGCCGAATGGCCTACTCCTGCACCTATTTTCTATGTTTCTATGTAAGTCGGCCATTTGGCCCATCAAGTCTGCTCCGCCATTTTATCATGAGCCGATCCATTCTCCCATTTAGTTCCACTTCCACGCCTTCTCACCATAACCTTTGATGCCCTGGCTACTCAGATACCTATCAATCTCTGCCTTAAATACACCCAATGACTTGGCCTCCACTGCCCCCTGTGACAACAAATTCCATAGATTCACCACCCTCTGGCTAAAAAAATTTCTTTGCATCTCTGTTCTGAATGGGCGCCCTTCAATCCTTAAGTCATGCCCTCTCGTACTAGACTCCTCCATCATGGGAAACAACTTTGCCACATCCATCCTGCCCATGCCTTTCAGCATTCGAAATGTTTCTATGAGGTCTCCCCTCATTCTTCTAAACTCCAAGGAATATAGTCCATGAGCGGACAAACGTTGCTCATATGTTTACCCTCTCATTCCCGGAATCATTCTAGTGAATCTTCTCTGTACCCTCTCCAACGGCAGCACATCCTTTCTTAAATAAGGAGACCAAAACTGCCCACAGTACTCCAAGTGAGGTCTCACCAGCACCTTATAGAGCCTCAACATCACATCCCTGTTTCTATACTCTATTCCTCTAGAAATGAATGCCAACATTGCATTTGCCTTCTTCATCACTAACTCAACCTGGAGGTTAACCTTAAGGGTATCCTGTACAAGGACTCCCAAGTCCTGTTGCATCTCAGAACTTTGAATTCTCTCCCCATTTATATAATAGTCTGCCATTTATTTCTTCTGCCAAAGTGCAGAACCATACACTTTCCAACATTGTATTTCATTTGCCACATCTTTGCCCATTCTTCCAATCTATCGAAGTCTCTCTGCAGACTCTCTGTTTCCTCAGCACTACCGGCCCCTCCACCTATCTTCGTATCATCAGCAAACTTAGCCACAAAGCCATCTATTCCATAATCCAAATCATTGATGTACAATGTAAAAAGAAGCGGCCCCAACACGGACCCCTGTGGAACACCACTGGTAACCGGCAGCCAACCAGAATAGGATCCCTTTATTCCCACTCTCTGTTTCCTGCCAATCAGCCAACGCTCTATCCATGTATGTAACTTTCCTGTAATTCCATGGGCTCTTATCTTGTTAAGTAGCCTCATGTGTGGCACCTTGTCAAAGGCCTTCTGAAAATCCAAATATACAACATCCACTGCATCTCCCTTGTCTAGCCTACTGGTAATTTCCTCAAAAAATTGTAATAGGTTTGTCAGGCAGCATTTTCCTTTAAGGAATCCAGGCTGAGTTCTGCCTATCTTGTCATATGCCTCCAGGTACTCTGTAACCTCATCCTTGACAATCGACTCCAAGAACTTCCCAACCACCGATGTCAGCTAACAGGTCTGTAATTTCCTTTTTGCTTCCTTGCCCCCTTCTTAAATAGCGGAGTGACATTTGCAATCTTCCAATCCTCCGGAACCATGCCAGAATCTATCAACTTTTGAAAGATCATCGCTAATGCCTCCGCAATCTCCACAGCTACTTCCTTCAGAACACGAGGGTGCATTCCATCTGGTCCGGGTGATTTATCTACCTTTAGACTATTCAGCTTCCTGAGTACTTTCTCTGTCGTAATTGTGACTGCGCACATTTCTCCTCCCTGCCACCCTCGAGTGTCCGGTATACTGCTGATGTCTTCCTCAGTGAAGACTGATGCAAAAAAACTGAACTCGTTCAGTTCCTCTGCCATCTCCTTATCTCCCATTACAATTTCTCCAGCATCATTTTCTATCGGTCCTATATCTACTCTCACCTGTCTTTTACTCTTTATGTACTTAAAAAAGCTTTTAGT
This sequence comes from Mobula hypostoma, assembly GCF_963921235.1. Taxonomy (NCBI): domain Eukaryota; kingdom Metazoa; phylum Chordata; class Chondrichthyes; order Myliobatiformes; family Myliobatidae; genus Mobula; species Mobula hypostoma. The sequence continues at coordinate 50,836,382 of NC_086128.1, forward strand.
ATCCTCTTTGATATTGTTTGCTAGCTTCCTTTTATAGTTAATCTTTTCCCTCTTAATGGCCTTCTTAGTTTCCTTTTGTAAGCTTTTAAAAACTTCCCAATCCTCTGTCTTCCCACTAATTTTTGCTTCAGATACATAATATGTTAATGAGAAGTGAAAGTGGAGAGGATACAGAAGCACTTGAATAAATTAGGAGACTGGGCAAAGAAATGGCAAATAGAGTACAGTGTCGGGAAGCATATGGTCATGCACATTGGTAGAAAAAATGAAAGGGTTAACTATTTTCTATATGGAGAGAAAATACAAAAATCTGAGGTGCAAGGGGTCTTAGGGCTCCTTATGTAGGATTCCCTAAAGGTTAATTTTCAAGTTGAGTCTGCAGTGAGGAAGGCAAATACAATGTTAGCATTCATTTCAAGAGGACTAGAATATAAAAGCAAGGATGTAATGTTGAAACTTTATGAAGCACTGGTGGGGCCTCACTTGGAGTATTGTGAGCAATCTTGAGCCCCTTATCTTAGAAAGGATGGGAAAGGGTTCAGAGGAGATTCAACAGAATGATTCACGGAATGAAAGGGTTATCATATGAGCAGCAACTGAAAGCTCTGGGCTTTACCCGCTGGAATTTAGAAGAATTGGGTTGGCGGTGGCAGGGGGACCTATCAAATGTTGAAAGTCCTAGATAGAGGATGTGTCCTTACGTGGGGGAGTCTAGGACCAAAGGGCACAGCCTCAAAATAGAGGGATGTCCATTTAAAACAGAGATGAGGAGGAAATTCATTAGCCAGAGGGAAGTGAATCTGTGGAATTCATTGCCACAAGGAGCTGTAGAGGCTAGGTCTGTGGGCGCATTTAAGGCAGAGGTTGATAATTTCTTGATTAGTCAGGGCATGAAAGGTTATGGGAGAAGGCAGGAGATGGGGTTAAGGACTGGGGAAAAAAAGTGAGGGGTAGAATTAAAAGGTGAGGGGAGAGGAGGGAGAAATACAAGATTATGGGTGAAAATGGGAGGAAGAGGGGCGAAGTAAAGAGCTGAGAAATTGATTTGTGAAAGAGATACAGGGCTGGAGGAACTACACCATATATTCCGTCTGGGTAGCCTCCAACCTGGTGGCACAAACATTGATTTCTCGAACTTCCATTAATTGCCCCGCCCCCCTCACTATTCCTATTCTCATTTCCCTCTCTTACCTTATCTCCTTGCTCTCCCATTGCCTCCTTCTGGTACTCTTCCCCCCTTTTCCTTCTTCCATGGCCTTTTGCCCTCTTCTATCCAACTCCCCCTTCTCCAGCCCTGTATCTCTTTCACCAATCAACTCTCTGCTCCCTCTCCTCCTCCCCTCCCAGTTTCACCTATCACCTGGTGTTTCTTCCTCCCCTCCTCCTCCCTTTAACTCTAGCTCTCCAGTCCTGAGGAAGTGGCTCGGCCCTAAACGTTGACTGTACTATTTTCCATGGATGGAAATTAAAATGGCAGAGGTGTTTTATGTTTAAGAAAAGCCGTAACAACTCACTTATTGAACACAAAGCATGGTAAAAAATTTATGTAATTATGTCATCATGTCAGACCAGCCTCTTAAATTGAAACCCCAACTCAATGTCGATGGTTATGAATTATATACATTTCCACCAATTACATTACCCTACATAGGCCCCCTGAGAATTCACTAAAACTGGCATTGTGAGGCTGTCCGCAGCTCGTCCGGAGATGTGTTGACATGCTTATGGTCATGTTGTGACTCCAGAGGCATGGCAGCAGTATACTCCAAATCTTGGTGAACCGGTTTAAGGTGATCTATTGAAATACATTCAGGTTTACCCCTCTTATCTATGATAAAAGTACTTTCTCCCCATTCCAAAGCACAGAACGGGCCATTGTAAGGGGACCTAAGGGGCTGTTGGTGTGCGTCACCATGGATGAAAACAGACGAGGTGGAATTACAGAGACTTGGATGGCTCAGGGGCAGGAATGGCTACTTAGAGTGCCAGGCTTTAGATGTTTCAGAACAGACAGGGAGGGAGGCAAACAAGGTGGGGGTGTCTCACTGCTGATCAGAGATAGTGTCACAACTGCAGAAAAGGAGGAAGTCATGTCTACTGAGTCTCCGTGGGTGGAAGTTAGGAACAGGATCAATACATCTACTGCGTGTTTTTTATAGACCACCCAATAATAACAGGGACATTGAGGACCAGATAGGGAGACAGATTCCAGAAAGGAGTAACAATAATAGGGTTGTTGTGGTGAGAGATTTCAATTTCCCAGATATTGATTGGCATCTCCCTAGAGCAAGGAGTTTAGATGGCGTGGAATTTGTTAGGTGTGTTCAGGAAGATTTCTTGACACAATATGTAGATAAGCCAACAAGACGAGAGGCTGTACTTGATCTGGTATTGGGAAATGAACCTGGAGAGGCATCAGGTCTCTCAGTGGGAGAGCATTTTGGAGATAGTGATCACAATTCTATCTCCTTTCCCATAGCATTGGAGAGGGATAGGAGCAGAGAAGTCAGGAAAACATTTAACGGAAGTAAGGGGAAATATGAAGCTATCAGGCCGGAACTTGGAAGCATAAATTGGGAACAGATGTTATCAGGGAAAGTTACAGCAGAAATGTGGCAAATGTTCAGGGGATATTTGTGTGGTGTTCTGCATAGGTACGGTCCATTGTGACAGGGAACGGATGGTAGGGTAGAGGAACTGTGGTGTACAAAGGCTGTTGAAAATCTAGCCAAGAAGAAAAGAAAAGCTTATGAAAGGTTCAAAAAAACTAGGTAATGATAAAGATCTAGAAGATTATAAGGCTAGAAGGAAGGAGTTTAAGAATGAAATTAGGAGAGCCAGAAGGGGCCATGAGAAGGCCTTGGTGGGCAGGATTAAAGAAAACCCAAAGGCATTCTACAAGTATATGAAGAGTGAGAGGATAAGACGTGAGAGAATAGGACCAATCAAGTGTGACAGTGAAAAAGTATGTATGGAACCAGAGGAGATAGCAGAGGTACTTAATGAATACTTTGCTTCAGTATTCACTACAGAAAAGGACTTTGACGATTGTACGGATGACTTACAGTGGACTGAAAAGCTTGAGCATATAGACATTAAGACAGAGGATGTGTTGGAGCTTTTGGAAAGCATCACGTTGGATAAGTCACCGGGACCGGACAAGATGTACCCCAGTCTACCGTGGGAGGTGAGGGAGGAGATTGCTGAGCCTCTGGCAATGATCTTTGCATCATCATTGGGATGGGAGAGGTTTCAGAGGATTGGAGGGTTGCGGATGTTGTTCCATTATTCACGAAAGGGAGCAGAGATAGCCCAGAATATTATAGATCAGTGAGTCTTACCACAGTGGTCAGTAAGCTGATGGAGAAGATCCTGAGAGGAAGGATTTATGAATATTTGGAGAGGCATAATATGACTAGGAATAGTCAGCATGGCTTTCTCAAAGTCAGGTCATGCCTTACAAGCCTGAGTGAATTTTTTGAGGAGGTGACTAAACACATTGATGATGGTAGAGCAGTAGATGTACTGTATATGGATTTGATAAGGTACCCCATGCAAAGTAAGGAGACATGGGATCCAAGGAGACCTTGCTTTGTGGATCAAGAATTGGCTGGCCCACAGAAGGTAAAGAGCGGTTGTAGACGGGTCATATTCTGCATGGAAGTTGGTGACCAGTGGTGTGCCTCCTTGTTCTGGGACCCCTTCTCTTCATGATTTTTATAAATAACCTGGATAAGGAAGTGGAGAGACGGGTTAGTAAATTTGCTGATGACATAAAGGTTGGGGTGTTGTGGATAGTGTGGAGGACTGTTAGAGGTTACAGCAAGACAGCGATAGGATGCAAAACTGGGCTGAGAAGTGGCAGATGGAGTTCAACCTCGATAAGTGTGAGGTGGTTCATTGGTAAGTCAAATGTGATAGCAGAATATAGTATTAATGGTAAGACTCTTGGCAGTGTGGAGAATCAGAGGGATTTTGGGGTCCCAGTCCATCGGACACTCAAAGCTGCTACGCAGGTTGACTCTATGGTTAAGAAGGCATACTGTGCATTGGCATTCATCAACTCTGAGATTGAGTTCAAGAGCCGAGAGGTAATGTTGCAGCTATATAGGACCCTGGTCAGACCCCACTTGGAGTCCTGTGCTCAGTTCTGGTCGCCTCACTACAGGAAGGATGTGGAAACTATAGAAAGGGTGCAGAGGAGATTTACAAAGATGTTGCCTGGTTTGGGGAGCATGCCTTATGAGAATAAGTTGAGTGAACTTGGCCTTTTCTCCTTGGAGTGACAGAAGATGAGAGGTGATCTGATAGAACTGTATAAGATGATGAGAGTCATTGATTTTGTGGATAGTCAGAGGCTTTTTCCCAGGGCTGAAATGGCTAACATGAGTGGGCACAATTTTAAAGTGCTTGGAAGTAGGTACAGAGGAGATGTCAGGGGTAAATTTTTTATGCAGAGAGTGGTGAGTGCATGGAATGGGCTGCCGGCGACAGTGATAGAGGCGGATACGATAAGAGACTAGATGGACCTACATGGAGCTTAGAAAAATAGAGGGCTATGGGTAACCCTAGGTATTTTCTAAAGTAAGGAAATGTTCGGCACAGCACTGTATTGTGCTCAAACAACAGGAATTCTGCAGATGCTGGAAATTCAAGCAACATACATCAAAGTTGCTTGTGAATGCGGCAGGCCAAGCAGCATCTATAGGAAGAGGCGCAGTCGACGTTTCAGGCCGAGACCCTTCGTCAGGACTAACTGAAGGAAGGGTGAGTAAGGGATTTGAAAGCTGGAGGGGGAGGGGGAGATCCAAAATGATAGGAGAAGACAGGAGGGGGAGGGATAGAGCCGAGAGCTGGACAGGTGATAGGCAAAAGGGGATACGAGAGGATCATGGGACAGGAGGTCCGGGAAGAAAGACGGGGGGGGGGTGACCCAGAGGATGGGCAAGGGGTATATTCAGAGGGACAGAGGGAGAAAAAGGAGAGTGAGAGAAAGAATGTGTGCATAAAAATGAGTAACAGATGGGGTACGAGGGGGAGGTGGGGCCCAGCGGAAGTTAGAGAAGTCAATGTTCATGCCATCAGGTTGGAGGCTACCCAGACGGAATATAAGGTGTTGTTCCTCTAACCTGAGTGTGGCTTCATCTTTACAGTAGAGGAGGCCGTGGATAGACATGTCAGAATGGGAATGGGATGTGGAATTAAAATGTGTGGCCACTGGGAGATCCTGCTTTCTCTGGCGGACAGAGCGTAGATGTTCAGCAAAGCGGTCTCCCAGTCTGCGTCGGGTCTCACCAATATATAAAAGGCCACATCGGGAGCACCGGACTTAATATCAGCCAACCACAGGTCCATGGCTGCTGTTCGGTCAGCCTGGACCTCTGGGTCGGTAACTTGGTCAGCTGCCATACCGGCATAGTTAACTCCTATGGCTGACCATGAGGGGCAATCAGCCACGGCATTATTTTTCCCCTTGATATATCAGTTGTGAATATCAGTTGTGAACTCCAATATGTAGGTCAGGTGGTATTGCTGCCGCGTAGACCAAGGGGGTCTGATATTTTGGCCATCGCGTGCATGAGGGGGTGAATACTGTGAAGTGGCAACCCTCTAGAAGAAAATGAAAATGGTGGACAGCCAGATAGAGACCGAGAAGCTCACGGATAAATGTGCTGTACTTCGTTTCGGGGGGACAGAACTGCTGGCTGAAGAAGGTGAGTGGCTGCCACACGCCTCTGACCAACTGTTCATACACAGCACCCACAGCATAGTCTGAAACATCGGGAGCATATGCGCCAATTGGGTCACGTTGGAAAGAGCTCATTTGGTATCATCAAGTCCCCTGGTCATGTCCACTGACCAGTCAAACATGTGATTAGGGGTATTGACTTTAATCACACTATACAGGGTAAACATAAGTTCAGCAACTCACGGAATGAAGCCGTGATAGAAATTCTCCATATCTAAGAACTCCTGTAGTTTTTTTGTAGTGCGAGGTGGTGGGAAATCCATAATGGCAGCTACTTTCGATGGGAGGGGTTTCCTACCTTCTGCGGAGATACGATGGCCGAGAAAGTCAATGGTTGACAACCCAAACTGTCATTTAAAAGGGTTAATAATCGATCCTTGTTGGCTTAAGCACTCGAAGTGTGCAGAGATGAGATATGTATTTGGATTTAGACACACTGGTGACAAGTATGTCATCCAGGTAAACAAAAAAATCTAAGTCTTTTAATACAGAGTCCATTAGCCATTGGAAACTCTGTGCAAGGACTTTCCCAAACAGCATGTGCAGAAACATTAGAGGCCGAATGGGGCTATCACAGCCATTCTGGGAAAGTCCTCCAAGCACACAGGCACCTGATGGTAGCCCCTAACTAGATCAACTTTGGAAAAAAATAACTTTCAGTCTGAACATGCCAAAATGTCTTGGATGTGTGGGACTGGGTAATGATTGGGGGTGGTGATCTCATTAAGGCATCAGTAATCACCACATGGGCGGCAACCACCATCAGACTAAATGACTATATGGAAGGGCAAAGCCTGGGGGCTATTCGACCAGCATCCAATGCCAAGTCTTTCCATGTTGGCAAACTTAGCCTTCTCAGTTACCAGCTTTTCTGGGTCCAGTCTACCCACACGGGCATAGGTTGGCAGGCCAGTTGTGAAAATGTGGTGCTTGACTCCATGTTTTGTGACTGTAGTGGAGAATGTGGGCTTGGTGAGGTTTGGGAATTTACCCAGTGGTCTAGTAAACTCACATGCGGGGGTGCATGCACTTGACAGAGTCATTGTGGGGAGCTTACTAGGGGAGCAGGGTAATGACCCAAAGTCCTTGACATCCACAAGCCAGCAGCTCTTAAGTTTGACTAATAGTCTTTGGGCACACAGGAAATCTGCATTGAGCAGAGATCTAGCCACTTTAGCCAGGTGGAAGTTGTAGGTGTTACATCGCCCACTGAAGCAGAGCATTGCCCGTCGTGTCCAGTAAGTCTGGATCCTGCTGCCGTTGGCGGCCTCCAGCGAGGTTTCATCGCTCTTTGTCTTCTCATCAACAGATAATGCTGGCAGCACAGTCACTGGAGCACCCGCGTCACACAGAAAATGTTGCCCTGAAAGGGTGTCCATAATGAACAGTAGACAGCCCTGGCAGCTGGAATGATGCACCACTGCCAGGCTAAGTGTAGACTATCAGTCGTTTCAGCAAACACCTTCACGGGTGCAACAGCGAGAGCTATGCGTACTGGATCAGACATTTGCTGCATGAAGAGTTCTTTAACAATAAAACAAGGATGGTGAGTTCCCAGGAGAGTCAGCATGTGGTCCATTAGCTCTGACAGCTGTGACCAAGCAAGGATAGCAACTGTTTGACGCACTCAGACTCCTGTAGTCCAAAAGTCTGTAAAAGGTGAGTTTTCAGCAATCAGTATTTATCACATTCAGGCAGGTGATCAAACAGACTCACTGCTCTCACAGTCATTGAGTTGCTGGTCGATGCTACCACATAGGAATATTTGGTGTTGTCGGTGGAGATTTCTTGCAGGGTGAACTGGGCCTCGGCTTGTACAAACAAAGCAATGTCATTTTGCTCCAAAAGCTCTGGCAGTTTCAAAGTGACAGTGTTGACTGACAGGTTCAATAACTCTGTAATCGTCCTAGAATGTGAGGGTCACCAGTGTAGGTTTGTAGATGTGAAAAACCATGGCAACTCATATATTGTACTCCAAACACTGAACACAAAGTATGGTAGAAGTCCTTTATGTAATTATGTCATCACATCAGACCAGCTTCTCAACTCAACTCAATGTTGGCAGTTGTGAATTACGTACATTTCCATCCATTACGTTATACTGCTCCTTAGTTCATTGCACCCATGATCTCTTTTACAAATGCTCACAAGTATTTGATTTTTCATTAGATTTCTGGAAATTAAATGAATCAAAGACCATGGAGGTGGAGCAGGAACATGAAACAAATGCAAAGATCAAATTATGATCTTATCAAATAGTGGAACGGACACAAGGAGCCAAGTGGACTATGCCTGGTTCTTTCTTCTATGTGCTAATGTTATATTTAAACCACAAAAGCTCATGGTATGCCTACAGAGAGTCTGCAGCTGATTGTATCTGACAGCAGAGGTCGCTGTGCAACAGGAAACTATTTGTGTTCCGCAGGAAAATGATTGTCTCTGAACTGTGAAAAAAGGGATTTACTCTTTGCGAAACTGTTTTTCCAAATGCAGCTACAATGAGAGAAAGGAACGAGCAGAAAAGGAACAAAATAACATTCATTGAGAGAAAACCATTCAACCCTCCTACTCAAATGTGATTACAGCTGATAAACTATATTTTGAAACAAAGTCACTAAATGGAAACCAGATAGCCAGAGTGGGATAGCAAGTTCACTCAGACAATAATCCAGAAAAATAAATGCTGGAAATCTAAAATAAAACCGGAAAATGGTTCAGATACTCAGGCAGTATCTGTGGAAAGAAACAGTTACCATTTCAAATTGATTATCTTTTCCTTTAATCTCCCTTCTTTTTTTCTCTTGATTCTCTCCTTATCCTTTTCCTTCCACAAGCCATCTCACAGAGAAACCTCAAGGGAGTTCCAGGAGCCCATCCTGGAATGATAAGACCATGTGGTGTACTGTGGGTGGGTAGTGTGCATGTACTTTCAAGATAACGGAGACATGCAGTACTCCAATCTCCATCAGCATGAATCATTGCCAACTGAGACAAGACCTGAGACCCACTAGGAGCATGATTAAGAACCATTACTCGAAATGAACAAATAACTTTTCAAAGAACCAATTGCAGCCAAATCTCAGTTTGATATTTTGTGTGCACATGTTATAATCTGTTCAAATGGTCTGATTGAGAAACATATTTCAAAACACTTCAGAGGTTGCTTTAAAACTGTATATGCTGAAACTTTGAATTAAACCAGAAAGTGGAGGTCAGGCAGCATCTATGGAAGCTGCCCTCATCTCACAGATGTTCAGTCACTTTGTTCATATTAACTGCCCCAATTAATTCATTAACTAGATTACCTCATCAATAAATGCTGGTGAACGCAGCAGGCCAGGCAGCATCTATAGGAAGAGGTACAGTCGATGTTTCGGGCCAAGACCCTTCGTCAGGACTAACTGAAGGAAGAGTTAGTAAGAGATTTGAAAGTGGGAGGGGGAGGGGGAGATCCGAAATGATAGGAGAAGACAGGAGGGGGAGGGATAGAGCCAAGAGCTGGACAGGTGATTGGCAAAAGGGATACCAGGCTGGAGAAGGGAGCGAATCATGGGACAGGAGGCCAAGGGAGAAAGAAAGTGGCGGGGGGGAGCCCAGAGGATGAGCAAGGTTATAGTGAGAGAGACAGAGAAAGTGTTAAGGGCATGTGTAGCACTTGTTCTGCTTACAAGGTGAAGTGCCGGGAGGGACTTATCTTCCTCCCTTACACTTCCTCCCTCACCACTATTCAGGGCCCCAGACAGCCATTCCAGGTGAGGCGACACTTCACCTGTGAGTTGGCTGGGGTGATATACTGCGTCCGGTGCTCCCGATGTAGCCTTCTATATATTGGCGAGACCCGACGCAGACTGGGAGTTCGTTTCGCTGAACACCTACGCTCTGTCCGCCAGAGAAAGCAGGATCTCCCAGTGGCCACACATTTTAATTCCACGCCCCATTCCCATTCTGATATGTCTATCCATGGCCTCCTCTACTGTAAAGATGAAACCACACTCAGGTTGGAGGAACAACACCTTATATTACATCTGGGTAGCCTCCAACCTGATGGCATGAACATTGACTTCTCTAACTTCCATTAATGCCCCTCCTCCCCGTCTTACCCCATCCCTTATTTATTTATTTATTCCCCCCCTCTTTCTCTCTCTTTTTTCTCCCTCTGTCCCTCTCACTATATCTTCTTTTTGTGCTCCCCTCCCCCTTTCTTTCTCCCTAGGCCTCCTGTCCCATGATCCTCTCCCTTCTCCAGCCTTGCATCCCTTTTGCCAATCAACTTTCCAGCTCTTGGCTCCATCTCTCCCCCTCCTGTCTTCTCCTATCATTTTGGATCTCCCCCTCCCCCTCCCACTTTCAAATCTCTTACTAGCTCTTCTTTCAGTTAGTCCTGACGAAGGGTCTTGGCCCGAAACGTCGACTGTACCTCTTCCTAGAGATGCTGCCTGGCCTGCTGCGTTCCACCAGCATTTTGTGTGTGTTGCTTGAATTTCCAGCATCTGCAGATTTCCTCATGTTTATCTCATCAATAGCTAATTCTTATGTCAGCCCTAGCTTTACCCTACCAGAGATAGTCCCTATCTATCATTTCCCACACCCTTTATGCAACTTTAAACTTGTTTTCTCTCCCATTTCTGAGGAAGAGTCTTCCATTTGAAACATTAATTCAGATGCTGCCTTACCGGTCGAGTGTTTTCACTATTTTCATCTTTTTATTTGAATTAATAATCAGAGTGTTTAGTTTAATATCCCTGCTCCTGAAACTGTTAATTCATTAGTGGAATCAATTACCCTCCTGGCCCTATCCAGGTGAACTAGAATATTTTCTATGATCCTTCGTGGTTATTGTTGAATGTGTTTTGCAAGGGATATTAAAGTGATCCCAATCCAATGCCAACCCAAAGTTATACTCAAACGTTCCACCAGGGGTCACCTAATTACCATGGAAACAGAAACAGGAGCCGCATTGCCTCTCCAAGCCTTCACTGCTCAACTGAGGAATCTACGCTGCAGACTGAGGAATCAAACACTCATTTACCCCAAGTCCAATTCATCCTCCCGATCCCAGCAATCAATCTGGTGAATATTTTTCGTACCCCCACTATCGAGTGTATGCCCTCCCTTAGGTTGGAATATAAGACTGAAAACTGGCAACTGCCATGTCTACAAGTACAAACTTCGAGAACTTGTCCCATTTCAGACACTGCTCCATGCACCATAACCCAATCCTTACCCACCAGCAATTTCCGTTCAAGGCTCAGCCCGGTCTCCAAATGGCCTATAAGGCCATGGACATGGAGCAGGACAAAAGTAAGATTCTGGTGGGGTGGGAAGAGTAAGTCAGCAATACTTATCCATCCTAAATGCAGCTTATCAACCAGGATGATGTAGATCAGATATGAAAATACCACCTTTGATGGGTTTCAGCTATGCCACTAGCCACTGTCCTCAGCAATGGACATTCCACAGGTAGTCAATAATTTCTCTTCCCTTTATGTTAGGCCACACAGACATGGTTGTTTTCACATTTGTTCATCTTGTTTCCTCAGTTGTGTGCCACCTTCTTCTGCAGGGGAAACAGGGATAGATCTGCAAGTGACCTGCAAAATGGTCTCCACGGGGAATAGCCACATCTGCCATCCTTTGTGCCTGTACTCCTGGACTAAGAACTGGTACTTCAGGGTCTTCTTCTCATGATCTTCCTTGCATCTTTTCTCCCATGGTCTGTGAGCTCCACCAGGATGATTTCCTTGTCTTTGGTGGACCACAGTGTGATGTCTCATCAAAGTGTAGTTTGCACCACCCCGGGAAGTGCAGATTCCTCCCCACATTGACCCTCATCTTCCATGACTTGGTATTTTTCAGCAGATTGGATTTAGGCCTCTTTGATATGACTGGCGTGGCCCTCTCCTTGATGAAATTGACTGCCCTTTTTGCCTCTCTGTAAGCTAGTCTCTTTTTACACCTCTCCTGCTCCATTGTGTCTTGTGCTTGGGAAGATCCCATTTCGTCCAGGTGCCCTGTGACCCCAACTGCACTGCCTTCATTACCCTCCTTTTGCCCTCACAGTTCCGTACCTCTGCCTGGACCATGTCAGAATCAGAATCAGAATCAGGTTTATTGTTACCAGCATGTGACGTGAAATTTGTTAACTTATCAGCAGCAGTTCAATGCAATACATAATATAGAAGAAAAACATAATAAATAAGTTAATTAATTACAGTATAGGTATATTGAATAGATTGAAAGGTTGTATACACCGGTTCAATGTCCATTTAGGAATTGGATGGCAGAGGGGAAGAAGTTGTTCCTGAATTGCTGAGTGTGGGCCTTCAGGCTTCTGTACCTCTTTCCTGATGGTAACAGTGAGAAAAGGGCATGCCCTGGGTGCTGGAGGTCCTTGGAGTTTAGAAGAATGAGGGGAGACCTCATAGAAACATTTCGAATGTTGAAAGGCCTGGACAGAGTGGATGTGGCAAAGTTGTTTCCCATGATGGGGGAGTCTAGTACAAGAGGGCATGACTTAAGGATTGAAGGGCGCCCATTCAGAACAGAAATGTGAAGAATTTTTTTTAGTCAGAGGGTGGTGAATCTGTGGAATTTGTTGCCATGGGCAGCAGTGGAGGCCAAGTCATTGGGTGTATTTAAGGCAGAGATTGATAGGTATCTGAATAGCCAGGGCATCAAAGGTTATGGTGAGAAGGCGGGGAGTGGGACTAAATGGGAGAATGGATCAGCTCATGATAAAATGGTGGAGCAGACTCGATGGGCCGAATGGCCAACTTCTGCTCCTTTGTCTTATGGTCTTATGGTCTTATGGTCTTAATAATGGATGCTGCCATTCTGAGACACTGCTCCTTGAAGGCATCCTGGGTACTTTGTAGGCTAGTACCCAAGATGGAGCCGACTAAAATTACGACCCTCTGCAGCTTCTTTCGGTCCTGTGCGATAGCACTCCCATACCAGACAGTGATACAGCCTGTAGGAATGCTCTCCACAGTGTAACTATAGAAGTTTTTGAGTGTATTTGTTGACATGCCAAATCTCTTCAAACTTCTAATGAAGTATAGCCGCTGTCTTGCCTTCTTTATAACTACATCAATATGTTGGGACCAGGTTAGATCCTCAGAGATCTTGACGCCCAGAAACTTGAAGCTGCTCACTCTCTCCACTTCTGATCCCTCTATGAGGATTGGTATGTGTTCCTTCAACTTACCCTTCCTGAATTCCACAATCAGCTCCTTTGTCGTACTGACGTTGAGTGCCAGGTTGTTGCTGCGGCACCACTCCACTAGTTGGCATATCTCCCTCCTGTACGCCCTCTTGTCTCCATCTGAGATTCTACCAACAATGGTTGTATCAGCAGTAAATTTATAGATGGTATTTGAGCTATGCCTAGCCACACAGTCATGTGCATACAGAGAATAGAGCAGTGGGCTAAGCACACACCCCTGAGGTGCACCAGTGTTGATCGTCAGCGAGGAGGAGATATTATCACCAATCCACACAGACTGTGGTCTTCTGGTTAAGAAGTCGAAGATCCAATTGCACTCCGCCATCGCTGGAAGCGTGCAGAGCTGAGGCCTTGTCATCCCAGGTGTGGGAATGCGGTGCCGTCCTTTCACATTTCCCAGGTCAAGTTCACTTCCTGCTTGATTGACTGCACTTGCTCTTATCACTGCTTATGGCATCATTGTGATACACAGTGCAGCTTTAAGCAGAGCAGACTGGATTTAAATGGTGTTCTTAAGTGACAATGTTCAGCCTCTGTTTGTTTATTCATCCAATTAACAATACATTTGACCATAAGACCGTCAGATGTAGGAGCCGAATTAGGCCATTTGACCCATCGAGTCTGCTCTGCCATTTCATCATGGCTGTTCCATATTTCCTCTCAGCCCCACTCTCCTGCACCCCCTCCCATTTATCCCTTCATGCCCTGACCAATCAAGAACCTAGATTGGAGCTGCTTAATTATGAATTGCATTTTATGCACACATTCTCAAGGGTCTAGCCAACTTAAAATACCTCTGAAGTACATCTCCACAATCTATATTCTTAAAATGTCCTTAAAATGTTGACACTTTCGGTCATATCCTGGTCACCTCAGTTGGGAAGAGGAAAACTGAATTTTGGCAGAGTGATCATTCTTCAAGAGGAAACACTATTTTGTCAGAACAAAATATGATATTAAGTGGATATACAAAACAAGCAACTGAAAATCATTAAGTTAATCTATGAATCATTAGGGTTGGGAAGTTTGTATCAACAGATGGAATGGAATGTGCACCATGCCAAAGGAACAAATGTTTATAATTGTGGAAAGAAAAACACATTTCGAACTTGTGTGCAGTACTTATATGAAACAATGGTTAATGAAGAAAAACATTGCATAACGACCATTCATCAAACATCATTCAAATGCGAATTGAGCAAATTTGACACAGTAATATGAATATGCCCATGAATTAAATAAAATAGCATAAAAAGAGGTACTTCTTATGCAGTTGATGCAAATGATGTAAATGTAATTTTTTTTTCTCATGTAAATGAAAATGGCGATGAATCCTGCCGGCTGAAGTCAATGTTCTGATTGGATCTCCCACCATAAACTTTAACCTTTAGTTACTCATGGACTATCACTCATGCCCAAAACCCACTGACCGATGGATGATGTTGTCCCTGTCACCACATGTTGATGCATTCCACAAGAAACCCACAGAGGATTCATTGACATTAGTGGTGATTAGGGAAAGTTAAAAGTTCAAAGGTTCATTTTATTGTCAACATATGCATGTATTCAACATCCACAGCGGTGTGAAGCAGGGCTGTGTGCTTGCCCCCACCCTGTTCGGCATCTTCTTCGCAGTCATGCCTTTGGAACATCAACTAATGGTGTCTACCTCCACACCAGATCGGATGGGAGGCTGTTCAGTCTGTCCTGGCTGAGGGCAAAACCCAGGTTCGTGAAGTACTCATCAGGGACATGTTGTTTGCAGATGACGCGGCACTGGCAACACACTCTGAAGAGCAACTGCAATGCCTCATGGACAGCTTCTCAAGAGACTGCCCGGACTTCAGCTTGACCATCAGCCTGAAGAAGACCAATGTGTTGGGCCAAGGCGTTGAGCACCCCCCTGCCATTACCATCAACAACTACGAGCTGGAGGTAGTTCACGAGTTTACATACCTTGGCTCCACCATCACGGACAGTTTCTCCCTAGAGCCCGAGATCAACAGATGGATCGGACGAGCAGCCTCAACATTCGCCAGGCTGACAAAGAGAGTCTGGGAGAACAGAGAGCTGACAACGCACACCAAAGTTGCAGTCTACAGGGCCTGCGTTCTCAGCACACTGCTTTACGGCAGCGAGACCTAGAGCTTCTACTCCAGACAAGAGCGGCGTCTCAACGCCTTCCATCTTTGCAGCCTGAGACGCATCCTGGACATCAAGTAGATTGATCGAGTCACCAACAATGAGGTCCTGGCCCACGCCCAGATACCCAGCCTCTTCACCCTGCTCCAACAACGCCGTCTCCGCTGGCTGGGCCTCGTACACCGCATGTCAGACAGGAGGATCCCGAAAGACCTGCTGTACGGGGAACTGGCCTCTGGCAAGAGAGCATAAGGGCGGCCCCATCTTCATTTCAAAGACGTTTTCAAGAGAGACATGAAGTCACTGAAAATGAACATCGAGAAGTGGGAGGACATCGCAAGCGATCGCTCTCATTGGAGGCTGGAACTACGCAGAGGTCTGAAAAGAGGAGAAGAGAAGCTGAGGCTTGCTGCTGAAGAAAAGCACACTCGTCGGAAAAACAGCACCAAGACAACACTGGAGGACAGTGCCTTCAAGTGCAGTCGATGCAGCCGAGACCGTCACTCCCATGTGGGACTCTACAGCCATAACAGACGCTGCTCTAACACAGACTGAAGCAAGACTTTCCAGGCACAGATCCATGGTCTCGCAAGACTAATGGATGCCACCACAAGATGCATGTATAATACAACTCTGATATTTATCTTCTGCAGATAGCCATGAAATACAGAAAGACTATAGGTGTTGATGAAAGAAAAGACATCAACCAATCCCCCCAAACCAGCATGAAAAAGAAAATTAACAAAACTCACAGACCCCAAAATGCCCCCCTCACCTGCAGCAAAAGCAGTCACAATAACAATCAATGATCTTCTACACATAACAATCCCTGACCCACTCATTCGCAGTAAAGAACAGCGACAGTAGCATCAACCCCCCAATCCTCTCTCTTACACAAAAAAAATTAACAGATCACCCTGCTGCCAATCGACTACAAGAAAGAAGACACCGAAAAATTGAAGGAAACCAATATAAAGTACAGTCTAAAAATCACATAAATCTTAGAATATGGGAAACGTCTTTTCGCTGCATAGGAGGAGAGTGAATGCACGAACTCAGTCCTTCCTTAAAGAGTGACCTACCCAGGTCCTAACGCCACTGAGAGCTGTCCACCCAGGGCAAACACGTCGACCCCTACCAGACGCCACCCTCCTGAGGCCAAACTGGGTCCGAACGCTGACTCAGGGCTGAACGTTCCAATCCATCGCTGCCCCCTCCCCATTCACCTCAACACTTTAAGCTTCCTCGCTGCTTCAAGATGGAGTCATTCATGACCTTGCGCCTCATCTCTGATCTTTTCCATGAGTCATCTTGTGTTCTCAGACCTTTTCGCTTCCACCCTCCATCTCTAATCTCCACAAGGCAGCTCTCCGGACACAGCACAGGGCTGGATCCTTTGATCGAGATTCAAACTGTATAGCACAGGCTCCAACAATTTCCCTAACATAAACAAGATAAAAAGAACAAGCAGAAGGTATAGAAAAAGTGAAATAATCGGAAAGATTTCCTATCTGTAAGATGTCCCTCATGAAATCCCTCACTGCCGCCATCTTGACTAGCAGATCAATACTTTTTCAAATTATTTCACTTTAGTTTAATACTTTTAGTTATATATTCCTCATACGTTTTAATTAAATGTGTTATTTTTTATATTACATGCTTCATTTTTTATAGATTTAATGATTTCTGGATATTAGGATATTTCAAAACTGTTAAATTGTTTCACAGCCTAGACTAGGATATAAATCCAACCCTACTTTACCCTACTTTGAGACTAAACTTGGAACTTTCCTCTTCAAGGCTGTTGTCCATTTCCCATGGTATCATGCACATCTGGGTGTAATTTCATCCTGATAAAAAAACAACAACTTCATCCACCTAATCTTGAAATTGCCCAGTTCTCATTTCCATTAACAGAAGGCTGATTTATTGTGCCATTTTATACTCAGCTGGCAAGTTGATAAACTACTCAGTGTCGTCAATTCTTCATCACCATTGCTTCATTTGAATTTTGAATTTGAATTTGCATGTCACCTTATTTTTCAACATTATGCCATTGAAGTAGTTTTTTTCTCTCAGGAGTGAACTGTGAATCCATTTCCAGACTGTTTAAGTGTCACTGGAACTTTCAGAACTGGGTCACACTTAGTCCCTTGACCTGAGTCATAAACAGGACAAGGGCACGCCTATGCAATTCTCCATTTGGAATCTTGTGGATAAACCTGGATTAAGTTCTCCTAGAACATAAGGCACAGAGCACTCCCAGGAAAACTTGAACATTCCAGCTCAATACTGGATCAGGACACTTGTCAAGCAAGTCAACAACTGATCTTACAACCTTTGAGATATCATTCTATACCCTCACAGCAGTCCTCACACCCCCAATTCACTTCAGACCATCTGACCCTGGGATTGTGGCATCCTACTCAATGTCCCCTCCTTTTTCTTCTTCTTCTTGTAAAGTTTAATGACAATTAGCAGACCAACATAACTTCCCCTCCCTTTCTCCCACCCACTTTTAAACTGCCTGCCCCAATCCCCCACCCTTAACTAAAATGCTTGACTCCATTGGTCAGCAGATGCCAATGTGCCTGGCTCAATCAGATCTGCCACCACTGGACTTCCTGAGCCCAGCCTCCATAATGAACACTGGACAATTTGCTTTGTATGGAAGATGTGTAATACTATGTTAATGGTACCCAGAGTTTTTGGCACTGGCACCCGATGCAGTGTCCATCTAATGCATCCTCCAGAGTGCTGCAGAATTCCTAATTATTTAGACCATAAGACCATAAGGTAATGGAGTAGAAGTAGGCCATTTGGCCCATCAAGTCTGTTCTGCCATTTCATCATGGCTGATCCAATTTTCTTCGCCTGCCTTCTCCCCATATCCCTTCATGCCCTGACCAGTCAAGAACTATCAAACTCTGCCTTAAATATATATAAAGACTTGGCCTCCATAGTTGCAGGTGGCAAAGATTTCCACAGATCCACCACTCTCTGGCTAAAGAAATTCTTCCTTATCTCCGTTCTAGGAGAATGTCCCTCAATTCTGAGGCTGTGCCCTCTGATCTTAGACTCTCCCACCACAGGAAACATCATTTGTTTTTTTTCAAAACACAATGCTTATCCATTTAAAAAAACCTGTTTTTCATCATAGAAATTGATTTAAACATTTGATCAGAATAAAAATGACTAGATATATCGATGCACCTGTGCAGGTAAGAAGACATCCATTAGCTTTTATGCTGCAAAAATTTGAGTTGCTCAAGTGAACCAGTCAAGTAAGTTCCCCATGCTAAATGCACAACAATATTTGCTGTGGTTTCCAGAAATATGGGACTATTTATACCACAGATGCCACATCTCACATCACCATTAAGAGCAAAACAAATTTAGTTACTTATGGTAAAGACATTGAGCTGAAGGATACTTTCTACTTCACTAAACAAGAAAAGTTATCTCCAATTACTTAACATCAGATTTATTTTGCCACACCATTGCATAATACTCTTTTTAAAGGTTGGATATATACTTGGAAATTTGCTCAATTTATTCCTGAAGTGCATTCAGAACCTTATCTTCAGAGGCTATCTCTGTTATGAATGTGATGTGACCTGGATAAAACAGCCCAATATATTGACCATCTTATTAACTCTAAAAGCCAGGGTCACTGAGCCTGGATAAATTGCACTAAAAAGCTCATAATCAATACAGGATCTTCTCTGCCATTTTCTCATGCTTAATTGATAACCGCAATCTTCAAAACTGACTGAAAAAGCTTTGCAAAATGAAAAGGCTAATTTTTCACAATACACTTTGAATCAGCTTTCACAATTTTTCAGCTGTGCAATGTTCCAGCTGGAATTCTTCGGGCATTATTGGAAGACAGGAAATGATGTTTGGGGAAAACTTCAGTAATTTTAACAAAGAAATCACATTTTTATGTAAAAATAGCTGAAATAAAATTTACAGTTTCTGTTTTTATTTCACATTTTAATATATTTACATATATTCAGCACTATTTTTGACAGTGCATTCGTCATGTCACCAAAAACTTTGACAAAATTTTGTAGATGTACAGTGGAGAGTTGCATCATGGCCTGGCATGGAACTCCAGTGCCCAGGAATGGAAAAGGCCATAAGACATAAGAGCAGAACTAGGCCAGTCGGTGCATCAAGTCTGTTCTGCTACTCAGTCATGGCTGATTTCCTATCCCTCTCAACCCCATTTTTCTGCCTCTTCCCCAAACAGCTACAGAAAATGGTGGATGCAGCCTAGCCCATCACAGATGAAGCCCTCCCCACCATTGAGTGCATTTACTAGGAGCTCTGCCACAGGAAAACAGTATCCATTATCAAAGACCCCCACCACCCAGGCTGTGCTCTCTTCTTGCTACTATCATCAGGAAGAAGAGACAGAAGCCTTTAGTCTCACATCATCAGGTTCAGGAACCATCAGGTTCACTTTCAAAATCTCCTTACAACTCATGTTTTCAGTATTATTTTTATTTGCAAGATTGTCTTTTTTGCCAATAGTGTTTGTCAGTCTTTGTCTGCTTATATATAGTTTTTCATAAAATTCTATTGTATGTCATTTTAACTTTTAAATACGTGAGTGAAAATAAATCTCAAGGCTGTGTATGGTAATACATAATTACTTTGATAATAAGTTTACCTTACACTGTGAACTTTTGCAAGATGGGTGTCAGCCTTGGTCTTTTGATTGTGTTATTGGCTGATCCAATACAAAAATAATGATGGAATACCACAGAGAGGTAACTTAGGTCATCAACTTTTTCACATTGGTGCCAAGTAAATGTCTGATAATGCCCCATAGATTTGAATGAAAAGGCTCCTTTAAGTTTTAATGATGGTAGGGTAGTGAGCTTTTTGGTCAGCTGGCACTGAAGAAGCTGTACTTTACCAATCTCAATGCAAAGCTGTTGTGCTTTCAACAACTAAACTAAATAAAGCTTGCTCATTCTCAGCCCTGTAGACATCAGTGGATACATACTCTGTCATGGGTGTCTAGTTTATTGGCAGAACTCTTACCTCTTTTAAACATAGAACATTACAGCACAGTACAGGCCCTTCAGCCTATGATGCTGTGCCAACCTTTTAACCTACGCCACGATCAATCTAAACCTTCTCTCCTATATCCTCCATTTTTTTTTATCATCCACATGCCTATCTAAGAGTTTATTAAATGCCCCTAAGCAGTATTCTGCTGCAAATATGCTGTAGTTCACTAGGTCAGGGTTAGCTACTGGTGCAATGAACACACACACACACACACACACACACACACACACACACACACACAATCAGTGATCTTTCATCAGCATGAGGCAAATTCTAGCTTTCATTTCCATAGACCAGAATACAGAGAGACCAGAACAAATTCACTGCATTGACTGAAGTAGTAGTTAAATTACAGGATTAGCCTCCAGAGTTCTGAATGATTGATCTAGAGACATTATTGCTCAGCTCAGGTGACCTCTACACAAAGCAGTTTCATGTATAGCATTCCCTGATAACAAAGTAATTTTCATTTGACTGGGTCGAGTCACATCTCCAGGTTTAGATGGAGCATAGACAATCATGCCATCTATATATATATATATTAAAATTGGTTGTGGCAGTCCCACATATTTTTAAAAGGAATCAATAAACAGATTCCAATCCAGCAATTTGCTGATATTGCATCTGTAAAATTTTAAAAGTAGCATTTACTTTTGTGCCTCCCTCTCCTTCCCCACAAGCCTAACCTTTGTTGTTGTGTTGCGTCAGCAATGAATGCAAGGGCAAGTGATTCACTGCATGGTCTTCAGCTGCCAGCTGTTTGGCTAATCCATCCAAAGAGGAAGAGAAAAATTACACACAACAAACAGCATGCCTATGAGAATTTAGAATAAGTTAAACCCTGAAGAGTGGGGGACTGGGAACAAATTATTATTTACAATCTAAAGCTTCACTCAGAAACAGCACTTGGCACAAATGCCATGAGAGAGAGTCATTTGTATTTTACTCAGTCTAGATAGTCCTGCTCTTGTACTTAAACAAGGATGCAAAAAACTGCTGCAGCGTGAAAACTTGTAATTGTTGTGGAGTAGATGGGGATGCTTTAAAGCGCTGTGCCTTAATATGAGAAAGTCATTCAATGTGCCATTTATAAATGTCAGGAAGCAATTCGGCATTTTCTTTGTGATTATGTCTCAGCAGTCTACTACAATTGTCCTGCATTAAAGAAACAGGACAAAGATTATATGCAGTGCTCGGAAGTCCTTCTGGTAGGAATCATTTTGCTGCTTGTGAGTTGCTGTTTGATTAATTTGCCTTTTACACTACTATTTCTTAAACCACAGAAGTTAATTTGGTCACTCATTAGATTCTACTTCAGCAAAGAATGAACTGAGTGCTAAATTCAGCTTCTCTGGATACCTTGCGTTGGATGGCATTTCTCCATGAGAATTCAGAAGCCTGAGTTGTCACTTTGCTCCTCTACCAAAGACGAGATGAAGTTCAGTGGTGGAGCCCAGTCTTTCTGGGACTAGCTAGCTTTTTGCCAGTCTGCGGCCATGCAGGCCCTGACAATCCAATCCCTGACACTGATTTTGGTGGGGAGTAAACAAAAAGTTTTTTCACTTTAATTAATCTGTTTGAGCTTAATGTTTTTAAGTAGGTAATAATATATTAAATAGTTTTACCAAAAAATTATTTACATCAATTGCAATGAATTTTAACCACATCTCTAAATCTCAGAAACATGTAATAATCATTGAAATCGTTTATGACTTCCATGACCAGCAAGGCACTATGCTCTATCCTATCAGGTCAGCTTTTGGTAACTGTGGTGTGGTTAAATTGTCAAAAAACATTTCCAGGCAAAAAGTGCAGTCCAGCATGATCCTGCCCATGAGTAATTAATTCAACCACAATACAACAATATTTTATATTATAAATGGATGTATCCATCCAATTACTCATTGGACGTACTTTAACATTACAAAGTTCACGACAATAAAATAAGCAAAAATAGATGTTTACTGTTGGGAGCCCACAAATAAGTCAGTTTTTCAAGTTTTATTGTTTTATTTGTTTTATTCAGTTGATCTTGAAATTTGGTGAGCTCCCAGATGAGCTCAGAGCCTTCTATGTTTGCTTTGACTGTCAAACCATGGAGGAAACATCACAAACTCCTACATATTTTTCCCCATATCCGAATCGAATCGCCTTTGAGAAGGTGATATCATCCTTTTGGTAAAGGGAATCTACAGTTGGACTAAGAGTTCCAGAATTGACATGAATGAAAGACTGATGATGCATTTCCAACTTAAGATGGAGTGCATCTTGGTGGGGGACCTCCAGGTAGGATTGCTGTCTTGCACCAGCTATCCTTGTCCTCATTAGCGGGGGGGCGGGGGGGCACATATTTGGTAGATGGCATTGGAATTGAAACTGGAATTGGAATTGAAATTGGTTTATTATGGTCACATTTACCAAGGAACAGTGAAAAGCTTCTTTTGCATACTGTTCATATAGATCAGATCATCACACAGAGCATTGATGTTGTGCAAGAAAAAACAACAAAGGAATACGGAATAAAGCTACAAAGTACATTGTAGGTAGGCAATAAGCTGCAAGATTGTGAACTTAAGAGTCCATCTTATCATACCAAGGAACTGTTCAATCATCTTACAATAGTGGGGTTGATGCTGCCCTTGAACGTGCTTTCAGGCTTTCGTATCATCTGCTCGATTGGAGAGGAAAGAAGGAAGAATGTTTGGGTTGGCTGGGATTATGCTAGCTGCTTTACTGAGGCAATAAAGAATATGGACAAAGTCCATGAAAGAGAGGCTGGTTTCCATGATCTCCTCAGCTATCTCCACAACTTCTGCAGTTTCTTGCGGTTATCGGCAGAGCAGTTGCCATGCATTTTGATAGGATGTATTTTATGATGCATCGATAAAAATTGGCAAGGGTCGAAGGTGACGTTCCAACTTTCTTTAGACTTCTGAGGAAGGGAGGCATTGGTGAGCTTTCTTGGCTGTTGTGTCAATGTGGTTAGACTGGGGCAGTTCACTTTTACGAACATGAAGCTCTCAACCTCAGCACTGTTAGAGAAGACAGGAGCATCTGCACTGCCTCATTCATGAAATCTTGGACCTGGGTGCACCTCTTTGATGATACACACTACAATGACTGTGAGAGAGCAGCAGAAAGAATGAATGTTTCATGCTGTTAGTTGAGGTGGAGTACCAATCAAGTGTCCTAGATGGTTTCAAGCTCCTTGAGAGTTGTTGGAGTTGCACTCAGCCAGACAATTGAGAGTTTTGCATCACACTTTAGGTTTGTGCCTTGTAGACAATGGAAACCCTTGTAGCACCAGGAAGTGAATCATTCTCCACAGGATATCCAGTCTCTGACCTGTTCATGGCACCATAATACTTGAGTTAAATTTCTGTTCAGTGAGGATCCCAGGATATTGTTGGTGAGGGTACTCAGCAATTGAATGTCAATGGTAGGTTGTTAGACTGCCTTTGTTGGAAATATTCTTTGCTTGGTACTTCTGGTTACATCTGGTTTGATCGTACATATGGTTTTCATTGTTACCATCAGGAAAGGGGTATAGAAGCCTGACAGCACACATTTAATGATTCAGGAACAGCTTTTTCTCCTCTGCCATCCGATTCCTAAATGGACATTGAACCCTTGGACACTACCTCACTACTTTTTTTTAATTTCTGTTTTGCACTACTTATTTTAATTTAACTACTTAATATAAATGTGTGTGTAATTCAGTTTACTGTATTAATGTAATTACTGTAATTCAGTTTTTTTCTATATTTATCATGTACTGCATTGTACTGTTGCCACAATGTTAACAAGTTTCATGACATATGCCAGTGATAGTAAACCCGCTTCTGATTCTGGTAAAACACCAAACCCTGATAACCCAGCACGGTCGATACTTCAGTGGTGATGGAATGTCAAGCTTTCTATTTTACTGGATGTTATTTACATCAATACGCCAAAACATTTTAATTCTTTTTAGATATTACAGGGTATTGCAATGAACCCAGTTAAAGGGAATTTGAGGAATAGGGTTTAAGTTTAATAAGTTTAAAGAGACTGCGCGAACCAAGGCCTAGTGAGTGGAGCCAGGGCCTTGGTAGTTGGTAAAGGTGAGTGGGAAGGGAGTGTAGGAACAGGGGCAATGGTGAACAGGAACAAACTACAGCAAATATCATCTGATGAGCAGATACTGAACATCAGGGTTTCAGATATTTTAAAACTCCAATAACCTTCTATCAGAATTTTCAGAAATTTACTACAGACATTGTGTCGAATTTTCACACCATGAAAAATGATTGTTCAAAATCCATCATAATCTCTGTGAATTTGTAATGCTGCTGGCTTGTAGTAGGCAATGACATCTAGGTTAAAGGTGAAATTCCTCATTGGTTTTGGCGTGACAAGAAGCTTCCGCTATGGATGTTCCCAATTGTTTTTACCACACAAGTGGACAGAAGGGCTTTTCAACTTCTTTATAAACCTGTTACTGATCTCTTAAAGACGTGTTTATGCTGGAGAATTTTCCGAACAATTGGAACAGCTTGGAAACAATTCAGTTTAGTTAAATTAACAAGGTTTCACTGCGGAGCTGTAAGTATGGTATAACAGAGTTAACACTGATGATAAGATCAGGTGAACAAACATTTACAGCAAGTCCTGAAATTTGAAATAAAGATACAGCCTAGTGCCTAGATATTCTTTAGTAACTGAAAGGACATCTTAAATGTAAAGTGTATAAGGGTTTATTCATCCAAATTGTATTACACACGGGACCGAAGGTGTCATGTGCAATAGCACAGACATTGAATATTCAATGTAGTCAATGTCCTTTCATGATCCTTGATGCCTGATCAGCCTCCTATTAAATTCAACTATATGTTGCAAAAACATTTGGACAGGTTCATGGATAGGAAGCATTTACAGTAGTGGGATATGGGGCACACAGGCAAATGGGACTAGTGCAGATAGGCATGAACAAGCTGAGCCAAAGGACCTATTTCTGTACTGTTGGACTTTTCTGTCGTCTGACACTTCTTCCCTCAGTTTGGGTGAGACTAGAATTAGGGTGAAAGGTGAAATGTATAATGAGAATCTGAGAGGAAACCACTCAGAGGGTGGTGCAAGTTTTTTGGAATGAGCTTCCAGTGGAAGCAATAGATGCAGGTTCAATTGTAACATTCAAGAGAAGTTTGGATAGGTACATGGATGGGACGGGTTTGGAGAGATATGGTCCGGGTGCAGGTCGATGGGACTAGACCGAAGATCAGGTCGGTGTGGGCTAGTTGACCCTAAGGGCCTTTTCCTATGCTGTATGACTTTATTACACAATAACTCTAACATCTAGTTCTCATTCTGTAAGAATCATAGTGGCCTGTTGCTGAATCATTCCCTGTAGAAGTGTACACCAAATTGGCATACTTATCCATTTTGAAATCCAGAGCCCAAGTTCTGGCAGTTGGGATGTTGAGGATTTTTCTAAATCAAAGTTCAGTTCTGTTTACCTACTAAACCTTTAACCTTTTATGTGCAGTAAAAGGACTGCTATGTTCAGTCAAAGTTTGAGCATTGTCTTACACTTCCAGTGAAATTCTTACAGTAACCTGTTTTCAAAAATAACTAACAGCCCTTTACCATACTCCCATTTTCATCCCTCTTTCCCTTTTTGTTTCATCCACCTACTACCCAACATTTCACCCTTGGATTCCTTCCTTACTTAATCAGATTTCAGCACTAGCAGCCTTTGTTTTCCTGTTCATCACCCTCCAGCAGCTGTCTCTGCCTTCACCCTTCCCTCCCCCACCTTTCCTTTTGCCTTTTTTTTCTCCTTTGCCTCCTTCACTGTTACCCACCTGTCTCTATCTCCTAGCTCCAGCCTCCCCTCCCCCACCTGGGTCAGCTTTCACCCCTTCTGGGTCTCCCACCACCTGTCGGCTGCCATCTTACACTCTCCCTCAGCACTTCATATGATCTTTTTAGCTAGTTAGTTTTTTTCTAAGCCTGCGCATACAAATTTAAGAATTTAACAAAGTAAGAAAAGCAACAATGACCTTACAAACTGACAAATATTGAATCAACTCAGTGTACTTATCCATATCTTAATACTTTGATTTTAAAGACAAGACTACAATGGATTTAACAGTTTTAAATTCTATGAATGGGAAAGTGAGCCATTACATATGTTGTATATACTTATTTATTCATAGCCCAAACTTTGAATACATTTTCACTCAAAGTGAATCTAGTGCTGGAAATGTATTTTTTTCATCTTTGCTGTACTAAACTAAAGCATGTAACGAGGCAAGGACTTTGCACTATGCGTTCTGTGCTGAGTTCGAGGCAGACAACAGTAACTTCATTCACAGACTGACCTACGAGAAGTGGGTCATTGCTCTGTCTTTGGCACTCTCTTAGTGGTCAGTTGTTGTAAGGCCTGCAGACAGTGATAGCCACTGGGAACATGTATTAAGGCATCTTTTAGCCTACTAGACAGGTATATGGAGGAATTTAAGGTGGGGGGTTATATGGGAGGCAGGGTTTGAGGGTCAGCACAACATTGTGGGCCGAAGGGCCTGTAATGTGCCATACTATGTTCTATGTTCTATGTTCAGTCATCAGTACTGAAGCCTCGATGTATTTTGAGAATTGCCAGCAACATCTTTTCAAAAATCATAAAAGATTATCTCATTAAAATAGTATCCAAGAAAACATTAAATCATCTATCGTTAACAATTTACGGTATAATGAATTCTGTCTGGAACTATTGAGTTTATAACAAAGGACAAAAATTGAATTAATTTCTGTTGGTGAGTGATTATTAGAATCCTTGCATGTTGGTGTGCACAAAAGATGATAGTCTTAGGCTGCAAAATGATATTGATCAGCTAGTAAATTGGGTTGATGGAATTTCCGTCAATGGCAGATGAAAATTAATACCAATAAGATGATGCATTTGGGGAGATTAATAACATGCCAAGGAATGATTGGGCCCTGGATAGTAGTAAGGAACAGAACGCTCCTTGGGGGACAAGCCTTTCGATCCCTAAAGTTGACAGCATAGGTAGATAAGGTGATGAAGAAGACACATGAGATGCTGACGTTCATTAGCCAAGGCACAGAGTATAAGAGCATGGAGGCCTTTGTGCTGCTTTATAAATTGGAACATAAAGGGATCAGGGAGGTGTACTGGAGGAGTCCTCATAGACATATGCAAAATTATTAAGGACATAGAACAGATGGACAGTGAAAAACTTTGACCCATAATGGAATCTGTAAAACCAGATGCAATAGAATTAAGATGAAGAGTAGGAGAACTTGAGAAGATCTGAGAAGAAAAAAATCCACAGTGAATGAAAAAGCAGTGGAGCTAGGTACTTTCATAACATTTAGAAATATTCAAACAAGTACTTGAATCATCAAGGTGTGGAAGGCTAGGGACCAAGTACTGATTTATGGGATTAATACAGATAGCAATATGAAGGACGTAATTAGTTGAAGGCCTGTTTCTCTGTGGTATGACTCTAAAAGAACATGTGATAAGGGCATCAGCATAAGGATGAATAATAATAGAAAGTACCTGATCTAAATCTTTGAAGGTTGGGTCTGTAATAGAAAATAGTCCAAACAAATCAAATCTTGCCCAAACACAAGGAAATCTGCAGATGCTGGAAATTCAAGCAACACACATAATATACTGGTGGAACGCAGCAGGCCAGGCTTCATCTATAGAAAGAAGTACAGTCGATATTTCAGGCCGAGTCCCTTCATCAGGACTAACTGAAAGAAGAGATAGTAAGAGATTTGAAAGTGGGAGGGGGAGGGGGAGACCCGAAATGATAGGAGAAGACGGGGGGGCGGGGGGAGGGAAGAAGCTAACAGCTGGAAAGTGGATTGGCAAAAGGGATACAGAGTTGGAGAAGGGGGAGGATCATGGGACAGGAGACCTAGGGAGAAATAAAGGGGGAGGGGAGCCCAGAGGAAGATGGAGAGCAGGCAAGGAGTGATTGTGAGAGGGACAGAGAGGGAGGAAAAAAAAGGGGGGGGGAATAAAAATAAAAATAAATAAGGGATGGCGTAAGAAGGGGAGGAGGGGCATTAATGGAAGTTAGAGAAATCATATATCACATTTTTCTATCTTTCTCAGTACAAATCCTTGCATCATTTGTTTCAATACTAACTGTAACGTTAAATACAGAGACATAATAGACTGCAGATACTGGAATCTGAAGCAAAAAGAGACCTCACTCAACACTCCCTCTCTCCTCTATACTGGTTATTGCCCTTCTCCACTCTCAGTCCTGCTGCAGGGTTTCAGACATACGGACAATTCCTTTCCCCCTCAAAGAGATGCTGTTTGACCTACAGAGTTCCTCCTGCAGATTTCTTGTTGCAACTTTAATATCTTTTGCACCAATATTGATCTAAAAATCCAGAATGAGTCTTACAGGTTAAATGTTAGAATGATGGCTTCCTTTTGCTCCATACATCAGCACACTTCCTCTTTCAGTGACAACAAGGTACAGAATGCTTTTCTTTCAGAGGCATCTTAAGATTGATAAATTCCTACTGCAGACCTTGAATTGTAGCTTGAAAGCAGAAAAAGAAGCACAGCTACTCTCAGCTTCAGCTGGTTCACCTACAACGTATTGGATTCCCAAATCAACCCTTCTGCCACTTCTTGGGCAAGACCCTATTTGACTCACACTCGACTCCATGAAAAGGAAACTTTCCTGTTGCATGCCTGGTGACAAACTCCTCTACAAGTGTCTTAGCATGGCACTGCCAATGTTTTGCAACTCCTTGGCATTGTTAGCATTCAATAAACCAAGGATCCCATTTTTCCAGCAAAACTTGAAATGACCAGAAATGACCATTGACCCTGACAGATAATGGGTAGCTGAACTGGAGTTATTCTTCTCAAAGTTAAGAGACAAAATCAAGCTCTGTGAGTTTAGCACTCTGGTGAGCCCTGTGGCTGATTCTTACCATCAGAACATTTGGATATGGCCCAAGTGTGGAAAGAGTGACACTGAAGTGGGTCGACAGTTCACTGACTTTAATGAGAACTGTTGCAGAATATAAAGGAAAAGAAAAACAATAAACACTTGGCCAAAAGGGACGTTAACTAAAACTCTCAAACTGGAAGTTAAATGCCAACACCACAGCCGAAAGCAATACCCAAATACTAAATGAACAGCGCGCTTTTCCAGCTTCAGTCAAAGTGGAAGTCCT
Source organism: Mobula hypostoma (assembly GCF_963921235.1). NCBI lineage: Eukaryota > Metazoa > Chordata > Chondrichthyes > Myliobatiformes > Myliobatidae > Mobula > Mobula hypostoma. The sequence continues at coordinate 50,865,805 of NC_086128.1, forward strand.
CTTTCCTGGACAAGGACGACGGTAGGCAGGGAGTGTAACGTTGCTGTGCATTTGGTAAGTCTTAATACAACTAAAACAAAAAGAAGGCAGTTAAATACTGCTATAATGAAACAGAAATTAGCTGGAATGTCCAATCTCATGAGCGCAATTGCCGAACCCGTTGAACAGAGTCTGTGATTGTGACACTTACACCAAACTACATACTTACCAGCATGCTCCCAGGTGGGTTCAGGCCAATGTAATCAACAACCATGTCTGAAGCCATCTTCACTCCCTTCCAGAAAATGCACAGCTTTAAAAAGTCCAATATCCTAAAATTTTCTCTTTGGCTCATGATTAACTTTTATCTGACTAAGCACCTGAAAAGTACATTTGAGATATTTTCTAATTAAGGGTGCCAGAAAAATGTAACTTATTTAATGTTATTAATGCACAAATCTTTACCTTTTATGTCAGAAACAATGACATTATGATATGCAAACATTGAAACAATACTCCAGAGAGATAGGTTGCTCTGTTCTACACCTCTGTTGAATTTGTCAGAAATCTTTAATTGATTGTCAGTTTAGCAGAAGCAATTCCCATTAGACGCAACTCCTGAAGAATTAGTGTAAATATCACATTCATTTTGTGCAGCTTGTGTCTGTGCTATGACACAGAATTACAACTTCAGCCAATATAACAGATCAACAGTAAAACATTTTGGCCTCTTTATCTATTATATCAAAAATCGTCAAACACCAGAGGGCTAATGAATTAGAGCAATAGCAATAGGTGGCCTTTATCCTCAAGCATGCTGAAATTATCTGTGAGGGATGGGATTTTAATTGCAGTGGAATAGGTAATGTCAAGTGCAGAGGGTATTAAATTAATTAATCAAACGGTCACGCTAGTCCATCCTTTGCTTACATACCAGCATGCCTTTCATGCCTGATTGGTTCAATGTGTTGCAGCTTGCAGACTTGATTTGAACCGGATTCTGCTTATTGTTTTGCCTCAATACATTGCTGGTTTGGGTCCTATCTTCCTAATCAGATCAAACAGTCCACACCTAGTTTGCCAATGGCCATTTCTCATACAGTATGTGGGCCATAGAAACTGAGCATGTTATTTGACATTGGAAAGCATGTCAATTGATTCCAAATCTACTCTTGTCTACACACAGACACATCTGGTAGGGATCAATACACAATGGTCAAGGTCCCTTAAACTTTGAAAACTTGATTGAAGAGGAAGAGAATTGACCCTAAATTTCACTTTTAGTTATGGGTGAATCAAAAAAATTTGTCAAAAATACATCCACCACGCTTCAGAAATTATATAGATATTATTCATGATCTTCACAACTGTCATGCAATATTAATTTGAGGCTTCATAGTATAGTTGAGAGTGGAAGCCTCTTTAGTAATCTTCTGAGGGCGAATCACTTTTGGTGTCATAATCGATCTATCAACACGACAACTTACATCTGTGTCTGAGGTACTGCTGAGTTTGTCTCTAACTCAGCTCTCTGCTGATGAAACCCTCAGCCAACTCCTTGTTAACTCCAAAATCAATTATTGCCTTGCAGTCCGCATTAACTTGCACCTTCCACCATGTATAGACATGGGTACTCCACTGCCCGTATTCTAACCCACATCATCTATGGGCCATGACCTACATGAGGTGGTAAAGACTCAGTCTTAACATTCTCAGATGTCTTATTGTGATACCCATCTCACAGTCTTGCCTTTTTCTATCCTAGGAATGTTCCCAGCATCATGGCACTTAGATTACCAAGTGGCATAGCATTTAGCCATTCAGGCCAAAAGTGTAGAATGATGTATTCTTAAATTATATTTTTCCAGGGTTTAAAAATACTAGATATAGCTACAGAAATGGAAGCAGATATTAATCTACTCAAAATATTGTTGTAGTTAAATTTGCAAAGAGAGAAGTCACTATAACAGATGGCATTCATCAATAGTTGTTAAGTCTGCTAGGATTGGCAACATAGATTTTTTTCTCAGTTTCTTCCCAGTATAAAGCAACCAATGGAGTTATTCCTTCATAATTATCCTAGCATTAGATACTGATTACGGAACCAGAAGAAATTGAAGAATCAGGTCTCTGCCCTTGCAAAACGCATATCCTCACATAGTAATTTTAGATGGTTACCAAAGGCAGCACTGAAAGCACCACCTGAATCCATTTACAGACTTCTCCTGCATTACAGAACTATCAACGAGGCTGCTCCCTGATCAGATTACAGCTAATTCTTCCACTGATTTGATTACCAAAGATGTGATTCATATCCATTGACTAGCCCTCCTCAAAAGAGTATGGTCATTTTGCATCTAAAATAGTATCTTTTTTTCAATCAGATCTTTTGTACACACTCTTGCTTACTGGAGATTAATGTACTTTTTGGGAAGCCGTGGTGACATGATACAATAAGGGCTGACCTGATGTTTTAAATAAAAACAAGACTTTTTACATGGTCACAGATAAATCCGATTCTAATTGATTTTTTTTAAAATTTTGCTGTTCCTATAACGATCACATTTATGGTTATTATTGTTATGTGGAGGAGTTTTAAGTCTGGCTCTGTGATATATGTAAATGAACAGATTCAGTCTGTTTTCCTATGTTATAAACTATGAGATAAAGTGTCTATGAGATCATTCTGCCCAGCTGTAGTCCAAATTCATTTGGTCTGGCTCTACCTGGAATTGTGAGCTTGCTAAAGGAGAAGAAGCTACACTGAGGCTCCTTAAATAATGTGATCTTAATTCTTAAAGAAAACATCTATTTTCCTATGTTGCCTACAGGAAACTGCATGAAAATATACTGTATAAATCAGAATGTTCAACTTTTGCAGATTCTTTAAAGTCCACTGTAAGTCGTTTCGAGTGTGCAGGTGAGTGCTAGAATCTAGGGGTTGTCGATTGGAATGTGGGGAGAATAAAATGGGTTAGGATAGAATTAGCGTACAAACAAGTGTGTGATAATCAGCACAAATCTTGTGAACTGTAGGGGCTGATTCAGTGCTACACCTCTCTATGTCAATATGAATCAATATCAAGGAGCTAGTCAGCAGGATTCATATCAATATCGCTTTTTTAGTTGCCATGAGCATGGAGGATAGAACTATCTCTATGATTCTGAATCATATTAAGATGAAGTAATTACCTCCAGGTCCAGTCCCTTTCAAACTGGCTGAAATTGTTTACCAGAAAAGCACTCTTGAGTGCCATTGGCATTGATCCAACTAACTTCTCCTGCAGGGATTTTAAGTCACTGCCTTCTTCAGAACCTCCATTAGAAGGTTCAGACTACAATTTGTTCATCTGCATATACTTCTTCTGATTGGAATGCTAGCCTGCTGCAAATTCAATGCATGCATTGAGTACTCAAGCTCAGAAAATTTTCTCTGCTGTGTCATTATTACTTAACTTAAATTGTCAAAAAACATTGTAAAGAGTATGCTGATTTTATTTGTTTTTACATATTTTAAAAGAAAGCCCATATCATCTGTGAATAAAGGTATTTACTGATTCAGTAAGATCTGTGGTTCCCTAAAATGTTTTAGTCAAGCCTGATCACATGAAGAAAATTAGATTTCTGATGTTCTCAAGTTAGACCTACCAATTTTCTGCTGAAGGTAAGCTGAGGGCTTACTTTCAGTGCTGGAAATACTTATTGGTTAATCAGTCTTGCTCTGGCTTTATGGTTACAATGGTAAATAAGCAAATGAATGAAGTAATGTTAGCCCATATTTGTTTTGATTTGTGAGTTAATATTTTGATACTAATGGAAATAATTGCCTGAGAAGAGCCTATATAACTTATAGTATTTATTTGTTTATATATCCGTTATATATCCATCAGTTATTTATTTATATATGGCATGAACATTGACTTCTCTAACTTCCGCTAATGCCCCACCTCCCCCTCGTACACCATCCGTTATTTATTTATATACACACATTCTTTCTCTCTCCTTTTTCTCCCTCTGTCCCTCTGACTACACCCCTTGCCCATCCTCTGGGTTCCCCCCGCCCCTTTTCTTTCTCCCTAGGCCTCCTGTCCCATGATCCTCTCATATCCCTTTTGCCAATCACCTGTCCAGCTCTTGGCTCCATCACTTCCCCTCCTGTCTTCTCCTATCATTTTGGATCTCCCCCTCCCCCTCCCACTTTCAAATCTCTTACTCACTCTTCCTTCAGTTAGTCCTGACGAAGGGTCTCGGCCTGAAACGTCGACTGTACTTCTTCCTAGAGATGCTGCCTGGCCTGCTGCTTTCACCAGCAACTTTGATGTGTGTAACTTAGAGTATATTTTGACCAAAGTGATTATAATCCACCTGGTCAGGATGTTGTAAAGAACAATAGAAGATTGTACTTGTTCAAAAGAACTGTAATAAAATTATTGTTGGAGATTTCAAAACATAACTTCTATCAATATATTTTGTTTCGATCTAGCTAGAAGGGAATGAGTTGAACCGTTGCTTCTCTTGTTAATTTTTGCCCAGTGCCACATTATATTTCCTTCACACCCAGACACACATGATGTGTACCGTGTATCACTGGAGGTAGTTAGGTTTGCTTTTCATTCAGGGACTGGGATTTAAAACTTCTGCTGCATTAACTGAAATGTGGGCTATGCTCCCAGTGCCTAACAACTTGGGCGTTAGCCTGTGTGACTTGAACTCTCATCAATTCTTAAATCACAGTTTTTAGCAGCTGCTGTGTGAAATCCATGAAGTCCCATTTGTTTAGCTGACTCAGGAACTCGGTTAACTTGTGAGTGATGACTTCCTCTGAATGGAGCAAAACCACCGTCTCATGGGCAAACAAAACACAGTATAGTCAAATGACACAGCTGGTCCACCAGCACCTGTTGGTGTCTGCTAAACCATGCAAAACCTACCCCAGGAGGAGGTCATTGCAGGGACTAAGCTATTGTGTAATATCATTACTTAAATTTGTACATTGGCTTTCTTTGTATATTTGATTTTCTTATTAGCTATGGCCTTATTGATAGCTGGGACAACCTCCTTTATGGATCCATCTGCCCCATTCTTTACTTTCTATCCAGTGAGCCACTCTCAATCCATGTCAGCAAAATACCCCCAATTCCACATCCTCTCTGAATTCCACTAAACAGATGCCCATTGTCTATCATTCAATGCTTATGATATGGTCCCCTTCCAGGTGACCCTAAGGTTCACCAGCACCTCTTCCAACCAGGTAAGATATTTGAGCATTGACATTAACTATTATAGGTCTAGAGATTTATGAAAATCTGAACCAAGATAAACAAATCTACATGGATTTGTCATGGTCCGGTCTGTGAAGTCCGCATTCTGTTTCACGGTCTGGTCCATGGACTCAGGACTCCAGGTCTTCCAGCTGTCCCTTGTTTGAGTTAATCATAGGCACCTGATTCCCATCTTTGGGCTTGAAATATAGGTAGTCTTGGGAGTGAGTGCAGGTTGCTGGTTTGTCTTGTCAGTCCCCTTTAGAGCAACCTGCTGATGAAAGGCGAGTGAATTCATTTGTGATCTCTAGGCCTGGTTGGAGGACCACTGCTTTATGGAAACTTGTTGCCACTTGTTGGAGTAGTCTTTGAGGTAGGGATTTGGCTGTTTCCTGGGCCAGCTGAGTGGCTGCTAGCCACTCCAAGCTAGGTAGGGATCTGGCTGTTTCTGTAGCCAGCTGAGGTTGCTGGCTGAACTGAGACTTGGAGCTACCCTGGAGCAGAGATGGAACTGTCTGTTGTTCTTTGGTGTTTGTCTCTTCTTGTCCTTGCCTCTGTGGAGTAAGTCAGGCTGTCTTGCTGTTGCCCTGCAGGGGGGATCTGTCTTGTCCTTGTCTCTGTGGGGTAAGTCAGGCTATTTTGCTGTTGCCCTGTGGGGGGGGGGGGGGGGTGGATGATCATGTCTTGTCTTTGCCTCTTGGGGAAGTCTGGATGTCCTGCTGTTACCCAACAGGTAGACCTGTCCCACCTTGGTGTGGAGAGGTTGAGTCCTGGTTTGTCTAGTATAGTCCTAGCTCTGTTTATGTTCTGTCCTATCTCATGTAAGTGTTGTGTTAAAGATGAGTCCTGGTTTATCAAAGGGTAAGTCCTGGCTCTATGTTGATGTTTGGTTCCCAGTCTCTCTGAGCTCCAGGAACCCAAGCCTCGAGGATCCCATAGCCAAGCACAGGACTCAAGAACCCTAGCCTCAAGGATCCTGCAGCCAAGCTCAAGACCCAAGACTCAAGCCTCAAGAGCTAAGACCCCAGCCTGTTTCCAAGCTCAGGCCTCTAGACCCTAGCCACATCCTGTCCTGAAGCCAAGCCAAGTCATGTCCTTGCCTGGTTCTGGGGTCTGAGCCCGAGGCAAGACCCAGGTTTTGGTTCCTTCTCCAGTCTCAGGCTCAGAATCCAAGCCTTGTCTCCTAGTCCATGGTTCCTAGTCCTGGTCCCGCTTTCCCTAGCCCAAGTCTGCATTCTTGTCCCTGCTCCTTGCCTGAATCCTGTCATGTTCCTACTCTAGTCAAGTCTTGTTCCTTGTACTTCAGTGTCTGTGTCTTGCATTTGGGTCTGTTCCCAGCACCCTATGTGACAGGATTAGCATAAAGTCAACATCCTGATATTTTGCTGATACTTGGAAATATTTGACCCCATTATCTTAATGTGGTTCTGTTTGGCCCAGCTCATTTATTTTATTTCAATAAAGAAATCCCAGCAAATGAACCAGGCAGGCACAAATGGCACTTTTTGACTCCAGTCCAGGTTTGGAAGTGATCTATTGTGACTAGAGAAACAAAACAGATTGCTGGATAGCTCATACCAGATTGGCCAATATAGATTTTTAAACAACTACATCAAATCTTTTTATGCTGATCACTTCAATTGGTTATAAACTGGAAGTTTACCAGCATGCTGCTTGGATTAAAGGGAATTAGAGTTTCACCATACTCTTATAGAGCTGTAACATTACCTTGCAGGATTCTTAGCAATGTGGAGTAAGAGTCCACATCCATTGATGGCTCAAAGTCAGTATAAGTTGACAGGGTGGTTATAAAGAGGTGTTATATGTTGGTATTCATTAGTCTGGGGATTGAGTTCAAAATTGTCTATGAACCTCTGGTTAGGCCACTCTTGGAATATTGTATTCAGTTTTGGTCATATCATTATAGGAAGAATGTGGAAGCTTTAGAGATGGTGCAGGGGAGATTTACCAGCATGCTGTCTGCATTAGAGAGCATGTCTTGTGAAGATAGGTTGAGAGAACTAGAGATTTTCTCATTGGAGAGAAGGAGAAGATGGTAGGTTGTAAAAACAGGGGACAAGCTCTCCTCTACAATCACTGAGCACTGGTGCCCTACAAGGGGGTGTACTCAGTCCCCTGCTGTACTCACTGTACACCCATGATTGTGTAGCCAAGTTTCCATCAAACTCAATATATAGGTTTGCTGATGACACAACAATTGTAGGCTGTATCTTGGGTGATGATGAGTTTGACTACAGAGAGTAAATTAAGAACCTGGTGGCATGGTGCGAGACAATAACCTATCCCTCAATGTCAGCAAGACAAAGGAATTGGTTGTTGACTTCAGAAGGAGTAGCGGACCACATGACCCAATTTACATCGGTGGTGCTCAAGTAGAACAGGTCAAAAGCTTTAAGTTCCTTGGGGTCAATATCACAAATGACCTGACTTGGTCCTACCAAGCAGAGTTCACTGCCAAGAAGGCCCACCAGCGCATTTACCTCCTGAGAAAACTAAAGAAATTTGGCTTGTCCCCTAAAACCCTCACTAATTTTTATAGATGCACCGTAGAAAGCATTCTTCTAGGGCGCATCACAACCTGGTATGGAAGTTGTCCTGTCCAAGACCGAAAGAAGCTGCAGAAGATCATGAACACAGCCCAGCGCATCACACAAACCAATCTTCCATCCTTGGACTCACTTTACACCACACGCTGTTGGAGCAGTGCTGCCAGGGTAATCAAGGACATGACCCACCCAGCCAACACACTTTTCGTCCCTCTTCCCTCTGGGAGAAGGCTCAGGAGCTTGAAGACTCATACGGCCAGATTTGGGAACAGCTTCTTTCCAACTGTGATAAGACTGCTGAACGGATCCTGACCCGGATCTGGGTCGTACCCTCCAAATATCCGGACCTGCCCCTTGGTTTTTTTGCACTACCTTACTTTCCATTTTTCTATTTTTCTATTTGTGATTTATAATTTTAATTTTATATTTAAATATTTTTAATATTTAATCTGGGGTGTGGGAAGCACAGAATCAAATATTGCTGTGATGATTGTATGTTCTAGTACCAATTGGTGACAATGAAGTATAAAGTATAAGGCACCTGGAATTACTGTCAGGGGTGCTAGTAAACACAGGTATAAAAGAGGTGTTCAACAGGCTTTTAGGATGCACATGTATACGTAGGAAACATTGGGAAACATGTATATTTAGGAACAGACAGAAAACAGCAATTTGGCACTGTTCAGAATAGACATTGGGGGCTTAAGGGTCTGTTCTACTTCTGTATTGCTCCATACTAGAGTCATAGAGAAATACAGCACAGAAACAGGCCCTACGGCCCATCTAGTCCATGCCGAGACATTTAAACTGCCTACTGCTATTGACAGGCACCTGAACCAAATCCCTCCATACCCCTGCTATCCATTTACCTATCAAAACTCCTCTTAAATATTGAAATTAAGCTTGCATGTACCACTTCTGCTGTCGGCTCATTCCATCCTCTCACAGCCCTCTGAGTGAAGAAGCTTCCCCTCATGTTCCCCTTAAGCTTCTCTCTTTTAACCCTTAACTCATGATCTCTGGTTGTAGTCCCACCCAACCTCAGTAGAAAAAAAAGTCTGCTTGCATTTACCCTATTGACACTCCTCATAATTTTGTATACCTCTATCAAATCTCCTCTCAATCTTCTACATTCTAAAGAATACATTCCTAACATATTCAATCTTATAACTCATATCCTCCAGACAATATCCTTGTAAATTTTCTCTGCACCCTTTCAACATTGTTTACATCTTTCCTGTAGGCAAGTGACCAAAACTGCACACAATTCTCCAAATTAGGCATAACCAACATCTTGTACAACTTCAACATAGCACCCCATCTTCTGTATTCAATACATTGATTTATGAAGGTCAATGTGCCAAAAGCTTTCATTATGACCTTATCTACCTGTGATGCTACATTCAATGAATTATGGACCTGTATTCCCAGATCTTTCTTTTACTGCACTCCTCATTACCCTACTGCTCACTGTGTAAGATGTACCCTTGTTGGTCCCACCAAAGTGCAAAACCTCGCATTTGTCTGCATTAAATTCCATCTGCCATTTTCAGCCTATTTTTCCAGCTGATACAGATCCCTCTGCAAGCTATGATAGCCTTCCTCACTATCCACTACATCCCCCAATCTTGGTGTCATACACAAATTTGCTGATCCAGTTAACCACATTATCATCCACATCATTGATGTAGATGACAGACAAAAAAGGACACCACTAGTCAGTCCTTAAGTCAGAGAGGCAGCACTCTACTACCACTTTCTGGTTTCTCCCACAAAGCCAATGTCTAATCCAATTTAATACCTCATCCTGAATACCAAATGACTGAAACTTCTTGACTAACCTCCCATGCAGGACCTTGTCAAATGCTTCACTAAAGACCATACGGACAACATCTACTGCCTTGCCTTCATCCACCTTCCTGGTAAATTCAGTGGAAAAACTCTAAGAGTGGTTAGACATCACTTACCATGCACGAAGCTATGCTGACTATCCAAATACTTGTATATCCGGTACCTTAGAATACCTTCCAATATCTTTCTCACAACTGATGTCAGACTCACTGGCCTACAAATTCCTGGTTTCTGTTTAGAGACTTTTTTAAGCAGCAGAACAACATTGACTAGCCTCCAATCCTTTGGTCCCTCTCCTGTCACTAAGGGTATTTTAAATATCCCTGCTAGGGCCCCAGCAATTTCTGCACTTGCCTCCCATAGGTTCTGAGTGAACACCTTGTCAGGCCCTGGGGATTTATCCACCCTGATTTGCCTCATGGTAACACACCTGTGTGACCTGTACAAGGTCCATGAATTGGATACCGCTTTGCCTCACTTCTATAGACTGTGTATCCATCTCCCAAGTAAATACAAACACAATAATGCCTTTAAAATCTCCCCCATCTGTTTTAGCTCCACACATGGATTACCATTCTGGTCTTCCAGAGGACCAATTTTGTCCCTTGCAATCCTTTTGCTCTTAGCATACCTGTAGAATCCCTTCAGGTTCTCCTTCATCTTGTCTGCTAGAACAACTTCATGCCTTCTTTTAGCCTTCCTGATTTCTTTCATGTTCTCTCGGGTTTCTTATATTCCATAAGCACCTCATTTGTTCCTACCTGTCAATACCTGCTATGCACCTTTTTTAAAAATCTTAACCAGGGCCTCAGTATCTCTTGAAAACCAAGGATCAAGGGTTTCAAAAGTGCATTTAATGTCAGAAGTGTATACAATATACAGCCTGAAATTCTTTTTCTTCACAACCATCCATGAAAACAGAGGAGTGCCCCAAAGAATGAATGACAGTTAAATGTTAGAACCCCAAATCTCCCCCAGCTCCCCTTCACATGCATATGCAGCAGCAAAGCAATGATTCCCCCCATCCCCAAGAGCAAAAAAAAGGTGCATGGGCACCCCCCCCCACCGAACTTTGAAGCGTGCATCAAAGCATCAATAAAGACAGACTTGCAGCAGCCGAAAACTCATTCACCCAGTATTCGACATACCACAGGCTCTCTCTCCCTAATAAACGAAAAAGAGATGTCAGTTTCACAGCGAGAGGGGAGACATAACAAAGCAACTTGCTGATTTGCAATGTTGAAAGTCTGTTGTGTTGCTTTTTCTGAGCTCTGTGCTCAAAGAACTCGGGTCTCCAAGCACACAGCCAGCAGCTAGCTCACTGCTTTTGTTCTTCCGTGTACTCCCACGACACACCAAGTTCCTGCGGAGGCACCGATCTCGAGTCTGCCCGCCTCCATGAAATCCCATACCCTGAAGACGCACTAATCTTCTAGGCATGTCCCTGGTATATCGAATAGCTGCTCGTCATAAGATCGTGAGAATGAGTCTCGTTCTCGCAAAGAACAGAAGTCAGCTTGTAACTCCAGGTCAGGGTTTTCAAAAGAACACTGAAAGGGGAAAAATAGAGATAGAAATAGAGCTGCTTCCAAAGGTGCAAGCAAAGGAGTTGTCTTTAAGTGCCATGGTCTCCTAAGCTCCACCCCAATTGTTCCCTATAATTCTTATCTTTACCTTTTATTCTGACAAGCAAATAGAAGCTTTGTACTGTCAAGATTTTGTTTTTGAAGACCTCACATTTACCAAGTACACCTTTGCCAGAAAGCAGCCTGTCCCAATCCACACTTGCCAGATCATTTCTGATATCATCAAAATTGGCCTTACTCCAATTTAGAATCTCAACCCATGGACCAGACCTATCCTTTTGCATTTTTACTTTGAAATTAATGGCATTGTGGTCACTAGATGCAAAGTGTTCCCCTACAGAAACTTCTGTCACCTGCCCTGTCTCATTCCATAATAGCAGATCCATTATTACACGCTCTCTCATTGGGACTTCTATGTACTGATGAAGGAATTGTTGCTGATCACATTTGACAAACACTATTCCATCTAGTCCTTGTACAGTATGGGATTCCCAGTCAATGTGGAAAGTTAAAATCACCTACTGTAACAACCTTGTGTTTCTTGCAACAGTCTGTAATCTCTTTACAAATTTGCTTCTGTAAATACCTAGGACTTTTGGGTGGTCTATAATATAGCCCCATTAATGTGGTCATACCTTTCTTAATTCTCAGTTCCACCCATAACATCTTACTCATCGAGTTTTCCTGTCTGTCCTGACAGAGCACTGCTGTGACATTTTCCCTGACTAGTAACACCAACCCCTCCTCCTTTAATCCCTCCTGCTCTGTCACATCTGAAACAACAGAACACCGGAATATTGAGCTGCCAGTCCTACCCCTCCTGCAACCAAGTCTCACTAATGGCTACAACGTCATAATTCCAGATGTTGAGCCATGCCCTGAGCTCATCCTCCTTTCCTACAATACTACTTGCATTGAAATATACGCAGCTCAGGACCTTAGTTGCAACAACTTGACTGTCTGAGGTCTTACTAACATCTGCCTGCACAAACTCTTCACTAACTCTTCTGGTACTCCAGTTCAGGTGCAAAGCATCCCTTCTGAACAGGTCCTGCCTTCCTGAGGGGAGCCCAATGATATAAAAATCTTATGCCCTCACTCCTACACCAACTCCTTAGCCACGTGTTAAACTGTATATCTTCCTAGTTCTGGTCTCACTAGCACGTGGCATGGGTTGCATTCCTGAGATCACAATCCTGAACATCCTGCCCTTTAACTTTGTAGCTAACTCCCTGAACTCCCTCTGCAGATTCCCATCAATTATCCTACCCATGTCATTTGTACCTACATGGATCATGACCTCTCACTTAAGAATGCTGCGGACTCGATCTGAGATATCCCGGACCCTGGCATCCGTGATGCAACACACCATCTGGGAATTTGGTTCCCACCCACAGAACCACCTGTCATTACCCGAACTAATGAATCCCCTATCACCACAGTGTTCCTCTTCTCTTCTCCCCTCTTCCCTTATGAGGAACAGAGCCAGACTTAATGCCAGAGACACGACCACTGTGACTTTCCTCTGTTAGGTTCTCCTCCTCTCTCTCTCCCCCCGCCCCCACCACCCGCTCAACAGTATCCAAAGTTATACCTGTTGTTGAGGGGGATGGCCACAGGGGTACTCTCCATTGGCTTGTTAACCCCTTTCCCTTTCCTGACTGTCACCCAGTTTCCTGTGACCTGCACCTTGGATGTAACTACCTCTCTACATGTCCTATCTATCACCCTCTTAGCTCCCCCCGCCCCCCCCCCCGCCAAATGATCCAGAGTTCATCCAGTTCCAGCTCCAACTCTTTACATGGATTGTTGGAAGCTACAGCTGGATGTACTTCTTGCAGTTGTAGTCATCACCAACACTGGATATTCCCTACCTTTCCACATCCTGCAAGAGAAGCATTCAACTATCCTGCCTGGCATCTCTACTGTCCTATAAAGAGGGGACGGAAAAACAAAAATCTTTACCTAGAGCATTTTTTATTGCTGTCTCTGACTGAAGCCTCTCTTCGCTGAGGCTTCAAGATCACCACTCCGTGACGAGAGACCTTGACAAGAATGCTGGAGCTTCCAAGGCAAGGATCAAGACGCAGTATGAAACTCGTAAAAGAAATGAGCACCGAACAAGGCACTTAGACGATATCCCTAGTTGAGCTTACAATTGCACACTGAACTTCTGTTCAGGTGCTCCTTAAATACTGAAATCCTGACACCAAAACCTAGCAGCCAATTAGTGGACGGTCCTGAATCCTTAAAGGGGCCATCCATACTCCGGAGAGTTAAAACATTGGAATTCTGGAAGCTGGTGTGCTAGGGAACGTGTCATACCAGAAACCCCTCCCCTACAGCTGACTCCAGACGGCCCTGACTGCTCAGAGTGGTATTGATAGTAGTCTTGGATGAGAGACAGGTCCTCTCCTTGGGTCTGAATCCTTCCCAGTCCACAAGGTCTGCCAAATACCCTAAAAAATTTGAGTTGAAAATTCTTCTGACTGTGAAGACCTGTTCCCCATCGATAAACCTGGGTGGCAGCGGGACTAATAGTGGTGGGGCTAAGGAGCTGGTGCTGACAGGTTTTAATTTAGAGATATGGAAAATGGGGTTGATCATTAGGGTCCTTGGAGAGCTGCAAGGTGGAATTACCATGATGACAGTCTTCCCTTTAGATAGCGGAAGACCTGTGACGAAGTCCATGGAGAAGTCCGCCGTGGTCTTTTTGGAACAGGTAAAGGGAGGAGCCGTTGAGGTTGGGTAAGGGGCTCCTTTTTCTGGACACGCTGCTTGCATGCCCGCACGAATTGCTAAACCTCTTTTATCATTCCGGGTCACCAATACTTAATGATTTCAGGGTTCCTGTCAATCCTTGGGTGAGTGTTCATTCTCGATGAATGTCTTCATTGGAGCTCCTGAGATTCGACGAAACTTGGGATGAACAGCCGACCCGGGGGACTGCTGTTAGGAATCTTCCCTTGCCTTTGGGTCTTGCGAACAAGAGCAGTGATTTCCCCAACGAATTGGCGCTACCCCTTTGGCTTGGGGAAAAATGGTGATAGGCTGCTTCTCATGTTTAGATTTATCAAATCGACAGGAAAAGGCATCTGGGTTCTGGTTTTTTGACTCTGGTCAATAGGTTAGGATGAAATTAAGGCAGTTAAAGATCAAAGACCATCTGGCCTGCCTGGAATTCAGTCGCTTGGCCTCCTGAATACAAGCCCGGTTCTTGTGGTCTGTCCAAATGATAAGAAGGTTCTTGGCCCCCTCAAGCCAGTGACACCATTCTTCCAAAGCCAAATCTTCCCTTTAGTCAGGACCTGGAAGCTGGATCCTTAGGCTTAGCTGCAAGAATTCCCAACTGCTTGGGCACCTCCTTGGTCTTCTCCTGAACTAGAGATTCCCTCTCTCTATTTCCAGTGCACTCCCCAACTAGACAGAGATGAGACTCGCACAATCCTGCTAGCCAGGACCGAATTTTCTATCATTGAGGGCAGGACTAGGTCTCCAGAAGTTTTCAGATTACCTCACACTGAAGTCTGTCCCCTTGTTGGTCATTAGTCTCGGGAAAGTCTGGGGTGGGGGGGGGGCGAATCCTCATGGCGCAAATTTACAATGACTGGACCAAACAATGATCCTCCCCTCCCTCCAGTTTACAAAAGGGTTATGCTGGAATAGCCAAGGATATCTGAGGATCAGGGGTGAGAGTGGTGAGCCAATATACAAACTTAGAAACTAATGTCCTCCAGATGATCCTCAATTTGCATCTAAGAACATAGAAAACCTACAGCACAATACAGGCCCTTTGGCCCACAAAGCTGTGCCGAACATGTCCTTACCTTAGAACTACCCAGGCTTACCCATAGCCCTCTATTTTTCTAAGCTCCAAGTACCTATCCAGGAGTCCCTTAAAAGACCCTATCGTTTCCACCTTCACCACCGCCAGCCACCCATTCCATGCACTCACCACTCTCTCCAAAATGCTCTTCCACTGAGAGATCTGACACCTGACCAGGTTCATTTCCCAATACCAGATCAAGTACAGCCTCTCCTCTTGTAGGCTTATCTACGTATTGTGTCAAGGAACCTTCCTGGACACACCTAACAAACTCCACACCATCTAAACCCCTCACTCTTGGGAGATACCAATCAATATTTGGGAAATTAAAATCTCCAACCACAACAACCCTGTTATTTATTACACCTTTGCAGAATCTGTCTCCCTATCTGCTCCTCGATGTTCCTGTTACTATTGGGTGGCATATGAAAAAACACCCAGTAGAGTTATTGACCCTTTCCTATTCCTAACTTCCACCCACAGGGACTCCATGGACAATCCCTATATGACTTCCTCCTTTTCTGCAGCCGTGACACTATCTCTGATCAACAGTGCCACACCCCCACCCCTTTTGCCTCCCTCCCTGTCCTTTCTGAAACATCTAAACCCTGGCACTTGAAGTAGCCATTCCTACCCCTGCACCATCCAAGTCTCTGTAATGGCCACAACATCATAGCTCCAAGTGCTGATCCAGGCTCTAAGCTCATCTGCTTTGTTCATCATACTCCTCGCATTAAAATAGACACATTTCAAACCATCGTTCTGAATGCATCCCTTCTTTGTCACCTGCCTATCCTCCCTTTCTCACTCTCTCCAAGCTTTCTCTATTTGTGAGCCAATCTCCCTTTCCTCTGTCACTTCAGTTCAGTTCCCAACCCCCCAGCAATTCTAGTTTACACTCTCCCCAATAACCTTAGCAAACCTCCCCGCCAGGATATTGGTCCCCCGGGATTCAAGTGCAACCCATCCTTTTTGTACAGGTCACACCTGCCCCAAAAGAAGTCTCAATGATCCAGAAATCTGAAACCCTGACCCCTGCTCAAATCCCTCAGTCACGCATTTATCCTCCACCTCATTCTATTCCTATTCTCACTGTTATGTGGCACAGGCAGCAATCTGGAGATTACTACCTTTGCGGTCCTGCTTCTCAATTTACTTCTTAACTCCCTGTATCAACACACACAAAATGCTGGTGGAACGCAGCAGGCCAGACAGCATCCATAGGAAGAAGCACAGTCGACATTTCGGCCCGAGACCCTTCGTCAGGACTAACTGAAAGAAGAGATAGTAAGAGATTTGAGAGGGGGAGGGGGAGATCCGAAATGATAGGAGAAGACAGGAGGGGGAGGGATGGAGCTAAGAGCTGGAAAGTTGATGGGCAAAAGGGTTACAAGGCTGGAGAAGGGAGAGGATCATGGGACAGGAGGCCGAGGGAGAAAGAAAGGGGGAGGGGAACAGCAGAGGAAGATGGAGAGCAGGCAAGGAGTTATTGTGAGAGGGACAGAGAGAGAAAAGTGGGAGAGAAAAAAAAGGAAAATAAATAAATAAGTAAGGGATTGGGTAAGAACAGGAGGAGAGGCATTAGCGGAAGTTAGAGAAGTCAATATTCATGCCGTCAGGTTGGAGGCTACCCAGACAGAATATAAGGTGTTGTTCCTCCAACCTGAGTGTGGCTTCATCTTTACAGTAGAGGAGGCCGTGGATAGACATGTCAGAATGGGAATGGGATGTGAAATTAAAATGTGTGGCCACTGGGAGATCCTACTTACTCCTTGTAGTCTGTTTTCGGGACCTCCTCCCTTTTCATTGGTACCAATATGTACCACAACCTCTGGCTTTTTTTTTGCGTGTCACACCAGACAGTCAGCCATTCTTCTCTGGTGCGTGGTGTCAGGATTGATTTCTTTTTGGATTAACCGGGTCACGATATGAACATTTCTGACTTGACCCTTGTATTTTTTACGAGGCCGAGTGGCTAGCTCGACGCTTAACCCGACACGGATGGAAAGCGTGCTCGGGCGGTGGCCCGACTTGGATTCGAACTCAGGAGCCTTCGCTCCGGAGTCCAGCACAGATGCCATTGTGCCACCAGCCTCTGGCTGTTCTCCTTCCCACTTGAAGATATTGTGGACATGATTAGAAACATCCCAGACCCTGGCACCTGGGAGGCAAACTACCATTGCGTTTCTTTCCTGCATCCACAGAATCACCTGTCTGACCCCCTAACTATAGAGTCCCCTATCACTGCTGCCTTCTTCCTTTTCCTACCCTTCTGAGCCACAGGGCCAGACTCTGTGCCAGAGACGCAACCATCTTTGCTTCCCTCAGGTTGGCCATCTCCCCCAACAGTAATCAAACAGGAGTACTTATTGTTAAGGGGGACTGCCATTGGGGTACTTTCTAGTATCTGCCTCTTGCCCTTCCATCTCCTGTTACCCACTTATCTGTCTCCCCAGGCCCCAAGGTGACTACCTGTCTACAGCTCCTCTATCACCTCCTCACTTTCCCTGACCAACCTCTGTTCAGATGCTCCTTAAATACTGAAATCCTGGTGCCAAAACATGGCAGCCAATTAGTGGGACGGTCCTGAATCCTTAAAGGGGCCGTGCCAGCTATCCATACTTCAGAGAGGTAGGGCATTGGAATTCTGGAAGCTGGCACGGTTGAGTGCATATCGTAACACATTCTGACTCTGTCCAGTCAGAAGACGGCTGCTACGATGATGGCTCCAGGGTTGCCCTTGCCTTCTTTTAATTCGCTCTTGGCAATCAATCCAAAACGCAGATTGGTCATTGGTCAGAGCTCAGTTATGCTGCAGCAACCCGCTGCTGCCTTTTTCTATTCAGCAGTGGACCTGAGTGAAATTCCTTCTTCTCAAACTTCTGATGCCTTGATTGGTCGCTGTTTTAAGTGCATTAATTGTCAAAATACAAATATATCATTATATATCCAAGGTAACTTTGTTTCAGGTTCACAGGCATCAGTTCACACTCCGTGCCATAACAGTGGATTGTTAGAATAATCTGACAGGTCTCTCATTCCCTTTGTTTAATCTACAAGAGGGATTGGGGTGGTCTTTATTGGAATGGCTGCAAGGACCTCACCGCGGTGGCACACCCTCCTGGACTCTCCTTTTGATTGCTGGCCCAGCCACTGAAAGGGCTCAGCTCTTTCCTATTCCAGGCTGGGTGGCTGCCTTCAGATGCTGTGTACGATTTTTTCTCTGTCTTGGTCTGCCTTGCCATCAAGGGTGTGGAACTTGATGTCTCTACCATAACTCAGATCCCTTTTCATCTATTTTCCCAATATCTTTGTCTGCTGATCTGGTGGTGCCATCTGTTAGTCTCACGAGACCATAGATCTGCGCCTGGAATGTCTGGTAGAGCAGCGTCTGTTGTGTGCAGTGAGGCAACGCTGGAGTGTCCTCTCCAGGGTACAGGCCTGGGCAAAAGGTTGTATGGAAGACCAGCAGTTGCCCATGCAGCAAGTCTGCCCTCTCTACGACACTGATGTTGTCCAAGGTAAGCGCAAGGGCCGATAACTTGGCACCAGTGTCATCGCAGGAGTTGCCAGAACGAGGTTGAAGGCAACGTCGGACTGCCTTAGGGACTCCAGCTCCAGACTTGTCCTCGGGGTTTACTCCCGAAGCCTGTCCCATGAGTGGGTATGGCTGCAAGGCAGCGGAGGTTTGCAATCAGAGTTTTCCCTCTCTTAGATGGACTGCCTTCCCAGGCTGACAAGCTCCATCTACCCGAAGCACTGGTTTTAAGGTGCCAGGACCCACCTTCGCCCTTCTTTGATCAGTAGAAACAGTTCCACCGGGCTTAGAGGCCAAGCCACACGAGAAGGCCAGGAGTTGGACTTGGTTGTCAGAGGCTATTTGAGGCGCATGCCGTGAGGAGCACTTTTAGGTAGTGGGAGCTTGTCCCCAGTGCCACCCCTTGGCTTGACAACCTTAGGAACCCTGCTGATCTACAGTATACAGTATCTACCTTCCATCATTAACTCAGATCCCTTCACATCTATTTTCCCAATATAGATGATCTACAGTATACAGTATCTATCTTCCATCATTACAAAGTATCGTCACCATTATACTTTTGCACTTTATTCATGGTTTGCTGACACATTCTGTGCATTTTGCATTTACGTTCTTGTTCCTTTTCATCTGCAGGTCTGCTTCCTTCAACAGTGGTCAGATGTGAAGCAGCAGCCCGATGTTCATCACTTAGATTCTCTGTATTTTAATTGTTATTGTGTGGACTTGATCTCTTGTTCTGTCTGTGGGAGCAACCAGAAGGTGAGTCATATGGTTTATCCTGAGTCCAGTGTTTCCACTGGCTGCCTCGCCGGACTGTACATCAACACAGGTTTCATTCATCCGGAGCACTACCTGTGGTTCTATCCACCTGGGAGTGACTCTTGCCTTTTCAGGCAGTTCCCTTACCATGACGTGGTCACCTAGCTGTGGGAGGACCATCTTCTCTCCCTCAGGCTCTCTCTGATCAGCAATATGTTGTTGCTGTTTGGCTCTGTCCCTCAATGTGTTAACTTGGTTAAAACAGTCCTTCACACTCCCATATAATCTTACTAAATTAGCTCCAGTAGTTTCTGCCTGTACACTTTCAATTTCTGTCGACTCATGTTCCTTTTCTCGCTTTGCCCTGTGATCTGCACACACATTGCCTTCTGCTTCTTAGTCTCCCCTTTGGGGTGTGTCTTTGACTGCTGCTTCCTGTAGTCAGTTGCACTACTTCTAACTATTCTTAAATGTGTTTAGCCCCTACCCTTGAGACATCCTGATATGACTCATGTACATTGTCCTATATCCTGACCTTGCTTGGGGCTGTAGTCTCTCTGTGGGCAATGTTGTCTGCCCTGAGGATCACACATGTTTGTTCCTGTCTTGTCCATGTTATTTCTTCTTCTCCTGAGTCTATGATTTCACCTGCCTTACTCAGTGTGTCCGTCCCCAGGATAGTACCTTCATTGTTTGGGCACACCCAAAAATCTACAGGAAATAGCACTCCCTCAATCTCAAGGCTCAGTGCTCTCTGCTCTCATTGTTATACCGCGCCCTCCACCTTGCACTGGTAATATAAATCACCTCACCAATTGTACATAGAACATAGAATAGTACAGCACCATACAGGCCCTTCAGCCCACAATGTTGTGCCAACCCTTAAACCCTGCCACTCATATAACACCCCACCTTAAATTCCTCCATATACCTGTCTAGTAGTCGCTTAAATTTCACTAGTGTATCTGCCTCCACCACTGACTCAGGCAGTGCATTCCATGCACCAACTACTCTCTGAATAAAAAACCTTCCTGTAATATCCCCCTTGAACTTCCCACCCCTTACCTTAAAGCCATGTCCTCTTGTATTGAGCAGTGGTGCCCTGGGGAAGAGGTGCTGGGTGTCCACTCTATCTATTCCTCTTAATATCTTGTATACATCTATCATGTCTCCTCTCATCCTCCTTCTCTCCAGAGAGTAAAGCCCTAGCTCCCTTAATCTTTGATCATAATGCATATTCTCTAAACCAGGCAACATCCTGGTAAATCTCCTTTGTACCCTTTCCAATGCTTCCACATCCTTCATGTAGTGAGGCAACCAGAACTGGACACAGTATCTCCAAGTGTGGCCTAACCAGAGTTTTATAGAGCTGCATCATTACTCCGCGACTCTTAAACTCTATCACTCAACTTCAAAGCTAACACTCCTTAAGCTTTCTTAACTACCCTATCTACCAGTGAGGCAACTTTCAGGGATCTGTGGACATGTACCTCCAGATCCCTCTGCTCCTCCACACTATCAAGTATCCTGCCATTTACTTTGTACTCTGCCTTGGATTTTGTCCTTCCAAAGCGTACCACCTCACACTTCTCCGGGTTGAACTTCATCTGCCACTTCTCAGCCCACTTCTGCATCCTATCAATGTCTCTCTGCAATCTTTGACAATCCTCTACACTATCCACACCACCACCAACCTTTGTGTTGTCTGCAAACTTGCCAACCCACCCTTCTAACCCCACATCCAGGTCATTAATAAAAATCACGAAAAGTAGAGGTCCCAGAAGAGATCCTTGTGGGACACCACTAGTCACAACCCTCCAATCTAAATGTACTCCCTCCACCATGACCCTCTGCTTTCTGCAGGCAAGCCAATTCTGAATCCACCTGGCCAAACTTCCCCGGATCCCATGCCCCTTGTCTTTCTGAATAAGCCTACCATGTGGAACCTTGTCAAATGCCTTAGTAAAATCCATGTAGATCACATCCATTGCACTACCCTCATCTATGTGCCTGGTCACCACCTCAAAGAACTCTATCAGGCTTGTTAGACATGATCTGCCCTTCACAAAGCCATGCTGACTGTCCCTGACCAGACCATGATTCTCTAAATGCCCATAGATCCTATCTCTAACAATCTTTTCCAACAGCTTTCCCACCACAGACGTAAGGCTCACTGGTCTATAATTACCCGGACTATCCCTACTACCTTTTTTAAACAAGGGGACAACATTTGCCTCCCTCCAACCCTCCGGTACCATTCCTGTGGACAACGAGGACATAAAGATCCTAGCCAAAGGCTCAGCAATTTCTTCCCTTGCCTCGTGGAGCAGCCTGGGGAATATTCCGTCAGGCCCAGGGGACTTATCCATCCTAATGTATTTTAACAACTCCAACACCTCCTCTCCCTTAATATCAACATGCTCCAGAACATCAACCTCACTCATATTGTCCTCACCATCATCCAGTTCCCTCTCATTGGTGAATACCGAAGAGAAATATTGATTGAGTACCTTGCTCACTTCCACAGCCTCCAGGCACATCTTCCCACCTTTATCTCTAATCAGTCCTATCTTCACTCCTGTCATCTTTTTGTTCTTCACATAATTGAAGAATGCCTTGGAGTTTTTCTTTACCCTACTCACCAAGGCCTTCTCATGCCCCCTTCTTGCTCTTCTCAGCCCCTTAAGCTCCTTTCTTGCTACCCTATATTCCTCAATAGACCCATCTGATACTTGCTCCCTAAACCTCATGTATGCTGCCTTCTTCCACCTGACTAGATTTTCCACCTCACTTGTCACCCATGGTTCCTTCACCCTACCATTCTTTATCTTCCTTACCGGGATAAATTTATCCTTAACATCCTGCAAGAGATCCCTAAATATTGAACTCATGTCCATTGTACATTTCCCTGCAAAAACATCATCCCAATTCACACTGGCAAGTTCTAGCCTTATAGCCTCACAATTTTCCCTTCCTGAATTAAAAATTTTCCTGTCCTCTCTGATTCTATCCTTTTCCATAATAATGTTAAAGGCCAGGAAGTGGTGGTCACTGTCTCCCAGATGCTCACCCACTGAGAGATCTGTGACCTGACCCGGTCCGTTACCTAATACTAGATCTAGTACGGTATTCCCCCTGGTCGGCCTGTCAACATACTGTGACAGGAATCCGTCTTGGACACACTTAACAAACTCTGCCCCATCCAAACCATTGGAACTAATCAGGTGCCAATCAATATTAGGGAAGTTAAAGTCAGCCATGATAACAACCCTGTTATTTTTGCACCTTTCCAAAATCTGCCTCCAATCTGCTCTTCAGTATCTCTTTTGCTATCAGGGGGCCTATAGAATACCTACAATAGAGTAACTGCTCCCTTCCTATTCCTGACTTCCACCCATACTGACTCAAAAGAGGATCCTGCTACATTACCCACCCTTTCTGTAGCTGTAGTAGTATCCCTGGCCCCCTTTTTCCCCCCCCGCTTTTCTCCCCCCCCTTTTCTCTCCCACCCTTCTCTCTCCCCCCTTCTCTCCCTCCCCCTTCTCTCCCTCCCCCTTCTCTCCCTCCCCTTCTCTCTCTCCCCTTCTCTCTCTCCCCTTCTCTCTCTCCCCTTCTCTCTCTCCCCCTTCTCTCTCTCCCCCTTCTCTCTCCCCCCTTCTCCCCCCTTCTCCCCCTTCTCCCCCTTCTCCCCCTTCTCCCCCTTCTCCCCCTTCTCCCTCCCCCCTTCTCTCTCCCCCTTCTCTCTCCCCCTTCTCTCTCCCCCCTTCTCTCTCCCCCCCTTCTCTCTCCCTCCCTTCTCTCTCCCCCCCTTCTCTTCACCCCCCTTCTTTCTCCCCCTCCCCTTTTCAGGATACTGCCTCCACCCATGGCCTGAGAGGCCACAGCTCGAACATATAATCTCCTCTGTTTATTTAGACAGTTCTTTGCTAGATGCCCTAGTTGCTGGCACACAAAACAAGTCTTTTGTGAAGTCGCAGCAGCTACATCCACTACAGTCACTTTACAAATTCTCCTTCCACTCCTCTGGTTAATCTCACCAGCCTGTGAAATTGTTGCGGAACTGGTTGATTCTACTGCTATCCCCAAATCTAACACCTCCTAATGTCAGGGCTCAGGCCATCATTCATCATTTTCAGGAAGACTGGGTCGTCCCTCCCTGGATTATCTAACCCTGAATTACTCCTCATACACTCGATATTTATGTTCTGGATATTCCACAGCTGGCTCATCAGCTCTCTGAGCCACTGACATTATTGTTCCACAGTTAATCTCACCTCCCCCCAGTCGCTGTCTCACTTCCCTTTTAAATGAGCAATATATTTCCTTGTGATTGGAAACTAGTTGTCCATGTGCCATCCTGCACTTCCTGGGCCATATTATCCCATATATTCCAAGGAAATTTCTCTTTTACTTACATAGAACATAGAAAACCTACAGCACAATACAGGCCCTTCGGTATACAAAGCTGTGCTGAACATGTCCTTAATTGAAAAATTACCTAGGGTTACCCACAGCCCTCTATTTTTCTGAGCTCCATATACCTGTCCAGGAGTCTCTTAAAAGAGCCTATCGTAATGGTATTCGCCTCCACCACCATCACCGGCAGCCTGATCCATGAACTCACCACTCTTTGTATAAAAAAACTTACCCCTGACATCACCTCTATATCTACTTCTAAGCACCTTAAAACTGTGCCCTCCCATGCTAGCCATTCCAGCCCTGGGGAAAAGTCTCTGACTATCTACACAATCAATGCCTCTCATCATCTTATACACCTCTATCAGGTCACCTCTCATCCTCTGTCGCTCCAAGGAAAAATGGCCGAGTTCACTCAACCTATTCTCATAAGGCATGCTTCCCAATCCAGGCAACATCCTTGTAAATCTCCTCTGCACCCTTTCTATGGTTTCCACATCCTTCCTATAGTGAGGCGACCAGAACTGAGCACAGTACTCCAAGTGGGGTCTGACCAGGGTCCTATACAGCTGCAACATTACCTCTCGGCCCCTAAACTCAATCCCATGTTTGATGAAGACCAATGCACTGTGGGCTTTCTTAACCACAGACTCAACCTGCGCAGCAGCTTTGAGTGTCCTATGAACTCGGACCCCAAGATCCCTCTGATCCTCCACACTGCCAAGAGTCTTACCATTAATAATATACTCTGTCATCATATTTGACCTGCCAAAATGAACTACCTCACATTATCTGGGTTGTACTCCATCTGCCACTTCTCAGCCCAGTTTTGCATCCTATCAATGTCCCACTGTAACCTCTGACAGCCCTTCACACTATCCACAACACCCCCAACCGTTGTGTCATCAGCAAATTTACTAACCCATCCCTTCACTTCTTCATCCAGGTCATTTATAAAAATCAAGAACAGTAGGGATCCCAGAACAGATCCCTGAGGCACACCACTGGTGACTGACTTCCATGCAGAATATGATCCGTCTACAACCACTCTTTGCCTTCTGTGGGCAAGCCAGTTCTGGATTGAAAAAGCAATTTCCCCTTGGATCCCATGCCTCCTTACTTTCTCAATAAGCCTTGCATGGGGTACCTTGTCAAATGCCTTGCTGAAATCCTTACACGTGTATATCTTTTATGTACACTTGGTGAATTTCAATCATTTCTTCGAGCTTACACCAGAATTCCGTATTCCTACAAGTGACTTTAAGTTAGGGAAGCTCTGACAAACTGCTCTGCTTCTCCCCAGGGCTGAAGGGCTTATTAATGTTAGTAATCAGGGTTAAGGGCTGGCTGAGGTTGTCGGGATTCACAATCTGCCATTGTTTGATCTCAATAGGTGCCATCCCTACAGATATACCAAGGTAAAACCTTTCCCTCAAATATCTCCACACTAATTCCCATGTTCAAATGGCAAAACGTAAATGATAGATAAAAATTAAACAGTACACACTTAAAACCACAGAGTATGTACTTTGCAATCTGCCACTTATATGTGCCTGAACTCATAGTGCCTGCTGTATTCCCTTTCATATAAAAGTCTGTTACCTCAAAGTTTTAAACATTCTTAAAACACACAAGCACACTTACAAACAAGAATGTTACTATAGAAACAAGTATATACCTCAAGCGAGTATACTGTATATGTACCCCTTTATTGTCCTAAATGGTCAGAAACCACCTTTTACAACTAGTGGCCCTATCTCACCCAATTACCCAAAACTGTCTGATAGATCCTTGCACAAATATACAGGCACACATACCACCACACTTTTATATCTCCAGTTTCTGCTCGCTACCATGTTTTTCGCTATTTTGTGATCTTGTGGTTATTGACCTGAACAGATCTATGTGTGGGTGCTACTCCTAAAAATGTTCACCCCCTTACACTGTCTAAGTCGCTGGCCACACAGTGGGTTACAAGCATGCCTTGGATGAGCCCCCGAATGTTATGACTGTGACTGATGTCACTGGAGAGACACTGAAGCTGGTGATATAGATGTCTTTATTCATCATGACAAGCAGGCATTCTCCTGGAGACCCTCACGGTAGAGCCTCCCAAATTCAAAGTACATCATATTTTTATACCTTTAAGATCAATGGTAACAGCAGGAGATTCAATACAGTTTCAATAGTTACAATGACATTGTTTATTTCAATATTTTGGGTTAACAATCCTTCCTTTGAATTACATTACTACATTGGGAGACAACTGCAAATGTTCAAATACCTTTGAAAGACAAACTATGTGCAAACCTCCTTGAATTTCCACAATGTTCACAGGGTTACAATGGTGCAAATTCCTTATGGTTGACGCAGGCCAATTAGCACAACTCCATTGTCTTCATTTTGGCTGATGTACATGTATTCTCTTAGTCTGTGGGCCAGCCTGTGCTTTTAACTTCAACTTACTGCTTGCAATTTACAATAAGAACTGAAAACTGGTTCTTGTTCAAATTAATATCTGGTATATTCACGTAACTGCAGAATACTCCCTAACACACATGGTGCTGCTTTACTAATGAATGTGGTTAATTCATCATTTCGAGGAATGATTTTCATTAATTTGTTTTCACCTGCTGTGTTAGTTGCTAAATCTGTAGTTGAAAGGAAAAACAGTCATTTTAATTGAATATAATTTTTGCATTTAAGTAAAAGCATTGATTAAACTCAATTTTTGACTAGAACATATAAAACAACAGGAATTCAGCATAATCTTGCCCATTAAAAACCCCAAATTACCATCATAGCAGCAAAGCCTTCCCAGACTACCTTCTCAGGTGGTATATCATAGGACTTAATGCAAAGTGGTGTCTGTAGTACCATAGACACAAGAGGGCTGCAGGTGCTGAAAAACCAGAATAACATACACAGAAAGGTGGGGGAATTCAGCAGGCCAAGTAGCATATAAAGAGCCAATATTTTGAGACCCTTCATCAGAACTTTTACATTATACCTGTACTATACTACATCTGTAGTGGTCCTTAGGTTGCTGTAAATCCAAACTGTCTGGCTAGGCAAGACTAACAGCAGAACAGACTTTATCTTGGGCAACCATTCTCAACGAAACAGTAGATTCATAATATGTGGTACATAGAGTACAGTACCTAAATCTCATTTGGAAAAAATAATGATTGAGTTAATAATCAGTCAAGTAATTTGACTGCAATTTTGGGAATTTGTTTTAAAAAATCAGCTGTTCATAAAGGAAGGATTTGTTCCATTTGGTTTAATTAATACGTATGTAAAGACCTGAGCAATGAATCGCTGAAGTAAATAATCACAAAATTGAATGAACACAATTCTGTAAATTCTTATGATCAATGAGGTAAGAAATTATTTTTAAAATGCCTTTAAGCTTGTGAAAATCTAAGAGGGTAATTCACTTTTGAATTGGCAACATATATCAGGAAATGACACACCCACAGCTGTAATTACCCATTCACAAAGATAAATGGCACAAAATTATAGACTGTGGATATGCAATTTCCTGATAACCAGAGCCAATGAAATCTTGCACTGCAGCTGGTCCTATTTGTTGAAAAATAACGTGCACTATTTATCTTTTACACCCTTCAATCACATCCTCAGTGAAATATACAGAGCAGTTCCTTCTACTTAGACTGTAATTTATGCCTCATTTGTTACTTCTGCAGGAACTCCAATATATATTTACCATACTCCTACTTTACACCTCATAACTCTGATTTATTATATATGCTTTCATGCTCTGGAGCGCTGGATAATGCTATATAATGAGAGGTTTTCACTGAGAGTAGTTAAGTATAAGCTATATACCAACTTTTACAGCCATTTTGAATCTGTGACTCTGCTTTGCAGCTTGCAGCCATAATGGACTGAACAGCAAAAAAGACGTGTGTTATTACCTTGGTGCTATTCCTTGAAATACTGCATTTTTCCTGTGAAATATTGGTGTCAGTAACTAACATTTTTTTAACAAGTCATATATTAACCTCCAGTGCCAGAATGAAAAAATGATCTTTTTTTTCTAGATAGAGTTCCTGGTTCTGTGAGTGTGATGTATATTCACTTTCCAGGGCCCAAAATATTTATTGCTAACCTCAACTTTCTAGCACAGCAGCATAACCTTTCCAAAGGGTCAGAGTTGTTTGTGACAAAGTTAAACTTTTAACCAGTATTCCTTGTTCAGCTTCGTGTTGTCAACAAGACCCAATCTTTAGTTCTTAATGTAAATTGCAAGCAATAATCAGTCTGAAGCTGAAAGGAAACTTTGCTTTTAACTTTGCTCTGTAAAAGAGTACCTTTTACAGAGCATAGGCTGCTGGCCCAGAGCAGAGGGTACTGGCTGCTCAAGAAATATAGTTTGCAAAGTGAAGTGACCATGAGGTGGTCTTTTCTGCATCAGCCAAATGTAAGACAATGGAGGCATGTTAATTGACTATCAAATCAGGCAGCTGCAGTTAATTTATTTGCATCATTGTGATAGAGATCAAGGAAGGTTCCAGACCAGGCTTATTTAGTCACAGCACATCAAGCATGCCCAATCAATAGTTCGGATATTTGAGTATTTTGTGAGTCAGCCTTCACTGCGTTAATTTTGAGTGTCTGGAATCACTGTCCCCAGAAGCTTTTAGACCATCTGTATGAATTACTTTATCCCAACACAGGTATGTGAAAAATATCATATACAAATAATGTCAACTGGTAGAAAAACAGTATAAATGTTAGAAAGCCTGAGCAATTATTAGGAATAACAAGGAGAATGACAGAACCATGAGTTGCTAGAAAGAAGAACTAGAATTCATTCCTCAACCAGTTTCTACAATGGATGACTTGATCATCTTCAACTCGTTGGTATGTTCTTCTAGTTCATAAGAATTGCATCTGTGTTTGGAAATACTTTGGAGTTTAAATAAAGTGTGAAGAACAATTTAACACTCACAGAGCATTTCCAATTTATAAAATATTTCTTAATTACAAAATTAAACCTAAAATAAACTGTGTTTAAGCTACTTGGTTAGCTGGAAGTATCTCCGCCTTGCTAGGGAGGGAGACCCACCATTCAAATAGTGGATATTGGCAGTTGGACTTGCTGCAGAGACTATTCAGGGAAGTAAGCTAGTAGGTTGATACAGTATAACCTCCCTATAGTGATGGTACCCATAGATGCCTATATCAGATATGAATTAAAATTTCCTTTTGAGTTTAGGGCTTTGTGGATAGTGAATCCAATACCATCACATGAGAGAATTGAGCTTTTTACATGATATATTCAGAGAATGCTTTCCATCAAAGATTTCCTCAGAGCCAACTAAACCAATTATATTTGAAGAACTGGATAAATTGCTATTTGATTCTGAAGTGTAAAATGTTTGTGAGTGAGGATGAGAATTAAGATCACAGGTTGTAGTGTGCCTTAGACCAAAGTGTCAAAATAAGTGGTAAAGTCATGGCCATTTCTAATTATGCCATCTAATACTCTGTGGCAAGATATGAGTGGATTTGAAAATTGTGTTGAAAACACACCAGGTTGCTAATACCCTGCTGCATTCTTTAATCCCAAATTACAACAATATTTTACCCTGTTCCTAGGTTCTTATTAAATGATGAATCTGGAACCTACCAAGATTCTTAACATTGATTTTCCTCTATATAGCCAATTTTTACAGAGGAGAGAAGAGGATGCAGTAATAACAATTGCAATAAATAGAAATATGACAAACATGGAATTTAATCCAGAATATTCATTAAAATATTGTGCATGATCAGAGTTACAATTAACAAGAAAAGAGAAGTCTTCTTGTTCTTTTCAATGTTTATAATTCTGTTCTTTAGTATGATTCATTAAAGATGATGGGACAATTGTGTGCAGATGTTCTGAAGGATTGGAGGGTGCGGATGTTGTTCCTTCAAGAAAGGGAGTAGGGATAGCCCAGGAAATTATAGACCAGTGAGTCTTACCTCAGTGGTTGGTAAGTTGATGGAGAAGATCCTGAGAGGCAGGATTTATGAACATTTGGAGAGGTATAATATAATTAGGACTGATCAGCATGGCTTTGTCAAGGGCAGGTCATGCCTTATGAGCCTGATAGAATTGTTTGAGGATGTGACTGAACACATTGATGAAGGAAGAGCAGTAGATGTAGTGTATATGGATTTCAGCAAGGCATTTGATAAGGTACCCCATGCAAGGTTTTTTAAGAAAATAAGGAGGCATGGAATCCGAGGGGATATTGCTTTGTGGATCCAGAACTGGCTTGCCCACAGAAGGCAAAGAGTGGTTGTAGATGGGTCGTATTCTTCATGGAGGTCGGTTACCAGTGGAGTGCCTCAAGGATCTGTTCTGGGACCCTTAATCTTCGTGATTTTTATAAGTGACCTGGATGAGGAAGTGGAGGGATGAGTTAGTAAGTCTGCTGATGACCCAAGGTTGGAGGTGTTGTGGATAGTGTGGAGGGCTCTCAGAGGTTACAGTGGGACATTGATAGGATGCAAAATTGGGCTGAGAAGTGGCAGATGGAATTCAACCCAGATAAGTGTGAAGTGGTTCATTTTGGTAGGTCAAATATGATAGCAGAATATAGTATTAATGGTAAAACTCTTGTCAGTGTGAAGGATCAGAGGGATCATGGAGTCCAAGTCCATCAGACACTCAAAGCTGCTGCGCAGGTTGACTCTGTGGTTAAGAAAGCCCACAGTGCATTGGCCTTCATCAATTGTGGAATTGAATTTAGGAGCTGAGAGGTAATGTTGCAGCTATATAGGACCCTGGTCAGACCACACTTGAAGTACTGTGCTCAGTTCTGGTTGCCTCACTACAGGAAAGATGTGGAAGCCATAAAAAAGGTGCTGAGGAGATCTACAAGGATGTTGCCTGGATTGGGGAGCATGCCTTATGAGAATAGGTTGAGTGAACTCTGTCTTTTCTCCTTGGAGCGAAGGGGGATGAGAGGTGACCTGATAGAGGTGTATAAGGTGATGAGAGGCATTGATCGTGTAGATAGTTAGAGGATTTTTCTCAGGGCTGAAATAGTTATCACAAGAGGACACAGGTTTAAGTTGCTGGGGTGTAGGTACAGAGGAGATGACAGGGGTAGGTTTTTTACTCAGTGGTGAGTGCGTGGAATGGGCTGCTGGCAATGGTGGTGGAGGCGGATACGATAGGGTCTTTTAAGAGACTTTTAGATAGGTACATGGAGCTTAGTAAAATAGAAGGCTATAGGTAAGCCTAGTAATTTTTAAGGTAGGGGCATGTTCGGCATAAATTAGTTTTCTTGAAGTACTTTGTGGAAATATCAGCACCAACCACCAGATCGGTTGAAACTTTGCGTTTTTTTCAACCTTTGTCTCTGAGGAAAAACAAAATGATCCAATCTAGTTCCCCAAATGAATCACTGATTAGCTGCATCTGATGAAATGTTGTTACACTATCACAGCTCAGGAAGATCCAGGTGCAATCTAGGACTATATGAAGCCATTTTATCTCTGGTAGAATGGCAATCTATATCAGCAAGTTGAGGAAAATTGGATATTTGGTTCTCTTCGCTGCCCAGTGGCATCTTCGTTATAACTGTTCCTGTGTGGAATTTGAGTGAAACTCAGGCTCATAATCACAAGAACGGAGGCTGTTTGCAGTTGTCGTAGACAAAACATAGTTCTAGATATCAATGGAACTGAAAACTGTGTGAGACATGCACCAGGATGTCAATACTTTCTTGCCTCTTTTAATCCCAGGTGTGACAGATTTTTACTCAGTGTATAGTTTCATGCTGTGGACTGAGGAATGAAATCTATCTAGATGTGCCCGTAGGATGACTTAAGTATCTAAAGGGGAAAAAGAAGAGGAAATATGGACAACAAAGACAAATGTGCCTTTTCTGTAAGTAAGATATCACCAACTAGAAACTTACTTTTCTGAAACTTCACTGAGACTGTATGTACATACATGGCTGAGAATGGAGGAGGAGGGAAGTGAGGTTTGTTCTCAGCCTATGGAAAAATTATTGAAAAGAAATAGTATCTTTTTCAGAAGTATTAGCATCCTGTAAAATGCTATTAATGATAAATTAAAAACACCAGCTGGGCATCATTGTAGTAATGAGGCTGGACCATTGACTACAGTTTCAGTGTGTTGAAATTTGCCAAGAATAGGAATGTTACTTAATACAGTACACATTTCAGCACATGACTTTTATTCTGATTTGGTTTTGAATCTTTCAATCATCTCAGCCCTTAAAGACAATCTATGCATTTTGACAAAAACATAGCTTAAATTCAAGCTGCTTACAGGAGCAAGGCTTGTTTATTTTGATAAGAAAACTTGTAACAAGTAAAAATGTTAAGAACAATTCTCAAATATACTTCATTTTACGCTGACTACTGCTACAAATTGGGGCTTTGAACCACCCTCCTCAATGCATTACTAAGAAAAGGAATTTCCATTCAGCTATCAGAAGTGTAGGCTGATCTCCTGGGGTTTTATTAACATAATGTATGCATGAATTATAAGGTTGTACTTCATAAAGCAGGAGGATTTGGTACAAACATGTGGACTCGAGATGCATGGGATAAATTTTTAGTCAGCAGTCGACAGGATCATTGCTTGCTATTTCCTGCTTCTCTGAATCTCATGAAGGATCAACAGTATTCTGTTCAAAGCTCACTCAGGTAATTCCATGGTCTTGTCTATTGCACAATGCTGGTGAGCTGCAAGCATGGTCTACTGATACCTTCACTATACATCTTCCTACTCTGTCTCCTGTAAAAATACTATTCCCTTTTCTCAGTTCCTTTGTCTGTACCATATCCATTCCCAGGATGGGGCTTTCCTTTCCAGGATTTCAGAGTACAGGGTTTCTTTTCCTCCACTGTACATGCGGTCCTCACCTGCATATCCTACATTTCCTAGACATCTGTGCTTACCTCATCTTCCCTCCGCCTTGACAGTGTTAGAGTTCCTCCTGTCCTCACCTACAACCCCATGAGCCTCCATATCCAGCACATCACTCCCCCATAACTTCTACCATCTTCAACAGAGCCCTACTACCAAAAACATCTCTACCTCCCTCCCCATTCTCTGCTTTCCACAGGGATCACTCCCTTTGTGATCGCCTTGTCCATTAGTTCCTCCCTTCTGGCACTTATCCTTGCAAGTGGCGGAAGTGCTACACCTGCCCTCACCTTCTCCCTCACTATCACTCAGGGCCCCAAACAGTCCTTCCAGGTGAAGCAACACTTCACCTGTGAGTCTGTTGGAGTCATCTACCGTATCCAGCCTCTCTACATTGGTGAGACCTAACATAGATTGGGGGACTGCTTTGTTGAGAACCTCTGCTCCATCCACCAAGAGCAAAATTTCCTGGTAGGCAACCATTTTAGTTCCTATCCCGATTCCCATTCAGACATGTCAGTCCATGGCCTCCTCTTCTGTCATAATGAAGTCACTCTCAGAGTGGAGGAGCAGCACCTCATATTCTATCTAGGTGGCCTCCAACCTGATGACATGAATATAGATTTCTCCAACTTCCAATAATTTTTTCCCCTCCTCCTTCCCTCTTCTTCAATTCCTTACTCTGGCCCCTTATTCTCCTCAGCTGCCTATCACATTCCTTTGGTAACCTTCCTCCTTCCTTTTCTCCCGTGGGCCATTCTCTTCTCTTATCAGTTTCCTTTATCTCCAGACCTTCATCTTTTCCACCCATCACATCTCAGCTTCTTACTTCATACCACTACCCAGCCCACTGTCTTCACTTACCACCTTCTAGGATGCCCAACTTCTTAATCTGGCAACTTCCCCCTTCCTTTTCAACCTTCATGAATGAGGCAAGGATGGCTGACAAGGGAAGCCAAAGACTGCATAAAATCAAAAGACAGTATATCGTATAGAAAGAATTAGTGAGGTAGGAAGCATCTTAAAACCAACAGAAGGCAACTAAAAAAGCCATAATAAAGAAAAGATAATATTGAAGGCAAGTTAAGGAATAATATAAAAGAAGACACCAAAAATATTTTGAGATATATAAAGCATAAAAGAGAGACGACTGTGGAAATTGGACCAATGGAAAATGACACTGGAGAGGTAGTAATGGGGGACAAAGAAGTAAGAAATGAAATTAATAAATATTTTATTTTTATTTATTTATAGATACAGCACAGATTAGTTGTGTTAGTCTTCACTGTAGAAGACACTGGCTGTATGCCAAAAATTCAAGAGTGACAGGGGGCAGAAATGAGTGTAGTTGTTATTACTAAGGAGAAGTTGCCTGGGAAGATGAACGGTCTGAAGGTAGACAAAATCATCTGGACAATGTGGATTACACCCCAGTGTTCAGAAAGAGGTGGCTGAAGAGATTGTGGAGGCATCAGTAATGATCTTTCAAGAATCACTAGATTCTGGAATGGTTCTGGAAGACTGCAAAATTGCAAATGTCAATCTACTCTTCAAGAAAGGAGAGAAACAGGAGATAATACAGACCAGATAGCCTGACTTCAATGGTTGGGAAGATGTTGGAGCTCATTATTAAGGATGAGGCTTCAGGGTAATTGGAGGTACATGATAAATTAGGCCAAAGTCAGCATGGTTTCCTTAAGGAGAAATCTTGCTTGATTGATCTGTTGGAATTCTTTGAGGGAATAACAGGCAGGCACAGACAAAGGAGATTCTATGTATTTTGTGTACTTAGATTTTCAGAAGGTCTTTAACAAGCACTGTTTAACAAGTTAAGAGCCCATGGAATCATGGATAGAAATTGGCTAACTGGCAGGAGGCAAAGAGTGGGAATTAAACAGACCTATTTTAGTTGGTTGCCAGTAACTGGTGGTTTTACTCAGAGGTTGGTAATGGGACAGCTTCTTTTCAGATTATATGTTAACAATTTGGATGATGGAATTGATAACTTTTGGCCAAGTTTGCAAACAATACAAAGATAGGTGAAGGGGCAGGTAGTGCTGGGGATGCAGAGAGTCTACAGAAGGACTTAGGCTGATTGGGAGAATGGGCAAAGAAGTGGCAGATGGAATATAGTGCAGGGAAGTGTGTGATCATGCATTTTGGTAGAAGGATTAAAGGCATACATTGCTTTCTAAATTGGAAAAAAAATAATCTGAGGTGCAATGGGACTTGGGAGACCTAGAGCAGGATTCTCTAAAGGTAAACTTGCAGATTGAGCCAGTGATAAGGAAGGTAAATGCAATGTTAACATTCATTTCGAGAAGAAGGATGTGATGCTGAGACTTTATAAGGCATTGGTCAGAATGCACTTGGAGTATAGTAAACAGTTTTTGGCCCCTTATCTAAGAAAAGATTTGATAGCAGCTTCATGAGAATGATCCCAGGAATGAAAGAGTAATGTATGAAGAGCGTCTGATGGCTCTGCTCTTGTACTCACTGGAGTTTAGAATGAGAGGGGATCTAATTGAAACCTACCAAATATTGAAAGGCCTAGAAGGAATGGATGTGGAGAGGGTGTTTCCAATGGTCTTGGAGTTTAAGACCAGATGGCACAGCCTCAGAATAGAGGCGTCATGGTCCGGTCCGTGAAGTCCACATTCCGGTTCGTGGTCCGGTCCATCATTCATTATCCCAGGTTTTCTGGTTTTCCCTTGTTCTGTTGGGTGCTCTAATTGAGGCACCTGATTCACATTTTGGGCTGGCGACATAAAGAGCTCCTGGGTTCAGCTTCATTTGCTGGTGGTCATTGGCTAGGCGGCTTGGGCTGGTTGCTGCTCATGGTTACTGGGAGAGTCTGAGGTGCTAGAACTGCTGGGGTGCTGTGGGGGACATTCTGTGGGAATATTGACTGACGGCCTGTATAGGTCCGGAACGATATTTGCACACGGTTCCTTGCAAACTCTGATAGGATGGCAGGTTGTCATAAGGAGGTGGCTGGGAATGGACCCAAGTGCAAGACACAGACACTGAAGTACTACGGACAGGACTAGGATACAGGGTGAGGGCTAGGACATGGACACGAAAACCAGGAACCCGGAACAGGACTGGACAAGGGAGCTAGGATCCTGGGCTTGTACTCCGAGCCAGAGACTGGACAAGGACCCAGAACCTGGGTCTTGCCTCTGGCTCGGACCCCAGAACTAGGCAAGGACATGACTTGGCTGGCAGGCAGGATGAGTTTGGTGTGGTGATTTTAATGGACATAATGTATTATGGGGGAGTGACAGAATAGACATCAGTGGTCAGGTAATAGAGGGGTTGCTAGATGAGAAGTATTTAGTGTGCCTAAATGATGGCAGTAGTACTAGAATTGATGTTAATACAGGTAAAGAATCTGTGCTTGATCTTACATTAGTATCAAACTCCATTGCATCAGTGTATGATTGGTTAGTGTACCAAGAAGGAACTGTAGGGAGTGATTCAATCGGAAACACAACTCAAGTAGGAGAGGTGTGGGGGATGATAAAAAGGACGGGAGGGGACAGGAGAGAGTGGAGATACCCAGTTCTAGTTATTAGAAATGTGACTGCAGTAACAAATAAGGAAAAGGCAGAGTTGCTGGCAAACACATTTGTTATGGTACATAGTTCCGATAATTTGTCTGAGAAGGGAAGAAGGGGTAGAGAATGAACAAAAGCTGAAAATATGGAGGCTTTATGTAGGAAAACTAACCTTGACGGTGTGCAAGATATCCCTTTCAATATGGGAGAATTAAGAAAGGCACTAGATAAAACAGGAAAGACTGCGCTGGGTAAAGATGAAATATGTTATAGTATGATAAAACACTTGAGTGAAGGAAGTCTGGAGAAACTACTGCTTCTGTATAACAAAGTCTGGGATGAAGGGAGAATACCAGTGAGCTGGAAAGAGGCAATAATTATTCCAATAAGGAAAC
Source organism: Mobula hypostoma (assembly GCF_963921235.1). Taxonomy (NCBI): domain Eukaryota; kingdom Metazoa; phylum Chordata; class Chondrichthyes; order Myliobatiformes; family Myliobatidae; genus Mobula; species Mobula hypostoma. The sequence goes on from NC_086128.1 coordinate 50,902,472, forward strand.
CTGGGAAAGATGCCAGCAGGCCAGAAAACTACAGGCCAATTGCCTTGACATCACATGCATGTAAACTTATGGATCATATGATAAATGAGAGGATAGTGTACTTCTTGGAAATAGAGGTATGGTGGCTATGTATCAAAGCGGGTTCAGGAAAGGAAGGAATACTATGGATCCAGTGTTGTATCTAGAGGACGAAATAAGAAAAGCTCAGGTAAATAAAGAGACAGTGGTTGCAGTTTTTTTGATGTTGAGAAAGCTTATGATATGTTACGGAAAGAGGGGCTCCTAATCAAGCTACATTTAATGGGAATCGGGGTGGGGGGGGCGATGTTCAATTGGGTTAAGGACTTTTTAAACGGGATAACTATTCAGGTGAAGATAGGATCAGAGCTATCAAGCCAGTTTGTTGTAGAAAACGGGACGCCTCAGGGGAGTGTAGTGAGTCCAACTTTATTCTCCATTGTGATAAATGATATATTCGTAAATATTCCAATGGAAGTGGGGAGGTCATTGTTTGCAGGGGAGTGGGGAGGTCATTGTTTGCAGATGACGGGGCTTTGTGGAAAAGAGGGAGAAATATTGAACATATAGTTACAAAAATGCAAGATGGAAGTAATCAAGTTGAAGAGTTGGGGACAAAGTGGGGTGTTAAATTTTTAGTGGAGAAGACAAAAGCCATGTTCTATACAAGGAAAAAGTTCAGGGGACTTAATTTGAATCCATATGGAAGTAACCTGGAGAGAGTTGAAAGTTTTCGGTTTTTGGGAGTGCACTTTGACTTGAGATTAACATGGAAAGAACATGTTAGATATGTAGTTACTGAATGTAAAAATGTGATAAATGTCATAAGGTGCCTTGCTGGATTGGAATGGGGCGCTGATTTTGCATCACTGAAGTATATTAATGCAGCATTAATAAGATCAAGATTAGACTATGGAAGTATTGTATACGGGTCAGCAACAAAATCTGTGCCAGCAGAACTGGATATCGTGCAAGCTCGGGCTCTAAGGGTGTGCTTGGGAGTGGTTAGAACTTCCCCCGTGTGTGTACTCCAAGTTGAAGCAAATGAAATGCCACTGGGGCTGCGGCGTAAACAGCTGGAGGCCAATTACTGGATCAATTTAAGGGGGCATGGTGATAGCCATCCTACAAAAAGGGTGTTGCAGACATGCTGGGAGAAGGAGAGGACACAAAAAGAAAGTTTTGGCTGGACAGGAGAGCAAACAGCAAAAAATATGGGTGTATACGATAAAGTGTCTTGCCAAGCGTGGTGTGGCCTGTCAGACCTTTCTGGGTATTAGAAAATGCCCCTGTAGATTTGGAATTGCTTAAGATTAGGCCAGTTAGAAGAGTGAGCTGAAAGATGGCAGATGGAGTTTAATGCTGATAAATGTGAGGTGCTACATTTTGGTAGGACATACATGGTAAATGGTAGGGCATTGAAGAATGCAGTAGAACAGAGGGATCTAGGAATAATGGTGCATAGTTCCCTGAAGGTGGAATCTCATGTGGATAGGGTGGTGAAGAAAGCTTTTGGTATGCTGGCCTTTATAAATCAGAGCATTGAGTATAGGAGTTGGGATGTAATGTTGAAACTGTACAAGGCATTGTTGAGGCCAAATTTGGAGCATTGTGTACAGTTTTGGTCACTGAATTAAAGGAAAGATGTCAACAAAATAGAGAAAGTACAGAGAAGATTTACCAGAATATTACCTGGATTTCATCACCTAAGTTACAGAGAAAGGTTGAACAAGTTGGGTCTTTATTCTTTGGAACGTAGAAGGTTGAGGGGGGACTTGATAGAGGTATTTAAAATTATGAGGGGGATAGATAGAGTTGACGTGGATAGGCTTTTTCCATTGAGAACGGGGGAGATTCAAACAAGAGAACATGAGTTGAGAGTTAAAGGGCAAAAGTTTAGGGGTAACATGAGGGGGAACTTCTTTACTCAGAGTGGTAGCTGTGTGGAATGAGCTTCCAGCAGAAGTGGTTGAGGCAGGTTCGATGTTGTCGTTTAAAGTTAAATTAGATAGATATATGGACAGGAAAGGAATGGAAGGTTATGGGCTGAGTGCAGGTCGGTGGGACTAGGTGAGAGTAGGAGTTCGGCATGGACTAGAAGGACTGAGATGCCCTGTTTCTGTGCTGTAATTGTTATATGGTTATAAGATTAAACACAGTAATAAGATGGCTGATATACTCAGTGAATATCATAGTTATAGGGAATGTAAATATAAAGGCATGCAGATTTTAACGAATGGATCAAAGGATCCAGAAACAGGTGCAACAGGGTCTACAATTGTTGTGCCAAGTTATCGAGTGGAAATTAGCAAGAGAACACCTGGTTGCTTGAGTGTATATGCAGTTGAAATGTTTGCCATATTGTTAGCATTAGAATGGTGTGAGCAGGTTGATTGTAATAATATTCTGATATGTAGCAGTTCTGTATCGGTCCTTGCAAGCATTAAGGCGGGTACAGCTAGAGGTCACCAGGATCTGCTTTATGAAATCCTGTTTGCAAATTCAAGACTGGCCAGACAAGGCAAAAATATTGCATTCATGTTGGGTGAAGCACTTTCAATTACTCCAAAAGACTGAGGTTTGGTAAAATACTGAAAGGCTTTTATTCGCTGTACAATACAACCTCCACAGTGAGTGTCTGCCCCCGGACTGAGGGGGAGGGGCAAGGTGAACACCTTTATATGGGACTCTGTGGGAGGAGCCACAGGGACAGTCAGCAGAGGGGTGTGTCCAGACAGGTAACCGAGTTACAACATATATACATAGTTTACCACATTCACCCCTCTTTTTTTAAAAAGAGTCCCGCGGGGTGAAGTGACTGACAATATTTACAAGAAGTATATTTACAGGTTAAGTCTATCAGGCGGTCGAGTCCGTCGCTGTGATCTACGTAACACCGGCGGTGATTGCACCGGCGATGGCGGTTGTGCTGGCTCCGGCCTGACTTGAGGTGCCAGCACGCTAGGCGTCGGTAATCCCTCGTGCGTGTGCGTCGCGCCCGGTATGGGAGTGTCGTGTGGTGTCTGTATAGGGTTTGGGGTGCACGGTGTCTCATAGGTACATACATTGGTGGGTACGGGGTCAATAGTCACCACGGAGTGTTCAGGGTAGGGGCCCGGAGCTCCTGTGGGCGCCAGGTCGCGGATGGAGACCGTGTCCTCCCGCCCATCAGGTAAAACCACGTAGGCATACTGGGGGTTCGCATGAAGTAAGTGAACCCTCTCGACCATTGGGGAGTATTTATGGCTCCTCGCATGTTTCCAGAGCAGCACTGGCCCCGGGGACGTCAGCCAAGTTGGTAGGGTAGTTCCAGTGGTCGACTTTCTGGGAAAAGAAAAGAGCCGCTCATGAGGGGTGCATTGGTGGCTGTGCATAACAGGGAGCGGATGGAGTGGAGTGCCTCGGGAAGGACCTCCTGCCAGCGGGAGACCGGCAGTCCCTTTGACCTGAGGGCTCAGAGTGTGGCTTTCCACACTGTGCCATTCTCCTTTTCCACCTGTCCATTCCCCCAGGGATTATAGCTCGTGGTCCTACTAGTTGCAATACCCCTAGCCAGTAGATATTGGCGCAGCTCGTCACTCATAAACGATGACCCTCTGTCACTGTGGATATAGCATGGGTATCCGAACAGAGTGAAGAGCTTGCGCAGGGCTTTTATAACTGACGTGGTAGTGGTGTCGGGGCAGGGGATGGCGAAGGGAAACCGCGAGTACTCGTCAATTACGTTAAGAAAGTACACATTGCGGACGGTGGAGGGAAGGGGGCCCTTAAAGTCAACACTCAGTCGCTCAAAGGGGCGGGTGGCCTTGATGAGTTGTGCCTTTACGGGTCGGTAGAAGTGCGGTTTGCACTCTGCGCATTGGCAGTCCCTGGTCATCGTCCTGATCTCCTCAAGGGAGTAAGGCAGGTTCCAGGCTTTCACGAAGTGGAAAAGCCGGGTGACTCCCGGGTGGCAAAGATCTACATGTAGGACGTATAGCCGGTCGATCTGCGCGCTGGCACATGTTCCCTGGGATAAAGCATCGGAGGGCTCGTTGAGCTTCCCAGGCCTGTACATGATGTCATAGTTGTAGGTGGAGAGTTCGATTCTCCACCTCAGAATTTTATCATTTTTGATTTTGCTCCGCTGTTGATTATTAAACATGAATGCGACTGAGTGCTGGTCAGTTAGCAGGGTGAACCTTTTGCCGGCAAGATAGTGCCTCCAGTGCCTTATAGCTTCCACTATGGCCTGGGCCTCTTTCTCCACTGCAGAGTGCCGAATTTCAGGGCCTTGAAGAGTACAGGAGAAGAACGCCACTGGTCTTCCCACCTGGTTGAGGGTAGCAGCCAGTGCAAAGTCAGAGGCGTCACTCTCTACTTGGAAGGGAATGGCCTCATCCACCGCATGCATTGCTGCTTTGGCAATGTCCCCTTTTATGCGGTTGAAGGCCGCGTGGGCCTCGGCAGAGGGGGGGAATGTGGTGGACTTGACCAGGGGGTGGGCCTTGTCTGCATAGTTAGAGACCCATTGGGCGTAATATGAAAAGAAGCCCAGGCACCTTTTGAGGGCTCTGAGGGTGTTGGGAAGAGGGAGTTCCAACAAGGGGCGCATATGGTCAGGGTCAGGGCCAATGACTCCATTCTCCACAACACACCCAAGGATAGCAAGTCGGGTGGTCCCAAATACACACTTGTCCTTGTTATAGGTGAGGTTGAAAGATTTGGCCACTTGGAGAAATTTTTGGAGGTTGTTGTCGTGATCCTGCTGGTCGTGACCGCAGATGGTGATGTTATCCAGATATGGGAACGTGGCCTTCAGTTGGCACTGGTCCACCATCCGGTCCATCGCCCTCTGGAAGACAGATACACCATTCGTGACACCGAATGGGACGCGCAGGAATTGATAAAGACTGCCGTCCGCCTCGAAGGCAGTGTAAGGGCGGTCCTCCCGGCGGATGGGGAGCTGATGGTAAGCGGATTTTAGGTCTATGGTCGAGTACACCTTGTACTGTGCTATCTGATTGACCATATCCGCGATGCGGGGTAGAGGGTACGCGTCGAGCTGCGTGAACCTATTGATGGTCTGGCTATAGTCCACGACCATCCTATTCTTCTCCCCGTTCCGAACAACCACCACCTGCACCCTCCAAGGACTTGTGCTCGCCTCAATGATCCCCTCCCTGAGCAGCCGCTGCACCTCCGACTTAATGAAAGCTCTGTCCCCCGCGCTGTAGCTCCTGCTTTTAGTTACCACAGGTTTACAGTCGGGGGTCAGGTTGGCGAACAGCGGTGGGGGAGGGATCCTGAGGGTGGAGAGGCCGCAAGTGGTGTCGGTAGTGTGGCAGTTGTCATGATGTTGGGTGGGATGTGCGGGTCGGTGTGTGTGTGTGGTCAGTAGCGGGGTACGTGACATATCTCTACAAAACAGGGGATTTATGACAGTAATTGGCGGGAGGGGCCCATCATACCTCATTGTCACGCTTTTCAGGTGGCTCTGGAAGTCCAACCCCAACAGCACGGGCACACAGTTGAGGCAAGATCAGTAATGTAAAGTCCCGATATTCTGTGCCCTGCACCACTAATGTCGCTACACAACCCCCCCGGATGTCTGTTGTATGCGACCTGGAGGCCATGGTGACCCTCCGACTTACCGGCCGTATCATGAGTCCACAATGCTGCACCGTGGCCGGGTGGATAAAACCCTCCGTGCTGCCTGCGTCAAACAGGCAGCTTGTCCTGTGCCCTTCCACCAGGATGTCCATCATTGACCTTGCGAGCTGGCGGGGAGCGCTTTGGTCGAGGGTCACGGAAGCCAGGGTGGGGTCGCTGTCTTGGTCCGGCGTGGTGGGGGGCCCCGTGAGCACCCGTTGGTCGTAGGCGGTGGGAGGTGGCGCCGACCAAGATAGCCACCCCCATGTCTCGCACGTGGTGGTGGCGTGCAGGGAAGATGGCGGCAGGCAAGATGGCCGCCCCCACGTCTCGCATGTGGTGGCAGTGTGCAGGGAAGATGGCGATCCCCACGACTCGCACGCGGCGCTGCTCGATCCCGCTCGCGGTTTTGACTTACATACTTTGGCGAAGTGGCCTTTCTTTCCGCAGCTGGAACAGGTAGCTTGTCGGGCCGTGAGGCGTTTCCGGGGGTGCTTCTCCAGTCCACAGAAGTAGCACTTCGTGCCGGCTGCAGCCGAGGTCGATTCACTGGCGGGTTGCAGGGTCTGCGGCGCCCACGAGGCCATCGGAGGATCGCGTGCCTGGACAGCCTCGGAGTTATGCAGAGCGGCCTCCAACGTATCAGCCAGCTCGATCGCCGAACTTAGGGTAAGATCGGCTTTTTCCAGCAGCCGCTGGCGCACGTACACTGACCTGGTCCCTGTAACAAAGGCGTCTCTCACTAGGAGTTCTGCATGCTGCGCCGCCGTCAGCTCCTGGCAATTGCAGGCTCGCACGAGCGTCCGTAGGGCCCGGACAAACTCAGCACTTGATTTCCCCGGACCGTTGTTGCCGTGTCGCTAAGTAATGCCGAGCATAGACGCTGTCTATCGGCCGCAGGTATTGTCTTTTGAGGGCGCTCATCGCGCTGTCGTAGTTCGGCTGGTCTCTGATCAGCGAATAAACCCGTGGACTGACCCTGGAGAGTAGAACTCTGCACTTCGCTACAGGGTCGGTCGCTTTAATCTCCTCTAGATACGCTTCAAAGCAGGCCAGCCAGAGTTCGAAAGTGTTTCCAGCGTCAGGCATTTGCGGATCGAGGTCTAATTTTTCTGGTCTCAGAGCCTGTTCCATGTTTTAAAACGTACAGCGAATAAAATTGAAGCACCTTCAATTACTCAAAGACTGAGGTTTGGTAAAATACTGAAAGGCTTTTATTCGCTGTACAATACGACCTCCACAGTGAGTGTCTGCCCCCGGACTGAGGGGGAGGGGCAAGGAGAACACCTTTATACAGGACTCTGTGGGAGGAGCCACAGGGGCAGTCAGCAGAGGGGTGTGTCCAGACCAAGTTACAACATATATACATGGTTTACCACATTGGGTTCCAGCACATTCAGGTATTATGGTAAATGAGACAGCAGATAGGCTGGCCAAAGCAGCTGTCAAAAGTGGATCTATAGAGGTCAATATTAAACTATCAAAATCTGAGGGGAAGAGCATAGTGTGGAGAAGGATAAATCAACAGTGGCAGCAACATTGGGATAGAGCAATAAAAGGAAGACATTTACATTCAATTCAGAACAGAGTAGATATGGGAAGAAGTAGGGGAGTAAAGTGAAGGAGCAAGTGATCATAAGTAGACTGAGAATTGGGCACAGCAACCTTAATGGTACTCTGGCCATCACAAATAAGCATCCAACAGGTTTTTGAGATCTGTCAGGAGACTGAAACAGTAGAGCATATCATTATTTCATGCAGGAAAACTGCACAGGAAAGGCAACAAATGTCACAGCAATTACGCAAAATAGGACTGGTAGAGAACAGTGTTAAAGGTTTTTTGGAATATGGGGAGAGTGATCGGGGAGGAAATGATTGTTTAGTTTTTTTTAAGGGCGACAGGATGGCTTTAAAGTGAATGGACAATGAGGAACAATAAATCCTGAAGATGGCAGTAATGTAACAGTGTGGATGCCAACTGCTGTAAAAACTCAAGGAAAAAGAAGCTTCATTTGCTGGACTGTCCCCTTCCCCCCTCCCCTTCCCCCCTCCCCTTCCCCCCTCCCCTTCCCCCCTCCCCTTCCCCCCTCCCCTTCCCCCCTCCCCTTCCCCCCTCCCCTTCCCCCCTCCCCTTCCCCCCTCCCCTTCCCCCCTCCCCCCTATCACTGTCAAGTTCTACCACCAGAGCAAGACCGGAACCTTGCTGTGTCTAGACAAGAAACTGTCATTTGTTGTTTGGAACTGTCTCTGTGTCCACACCTTCGCTATGTAGGTCTGGCTGTTTGCTGCTACCTTGTGTTATGGACTGTCTCGTCATATTCAGCATTCTGTGTATGAGTCCCGGCCCTACATCCTGTTCCCAAGGAGGGGTCCCGGCTCTGTGTTCTGCATTCCTGTCTCCCAAGACCAAGGCTCTGTGTTCTGTGCTCCTGTCTCCCAAGACCAAGGCTCTGTGTTCTGTGCTCCTGTCTCCCAAGACCAAGTGTGAGCTTTGTGTTTTCATCCAGTTCTGGTCCCATATCCTGCCCAGGAGTCCTGTATCCTGTTGCCTTGCCACGTCTTGTCCTTGCCTAGATCCGGAGTCCGAACCCGAGTCAAGACCCAGGTTCCGGGTCCCTGTCCAGTCTCTGGCTCGGAGTCTTTATCCAGATTCCAAGTTCCTTGCTTCTTGTCCAGGTTCACGTCTAGTCCTAGCCCAGGCCCTGTATCCTAGTCTTGTCCAGGGCCTGTGTCTTGTCCAGCGTTGGTTCTTCTCCTCTTCCCTAGCTTTCTTGACACACCTAGTCCTGTTCCTAGTACTTCAGTATCTGTGTCTAGCATTTGGGTCCGCTCCCAGCACACCCCACTTTTGACAAGACGGACATCCATTTTTAACAGAAATGAAGAGCAATTTCTTTAGCCAGAGGTTGATGAATCTGTGGAATTCGTTGCCACAGACAGCTGTGGAGGCCAGGTCATTAGTATATTTAAAGCAGAGTTTGATACTTTCTTGATTCATCAGGGCACCAAAGGCTATGGTGACTGATTCATACATTCTGTTCCCTTCAACTGGTAGTTGATACTTTCACACAACATTTTCCCAATGACTATATAGAGGTAATCAACAGCATATGCTTTATACACAAGAAACTTGCTTGAATTTTTCACATCTTTAATACATACCTAATTGTTTACCACACATTAATTACTTGTTCAAATGTGATCATTTTTATTAATGGAAGCAAACAGTGCAGTCAACTTATGAATACGCTGACTCACGAAGAGTATAAAGAGGAATACATTGGGTAATATATTTTGGTGGTAGTGAGGAGTGAATGTTGCCAAGACACCAGGAGAACTAAAACATCCTTCACTCTCTCCTGAACAGGGGGATGAAGGGTTCTTGGATTAATCCCATTCTTGATCAATGACACTATCAAAAGCATGCAATTTTTCATGTACTCAGTTCTGGAAGAGGTTTTAAAGCCACTATTTCCAGAGGCAGCAGAGCTACCATAGAGCCAAGTGTATGAGATGTATTTAACCAATCTCTTTGTGGAATATATTATCTATTATAGATTAAGTAGATAATCTATAACAGAAAAATAAATTCTACATAGAAATTGATTAAATCTCTACACAAAATATCATACAAGACATAAGACATAAAATCATAATATATAAGAGCTATTTGGCCCGTCGAGCCTGCTTCATCATTTGTTTATGACTGATTTATTTTCTCTCTCAACCCCATCCTCCTGCCTTCTTCCTGAAACCTTTGATGCCTTTACTAATCCAGAACCTATCAACCTCCTCTTTAAATATACCCAATGAGATGGCCTCCACAGCGACCTATGGCAATGAATTACACAGATTCACTACCCTCATATCTGTTCTAAATTGTCCTCCTATTCTGAGGCTATGCCTTCTGGTCCTAGACTTATTCCCTATTGGAAACATGCTCTCTGTGTTCACTCTTTTTAGGCCTTTCAATATTTGGTAGATCTCAACGAGATCCCTCCTGATTCTCCTAAACTCCAGTGAGTACAGGCCTAGAGACACCAAATGTTCCTCATACAATAATCTTTTATTGATTCCTGAAAGATCACTGCTAATACCTCCATAATCTCTTCAGCTACCTCTTTCAGAAACCTAAGGTGTAATCCATCTGGTTCAGGTGACTTTTCAGCTTCCAAATCACCTTCTATTTAGTAATAGCAACTACACTCACTTCTGCCCTCCTTACACTCATGAATTTCTGGCATACTGCTGTCGTTGTTCACCATGAAGGCTAATGCAAAATACTTATTCAGACCATCCTCCATTTCTTTGTTGCTCATTATTACTACTTCAGCATCATTTTCCAGCAGTCTGATATCTACTCTTGTGTCTTTTCTACTCTTTATATACTGTATCTGGAAAAAAAAACAACAAATTACTACCAGAAACTCCAACTACTGCTGCTCTATCATCATCCCTGCTGACATCTCCTTCCAATCAAATTTGACGAGCTCCCCTCTCATGCTTCTGTAGTTATCCTTACTCAACTGGAATACTGATACATTTGATTTTAACTTCTTCCTCTCTAACAGCAGTATTAATTCTATTATATTATTGTAACATGCTGTAGGGTTTCACTGATAATGTAATGGTTTCTCTGTAGCACTAATGTTTGGGTTATGACTAGAGATAACAAGGTTAGGAATGCTGTTGTTCTTTCTTGTGAGCTGGAAGAGAGATTTTTGAGGTCTTTTGGCTGAGGAGAGATGAGGAAAGACGCAAATGGAGAGAGTTGGTAGATTACCAGACAAGGTGGACTTGGAGTGAGGATCCGAAGGGCAGCGACGATCGGAGGAGGTCGATGGTGGACGAATGGCCTTATTAGTGAGCTCCAACATTGCGCAATAGACTGTTAATAAGATTGGGCCGTTTTTTTTCTTTTCGTTTCTTTACTAACCATATAGTCAAAGTAAGAATTATAAAGCTTAATCGTTTAATCACATATTGTGTATTGTTTGTTATTTCAGGGTACTGATTTGTAACAGGGAACACATCGCGCAGCATCCACCCAAATGAGATTTCTTAAATTTGGCCAGGTCGGGGGCTATCACCCCCTATATTAAGCCACTAGCCAAAGCGAGAGTTGCATTATGATCACTGCCTCCTAAGAGTTTCTTTACCTTAAGCTCCTTAATCAAATCTGTTTCAACACCCAATCCATTTTGTTTCTAGTGTGCTCAACCGAAGCTTCTCAAAAAAGGTATTCTACAAAGTCTTTCTCTTGAGTACCAACCTGATTTTCCAAATCTATCTACATATTGAAATCTCCCATGACCATTCAAATATTGCTCTTTTTACATACATGTTTTATTTCCCATTGTAATTTATACCGATATCCTGGCTACAGCTTGAAGGCCTATATAGAACCCCAATCAGGATCTTTTCACCCTTGCAGTTTCTTAAGTCTACCCATAAAGATTCTACATATTCTGATCCTCTTCTGATCTTCTTTCATTTTTTACCAACAAAGCCACCTCTGTCCATCTGCACGTCCTTCCTGTACAACATGTGTCCTTGGATGTTACGCTTCCAGCTGTGAGCTTCTTTCAACCATGAATCAGTGCTGCCTACAGCATCATACCTACCAATTTCTAACAGCACTGTAAGATCATCTACCTTATTTCATATACTGCATGCATTCAAATATATCACCTTCTGTCTTGTATTCAACACATGTCTTTATAATTTTTTCTCCATGTTGCTTGAAATTAAACTCATATCCCTTTCTAAACCTTTTGCCTTATTCTTTATTATGGAAACATCAGTAACCTCCCTTGCACTTTCCTCCTGTTTCACTTTATTCAAACTTTTCCAAGCCGTTGAACCCACCCCTACTGTTCAGTTTAAAGCACTCTCCACTGCCTTAGTTATGCGCTTTGGCAAGACCCTGGTCCCAGCATGGTTCAGGCAGAGTCCTTTGGTGGGAACAGCACCTTCCTTCCCCAATACTGGTGCCTATGTCCCAGGAATTCAAACCCACTTCTCCCATTCCAATCTTTGAACTATGCATTTAGCTTTCTGACCTTATTAAACCGGTCACAATTTGCACATGACTCGGGTAACAATCCAGAGGTTATTACCTTTCTGCTTCTGTATTTTAATTTAGTCCCTAGCTGTTCAAATTCCCTGAGCAGAAACTCTTTCCTTGTTCTTTCTGCATCATTGGTACCCAAGTAGACCGTGACAAACTGGATCTTTCCCTTCCCACTCTGCAGATCGGATGAGATGTCCTGAACCCAGGCACCAGGCAGACAATACAGCCTTTGGAACTCTCAGTTCTTGTGACAGAGAATTGTGTCTATTCCTCTGACTATAATATCACAAAATGCAACTACATTTCTCTTCTCTCCCCTCCTTGAACCACTGCACCGCAGTTCTTTTGCTCCTCCATCCGACACCCCCACTCTCATCTGAACAAAAATCTCGGACCTGTTGGGCAAGCTCAGGGCTAAGGCTCCTCCTGCACTATCATGGGGAGTAGGTACAGAGGAGATGTCAAGGGTAAGTTTTTTACTTCGACAGTAGTGAGTGCGTCAAATGGGCTGCCAGCAACAGTGGTGGAGGTGAATACAATAGGGTCTTTTAAGAGACTTTTGGATAGACAATAGGTGCAGAAGTAGACCATTCGGCCCTTTGAGCCTGCACCACCATTCTGAGATCATGGCTGATCATCAACTATCAATACCCGGTTCCTGCCTTGTCCCCATAACCCTTGATTCCCCTATCTAGCTCCTTCTTGAAAGCATCGAGAATTGGCCTCCACTGCCTTCTGAGGCAGCGCGTTCCACACCTCCACAACTCTCTGGGAGAAGAAGTTCCTCCTCAACTCTGTCCTAAATGACCTACCCCTTAGTCTTAAACCATGCCCTCTGGTACTGGACTCTCCCAGCATCTGGAACATATTTCCTGCCTCTATCTTGTCCAATCCCTTAATAATCTTATATGTCTCAATCAGATCCCCCCTCAATCTCCTTAATTCCAGCATGTACAAGCCCAGTCTCTCTAACCTCTCTGCGTAAGAGAGTCCGGACATCCCAGGAATTAACCTAGTGAACCTACGCTGCACCTCCTCCACAGCCAGGATCTCCTTCCTTAACCCTGGAGACCAAAACTGCACACAATACTCCAGGTGTGGTCTCACCAGGGCCCTGTACAAATGCAAAAGGATTTCCTCGCTCTTGTACTCAACTCCCTTTGTAATAAAGGCCAATATTCCATTAGCCTTCTTCACTGCCTGCTGCACTTGCTCATTCACCTCCAGAGACTGATGAACAAGTACTCCTAGATCTCTTTGTATTTCACCCTTACCTAACTCCACACCATTCAGATAATAATCTGCCTTCCTGTTCTTGCTCCCAAAGTGAATAACCTCACACTGATTCACATTAAACGCCATCTGCCAAGTTTCTGCCCATTCACCCAGCCTATCCAAGTCACCTTGAATTCTCCTGACATCCTCATCACATGTCACACTGCCACCCAGCTTAGTATCATCAGCAAACTTGCTGATGTTATTCACAATGCCTTCCTCTAAATCATTGACGTAAATCATTAACAGCTGAGGTCCCAATACCGAGCCCTGTGGCACCCCACTAGTCACCACCTGCCATTCCGAGAAACACCCACTACCCTTTGCTTTCTATCTGCCAACCAGTTTTCTATCCATGCCAATATCCTCCCCCCAATGCCATGAGCTCTGATTTTACCCACCAATCTCCTATGTGGTACCTTATCAAATGCCTTCTGAAAGTCAAGGTACACCACATCCACTGGATCTCCCGTGTCTATCTTCCTGGTTACATCCTCGAAAAACTCCAATAGATTAGTCAAGCATGATTTGCCCTTGGTAAATCCATGCTGGCTCGGCCCAATCCTATCACTGCTATCAAGATATGCCGCTATTTCATCTTTAATAACGGACTCTAGCATCTTCCCCACTACTGATGTTAGGCTAACAGGGTGATAGTTCTCTGTTTTCTCCCTCCCTCCTTTCTTTAAAAAGTGGGATAACATTAGCCATTCGCCAATCCTCAGGAACTGATCCTGAATCTAAGGAACATTGGAAAATGATCACCAATGCATCCGCAATTTCCAGAGCCACCTCCTTTAGTACCCTAGGATGCAGACCATCTGGACCTGGGGATTTGTTAATCTTCAGTCCCATCAGTCTACTCATCACCGTTTCCTTCCTAATGTCAATCTGTTCCAGTTCCTCTGTTACCCTTTGTCCTTGGCCCATCCATACATCTGGGAGATTGCTTGAGTCTTCCCTAGTGAAGACAGATCCAAAGTACTTATTAAATTTGTCTGCCATTTCTCTGTTTCCCATAACAATTTCTCCCAATTCATTCTTCAAGGGCCCAACATTGTTCTTAACTATCTTCCTTCTCTTCACATACCAAAAAAAACTTTTGCTATCCTCCTTTTATACTTTTTTTAATGCTATGCTATCTCTGACTTCCTTTGTCAACCACTGTGGCCACTTTCCCCCCTTTGAATCTTTCCTTCTCTGGGGGATGAACTGATTTTGCACCTTGTGCATTATTCCCAAGAATACCCGCCATTGCTGTTCCACTGTCTTTTCTGCTAGGATATCCAACCAGTCAACTTTGGCCAGCTCCTCCCTCATGGCTCCATAGTCTCCTTTGTTTAACTGCAATACTGACACTTCTGATCTGCCCTTATCCCTCTCAACTTGAGGATAAAAGCTTATCATATTATGGTCACTACCTCCTAATGGCTCCTTTACTTCAAGATCACTTATCAAATCCTGTTCATTGCACAACATTAAATCCAGAATAGCCTTATCCCTGGTCGGCTCTCGTACAAGCTGCTCCAAAAATGCATCCCGTAGGCACTCTACAAACTCCCTATCCTGGGGTCCAGTACCAACCTGATTTTCCCAGTTCACCTGCATGTTGAAATCCCCCATAACTACAGCGACATTTCCTTTGCCACATGCCATTGTTAACTCCCTATTCAACTTGCACCCAATATCCATGCTACTGTTTGGGGGCCTGTAGATAACACCTATTAGGGTCTTTTTGCCCTTACTGTTCCTCAGTTCTATCCACACTGACTCTACTTCTCCTGATTCTATGTCCCCCCTTGCAAGGGACTGAATCTCATTCCTCACCAACAGGGCCACCCCACCCCCTCTGCCCACCTTTCTGTCCCTTCGATAGCACGTATACCCTTGTACATTCAATTCCCAGGTCTGATCCCCCTGCAGCCATGTCTCTGTTATCCCAATAACATCATAGTTACCCATTCGCACCTGAGCTTCAAGCTCATCCGCCTTATTTCTGACACTTCATGCATTCAGATTTAGAATTTTTAACCCACTTCTCCTCTCTCTGTTTAAATTGCTGCCTATTGTGCATAACCCAGCTCCCCGAACTCTCACCGGGCTATACGCCCCTTGAATTTTGTTGTCCTTCTTAAATTTACTTACTCTTTCTGCACATTTAACTCCATGCTCTGTCAAACCATCCCTCTGCACATGTATCCTCCTTATCACTCGTTCCGCCTCACCTTTCTCTACTTCACACTTAATATTCCGGAACCGTGTAGTCCCCACCTGTCCTTTATACTTCATCTCGCTATCCTCTCTCACATTCTGGATCCCTGCCCCCTGCAAATTTAGTTTAAACCCCCCCCCCCCCAAGCAGCACTAGCAAACTTTCCTGCAAGAATGTTAGTACCCCTGCAGTTCAGGTGTAAGCGGTCCCGTCGGAACATATCCCACCTTCCCTGGAACAAAGCCCAATTATCTAAAAACCTGAAGCCCTCCCTCCTGCACCATCCTCTCAGCCACGTATTGATCTGTATAATCCTTCTGTTCCACACCTCACTCGCACGTGGCACAGGTAGCAATCCTGAGATTGTTACCCTGGAGGTCCTGCCCTTCAGCTTCGCACCTAACTCCCTGAACTCACTACACAGGACCCCCTCACTCTTCCTACCCACGTCGTTGGTCCGTACATGGACCACAACATCTGGATTCTTGCCCTCCCTCTCGAGAATAACCTGCACCCGATCTGAGATGTCCTGGACCCCGACACCAAGGAGGCAACATACCATCCGAGACTCCCGATCTCCCCCACAAGATCTCCTATCTGCCCCCCGACTATAGAATCTCCTATCACTACCACTGTCCTCTCTTCCCTCCTCCTCTTCTGAGTCGAGGGTCCAACCTCAGTGCCAGAGACAGGACCACTGCAACTTGTTCCTGGTAGGTACATGGAGCTTAGAAAAATAGAGGGCTATACGTAAGCCTAGTAATTTCTAAGGTAGGGACATGTTCGGCACAACTTTGTGGGCCGAAGGGCCTGTATTGTGCTGTAGGTTTTCTATGTTTCTATTTAGATCCCCAAGCTACCTCGGTCACAGTCACATCCTCTTGTCCCTGGCTACAGACCAAATTTGATGTAGCTAATGTAATGAGTGTGTCTGCATCCTGAAACACAGTGTGCAGATAACTCTCCCCCTCCCTGGTGTATTGCAGCACTTGAAGCTCAGATTTTAGGTCATCAGCTTTGAGCCTGAGTTCCTCAAGCAACCAACACTTGCTGCAGATGTGATCACCAGGAACAACAATGGAACAACCAGATCCCACATCATGCAGCTACAACACATCACCTGATGCTGCATTCCAACTCTATTTAATTAGTAGCAATTTGATTTCTTTTTACTTAACTACTATAAAAAAAAACTTACTTGTGCCTCCTTGCCAAAGCCTCAGGCCTCAGACTCCTACACTGGCCCACTCCTATGAGACCACTTTAAAATGGCCTCTGCCTCTGTTGCTAAAGCCACTTAAGCCAAATCCTCTGTTCCCCATTCTAATCCTGTGTCATTCCAATGATTGCTGCTCCCACAATGGCCATTCCACTTAAAATCCACTTCTTTTTATTGGCCCAAGTGAAACTCATATGCAATGAGACTTTTTCTTTTCAATTGTTCTTGCTCATGCTTAGCTCTCACTCTTGCTATGCTAACGTGAAACTCATACTGTATATATCAGAGATGATAATGCATGAGGGTAAATTATTGAGCCTGGAAAATGCTGGATAACATAAAAACAATAAAAAATCACAGAAACTGTTTATCAAAGATTCAGGCTGGAGAGAGAATGAAAATGCATGTGCTTGATCAGATCAACTAACAAGATATTATTGTGTAATTATTCTACATATACATGTTTGCTCAAGCAAGATGTAAATACTATTTGTAACCTGATTTATATATCAATAATGTAAAAAAAGTTAGAACAATGGGGTGTTAGTACTTTTATCTGACTGAAATCATAATTAGCAAGTTGATTTGGGAAAGCAACATATTGTTTGTGATTTATTGTGATGGAGGTTGAGGAGTAACACACACAACCACACATGTTTGTCAACTTGAGGATCAGATATCATGCCCACCAACACACATGGTTGCTAATGCAAATTCAGTGAGCAATGCATGTGGTTACTGTTAATGACAATAGGTAAAGTGACCAAGCTGGTTTTCAACATTATATGAAGGCATGAATGTTGTTAACCTTGGTGAAAGTGTTCAAATTAATAGTTTCCTGGTTAAACAGCTACACTTTTCAAGTTAGAAATACCTGATAGCTCTGTGATGAAGTGTGTTAGTGTCATGGTCTGGTCCGTGAAGTCCGCATTCCAGTTCACGGTCTGCTCCGTGGACTCGGGACTCCGGGTCTTCCAGCTGTCTTTTGTTTCGGTTGGGTTAATCATAAGCATCTGATTCCCATCTTGGGGCTTGGAATATTAGTAGCCTTGGGGTCGTGTGTGGGCAGCTGGTTTGTCTTGTCAAGAATCCCTGGGAGCAACCTGCTGGTGGAAGGCTAGAGCGGCCACTTGTCATCTTTCATCCGCGTTGGTGAACTATCGCTTCATGGAGCTTTGCTGTTGGTAGTCGGAGCTGTCTTTGCGGTATGGATTCGGCCGTTTCCCGGGCCATCTGACTGGCCGTCAACCACTCCGAGCTAGGTAGGGATCTGGCTGTTTCCATAGCCAGCCAAAGTTGCTGGTCATAACTGCGACTCGGAGCAACTCCGATGCAGAGATGGAACTGTCTGTCGTTCTTTGGTGTTTGTCTCTTCTTGTCCTCGCCTCCGTGGGGTGAGTCAAGCCATTTTGCCGTTGCCCTGTGGGGGGGGATCTGTCTTTTCCTCGCCTCCCTGGGGTAAGTCAGGCCATTCTGCCATTGCCCTGCGGGGGGATCTGTCTTGTCTTGTCCTCGCCTCCGTGGGGTAAGTCAGGCTGTTCTGCTGTTACCTGATGGAGGGACCTTTCCCACCTCGGTGTGGAGATAAAGTTGAGTCCTGGCTTGTCTAAGTATAAGTCCTGGCTCTGTCTATGTTCTGTCCAGTCTCATGTTGGTGTTGTGTTAAAGATGAGTACCGGCTTTTCGAAGGATAAGTCCTGGCTCTATGTTGATGTACAGTCTGTCTCTGAGCTCCAGCCTCCGAGTTATTAGTCTCCGCATTCCAAGACCCAAGACTCCGGCCTGTAGCTTCAAGACTCAAACCTCAAGACCCCAGCCTGCTGCCTCAAGTCTCAAGCCTCAAGACCCAGCCTGTCTCCAAACTCAAGCTTCAAGACCCCAGCCTCCAGTCCTGTAGTCATGTCATGTCCTTGCCTGATTTTGGGGCCCGAGCCCGAGGCAAGATCCAGGTTCTGGGTCCTTGTCCAGTCTCTGGCTCGGAGTCCAAGCACAGGCCCCTAGTTCATGGTTCCTTGTCCTGGTCCCGCTTTCCCAAGCCCAGGCTCCTAGTGTATAGTTCCTTGTCCCTGTCTAGTCCATGTCCTAGCCCAAGTCTGAGTTCTTGTCCCTGCTACTTGTCTGTATCTTGTCACGTCCTTACTTTAGTCAAGTCCTGTTCCTAATACTTCAGTGTCTGTGTTTTGCATTTGGGTCCGCATTCAATGCCCCCATTGTGACAGTTAGTGTTTTTTCTAAATGAAAAGAAACCTATGGTGCCACTGTTTCCATGTTCTCACAATTTCCACTCAAGCAAGTTTTGTGAAAACCAGCCAAATCAACCGGCCAAACAAATTTATATTTGTAATTAGATCAAGACAAGACAATTACTATCTGATTATTCTCGTTCATGCCCTCAGTACCTGGGTCCAATGTGCCTGTAACTGTTCGGTGCATCCCTGTGGAAAGATGTTCACTTGCAGTTGTGGAGTTTGCAGATGGCCAGGAGAGGTGACCTGAGCAAAACTCGGATGGGATGACCTCGCATCCCATGACTCCCAGACTCCAGCATTTTCCATGAATAAGAAGTGTTCTAGAAAACTCACTCGGTGCACTGAGGAGGGCACTATCAGAGACAGTGATGGGTCACCCACCCTACTTTGGGGCAGACATGAACAGCCTCAGTGATTCTCTAGAGAGAAAGCTATTTGAGAGTCATCACATCTTCAAAGCTGTGAGTGTGCTTTACTAGACAATGTAAACTCTGTCTCATGGTAATATATGATGGTTGCTTTTGGGTCATTGATATAAATTTGCCACATTCACCCTTGGAAATGGTATTCAGCCTCTGAATGGGGCTGTGAGCTGGTTTGTAGTTAGACTCTTGCATTTTGCTGGATGTTTCACACAGGCTGTCAGCAGACCAGACAATGCCTCTGTGAATCTCAACCATCTTCATCTATGGGCTGTCCTAACACAGTCTCCATCTCAACCAACTTGACCTCAGCTGGTGCGCAACCCCAACCTCTGAATAGCTGGACACAGTCTCTCATCACTACCTAGTGAGTCTGCAGATGCAGTTCCTGCTGCTGACCACCTGCCTGTCATGTGCCAGCTTGGCATGTGCAATGAACCTGCAGCAGTAGCATAGGCTCATAACATTAGGGGCAGAAAGTTCACAATAAAAACATAAATTTAACATAAACTAGAGAAAAATTATACAATTTATACAGTTTCCATTCTCTTGAGTTGTGGGGTACAAAATCCCAACGAGATATTTTCTTTTCTTGACTCTGAAACAGTGGATGGCATTTCTTAGACTTTTGAAGAGGGAACTGCCATGAAGACATGGGCGAGGTGAAGGGAGGTGGAGGAGCTAGGTAATGATAGAGATCTAGAAGATTATAAGGCTAGCAGGAAGGAGCTTAAGAATGAAATTAGGAGAGCCAGAAGGGGCCATGAGAAGGCCTTGGTGGGCAGGATTAAGGAAAACCTCAAAGCATTCTACAAGTATGTGAAGACCAAGAGGCTAAGACATGAGAGAATAGGACCTATCAAGTGTGACAGTGGGAAAGTATGTATGGAACTGGAGGAAATAGCAGAGGTACTTAATGAATACTTTACTTCAGTATTCACTATGGAAAAGGATCTTAGTGATTGTAGTGCTGACTTGCAGCAGACTGAAATGCTTGAGCACGTAGATATTAAGAAAGATGATGTGCTGGAGCTTTTGGAAAGCACTAAGTTGGATAAGTTGTCAGGACCGGATGAGATGTACCCCAGGCTACTGTGGGAGGCGAGGGAGGAGATTGCTGAGCCTCTGGAGATGATCTTTGCATCATCAATGGGGGCGGGAGAGGTTCTGGAGGATTGTAGGGTTGCGGATGTTGTTCTTTTATTCAAGAAAGGGAGTAGAGATAGCCCAGGATATTATAGACCAGTGAGTCTTACCTCAGTGGTTGGTAAGTTAATGGAGAAGATCCTGAGAGGCAGGATTTATGAACATTTGGAGAGGTGCAATATGATTAGGTATAGTCAACATGGCTTTGTCAAGGGCAGGTCGTGCCTTACGAGCCGGATTGAATTTTTTAAGGATGTGACTAAACACATTGATTCATCATCATGGCTATCCCTTGAGGTCGAGGATGATGGTCTTCATTCTGTTGATCTACTTATGGGCTCTCAAGTGACTTATGAGTCCAATCTTGGCTTTGAAAGTTCTTCCACATTCAGGACAGATAGTTCCAGTTGGCAGATCGAGCTTTGGTTGTTGCTGCCTCTCTTTCCATTTTCTTCTCTTTTCTTCTAATTCTGCACATCTGTCGGCTTCAAAAGTTGCTGTTCCTTCTCGGATGATGGCTTGCCAGAGATTCCTGTCCTTGGCATTGGTTTCCCAATTGTTGATGTTGATGTTACATTTCTTCATGTTGGCTTTTAAGACGTCTTTGAGTCTCTTCTGTTTTTCACCTCTTTTACATTTGCCTTCTTCAAGCTGGGAGTAGAAGATTTGTTTTGGCAGACGTTCGTCTTTCATCCGAACAACATGACTGCTCCATCTTAGTTGGTTCTTGATGACGGAGGCTTCAATGCTTGTTGTTTTTGCTTCATTTAGCACACTGACGTTGTTTCTTCTGTCTTCCCAGCTGATATTTAAGATGTTTCGAAGACAGCGTTGATGGAACGTTTCAAGTGCCTTCAGATGTTGTCGGTATGTTGTCCAGGTTTCTGATGCATACAGGAGCGTTGGGATTACCACTGCTTTGTACACGGATTTCAGCAAGGCATTTGATAAGGTACCCCATGCAAAGCTTATTGAGAAAGTAAGGAGGCATGGGATCCAGGAGGACATTGCTTTCTGGATCCAGAACTGGCTTGCCCACAGAAGGCAAAGAGTGGTTGTAGACGGGTCATATTCTGCATGGAGGTCGAAAACCAGTGGTGTGCTTCAGGGATCTGTTCTGGGACCCTTACTCTTCATTATTTTTATAAATGACCTGGATGAAGAAGTGGAGGGATGGATTAGTAAGTTTGCTGATGACACAAAGGTTGGAGGTGTTGTGGATAGTGTGGAGGACTGTCAGAGGTTACAGTGGAACATTGACAGGATGCAAAACTGGGCTGAGAAGTGGCAGATGGCGTTCAACCCAGGTAAGTGTAAAGTGGTTCATTTTGATAGGTCAAATATGATGGCAGAATATAGTATTAGTGGTAAGACTCTTGGCAGTGTGGAGGATCAAAGGGATCTTGGAGTCTGAGTCCATAGGACGCTCAAAGTAGCTGCGCAGGTTAACTCTGTGGTTAAGAAGGCGTACGGTGTATTGGCTTTCATCAATCGTGAAATTGAATTTAGGAGCCGAGAGGTAATGATATGATTATGAAGACACGTAGTCCTCTTTTATTGTCATTTAGTAATGCGTGCATTAAGAAATGATACTTTATTTCCTCCGGTGTGATATCACAAAACACAGGACAAACCAAGACTGAAAAAACTGACAAAACCACATAATTATAACATATAGTTACAAACAGTGTAACAATACCATAACTTGATGAAGAAGTCCATGAGCACAGTAAAGTTCAAAGTTTCTCAAATGTCCCACATCTCACGTAGACGGGAGAAGGAAGAAAAACTCTCCCTGCCATGCTGACCACAATCCGACTCTGAGTCATCCGAAAACTTCGAGCTCTGATCAGCTCTCCGACACCAAGTACTGAGCGCCATCTCTGTCCGAACGATTCGACCTCCTTCTCGGTCGCCAAAAGCAGGCAAGGCCGGGGATTTTGAGGCCTATCCTCCGATAGATTCCCGACCATACAGTAACGACAGCAGCGAACGGGCGTTTCAGAAATTTCTCCAGATATTCCTGTGTGCTTTCACATTCATTCTCCATCAAATCAGAATTGTCGACGGCCCCTATGTAACAGATACAATATCATTTTTCACCGGAGGGCTGTGCACACGCAGGCGCGCTGCTCTCTCTCCTCCCGTATGGTGCAGCTATATTGGACCCTGGTCAGACCCCACTTGGAGTACTGTGCTCAATTCTGGTCGCCTCACTACAGGAAGGATGTGGAAGCCATTGAAAGAGTGCAGAGGAGATTTGCAAGGATGTTGCCTGGATTGGGGAGCATGCCTTATGAGAATAGGTTGCGCGAACTCAGCCTTTTCTCCTTGGAGCGATGGAGGATGAGAGGTGACCTGATAGAGGTGTATAAGATGATGAGAGGCGTTGATTGTGTGGATAGCCAGAGGCTTTTTCCCAGGGCTGAAATTGTTGCCACAAGAGGACACAGGTTTAAGGTGCTGGGGAGTAGGTACAGAGGAGATGTCAGGGGTAAGTTTTTTTTACTCAGAGTGGTGAGTGAGTGGAATGAGCTGCTGGCAACGGTGGTGGAGGTGGATATGAGAGGGTCTTTTAAGAGACTTTTGGGTAGGTACATGGAGCTTAGAAAAATAGAAGGCTATGGGTAAGCCTAGTAATTTCTAAGGTAGGGACATGTTCGGCACAACTTTGTGGGCCGAAGGGCCTGTATTGTGCTGTAGGTTTTCCATGTTTCTATGACACGTCTGAACCATCAGAATTGTATAAGACAGAAATGACTGAGATGTGAGAAGAATAATTAAAATTGAACATAACATCACCGTCCACCATCTCCAAACCATCAGGCTGATTGCTGACTCTGGAATAGTCAACACTGTGACCTCAAGGTAAGGTAATGTGTGGGCATTAAAGAGACTTGTGCATTTAGTCACCACTTTCCCCTGCAAGAAAGAGATATGTGTGTCAGTGAGCACACTGGGATGGATGGATGTGTGTGTGTGTGTGTGTGTGTGTGTGTGTGCTGTTCGTTTTAGAGCTGCTTTTAGAGCAATTGTATGTGCCTGAGGATCTGGTCAGATATACTGTATGAGCATACAGCATTGGAACTGCATTCCTGGATGCAATCACCGATGTTGAGCATATGTGTGGTAGTTACTTGTTCCACACTGGCACTATGCCCTACGGATATCAGCATGCAGAGATGCCAACTGCCAACCTCCTTTCATTGCCTCTTTATTTCTGATGAGGATTTCCTGGGCCTGTGAGCATGCAAGCCTCTCTGCAGACATTCACCAGCTGCCATGGGGAAGAGTGCTTGTCTACTACGCTATCCTTCTGAAGAGTATTCCCCAAGCTCTGTATTGACTTCCAGCTGTGGTTGTAGGTATTGATCACTTCCCCTTTATGCTTCACTTCAGTTGGCCCTAGTTAATTTCATCTGAAGCAAAGGGCAATGACATTTTCTCCCAGTTGTTGTGGGTTAATGTGCAAATCAGCAATAATTTCATGCACACGAACCTCCGACATGAGAGAAAATGAGCACAAACTAATATTATTTTACAAGGTTTTCTGTACAAGTGATTTTAGCCCAATGCCTGAAACAATCCAGCTTAGGATAAACCATGCCAGCACAGATGTCTTGAATGAATCTTTCTATTAGTCCATTTAGTTCCTTTTCCAAAAAAAAAAAAATCAGTGTGGCTGAATCCCTTTGTGGGCTTAGCTTATTAAAAGAGGAGTGTGGTTTTCCAACACATGGTGTAATGGAAAGTTTTCCTCAATATGTTGGAACGATGCTTTCCAGCACACATAAAGCAATATCAGTATTGGGTGACATGTATTGTATTTATGAAATGCATAAATATGGAATTATAAGTAGATGCAATAATGTGTATAGCAATAATTCAAGTCATACTTTCACACTTAGTTTCATGCTAAGTTCTCAACATCGCAGTTCAGCCATTTTTAATTTCAATTGGAGCAAGATTTAATTCATAGGTCAGTAATTTCCACCAAATTAAATACAAACAAGATTATTTGAATTTGCACTCAAGCACATAAATTTACATTCATTTGATACAAATGCTGAACTGCATAGATTACCTAAGCCTTATAGGCCTAGTCAGTGCTCAAACAAACCTCTTCTGTGTTGTTACGTACCCCGTAACTGGGTTGCCAAACCAGCAGAAATGGATCACTCAGTTGGAGTCTGGAGTACTAGAACTAAGAAAGTTTTATTAAAGAAACAAGCAACACAGTAATCGAAAGGATAATAAATGCAACAGTTCAACAATGATAACCACACATATGCACAGAATTAAGATAACAGCATCAATCAAGCTCTATCGTTGTCTAGGGGTAAATGACCAAATTTAAAAGTGACTCAAAGTTCAGTCCAGTTAGTAGTTCAGTTCGCAGTAATCGTTGCCCTGGCGATGGACAACGTGGGGGAAGAGAGAGATAGAACAGGAACAACTGATCATTCAGAACGGCTTCAGTCACAGACCAGCGAGATGGCTCACAAGCAGCTTTTGGGCGGGTCCTTGGTGATGTCACCTGAGGTCACCGACTGTGACCCCTCCTCCAGATGCGGTCGATCCTCTGCAGTGAACCCGGCACCCAGGCAAGGGCGGACACACACCGGGTTCCCGCTGATCGTACCTTTCCACCCTGGCCGTTGTCTGGTACTTCTCACCCCCTCGTGAGAGGCGCACCGCTTCCAGGGTCTCGTTACCTCGGGTGGCGTGTGTGTGTCGCCTTAGCGAACTGGTCCCTTTTTATCCCCCTGCTGGGGTATCGCCTGTCCATCACTTCAAACAGTTCAAGGTTCAAAGGGGGGAGCCGCTCCAGACAGCTCTCTCTCCCACATCCCTTCATTACACATCTCCAGACGCTGCTCCATTGTTCCTTATCTCTCCTTCCCCTGAGGGCAGGTGGCAGACCAACTGCTGATGTCACTGATGCTAGCCCAGGCCAGCAAACATCTTAATTTTATGTGTATTCTCGTCACAGTGTGAAAATCCTGTTTCAACTAGGAATACAATTTTTCAGCTAAATGAGGGAAATTGCATTCTTGATTGCCCAATACCAAGGAGAAATAAATACACCATCGTTCCAACAGGCCTCATATGCTTTTACATATGGGCTGCTCCAGTCATCAAAAGGTGGGATTATTATATCTCATAATGCATGCATTATTTTATTGTTTATAAATCACAAAAATCTTTAAGGAATTAACAGCGGCTAGAACCATTCTTATCCTTGAACATAATCAGACATCTTCTGATGTTGAAGTGTTCATTTACAGATTAGATTTGCCTGGATTTCACTGATTTATTCCCAACTCAGAAGAAATGCTTGTGATTTGCTCTTGGCACTTGAGCAGTAGGTCCTTTCTACATGGCAGTTCATTTCATAACAAAGTAGCTTGGAAATTTGGAAGATGTGACACTGTGAAGTTCGATGGAAAATACACCCTTGTCAGCAGAAGCATGCACATCCAGTACAATTTAGGCATCTAAACTTGCACTAAATTAGCCACTGGGATTAGAAAGATTCATTCAAAACTTCAGAAGATTCCCGACAAAATTCTACCCAGCCAATCACGAGGAAGTGTCAGTGTTTTCACGAGGAAACGTTAGTGTTTTCTGGAAGGTGGGTATAGAGAAAATGCTAATTTAAAGATAAACAGAAGATTCATTCTGATCAATGTCCATTTTAAGTTAAGTGCAATTGTATAAATAGTATACATAAGGTTAAAGATTTCCACTGGTATTCAGGTAATTTATGATTAGGAATAATGATTACGCTATTGGTTCGGGAATGATTCAGAGGAGTACTGGAAGCATTAAATAATACCTGAGAGATATAACCGTATAACCATATAACAATTACAGCACAGAAACAGGCCATCTTGGCCCTTCTAGTCCATGCCGAATGCTTATTCTCACCTAGTCCCACCGACCTCCACTCAGCCCATAACCCTCCATTCCTTTCCTGTCCATATAGCTATCCAATTTTACTTTAAATGACAATATCAAGCCTGCCTCTACCACTTCTACTGGAAGCTCGTTCCATACAGCCACCACTCTCTGAGTAAAGAGTTTCCCTCCTGAACTTTTGCCCCCTAACTCTCAACTCATATCCTCTTGTTTGAATCTTCCCTACTCTCAATGGAAAAAAGCCTATCCACGTCAACTCTATCTATCCCCCTCATAATTTTAAATACAGTACCTCTATCAAGTCTCCCCTCAATCTTCTACGCTCCAAAGAATAAAGACCCAACTTGTTCAACCTTTCTCTGTAACTTAGGTGATGAAACCCAGGTAACATTCTAGTAAATCTTCTCTGTACTCTCTATTTTGTCGACATCTTTCCTATAATTCGGTGACCAGAACTGTACACAATACTCAAATTTGGCCTTACCAATGCCTTGTACAATATCAACATTACATCCCAACTCCTATACTCAATGCTCTGATTTATAAAGGCCAGCATACCAAAAGCTTTCTTCACCACCCTATCCACATGAGATTCCACCTTCAGGGAATTATGCACCATTATTCCTAGATCCCTCTGTTCTACTGCATTCTTCAATGCCCTACCATTTTCCATGTATGTCCTATTTTGATTAGTCCTACCAAAATGTAGCACCTCACATTTATCAGCTTTAAACTCCATCTACCATCTTTCAGCCCACTCTTCTAACTGGCCTAAATCTCTCTGCAAGCTTACAAAACCTACTTCATTATCCACAACTCCACCTATCTTAGTGTCATCTGTGCTATCTTACTATTTCTAAATCCGCCTGCACGTGGCACTGGTAGCAATCCTGAGATTGCTATCCTGGAGGTCCTGTCCTTTAACCTGGTGCCTAACTTTCTAAACTCAACTTTCAGGACCTCCTCACTCTTCCTACCCACATCATTGGTCCCTACATGGACCATGACATCCGACTGCTCACCCTCCGTCTTGAGAATACCGAGTACTCCATCCAAGATGTCATGGACTTTGGCACAAGGGAGGCAACAGACCATCCTGGATTCTCGATCTCTTCCAAAGAATCTCTTATCTGTCCCCCTAACTATCAAATCCCCTATCACTACTGCTCTCCTCTTTTCCCTCCTTCCCTTCTGAGCTGAGGGTCCCGTCTCGGTGCCAGAGACGCAACCACTACAACTTGTCCTTGGTAAGTCATCCCCATCAACAGGATCCAAAATGATGTACTTATTATAGGACGGAATGGCCACAGGGGTGCTCTGCTCAATTTGTCTATTCCCCTTCCCTCTCCTGACAGTCACCCAGCTATCTGTCTCCTGACTCTTAGGGGCCATCAATCTTAGTATCATCTGCATACTTACTAATCCAAGTTACCACCCATCATCCAAATCATTAATATATATGACAAACAACATTGGACCCAGTACAGATCCCTGAGGCACACCACTAGTCACCGGACTCCAACCAACGAACAGTTATCCACCACTACTCTCTGGTGTCTCCCATCTAGCCACTGTTGAATCCATTTTAGTACTTCAATATTAATACCTAACGATTGAATCTTCCTAACTAACCTTCTGTGTGGAACCTTGTCAAAGGCCTTACTGAGGTCCATATAGACAACATCCATTGCTTTACCCTCATCAACTTTCCTAGTAACCTCTTCAAAAAATGCGATAAGATTCGTCAAACATGACCTTCCATGCACAAATCCATGTTGACTGTTCCTAATCAGACCCTGTCTATCCAGATAACTATATATACCATCTCTAAGAATACTTTTTAATTTACCCACCACTGACGTCAAACTTGCAGACCAATAATTGCTAAGTTTGCTCTTAGAACCCTTTTTAAACAATGGAACAACATGAGCGATACTCAAATCCTTCGGCACCATCCCCATTTCTAATGACATTTGAAATATTTCTGTCAGAGCCCCTGCTATTTCTACACTAACTTCCCTCAGAGTCCTAGGGAATATCCTGTCAGGACCCAGAGACTTATCCACTTTTATATTCCTTAAAAGCGCCAATACTTCCTCTTCTTTAATCATCATAGTTTCCATAACTTCCCTATCTGTTTCCCTTACCTTACACAATTCAATATCCTTCTCCTTCATGAATACCGAAGAAAAGAAATTGTTCAGAATCTCCCCCATCTCTTTTGGTTCCACATATAGCTGTCCACTCTGATTCTCTAAGGGAACAATTTTATCCTTCACTATCCTTTTACTATTAATATAACTGTAGAAACCCTTTGGATTTATTTTCACCTTACTTGCCAAAGCAACCTCGTATCTTCTTTTAGCTTTTCTAATTTCTTTCTTAAGATTCTTTTTACATTCTTTATATTCCTCGAGCACCTCATTTACTCCATGCTGCCTATATTTATTGTAGATATTTCTCTTTTTCTGAACCAAGTTTCCAATATCCCTTGAAGACCATGGCTCTCTCAAACTTTTAACCTTTCCTTTCAACCTAACAGGAACATAAAGATTCTGTACCCTCAAAATTTCACCTTTACATCAGGATATATTAAAAGTTTAATCAGAGAGTTAGACAATGGCATTATTAAATGTTGAGTTCATTCACACAATAGCAAAAACATAATAAACTGTCCCCTGAGATGCAATATAACATGGTTCATACCTATGATAGAATGTTGCTGAGTGAATAATAAAAAAAACACCAGATATAATCTACAAAACTGAAGTGTTCAGTTTCACACCCCAGTTTGTGAATTAGTTGACCTGAGTTCTTTGATGATCTAACCTCCCAAAGAATATATGATTCCCAATTATCATAGCTGTTTTAATGCTGGGGCATACTGAAGAAGCACAAAAGAAGTGTGGCAAAAGACTGCCAGCTCTTTTATTAAATGTGATCTTGAACATGATATGAATCTTCTCAGAATACTATTTATGGTTCACATTGTCAAGCCCATGTCTGGTTCAATGACCACAGAGTTCACATTGTTATTTCTCACAGTTTCCTTGAAAAAGCAAAACATTTAAAATATTATAAGCTCATTAATTTCTCATAGTTACCAGCTGATGTTCTCCAGTAGTTACTGGGTTAATGAGTTTTTTCTTCCAACATTTCTGCAATTACACATAATTGCAATAATGAATTGGTTTTGGATTTGGATCTTGGGGTGGTTTAAACTGAGTTGGCAGGGGGATGGTGTATTGGAGGGGTCATGACTGTCACGTGATAGCAATAACCACTACCTGGTCAGAAGGCATGCCACCTGCCAATGATGGTTTGACCCCTCCTCACCCATCAATGCATACCTGAACATTGGCTCCTTTAATTAGCCTTGTACTTGGCCTCAGGCAATTGGCCTTTGTTATCAGCTTAATTCTGCTGGCACCGAGCCATTGGCCCCCCTGTGAATTACCTGGACCCTCCAGCCCTCCTGCATTATAAAGGGTGCCATGTGTGCTGGACTCTCTCTTTATGCCATCTCTGAGGGTTCTCCGCTGAGAACCGTGGAACGGCGCTTGAGAAACTGTTGGTGAGCTGTGCATTGAATAGAGTTGGGAGCATTGATTATTGTCCCTAATAGTGTAGAGCCGTGCCTGTACAGAGTCAAGGGGTGGTGGGTATTGTATTCACTTTTCCCTTAGTTTTTTGTGCGTGTGTGCTTGAGTGTGTGTGCGCGCGCACACTTTGTTTCCACGCGATTTTCAAACATCCGTTGTTACTTGTCCGCGTGTGTTTTATTGCAGATCTGACTTTCCCCGTGACTGCTGTAAATTGTGTGTGTGTTGCTTCTGTTGCCATTTTCCCACGTTTGCCTTCTGTAAACAAAATCCTTTACTACCAAGACTGTGTGATGAGAGTCCTTGCCTTTGAGACCTACTGAATCTGTTTCCTCACTTACAACAGATGGTAACTGGAGTCATAGGGCTGAGGATGAGGCAGTTGGTATACAAGTAGATGGAGTATGCAGTGAGACTGTGAGGAAGGACAAGCAAATGATAAGACAATGTTGCAGTCAGTGGGATGTGCTTAAGTGTAGCAGGGTTGATGAGGGTAAAGTGATGGATGTTGTCTATATGGACCTCAGTAAGGCCTTTGACAAGGTTCCACACGGAAGGTTAGTTAGGAAGGTTCAATCGTTAGGTATTAATATTGAAGTAGTAAAATGGATTCAACAGTGGCTGGATGGGAGACGCCAGAGAGTATTGGTGGATCACTGTTTGTCAGGTTGGAGTCCGGTGACTAGTGGTGTGCCTCAGAGATCTGTACAGGGTCCAATGTTGTTTGTCATATACATTAATTTTCTGGATGATGGGGTGGTAAATTGGATGAGTACGTATGCAGATGATACTAAGATTGGTGGCATTGTGGATAATGAAGTAGGTTTTCAAAGCTTGCAGAGAGATTTAGGCCAGTTAGAAGAGTGGGCTGAAAGATGGCAGATGGAGTTTAAAGCTGATAAATGTGAGGTGCTACATTTTGGTAGGACTAATCAAAATAGGACATACATGGTAAATGGTAGGGCATTGAAGAATGCAGTAGAACAGAGGGATCTGGGAATAATGGTGCATAGTTCCCTGAAGGTGGAATCTCATGTGGATAGGGTGGCGAAGAAAGCTTTTGGTATGCTGGCCTTTATAAATCAGAGCATTGAGTATAGGAGTTGAGATGTAATGTTAAAATTGTACAAGGCATTGGTAAGGCCAAATTTGGATTATTGTGTACAGTTCTGCTCACCAAATTATAGGAAAGATGTCAACAAAATAGAGAGAGTACAGAGAAGATTTACTAGAATGTTACCTGGGTTTCATCACCTAAGTTACAGAGAAAGGTTGAACAAGTTGGGTCTTTATTCTTTGGAGTGTAGAAGGTTGAGGGGGGATTTGATAGAGGTATTTAAAATTATGAGGGGGATAGATAGTGTTGACGTGGATAGGCTTTTTCCATTGAGAATAGGGGAGATTCAAACAAGAGGACATGAGTTGAGAGTTAGGGGGCAAAAGTTTAGGGGTAACACCAGGGGGATCTTCTTTACTCAGATAGTGGTAGCTGTGTGGAATGAGCTTCCAGTAGAAGTGGTAGAGGCAGGCTCGATACTGTCATTTAAAGTAAAATTGGATAGCTATGTGGACAGGAAAGGAATGGAGGGTTATGGGCTGAGTGCAGGTCGGTGGGACTAGGTGAAAGTAAGCATTCGGCACGGACTAGAAGGGCCAAGATGACCTGTTTCCGTGCTGTAATTGTTATATGGTTATACGGTTATAAATTCAAAAAATGATATACTGATGCTTACATGGAACAAATAATTTTCAGATGGATGACAATCCAGATTTTAACAGGCTTTCTATTGTATTTTCAACTGACCATAGAAACCATAGAAACTACAGCACTGGAACAAGCCTTTTGGCCCTTCTTGGCTGTGCCGAACCATTTTCTGCCTAGTCCCACTGACCTGCACATGGACCATATCCCTCCATACACCTCCCATTCATGTATCTGTCCAATTTATTCTTAAATGTTAAAAAAGAACCCACATTTACCACCTCGTCTGGCAGCTCATTCCATACTCCCACTACTCTGTGTGTGAAGAAGCCCCCCCTAATGTTCCCTTTAAACTTTTCCCCCCTCACCCTTAACCCATGGCCTCTGGTTTTTTTCTCCCCTTGCCTCAGTGGAAAAAGCCTGCTTGCATTCACTCTATCTATACCCATCATAATTTTACATACCTCTGTCAAATCTTCCCTCATTCTTCTACGCTCCGAGGAATAAAGTCCTAACCTATTCAACCTTTCTCTGTAACTGAGTTTCTCAAGTCCTGGCAACATCTTTGTAAACCTTCTCTGCACTCTTTCAACCTTATTTATATCCTTCCTGTAATTTGGTGACCAAAACTGATCACAATACTCCAGATTCAGCCTCACCAATGCCTTATACAACCTCATCATAATGCTCCAGCTCTTATACTCAATACTTTGATTAATAAAGGCCAATGTACCAAAAGCTCTCTTTATGACCCTATCTACTTGTGATGCCACTTTTAGGGGATTTTATATCTGTATTCCGAGATCCCTCTGTTCTACTGCACTCCTCAGTGCCTTACCATTTACCCTGTATGTCCTACCTTGGTTTGTCCTTCCAACGTGCAATACCTCACACTTGTCGGTTTACGACTGGATTAAAGAGTGATATTAGAAGCAGGCCAGCAGGCCTTCCATAAATCTGTCAGAATTTATTTCATTGATCTGACAGGGCTGTCATTACTGCGGATGATGCACTGTGTTTCTGTGCTTCCTTTCAAAAAAATCAATTTATTATCAGCTTGCCCTGAAATAATGGAGGTCAAGTGCTTACAGAAGGCACCACCCAGTAAAGCATTTAAAGATGTTAATGTGTCAAATAAAGGGATTCAAAATAATTTTAGGCCATATTAATAAGTCTCTGAATAATAAATTGTTTAATTATAATATTCTTCCCACTTTAAATTCTTTCTGTGGCTTCCTTAACATTCAATCAAGTGGCTAAGCTACACAAATCAGAGTCTGTGTGTTTCTCTGTATGTGAGTGCTTCTGTGGCCCTGTGTGTATGTGTGAGCACATGCTTGTGTGTGTGTGTGTGTGTGTGTGTGTGTATGTATGTTTCTATATGTGTGCCTATGCACGTGTGTGACATGTCTGCATTGCATTTGTGTGTCAGTGTGTGTGATTCTGTCTAAGTGTGCGTGCATACATTATGTGTGCATCTGTATTCTGTAAATGTTTTTTTGTGTCTGAGTTTTTGTGGTTGTGGATGTTGCTTTTCACATAAGGAATCACTATCATCACAAAGGTATCAACTGAAAGAATTGTGAAATCAGTTTCCACAGGAACTTTCAAAAGGCATCCATGGATGTAACTTGTAGAGCCCCGAGAAAAAGGCTCGGGAGGGGAGCAATCTTGAACATACCTTTTAAACAATTGGAACAGACATGGTAGTTTGAATAACTGGCAACTGTGGTGTTACATGCCTGTAACATGTCATAACTTGCCATACATGTGCAACAGAAAACACAAAAATCTGCAGATGCTGGAAGATAAATTGCTGGATGACTGGACTGTGTGTGTGTGTGTGTGTGTGTGTGTGTGTGTGTGTGTGTGTGTGTGTGTGTGTGTGTCCATCCATCCATCCAGATGAAGGATCATGACTCTCTTTCTTTCCACAGAAGCTGCCAGACCTATTGAATTCCTCCAGCAGTTTGGTTTCACTGACACAGTTCTGATTGAATGCTCTGCAGTGGGCTGTGGACTGAATGTCACCTTTTTTGGGATATTTCAAGTTATAGGGGAGTACAGATCATTGGATCTTAAAGTGTGGCCTCTTATTTTACCAAATACCAGAAAATTCTCACAAGCAACTAAAAAGATGAAAATCTATCTGTTGTCTTTGTCATGGAGGAAAATTGGCAGCAACTTGACCCTTCAGGAGTGTAATATCTTCTATATGTGGTGCTGATACATACAAGTAGATATCAATGGATAGCAAAGGCTCATCATAGTGGTTGACTAATATGATCGAAAAGTCAAGACCAAAATAACATTGATTCTGCATCAAAAAATGAATGGTCTCAATCCGTAATAATGACTATCTATTTCCCTCCACAAATCCTGCCTGAGCCATTGAATTCCTCCAGCATTTTTATTACTCCAGATTGCAGCATCTGCTACCTCTTGTGCCTCAATGATACTCCTGCATGTTCCTCATTTAAATGTTTGCCCCATAAATGTACAGTATATCCATAAAGACTGTTGTGAAGGTGAAATGGCTCTGAAAGTTTGTTTTGGATAATCCATCTGAATGATATGCATGTTTACAGTGGCCCGTCGGCATCTGTAGTGAAGTTAAACTGAACGCAATGTGTGTTGTAATGTCACTCATGCAAAGCGTTCTCCATTTGGAGATTGGAAATATTGGAAGGGAGTTGGAATTGCATCCCTAAAAGACAGTCTACATCACAATTTTCTGTAACATAAAACTCATAGCTCGTAGGTCAAGGAATGCAAGTCAGAAAAAAATTGTACTTATTTTTTTTACTTTCTGTTACATTAGTTTTACATTAATTCTGTAAGAGCAAAAGTTATTTTCTATCTCAAACTCTTGGGTAACAATTTGTGAATTCTGTAAGGATGGATTTCTGTTACCTATACAGTTCTAACGTTGAGTTGCTTCTATCTACCCTATGATGAGAGGTGGCACCCTACATATGGAAAGTAGTTCACATTTCTCAGTGTGTTATCGTGCACCTTTATTGAAGAAGACACTGTTATTCAGCGGAGGTGGTCTGTTAGAAGACCTTTGCTTTATAGAAGTTAGTGTAAAGTCCATATGCTTTGATAATTAAGTAAACTCAGAGCTCAGTCATTGGAAGTGCACATGCAAGCATAATTTCTGTACTGTGGCCCCCTCTCTGAGAGCAGAGGCCTAGGTCCTGGATTGCAGGAGGCAAAAGTTGGATCTTAGCCATTTCAATTAATTCTACTCCATTAGGAAGTATATAAGGTTCATTTTTAGGATGAGAAAATTTGTATTGTGTTGGAACACTGACACAACCATTTCTAACTTATAACTTTTAGCTTAATTCCAAATCCTTTTTATAACTATTTGGAACCTTTGCATTAACGACACCCTTTAATGAATTAATGATACTCTTGAAGAGGAGAGAGTAAAAATCTTGCTACTAATTTTGAGTGTATCTAACATGAGAAAAATAATCAAGTGGTTATATGTACATTTAAAACTTGCATTGCTTTTCTTCCAATACATTAACCCTAAAACTCTGTGTGTTAAGTGTGTAGAACCTTTTGAGTTAAATATCTAGTGATATAGTATTATGGTAGTGCCGCGTTTCACACGAACACTATTACATCTCAAGGCGTAGGAGTTTGAAATTCAATTCCAGTGTCCTCCTTCAGCAAGTTTGTACGTTTCTTCCTGTGTGCACATGGATTTCCTCTGGTTTCCTCCTACAGTCTAAAAATATACTGGTCAGTTAACTAATTGGTCATTATAAGTTGTTCCATGATTAGGCTAGGATTGAATTGGTAGGTTGCTGGGTGGAAGCTTAAAGTACATTTATTATCGAAGTATATACAGCATATACAACCTGCAGACACAGGTTTGTCTTGCCACAAAACAAAGAAACACAATAGAATTCACAAAAATGACCACACCACAAAGACAAAGAGAAAGAACAAATTGTGCAAACAATAAAAGGGCCAGAAGGGCCTGTTCTGAAAGGCTGAATGGGCCTGTACCCTGCTGTACCTCTTTAAAAAATTAAGCACAGAAGGGCTAGTTCAGTTGGTTTGCTGATTCTGTGAGTCTCAGACAGATATGAAAGGCTCCAAGGAGTCTGCGATAGGTCAAAGGTAAAGAATATGCTGGACAATGACATGGTATCATTATATGAACACAATCCATCGAGTCAGATGCTAGGAGGAGGTCAAATTGCTTCAAAGGAAACACAAGCAGAACATTTTTGAAAGTCATCTAGGTCTTGAAATTGAAACCTAGTTGTCAATAATTATTAGAAGAACAATCTCCAAATTCTCTAAGTTTAGATTCTTGTTACAAATTATCTTGCAACTGGCTGAAATGGCAAACCGGGCTCAGGGCATTTATTGTAGAACGTATGAGAAATTGATAAACCCTAGAATTAACACCTTTGCAAAAGCAACAAATCTGTTTGAATCAAGAAGAATTTATGTTATCTGGATTGGTTGCAGAATATGATTAATATAAGCAGCAGATATCTGTTCACAGTGATCTGGTAATAATTCCAAATGTTGATTGTCCTCCTTTTTTATCTTCTGAAGGGATTGACGTTCATTAAGGTTCACTTCCACTGTCACCTTAAAACCACTTCCAAACAGCCATACTTCATTCAGAACAGTTGGCAGCAAATGCTTGCAGGCTGTTTCACTGTACCTACACTTTACATTTATAAGAGTCATCAGTCAGGAACTGCCATCAGGCCAATATTCAGGCCCTGATCACAGTGATTCCTAACCAATAGCATCTCTTCCATCAATTCCATTAATGTCAAGGAGATCAGTAGTGACAACGAATTAAACTAATAACCTTGCAGGCTTGAGTGCTACAGCTTTTTATTGACCTACATAGCTAAGAATAAAGTTAGTGAGATCTATGATAACATCTGATGATTGAACACTCCCATCCTCTTATACCAGTATAAACCACATAACATACTTTGAAAATGCTATTACCAAGTAATTCATTACTAATTGCAATTTCTTAAATTTGGTGAAATTGCACTGCAATTATTAATCCATCATGTGGCCATCACTGCACAGAGTATCTAGATTGCACTTTTCCACCACCATAGTTGTTGTTAATCAAACTGAGCGGGATCCAAACCACCTAGTAAATTCTATGATATGACTTTCACCCTGAGGCTATGGTGCAACATGACCCAGATGCACAGTACAGTGGAGAGGAGTGGAGTGGTTGTGTAGTGTGGGGCAGGGCAGAGGGAATAATTGAGTGAATTTGTAAAACAACCCCATTCAATTCAACAGATAAGTATATGTTTCTTTTGACTAAAGTAAATAGAAGTAGAAAACTGACAGAGATGTAGAAAGAGAGGCTCATCTTCCCCTTAATTTTTTAATTTTATCCAAAACCAAAATGATACCCAATGATTTGAATCCCTTCATTTTTGCTGTGTAAAATAACTTTGTGTATTTTTGTGAGCACGGGCCTAAAGTTAATTTAACTCACTCAAAAGGTGCAAAAATTTCTGGTTCAGAGAAAGACTATTTTTTCCATGACAGTCTGTAGTACATGATGCTCTTTTTGCGTTTGGGGCACAATGCAGGGATTTGTTCAACAAATGCATTGTGCTATGAAATGTGAAAATACAAATTTACCCCACCCAAGTGTAATTAGTGTTATTGTTGTAGATAATCAAGAAACATCGAAGTTCACAGTGGGATGAGGCCATTTGGCCATTAGGCTCTTTGAATGATTGTATGAAACTCAAATGATTATTCTACAATTGTAATGAAATGAAGTTAAGTGAGTAGATGTAGGTGCAATTGGAAAAGGACTATCAGAGAACCTTGACGTGAGAGAAGGACTTGATTCAATTACCCAGGGTTCCCCAGGGTTTTCAAGAAATATACAGTCACTCAACACATAATAATGTACAATATATTTGAGCTTCCTGAATCGTATCTCAGAAGGAAATCAGGAGCTTTTCCCATTTTCGATCAGCTGCTCTGTGGAACAATAAACCATTATGGAAGTAATTTGTAATGTATAAAATCTTACCATGTTATCAGAGTGTCATGAAAAGACTATGTTTTCTGTTCCACTGTGAATATCTGCAAGAAAAGTAACCTCAAGGTAGTATATGCTGACATAGCAACACACACAAAATGCTGGAGGAATTCAACAGGTTAAGCAGCATCTATGGAAAAGAGTAAACAATTGATGTTTCAGGCCAAAACCCTTCTTCAGGACAGAGAAGGAAGATGCCACAATAAAAAGGTGGGGGAGAGGAAAGATGCTAACTGTAAGGTAATAGGTGAAGCCAGGTGGGTGGGAAAGGTCAAGGGCTGGAGAAGAAAGAATCTAATGGGAGAAAAGAAAGAAGGGACTCAGGAGGGAAGTAATAGGCAGGTGAGAAGAAGTGAAAGGTCGGGGTGGGGGGGAAATTTGTTCATCAGAAGGAGAAATCAATTTTCATGCCATCAAGTTGAGAGTTCCCAGAAGAAAATATAAACTGTTGCTCCTCCTGAGGGTTGCCTCATCACAAGAGGTTGCCATGTTTCAACATGTCAGATTGGGAATGGGAATCAGAATTAAAATGTTTGGCCACCGGGAAATCCCACTTATAGCAGATGGTGCAAATGTGCTCAACAAAGGGGTCCCCCAACTTACGACAGGTCTCACCAATGGTAAAATATACTGTACGCACTTTGATAATAAATCTATTTTAGACTTTCACTACCCAATTCATCAGGTGTTTTAAAGTAATGCTAATTTCAATTTTGAGGCACCCTGAATATTTTGTACATTAATGATTATAGTTTCTATTGTTGCTACTTGACAGTTATGTTCACATACAGAAGGAACTCTAGAACAAGTGAAATGAGGTAACTTTCAATAGTGCTGTTTGTGTCAGCCATAACAATAATCAGAGCTCCCTGTCCACCTTGTGGGCTGCTCTCAGCACATTCTTAGGTTGTTTACACGGACCACACATTTCACTCTAAGTTTTGATATACATGTAACAAATAAATAAATGAATCTGAATATGATTCACATAAATCACAGCTTACTTGTATGATTATGGGAATGAGCTGAGGGTGTCTATGCTTGCAGACTCCTGGGCTGTGTTTTGCTGAGTAGAATGGTCAGAAGTATAAACACAGCTAACAAATCACTGAATAAGAGACAGAGACAGAGGTCAAATATGTTACGACATTTCACTTTAATATTCTTGAAATGTCTGGTGTCCAATTCTGGTGATCTTAGCGTATTCCATTTTAGTCCCCATACATCCCGAAAAGTAGATTCCCCCTGGCATTAAATTTGCTTGGTCTATGTTTTTTTTCAGTCTTCTGGTAACCCAGTCAATGAGCTGTCCCACCAGGAAGGGCTCAATATAGTTCAATAGGAAGCGACTAGGGCTGCAAGTCCTGGATTATGTCTCCTTTTTTAACTCCGGGTGAGCTGAGGCCAAACACAACACTTTATTGAAATCAGCCGCTTTAGAACAAAGGAAGTATCTAATCTTTCATGAACACAGAGTCCTAAAACACTCTTCGCTAATGGTGAATTTTGAAGTTTGGTCATTAATGCAATGCAGGAAAACTGGTGACAAATTTTACATACAGTAAGAAGACAGCAGCAGATATGAAATAATATCTTTCCAGTGAAGATGATTGAAAGATAAAATTTCTGGTGAGCAATTATCTAAATGTAGCTGTAGAATATTTTAACATTCATCCAAGAGCACAGATTTCGTATCACTTCAGGAGGACTCGACAGGGCAGTGCTAACTGTGATGGATATTCACTGTCGAGGGCCACAGGGCCTTCTTTAAAACCAAGCTCAGCTTTCTAACATTACAGCTGAACCTTGTAGTGATCAAAGAGTGGTTTTTGAGTTAGTCAAACTTCCAACTAATACTCCTTGCTCAGCTTCTTTTTGTAAATGAGAACTAGACCTCAGTTCTTAATGTAAGTTGCAAGCAATAATCAGTCTGAAGTTAAAAGGACAGCTTTGCAAACAAGTAGCATAAACACAAAGAGCATAGGATGCTGGCCCACAGTACAGGGCATGTTGCAGTGTAAAACAATGGGCTTCTGTAAACCGGCCTGTTTCAGACCAGACAACGCTGGCTAAGTTATTTAGTTCAAGGAATGATGAGATGCATTGATCGTGTGGATAGCCAGAGGCTTTTCCCAGGGCTGAAGCCACTTGGAAGTAGGTACAGATGAGATGTCAGAGCTAAGTTTTTTTAAACAAAGAGTGGTGTGTGTGTGGAATGCACTGCCAGCAATGGTGGTAGAGGCAGATACAACAGGATCTTTTAAGAGACTCTTAGATAAGTACCTGGAAATTAGGAAAATAGAGGGCTATGCTGTAGGGTAATTCTAGGGAGTTTCTAGAGTAAGTTACATGGTCAGCACAACATTGGGGGACAAAGGGTCTGTAATGTGCCGTAGATTTCTATGATTCTACAAAACTTGCAGACCAGATTAATGCTATCACTTAGCACGTCAAATAGCTGATCTGTTAATAGTTGAAAAGTTTGTGTACTCAGAAAGTAGGCTTCATGGCATTAATTCTGGGTATCTGGGAACTCTATCCCCAGAAGCCTTTAGACTGCCTGTGTGAAAAGGTCTCTGAAAAATATCATATTGTGAAGTTACCCAAGTGGCAAAAATACAGTATAAATGTTAGAGAGCAGTCAGGCTTGTCAGGAGTGGTCAAAGAACAGCAAGAAGAATGACAGAAAGATGGGTTGAACTAGAATCCATTCCTCTGGCTTTGATTTCTGCAATGGATGACTACAACTTGTAAATATGTCATTTTAGCTCATAGGAATTGTGTCATTGTTGTGAAAACCTTCCTGATTTAGAAATCATTTGTAATTTGAAGATAGGAAACCTCTGAGTTTAAAATGTATTTAAAGAATTTTGTCTGGATTTAAATAAATGAACTGTGTTTAAACTACTTTGTTAGCTGGAAGCATCTCCTCCTTGGTAGGGAGAAGGGATGCACCATTTAAATAGTGGATATTTGCAGCTAAACCCACTGTGAAGGATAAGCAGGGAATGAATAGTCTTTGAAGGGTAGGTAGTTACAATACCACCTCATTTTTCTGATATTACCCATAGCTATCTAAATTAGATAGGGCTTACAATCTTCAGTTGAATTTAGAACTTCATGTTCAGCAAACTCAATACTGTCACATTACTGCTGCTTCATCATAGGCCCAGGGAATTTATTTGATCCCGAACCTGTCTGTGTGGAGTTTCTCCATTCTCCCTGTGACTATGTGGTTTTGCTAACGTTTCCATTTTGCACGCATATCCAAAAGTTATGTTGACAGGTTAATTGACAGTTATAAACAAGTCCTTAATGTAGGTATGAATCCAAAAGAATCAGAAGGGAGGTAATATGAATATGAGAGTCAATAATTTTCAGGGCTACAGGATAGAGGGAATGAGACTGGTAGAATTTGTTTTGCTAGAAACCAGCATGAAGCTGAAGGAGTTGATAACTTCCTTCTGTGTGTCTGTGAGTAAACAGCACTCCCCCCATTGAGCACTCAAATCTTCGGAGCAATGCACACAAATTCAAAGGCATGAATGTTCCCAATTGACTGAAGTAGATTAAGTTAAAGCACTTAAACTGACTCTGATAGATTTGTGTATTTGTGCAATCCTGCTGATGTGCTTATTTCCCTGCACACTTTGCATCCTGCTGTTTAACTCAGTGATATGCAGCTGTTAACAAAGTTAGTGAAATATGAAAGCTTGCCAGCTCCGCCTGTGGAATGCTTTATCAGACATCTTCATAGAAGAGTTTCCCTGGGTGATGTCCTCAGCCCAGCCATGGATAACAGTTGTGTCAATGACTTTTCCTCCATGATAAGGTCAAAAGAAGGGTTTGAACAAGTTGCTGTTGTCTCAATTTGCACTTTGATCCATTCCATTCGCAGCTCTTCAGCTTATGAAGCATTCTTGAATGCAACAAGACATGACAATATTCAGACATGAGCTGCAGTGGCAAGTATATTTGATTTGCAGAAGTCCCAGGCAATGGCCAGCTCCAGCAAGAGAGAGTGTAACATTTATTGACAATGCCATCACCAAGTCACCTACCATTAACTTCTTAGGCATCAATATTCATCACAAATTCAATTGGTTCAGCCATTCAAACACTGTGGCTACAAGAGCTGGTCAGAGGTTAGGTATCCTCCAGCATACACTCACCCTCTCCTTTCTGCCCTCATAAGTCTCCACTTATCTGGATGAATTCAAGTCCCACAACATTCAAGAACATTATCTGGCACAAAACACCTATTTAATTTGTACCACATCCACCACACTAAATTTAAAAGAAAATAAAAACTCACATAAATAATATAAATACATAAGATAGCTGATATACATTGATTGTATATCTATAAAGTGACACTGGGCACAGTAGTGTCTTTACTTAAGATGACTCTGGCAGGAAATGATAAACTAATGGTGGTCGAGGTGGTGGGGATGGAGAGGTGGGTTAGTGGGTGGATGTGTGATCAGCCTTACTGCTTGGGGAAAGTAACTGTTTTTGAGTCTGGTGGTCCTGGTGTGGTAACCTCCTCCCTGATGGGAGTGGGATAAACAGTCCATGAGCAGGGTGGGTGGAGGAAAACTTCATTTCCTTCACTATCCTTGCATAGTGTTGTACCATCTACAATGACATGACCTCCAGTCCCATGATCTCTTCCACCAAGTAGGACTAGAGCAGCACATACATGGAAGTACCTCTATTTTCAGTTCTTCTCTGAAACACACACCACTTTGACTAGGAGATATATTGCCAGTCCTTCATTGTCATTGGATCAAATTCTGAAATTCCCTCCAGTATCTTCACCAGAATGATGAAGTAAATAAGAAAGGCAAGTCATCAGCAACTTTTCCAAACAGCAATTAGGGGTGGGTAATAAACACTAGCTTCCTGAAAAATAAAAGACATCTTTAGAAATAATTAGATAATTTTTCCCTGCTTTGGGAACATTTTCTGAAATATAAGAGCACTAATATGATGCGTTCTCCTAACTTATCATACTCAGCCTGGGACATGGAAATAGTATTAAGTAATTACACATTAACACTCCTGTATCCCACCCCCATCAGTACATGACTCCAAGTATTTCCCATTTGTGG
Organism: Mobula hypostoma; assembly: GCF_963921235.1. Taxonomy (NCBI): domain Eukaryota; kingdom Metazoa; phylum Chordata; class Chondrichthyes; order Myliobatiformes; family Myliobatidae; genus Mobula; species Mobula hypostoma. The sequence continues at coordinate 50,945,130 of NC_086128.1, forward strand.
TGGAACCAAAGAAATATGGATTGTACAATTAGACAGGAGTCTGTGGATGTTGTTAGTGATGTCAATATAGGCAATTCTCCAAGTGAGGAAATATCACAATCTGGACCCTCCCAGGGTCAGTCTTTGCTTACAAACTCAAAATGGAATGTTCTGATAGGTTTGGGACAATCTGGTGGTCTAATAGCCTTTCCAGACACTGACTGTTAAGAACATGTCTCCATTAAGTATGAAAACTAATTTGAAACAGTAAAATTTACTGCAACAAAGGACATCTACAATTTCTTACAACATAGCTACAGATTAAGACAATAAGACCATAAGACAAAGGAGCAGAAGTTGTCCATTCGGCCCAGCGAGTCTGCTCCACCATCTTATCATGAGCTGATCCATTCTCCCATTTAGTCCCACTCCCTCGCCTTCTCACCATAACCTTTGATGCCCTGGCTACTCAGATACCTATCAATCTCTGCCTTAAATACACCCAATGACTTGGCCTCCACTGCTGCCCGTTTATTTCTTCTGCCAAAGTGCATAACCATACAGTTTCCAACATTGTATTTCATTTGGCACTTCTTTGCCCATTCTTCCAATCTATCTAAGTCTCTCTGCAGACTCTCTGTTTCCTCAGCACTACCGGCCCTTCCACCTATCTTCGTATCATCAGCAAACTCAGCCACAAAGCCATCTATTCCATAATCCAAATCGTTGATGTACAATGTAAAAAGAACTGGCCCCCAACACGGACCCCTGTGGAACACCACTGGTAACCGGCAGCCAACCAGAATAGGATCTCTTTATTCCCACTCTCTGTTTCCTGCCAATCAGCCAACGCTCTATCCACGTATGTAACTTTACCGTAATTCCATGGGCTGTTATCTTGTTAAGTAGCCTCATGTGTGGCACCTTGTCAAAGACCATCTGAAAATCCAAAAATACAACATCCACTGCATCTCCCTTGTCTAGCCTACTGGTAATTTCCTCAAAAAATTGTAATAGGTTTGTCAGGCAGGATTTTCCTTTAAGGAATCCATGCTGAGTTCTGCCTATCTTGTCATATGCCTCCAGGTACTCTGTAACCTCATCCTTGACAATCGACTCCAACAACTTCCCAACCACCGATGTCAAGCTAACAGATCTATAATTTCCTTTTTGCTTCCTTGCCCCCTTCTTAAATGGCGGAGTGACATTTGCAATCTTCCAGTTCTCCGGAACCATGCCAGAATCTATCGACTTTTGAAAGATCATCGTTAATGCCTCCGCAATCTCCACAGCTACTTCCTTCAGAACATGCGGGTGCATTCCATCTGGTCCGGTAGATTTATCTACCTTTAGACTATTCAGCTTCCTGAGTACTTTCTCTGTCGTAATTGTGACTGCGCACACTTCTCTTCCCTGCTACCCTTGAGTGTCCGGTATACTGCTGATGTCTTTCTCAGTGAAGACTGATGCAAAATACTCATTCAGTTCCTCTGCCATCTCCTTATCTCCTATTACAATTTCTCCAGCATCATCTCCTATCAGTCCTATATCTACTCTCACCTGTCTTTTACTCTTTATATACTTGAAAAAGCTTTTAGTATCCTCTTTGATGTTATTTGCTAGCTTCCTTTCATAGTTAATCTTTTCCCTCTTAATGACCTTCTTAGTTTCCTTTTGTAAGGTTTTAAAAACTTCCCAACCCTCTGTCTTCCCACTAATTTTTGCTTCCTTGTATGCCCTCTCCTTTGCTTTAACTTTGGCTTTGACTTCTCTTGTCAACCACGGTTGCATCCTTTATCCATTCGAAAATTTCTTCTTTTTTGGAATATACCTGTCTTGCACCTTCCTCACTTCTCGCATAAACTCCAGTCACTGCTGCTCTGCCGCCTTTCCCGCCAGTGTCCCTTTCCAGTCAACTTTGGCCAGTTCCTCTCTCATGCCACTGTAATTTCCTTTACTCCACTGAAATACCGACACATCAGATTTCGGCTTCTCTATTTCTAATTTCACAGTGAACTCAATCATGTTATGATCACTGTCTCCTAAGGGTTCCTTCACCTCAATCTCTCTAATCACCTCCGGTTCATTACCCAATACCCAATCGAGTACAGTCGATCCCCTAGTGGGCTCAACAACAAGCTGTTCTAAAAAGCCATCTCGCAGACATTCTACAAATTCTCTCTCTTGAGATCCAGTGCCGACCTGATTTTCCCAATCCACTCGCATGTTAAAATCCCCCACAATTATCAAAACACTGCCCTTCTGACAAGCCTTTTCTATTTCCTGTTGTAATTCGTAATCCACATCACTGCAGCTATTTGGAGGCCTATAAATAACTGTCATCAGGGTCCTTTTACCCCTGTGATTTCTTAGCTCAACCCATAAAGATTCTGCACCTTCCGATCCTATATCACCTCTTTCTAATGACTTAATATCATTTCTTACCAATAAAGCCACGCCTCCCCCTCTGCCTACCTTCCTATCCTTCCGATACACCGTGTATCCTTGGATGTTCAGCTCCCAGAGACATGCATCCTTTAGCCACGTCTCAGTGATGACCACAATATCATACCTGCCAATCTGTAGCTGTACGACAAGATCATCCACCTTATTCCTTATGCTGCGTGCATTTAAGTACAACACCTTAAGACCAGTATTTGGTACTTTTCGCTTTGATTTCACTGCAACTTTATTGCACTGCAACTCATCCCAATGGCTACAAATTTGTCCCATCACCTGCCTGTCTTTCCTGACATCTTTACTGCTCACTATCTTAGATTTATTTCTGTTTTCCCCTTCCTCCACTCTATCATCATGGTTCCCATCCTCCTGCCAAATTAGTTTAAACCCTGCCTAACAGCTCGATTAAACTTTCCCGCCAAGATATTGGTCCCCTTCGGGTTCAGGTGTAACCTGTCCTTTTTGAACAGGTCATACTTCCCCCAGAAGAGATCCCAATTATCCGAGAATCTGAAGCCCTGCCCCCTGCACCAGTCTCTCAGCCACGCATTCATCTGCTTGATCCTACTATTCTTGCCCTTGCTAGCACGTGGCACACGTAGCAATCCCGAAATTACTACCCTGGAGGTCTTGCTTCTCAGCTTCCTTCCTAACTCCTGGAAATCTCCCTTCAGGACCTCCTCCTTTGTCCTATCTATGTCATTGGTACCAACATGTACCAAGACAACTGGCTGCTCACCCTCCCCCTTTAGAATATTCAGGACCCGATCCGAGACATCCCGTACCCTGGCACCTGGGAGGCAACACACCATGCGGCTATCTCTGTCAGGCTCACAGAATCTCCTGTCTGTTCCCGACTATGGAACCCCCACGACTACCGCATTCCTCTTCTCCCTCCTTCTCTCCTGCACAACAGCGCCAGGCTCAGTGCTAGAGACCCGGTCACTGTGGGCGTCCCCTGTCAGGTCATCCCCCTCAACAGCATCCAGAACAAGATATTTGTTGCTGAGGGAAACAGCCACAGGTGTGCTCTCCACTATCCGGGCATTTCCCTTCCATCTCTTGACAGTGACCCAGTTTTCTGACCCCTGTAGCCTAGGGATGACTACCTCCCTGTAGCTCCTGTCTATCACCTCTTCACTTTCCCTGATAAGCAGTAGGTCATCAAACTGCTGCTCCAGATCCCTAACACGGTCTCTGAGGAGCTGCATCTCGGTGCACCTGGCGCAGATGTGGCCATCAGGGAGGCTGGAGGTCTCCCAGGATACCCTCATATGACACCCTGAACAAAGCACTAACCCTGCAGGCATGCTATCTAATTCTACAGGAATGAAAAGGAAAGATAAGTCTGCTCACCCACTTACCTTGCCAAACAGATGAACTTTTTAAACTGTTAGCTCGTACCATTAGCTGTGAGAGCCCTGCTGTTCCTGTCTGTCCGGGCCGATTTGCGAGGCGGGGGGGGCGGGGGGAAAAGAGTTGGCGCTTCGCTCTCGCCTCTTTCCATTAACCGCCGAAGCCCGTTGAAGCCAAAGCCCATTGAAGCCAAAGCCCTACACTCTGCTACCGCTCACTCCGCTGCCCGCTGTATAGGGTGGTCTCCTTTTTAAACTCTCTGCGCTGTCCTGTTGACGTCACGTGCTTACGTAGTCTCGTCCTTCTTGCACTCGAAGAAGTTTTTTAAAAAACTGCCTTCCTTCAGAATTCAGCTCCCATGACGCTCTGTAGTCCCGATCCAAAAGAAAGCCATTGGTAGCAACCTTCCTTTTTAAACTCTCCGCGCTGTCCTGTTGACATCACGCGCCTGCGTAGTCTCGTCCTTCTTGCACCCGAAGAAGTTTTTAAAAAAAACTGCCTTCCTTCAGAATTCAGCTCCCAAGACGCTCTGTCGTCCCGATCCATTAATTTGAGCTTTGTCACACAAAACCCTTTTTGATATAGCAATGCCACTGGAAAAATTATTGTTTATTGTCTGAGATCATCTACACAAGATTCATCAGAACATTGAACATTTGCTGATTTTGCTTGCATTAAGTCTTCTTGCATGCCACCGTATCTATAGAACAGTATTTTTTGTTACAAGGGTTTGTAAGCCTTTTTCCAGTTTAATGGTGTGAAGGTCAACTTGCATATCCCTACAGAGAAAAATAAGGGGAAAAAAAGTGCAACTAAAAATGATACTCAATGTCACAAATAAGCTTGAATAAATACTTAAAGGAGGGAGGCAGGAAGTTTCTTTCCCACTCATGTACCTGCTTAAAGGCATCCTTGCAGATTCAGTAGTTCTTTTATTCATTACATAGATCGAATGCACCTTGTGCCCTTAACTGTTCATGTTCTTGTAAATCACTGAGTGGATTGTAAGCTGATGTATGACTTGCTTTGTAATCAACCTAAGCAGAAACAAGAATTTTGCTTTATTCTTGCTTGTTTAGAAAGTTAAAGAAATCTGAAATTCCCATTGCTGGTGTACTTCAATGCAAATAATACAAACCATTTGCTGGTAGCTAATTTCCCCCTGATCCAATAGGTAGCTCTAGTCACCATGTGCTAGTGATCACCTCTATAGTCAGATGGCCAGTCATTAAGTTTCTGAAATTATGCAGGATACTGCACGTCGCCAAACACCCCATGAAAACTCACTACTGAGAAACATTGCTGGGATGGAGTTCATACTGCAAATGGATTCAACGCAGATGTTACTGAGACAATAGAAAACAAATCTGCACTGGCTGATGGGAAGGAGGAAGATTAAATCAATATAACCAAATGAGCTGCGGTAACTAGAACCAGTTGCTCTAGTTCAACTTGTTCAACCCCAGTGATTAGAAAGGATTTCTCTCTAATGGTAACTATGTCACTGAACCTTTAACCCCTTATGAAAAATATGAAAACAGGTGAAAACTATCCGAGTTGTACTTTCAGGCTTCTCTTGCAGATTTAGACACAATGATACATAATTATAGATAATAAGCAAGAACATCTACACTTGTAATTTTTGGCACCTATTAATCAAAAGCATTACTATAGGACTTGTTGGCAGGGTGGAGATATGCCTCTACCAAAGGAGTTGTAAGGCGCTTCTTCCCTCCGCGAGCCTGTAGGTCACCCTTGGGTAGTACCTGCTTGGTCCCCCAATCAGGGTTCTGTTAAGCCATGGAAGCAGGTGGTTATTTAAGGTTATGGGGATAGGGCAGGAACTGGATACTGATAGTGGATGATCAGCCATGATCACAGTGAATGGCGGTGCTGGCTCGAAGGGCCGAATGGCCTACTCTTGCACCTATTGTCTATTGTCTATTGTCTATTGATGGTCATATGAATAGCTGGTGCATATCACACATTCTGATTATGCAACCACTGACACCAGGCAGACAATCTCTGAAGAGTATTGACAATGGCTGGGGTCACCTGTCTTGCAAAGACACTGCCCAGAGGAAGCAATGGCAAACCACTTCTGTAGAAAAATTTGCCAAGACCAATCATGGTCAGGGAAAGACCATGGTCGCCCATGTCATATGACATAGCACATAACTGACGAATGAATGATGATTACTATTGGGCACCTAATGCTCAGCTTGCTCAAGTTAGTGAGGATAAAATTGGATCATATGAGAAAATGTACATTAGGTTTATAAATCCTATCAACCCAAAGCCTATTGTACAGAAAACATGGTATCTGCTCATTGTCATGACTTTAGGTCTAAAAAAAAATAGGATTAAACCTCTGTCAAATCTCCTCTCATTCTCCTGCGCTCCAGGAAATAAAGTCCTAACTTATTCAACCTTTCTCTATAATACAGATCCTCAAGTACCAGCTACATCCTGGTAAATGTTCTCTGTACGCTTTCAATCTTATTGATATCTTTCCTGTAGGTAGGTGACAAGAACTGTACACAATACTCCCAATCTCAAAACTCCAAGATCAAAACTTTTTGATGGCAGTGGCTGACAGCATCACTTATGATATTCTAAGGACAGTTCCTCAGTGTTTTGCCACTTAGTGATCCCTCCATCCTGCAGACCATCTCTTGGGAGCAGAAATCAACTTGTTGGACCCTCAAGGCCCATGATGTTTGTTTGCTTGACCGCAGTTCCATTTAGAGGAGCCAGCACCAGTTCAGTTTGATTGACATTGTGATCTTCCTTCTCTTCATCATTCTGTTATGAAAAGTGTCACATTTGTTAATCTCATTCCCAGTACGACAAGCAGTGCCAATTGCATTGGAAATGTGGGATGCTTTTTTGGAAGGAAGGTATAATTGCCAAGACAATGGGTGTTGCACAGTTTAATTTTTGTGTTACGTTCTCTTGCAACACAATGATATGAAGATCTAGAGAGACTGCAGGGATCTGTTTAATAAAAATACTCTAGCTCTATTTACTGCACATTTTACCATGAGCGAAGTCATATAACATAATGGTAATGGAATTGCCAGCTAATTTCTACTCACACCATTCATTTTCTAGTCATAGCATTCAGTCTCAAAATGACTCATGCTGGCTTAGTTTCCATGGGTATACCTTTAACGAAAACGTTAAAATTGCAAACTCATGGAAAATACATTAGGAAAATCCAAGCTTGGCATTATTTGCCAATGACTGTACTGTGAATTGCATTAAAACCCAGATCAGCCATAAAACTTCGTATTTATTTCAGTCTTAGCTTGTGTGTTATAAGCAGAATCCTGTAGCCTTCTTCCAGAGTCTTCAATTCAAACTGTCTGGAAAGTTAGTTAAATGCATCTAGCTTGATAGAGAGTTCAATTAATCTTAGCTAAGATTAGACTACAGTTGACAAGAACCAAGGGTTACCATTGACAGAGTACACACTCAAGATGCCGAGGAACTCAACAGGTCAGGCAGCATCTATGGAGAGGAATAAACAACTGACATTTCAGGCATTTCAGACCTTTCATCAGGACTTAAGATTTATAGTGTACATTTTCATAAATTTCATCTTTTTTATGACTTAGAACAAGAATGGTTAACCTTTTATTTGCCATGGACCCCAATTTGGGAATCCCTGATTTATAAGGATGCCATTTGGCACATTAGTTCTATACTTGCTCTCAATCGACAGCATTCCTTGACCATTAACTCACACCTTGGAACCCTGCTATATTTTGGTAATCCACAGAAGCTGGTCAACTTACCAGCACATCTTTGGAATGTAGGAAGAAACCAGAGCACAGTATGATGTATATTCTAGCAGAAGCTCATTGCTAAGCTCAGCTTTCTACTACAGCAGTCTTACCTTTCCATAAGGTTAGAATTGTTTGTGACAAAATTAAACTGTGAACCAATATTCTTTGCTCAGTTTCTTGTTGTAAACAAGAACCACTCTTCAGTTCTTTATGTAAACTGAAAGCAATAATCAGTTTGAAGTTAAAAGTACAGCTTTGCAAACAGTGCTACAGAAAACAGGCTGCTAGTCCACAGTGGGGGAGGAGGGGAGCACATCACTTAGCACATCAAACATGGTTGCAGGTATTATTTATCAATAAGTTGAGATGCTTGTGTCCCAGCACTCACAGCATTAATTTTGAGTGTCTGGGACCTCTGTCCCCAGAAGCTTTTAGACCATCTGTGTGAATTACATTAGCACAGTAAATGTATCTGAAAAATGTCACATGCAAATAATGTCAACTCGTAGCAAAACAGTATAAATGTTAGAAAACATTGTGCACTGTTTGGAATAACAAAGATAATGACAAAAAGATGAGGTGACAGAAAGAAGAACTAGAATTCATTCCTCAACCTTCTGTTTCTACAATGGACAACTCGTTTGACAGAAACTCATTAGTATGTTTTTTCAGTTCAGAAGAATTGTACCTGTGTTTGGAAATCCTTTGAAGTTTTTAAATATTTTGTAATTTGGAAATCTGTTATTAATCAGAAATCCACTGTAAGTATTAACTATATGTCTAACTTTAAATGTGTATCATTAAAAATAAAATAAACTGTTTAAGCTACTTCATTGGCTGAAAGAACCTCCTGTTTGGTAAGGAGGGGGAACCACCACTCAGGCAGTTGGTATTGGCTGCTAAAACCTCACCACAGAGGCTAGACAGGGAAGTCAGCTAGTCCTTAAGGAGTAGGACTCCCTTGTAGTGAGATTACCTGTAAATACCTATATCAGATAAGGCTTAAAATCTCCTTTTGAGTTTAGGGCTTTGTGCACAGGCACAACGCCATCACAACTGCAGAGATTCCACCCTTCCAGATTCCAGTCTAACCTTTGACCAGCCAATTCTGTAGTGTGGAAACTGGTTAGGTCAGGAATTCTTCTGAAATCAACAAAATCTGAGAAACACACCATCTTGTCTGTCAACATAACCATAAGGAAATTACAATTACTTTCCATACAGATTCTGGTCCCAGCTTGAGTTAATATCGACGACAATCTCCTAGACATGAATATAACTCCACATAAGGATGGAGCCTATCTGCTTCAATGAAATTTCATTCTTACCCCATGTGAAACCACAATACGGTTATTGATGATAGAGAATAACTCCATTCAAAGACCAAGTAATACCCCGAATACTTGATTCATCTGCACAGACTCTCATCTCAGTACTGTCAGAAGCATCACTTGTAGACACTCGAAGATTATCCTGAATCAAAAGCACATTGGTATTAGTAGCAAATAGAATGAAGCGAATTCACTCCTATTTTGTGTGAGTTGGGATCAGTACACCTCATATCTACCCTTGCACAAATCTAAGAGACACAAGTATAAATTTACATCGGTGGTGCACAAGTGGAACAGGTCAAATGCTTTAAGTTCCTAGGGGTCAATATCACAAATGACCTGACTTGGTCCAACCAAGCAGAGTTCACTGCCAAGAAGGCCCACCAGCACCTTTACTTCCTGAGAAAACTAAAGAAATTTGGCCTGTCCCCTAAAACCCTCACTAATTTTTATAGATGCACCATAGAAAGCATTCTTCTAGGGTGCATCACAACCTGGTATGGAAGTTGTCCTGGCCAAGACTGGAAGAAGCTGCAAAAGATCGTGAACACGGCACAGCACATCACATAAACCAATCTTCCTTCTATAGACTCACTTTACACCACACGCTATCGGAGCAGTGCTGCCAGGATAATCAAGGACATGACCAACCCAGCCAACAGACTTTTCGTCCCTCTTCCCTCCGGGAGAAGGTTCAGGAGCTTGAAGACTCGTACGGCCAGATTTGGGAACAGCTTCTTTCCAACTGTGATAAGACTGCTGAACGGATCCTGACCCGGATCTGGGCCGTACCCTCCAAATATCTGGACCTGCCTCTCATTTTTATTGCGCTACCTTACTTCCCATTTTTCTATTTTCTATTTATGATTTATAATTTAAATTTTTAATATTTACTAATTTTAACCATTTTAATATTTATAATATTTAATATTTGTAATCCAGGGAGTATGAAGCGCAGAATCAAATATCACTGTGATGATTGTACGTTCTAGTACCAATTGTTTGGCAACAATAAAGTATAAAGTAAAGTAAAGTAAATCCTGAGGAATATATAATATTCAATGCTACTCACTCAAATTTTATTGTGTGATTAGTAATGCCCCTTAATGGTCTATAAATTGCACGGTGTTCATTTGCTCTAATTGCTGGAGTTTACAATGAACAATTTAAAAATAGAAGATGGTAAAATAAATGGAAGTTTTTGTGCACTACAATATTCATTCACAATTAAAATTATATTCCTTATTCCAAGCAATTTACGTAGCCATAGCGATCTACAGAGCTATGAATCATGGTTCTATTAAAAAAACTTTTTTGTCTCTAGCCTGGAGATTTCACTCAATACTGATCACGTGGGTTCTGAAATAAATCAGCAGATTCCTCCTCAGCAGACTTATGCTCAGTCTGGATAATTTTCCAGATTGGCTCCCATCTCCAACAATACACTGAGAAGCTATTTCTTATGTGCCTAGTTTCTAAAACTGTAGATGACTAATAATGGTTTTACTTAAATCATCAGCATAAGTCATTTATCAATCATGTGATGTAACCTTGTCTCTAGTATATTTTATACAGAGAGTGTCTGAAGCATGGTAGATTCTAAATCCCATTTATTATGTTTACATTTCGATGGAAAATTTGGAAGGAAAGAGTAAATCAAAGGGTTAAAGTCATACTTGTCTATAAAATATAGAGCCATAGAGTCAGAGAACAGTACAGCACAGAACAAGGCCCTTTGGTCCATGCCGAACCATTAATCTGCTAATCTCATTGACCTGCACCTGGACCATAGCCCTCCATACCCATTCCATCCATGTACCTATCTAAATATCTCTTAAATGTTGAAATCAAACCTGAATCCATCACTTCAGCCGGTAGCTCGTTGCACACTCTAACCACACCCTGAGTGAAGATGTTCCCCTTAAACATTTCACCTTTCACACTTAACCCATGACCTCTAGTTGTGGTCCCAGCCAACCTCAATATAAAAAGCCTGCTATACCCCATCCATACCCTTCATAATTTTGTATACCTCTATCAAATCTCCCCTCAGTCTTCTATGTTCTAGAGAATGAAGTTCTAACCTATTCAATCTTTCTTTATAACTCAGGTCCTCAAGTCCCGGTAACATCCTTGTAAACTTTCTCTGTACTCTGTCAATCTTATTTACATCTTTCCTGTATGCAGGTTACTAAAACTGCATAGAATACTCCAAATTAGGCTTCACAAACATCTCATATAATTTTAACATAGCATCCCAACTCCTGTACTCAGTGCCTTGATTTATGAAGGCCAATGTGCCAAAAGCTTTCTTTACAACCTTATCTACCTGTGACACCACTTTCAAGTGTAACCCTCTCACTGTAGGCTCATAATGAGTTCGCTGTTGCTGTGAATACAAACCAACAGCAACATTACAATGCATGGGAATAAATTTCCAATAAATAAACATGTCTAGGGTAAAAATGATTTGGGTAAACACAAACATAGAAGTTTGAATGTCCCTTGAAGGGAAAATGAGGCTATCACTTCTGTAGCCCCCCCGGCCAGCCTCAGGGTCGCTCAGCTTGCTGTCGTCCATGGAAAAAGCCCTCGGCCCCGCCAAACTGGGTAATAGGTTTGTGTGGATGCTGTGTGATGTACCCCACCCCGCCCAAATAACAGACAATACACCAGGTACGATTAAATGAATTACAGTTTATAGATATTACTGGAACTATATAATTAATAGAGGTAAAATATAAAAGGAAAATAAAAGGTGCCACACTTATCAAAGTTCAATCTCTTTGTGCACAAACAGTTGGAGCTTGGGACCCTCCTTCTTCACCCTGCGATCCCCTCGGACCACCTTGACCTGCCGCCTGGGACCAACAATGGTGGTCGACCAGACACTCCACACGCGTCCATCTCCATCTCCTCTCCTCGCCGAACACCTTGGACCTCGGACTCCTGCTCGGGGCCCGACCCCGTTAGCGGACTCACAGCACCTTGTCCATCCTTTGTCTCTCTCTCGCGCCTTCTGCCCAAAAACCCGCGCATCACAATAACTTAACAGATACACAGACAGAATAACATCTATCCCAATTGGTTCATTCATCTCTCTTATCAATAACATAATCCAAACAAACTGCTAGCAGGAGGACTTTCTCAGCAGTTAACATAACAAAGAAGCCATTTCAATTATAACATAACAAAGAAGCCATTTTAATCAGCTTACGCAATAACATAAAAGAAGAAACCCCCTTCCACTTGTTTGAATACAGACACACCCATGCAAATCTACCATTCGCACAGGAAGCAATAATTTAGCTCACACCAGTATAAACTTAGATTAAAATTGTATTGACAAAATATTTAAAACTATAACAAACAAAATATGGAAAAGAGCCCATTACGTATATTTTAATTAGACTACAATGTGCACATAATCATTGGAGCTCATTGTTGCGTAATCAGTCTAGTCTGCTTTACTTTGCTTACTCATGGTATCAAACAATTCTGCCTGAAGACTCAGTCTAAGTGAAACATAAATAAATATCTCCAAGAACAGAGCATCAAGCTTTCTCCAATGTCATGTGATATCTAGATGATTAAAAGGTACCTGTATATCCCTCATGTGGGCACGTGGCCAAATGGTTAAGGCATTGGACTAGTGACCTGAAGGTTGTGAGTTCGAGCCCCAGCCGAGGCAACATGTTGTGTCCTTGAGCAAGGCACTTAGTCACACATTACTCTGCGACAACACTGGTGCCAAGCTGTATGGGTCCTAATGTCCTTCCCTTGGACAACATTGGTGGATACAGCCTTGCCCAGGCCTGCGCCCTGGAGAGTGAAGGCTTTCCAGGCACAGATCCATGGTCTCGCAAGACTAATGGATGTCTTTAATCCCTTTTTAATCCCTCGTGAGACCAAAATCTGCATGAGGATTTTCTGACAGCAGTAGCTATCCTTCCAAATAAGACCATAAGACCATAAGACAAAGGAGCAGAAGTCAGCTATTTGGCCCATCGAGTCTGCTCTGCCATTTTATCATGAGCTGATCCATTCTCCCATTTAGTCCCACTCCCCCGCCTTCTCACCATAACCTTTGATGCCCTGGCTACTCAGATACCTATCAATCTCTGCCTTAAATACACCCAATGACTTGGCCTCCACTGCTGCCCATGGCAACAAATTCCATAGATTCACCACCCTCTGACTAAAAAAATTTCTTCGCAGTAAATAAGTTCATGTTCTTCTGCTAGGTTTGTTGTCCATTGCTATTTTTCTTCTTTCTTCTTCTTTCCCCCAAACTCCTGCACTCTCTACAAAGTCGAACCCCCAATTCCTCTAGAGTATTCCGGGGTGTCTTATTGGACAAAATGTTAACAAGACAAATCCTAATGGCTATTACACCAAGCCTAACTTAATCAACGGAACAACATTAGCTATCCTCCAATCCTCCTGCACCTCCCTCAAGGCTAAGAATGTTTTAAATATCTCTGCTAAGGCCCCTGCAAGTTCTGCATTAGATCCCATGGGGTTCGAGGGAACACATTGTCATCCTAGGGATTGTCCACCCTAATTTGCTTCAAGACAGCAAACAGCTCTTCCTCTGTAATCTCTATAGGATCCATGACATCGTTGCTGCATTGCCTTACATCTGTAGACTCTGTGTCTGTCTCTCGAGTAAATACAGATACAAAAAATCCATTTACAATCTCCCCCATCTCTTTCAGCTCCACACATGGATGACTACTCTAATCTTCCAGAAGACCAATTTTGTCCTTCGCTACCCTTTTGCTCTTAATGTACCTGTAGAATTCCTTAGGATTCTCCTTCACCCTGTCTGCTAGAGCAACCTCTTGCCTTTTTTTTAGCCCTCCTGATTTCCTCCTTAAGTGTTTTCTTGCATTTCTTATACTCTTCAAGTATTTCCTTTGTTCCTGCCTACTGATACCTGCTACGCACCTCCTTCTTTTTCTTACCCAGGGCCTCAATATCTTTCGAAAATCAAAGTTCCCTAAGCCTGTTATCCTTGCCTTTTATTCTGACAGGAACATACAAATTCTGTATTCTCAAAATTTCACCTTGAATGCCTCCCACTTGCCAAATACACCTTTGCCAGAAAAAAATCTATCCCAATACATACTTGCCAGATCCTTTCTGATACCATCAAAATTGGCCTTTCTCCAGTTTAGAATCTCAACCTGAGGAACAGACCTATTCTTTTCCATATTTACTTTGAAGTGAATGGCATTGTGATCACTAGATACAAAGTGTTCCCCTACACAAATTTCTATCACCTGCCCTGCAGCATTCCCTAACAGCAGATCTCTCATTGGCAGATAGTGCTCTCATTGAGATTTCTATGTACTGATGAAGGCAACTTCCATGAACACAGTTGACAAACTCTATCCCATCTAGTCTTTTTACAGTACTGGAGTCCCAGTCAATATGTGGAAAGTTAAAATCACCTACTATCACAATCTTATGTTTCTTGCACCAGCCTGCGATCTCTCTACAAATTTGTTCCTCGAAATCCCATAGCTATTGGGTGGTCTATAGTATAGCCCCATTAACATAGTTATATCTTTCTTATTCCTCAGTTCTACCCATAGAGCCGTGCTAGATGAGTTCACAAATCTATCCTGTCTGAACATTGTCGTGACACTTTCCCTGAGTAGTAATGCCACCTTACGCCTTTAATCCCTTTCGCTCTGTCACATATTAAACAACAGAACCCTGGAGAATTGAGCTGCCAGTCCTGCCCCTCCGCAACCAAGTCTCGTTAATGGCTGTATTGTGCTGTTCCATGCCCAAAGTTCATACGCTATTCCCACAATACTTCTTGCATTGAAATATGTGAAGCTCAAAACATCAGCCCCACCATGCTTTACCTTTCGATTTCTAACTTTGTACGTAGACTTAAGAACATCTTTCTCCACTACCTCTCCACTATCTGTACTGGCGCTCTGGTTCCCATCCCTCTGCAACTCTAAGCTCCCTCCACTTCAGGTGCAAGCCCTCCCTTCTGTACAGGTTCCACCTTCCCTGGAAAAGAGCCCAATGGTCCAAAATCCTGAAGTCATCTCTTCCTAACCAATTCCTTTGCCACGTGCTAAACTGTTTAATCTTCCTACTTCTGGCCTCACTAGAATGTGGTACAGGTAGCATTCCTGAGATCACAACCCTGGAGCTTCTATCTTTTAACTTAGCACCTAACTTAAAAAGGCATCATATAAATACCTTAGGAAAGCGTGTTACATCAAATATTGGGGATTTAGAATGAGAAGGTAAGCAACATATCAGCATTCATTGAAGCTATTTAAAGTTCAGATAGCAGATAGTAAGAATAAATTGGATGAGCCAGTGTAACTGAAGGGATGCTGCAAGGATTAGTGAAGGGCATTCAGCTATTCAGAATTTATACCAGTAACAGATGGAAATTATCTATACTGATAGATTCATAGAGAAATACAGCACAGCTACAAACCTTTGTCCCAAAGAGTCCATGCTGATTACTGTGACCCCCCAACTCATCACAATTTCCTGCACTCTGCCTCATATCCCTCGAAGGACATTCCATGTACTTACCCAACTGCTTCTTAAATGATATCATTTTACCTGCTTCAAGCACTTCCTCTGACAGGTCGTTTAATATACTAACTACCTTCTGTAAGAAAAAGTTACATCTCAGGTATCTTTTTAAATCCTTCCACTTTTCTCTAAACTTATGTCCTCTAATTTTGGACTCTTCTACCTGGGAATAGATTCTTGCCAACCAGCTTATTTGTGCCTCTAATATTTTTAGACACCTCGTTAAGGTTATCCCTCATTCTCCTACATTTGCTGCTAATATAAAATTGGGAGAGAAAGTGAACTTTGACGTGAATAGAAAACGTCAGTGAAAGGTTTCAGATATGTAAAGAGAGACAGGAAGAAGGTGGCAGATGGAGTATAATGAGAAAAAAATATGAGGCTATGCATTTTTGAATGAAGAATAGAAAAATAACAAATATTTTTAATACCAAGAAGGTTGTAAAGGTTAGTGTTGTGTATTTAATGTTTCATTAATATTTAATTAATCTTTTGTGTATATATTGTGACGCCAAGCAAAGCTACCGAACAATTGATGCTAATGAGAGCGATAAGAAAGACAATGGAGAAACATTCAAAATGCTAATAAGAGAGAAGAGAGGGATTAATGGAAAAGAAACACAATTCAGAATATTGACAGACCAGTTGCTTTGAACCTGAACTATTTGAAGTTTGATGGACAGGTGATACCTCAGCAGGGGGATAAAAAGAGCAGGTTTGCTAAGGCACGCAACACACCACGAGACCACGAGACCCTGGAACGAGCAGTGTACCCCCACAAGTTTGTGAGAGTTTGGAGGTCCAGTTCGCAGGAACCGACCAGAGGCTCACAGGGTGTAAAGGTACGATCGGTGGGAACCTGGGGTGTGTGTCCGCCCTTGCCTGGGTGCCAGTTCACCGCAGAAGAACGATCGTATCCGGAACAGAGGGGTCACAGTCATTGACCACAGCGGGATCAGAAGACATCAAAGGTCCGCCTGAACCAAATTGCATCTCTCTCTCTCTCTCCAACGGTACAACAACAGCAATTACTGCTAACTGCACTAAAATTGAACTGAGCTCCGCTTCACTTAAGACTGATCATTTTACCCCTAGACTGCGATAGAGCTTGGTTGATTCCTATTACCCTATTTCTGTGTATATGTGTGTATTATCATTGCTAACCTGTTACACTTATATCCTTGCGATTAGTGTACTGTATTACTTAGGTCTTTAATAAAACGTTATTAGTTCCTAGTAATCCAGACTCCAACGAGTGTTCCATTTCTGCTGGTTTGGCAACCCAGTTACGGGGTACGTAAAAATATATATTTGTTGATTAAGCATTCTTGTTCCTGTAAATAACCAATGAGAATCGAGTACCAATTTTGCTAAGTATATTGGGTTTAAGGGCATACAGTTTGCTTCTAAGTTTGACTGCTCTAAGCAAACCAGCAGAAATGAGTTTTGCTGATATTGTAAAAGTGATGCGGGAATATTTACAACCGAAGCCATTGATGATTGCAGAAAGCAACATTCTGAGGAGGCTTCTGTTATGTTAATCAGACAGTTAGTTGTGAAATGTGACTTGACATTAAGCTGGAAAAGAGTTTAAGGAGCTTCAGGAAAGTTGCAAGCATTCAGCCTTTGTGAGTATAAAGAACCTGAATCTACTCTGCATGCAGTAAGATTATTGAATTAACTTCAAGCGGGATACAAAAACCTGCTTGTAAAAGTACATGCAAACACCAAAGCCTGGCTGAATGAATGGAAGGCCAAAAAGAAAGGAGTCAATGGAGATATGAAAAAAGAAGATTCAATGGATGATGTTGTGGGTGAGGAAACTGAGAGACGAGGTCAGATAGTAAAAGGAGCAACAGAAGGACTAATAGAACCATAAAACATTACAGCACAGAAACAGGCCTTTTGGCCCTTCTTAGCTGTGCTGAACCATTTTCCTGCCTAGTCCCACTGACCTGTACCTGGACCATATTCCTCCATACACCTTTCATCCATGTACCTGCCGAAGTTTAAGTGAGCCCGCATTTACCACTTCATCTAGCAACTCATTCCACACTCTCACCACTCTTTGTATGAAGCAAACCCCCCCCCGCAATTTTCCCTTTAAACTTTTCCCCTTTCACCCTTAACCCATGTCCTCTTTTTTTTTTCTCCCCTAGCCTCAGTGGAAAAAGCCTGCTTGCATTCACTCTATCTATCTCCATCATAATATTATATACCTCTATCAAATCTGCCCTCATTTTTCTACACTCCAGGGAATAAAGTCTTAACCTATTCAACCTTTCTCTGTAACTGAGTTTCTCAAGTCCCGGCAACATCCTTGTAAACCTTCTCTGCACTCTTTCAACCTTATTTATATCCTTCCTGTAATTTGGTGACCAAAACTGAACACAATACTCCAGATTCGGCCTCACCAATGCCTTATACAACCTCATCATAACATTCCAGCTCTTATACTCAATACTTCGATTAATAAAGGCCAATGTACCAAAAGCTCTCTTTACGACCCTATCTACTTGTGACGCCACTTTTAGGGAATTTTGTATCTGTATTCCCAGATCCCTCTGTTCCACTGCACTCCTCAGTGCCTTACCATTAACCCTGTATGTTCTACGTTGGTTTGTCCTTCCAAAGTGCAATACCTCACACTTGTCAGTATTAAACTCCATCTGCCATTTTTCAGCCCATTTTTCCAGCGGGTCCAAGTCCCTCTGCAAGCTCTGAAAACCTTCCTCACTGTCTACTACACCTCCAATCTTTGTATCATCAGCAAATTTGCTGATCCAATTAACCACATTATCATCCAGAGAATACTCCAGTAAACTTAATGCACCTTCCCAAGATTAGGATGCACAAACTAGAAGAAGAAAAAAGGAAGGAAAAGAAAGGTGTCCACAGCTATCAGAAACACTTCCTGCAGCCTCAACTCCTACAACCACCACAGTGGAGACCCCAGAACCTGATATTGTTTCACAGCCACAAGGCTCACCTGCCAACCAGAGTGATCCCTTTTGTCAGGAAGACATTATCCCACAAGAGTAAGAAATCCTCCACAGTGATAAAATCTTTATCAATTTAAAATAATTTACTCTGCTGTGGATGTCTGTATTTAGTACTTGTATTATACTATATACTGTGTATATAGCTGAGATGCATTCTGTTGAGTTGGAATTTATAGCCAAGCAGGGAGAAGAGATGTGTATTTAATGTTTCAGTAATATTTGAGTAATTTTGTGTGTGTGTATATATATATATATATATATAGGTTAATTAAGCATTCTTCTTCCTTTAAATAATTCATTACTGGTTATATGTATAAATACGTAAATTGCATACAACATCACGCTATCATGTGGTACGTGCGTGCCTCACTAAAAGTAAGCTCAAAGTTAGACACGCATTTCGGACTCTTGTGTTTTCCTTTGTTTTGAAGTTACAAAACATAATAATTAGTGTCCAGATTGTGGTATGCTGGTTCAAAAAATGTGAAACATAAGTGCACAGGAAACAGTTTGGAAGGAAAATTATTCTACTTTGCTGCTTCATCTGCCTCTTTCAAGCTTCACTTTCTCTCCCAATATTTTTTATCAGCAGCATATTTGATCATATACACTGTGTATTTTCATCTATCATTAATGTAAATTCAGAATGGTTGAAAACTCTATGCTAATTGTTACAATTATCATCATCATCATTATGTGGTGTGTTGTATAACATGGGTGATCATGGTCTTCCATCTGTCTTTAATTTGAGAAGTTCTAATAAGCACTTCAAAACTTTTACCTGTGCATCCCTTGATGTACAGTAACTCATGAAAGTCATGTGCTGTCAACTGTGACTTTTTCTTCCATCAGTTTTTCCCATCACTTCAAGATGTTTGAGCTTCTGTTTCCTCAGTACATGTCCAAGAAATTCTAGCTGCTGTTTTCTGATTGATGATATCAGCTCTCTTCTTTTTCTGGCTTTTTGCAACACCTCCTCATTTGTTACTCTGTCTTTCCATGATACTTTCATTATCCTTCTCAAAAAACACATTTCTGCAGCTTCTAGTCTTCCCTCATTTTGTTTTGATATTGTCCGACATTCGCTTCCATGTGTTAGTGTGGAATGAACGTAGCACTGCACCACTCTAAGTTTTCTACCCAGAGAAATTATGCTATTCTTTCATATCTTGCTCAAATGCATTTAACAATCCCAATCCTTCTTCTAATTTCAATATCAGCCTCACCATCAGATGTTATCATGCTCCCAAAGAAAGTAATTGAATATCCATGTTTGCTTCATTGTTTTATTGCTCACTTTCAGTTCATATTTCTGTATTTCTTTCTTCTTTGTGACAGCCATACATTTGGTCTTCTGCAGTTGATGGTCAATCTTCTCTTTGCACTTTCTTCAGCAACTTTACCTTGTATTTCTTGGAGTTCCTCTTTAGAAGTAGCTATCAGCACTGTGTCGTTTGCGTTCAAATTGTATCAACAAATTATCAAATTGTATCAACAAATTATCATGCTAATTTCTCTTAGAATTTTATCACTCTAAAGGCTGAATAGATCAGGTGAGAGAACATAACCCTGTCTGACTCCCCTCTTAATCTGGACAAAATCAACTTGTCTCATTTTCAAATCTCATTCCTGCTCTTTGTTCCCAATACAAATTACTGATGATTCTGATATCTTTCTCAAAAATGTCCAAGTGCTGAAGGAATTGAATTGTTACAATACCACATCAGTAACAGTACCTCAAGCCACTTATTCTTACTGTCTGCTTCCTGGACCTTCACTGGCCCTCAATCACTGCTCATGTAAAGAACAAAGGTAACTAAGTCTTACAGAAGTATTGGTGAAATACCTTTTGCTTCAATAGGTATATTTGGGCTCTGTACCAAGGAAATGATATACTTGCCTTGGATATGCAGTAGCATGGAATCAAAAGGCTGTCACTAGGAAAGATGGAGATGTTTTGAGAAAAAAATTTTGAGACTGATTTACACTTCCTAGACTGCAAAGAACAAGAAGTAATTTTACTCGGATTTATGTTTAGTGAGAGCTTGATGGAATGGATGCCAATCCTTTAGCTTGATAACCTCAAATCAAAAGATGGTGTCTCAGAAATGTGAATCAGTCAGATCAAATATATTGCTGTGGGCACTTACATGGGCCCAAGTTATTCACATCTTTTTGTGGGAAATGTGGAATCGTCTTTGTTCCAATCCCCCTTCCACCCCCACTCTTTTGTCAGTACATCAGTGACTATCTTATCCTCCTTCCTATACCCATGCAGAACTCAATAGCTTCATTAATTTTCTGCCAATTTTCACCCTGCCCTCACCTTGACATGGTCACTCTCTGACTCTTCTCTACATTTTCTAGACCTCTCTGTCTTCATCTCAAGTGATACACTAGCTACTAATATCCATTATGAGCTTAATGAATCTCCTCTTTGGATTCTTTATTTTATGAATTGTATTGTCTGCTTGTTGTTTTCATAATTTATATGCTAATAATCTAGCTGATTTACCTCCTACTTCATAATTCTTTTGTCTCAGGTAAAGAAAATTTCTTTGAGCTTCCAATGTATAAATATCGTCAATTTCACTTTGCAAATTTCCTAATTTCCTGTTTTAGATTTGAATTACTTTTGTTGCTATCTACAACTTGAAGTTGTTTTAATTTTCCTTGAAGGTCTGCTAATTTTTGTGCATTGATTTTTTCATGTGAGTGGTAATGGAAATAATTTTCCCTCTCAGTACAGCTTTCAATGTATCCCATAAAATCACTCGTGATGTTTCTCCCGTGTCATTAAGGTCTAGATATTCTTTGATTTCTCCCCTTAATCTCTCCATTACTTTCGGGTTATTGAGTATATGTGAGTTTAGCCGCCATAGTGTTTTCCTCATTTTCCTTTCCAGGATTAGAGACATAGAGACTGGGCTATGATCCGACAGATCAATTGTTGCAATATTACAGTTTTTTATCCTAAGTCTATCTGTATTAAAGATAAAGGAATAGTCTATCCTTGAATAGGCTGAATGAGGGAAAGAGTAATGTGTATAATCTTTACTAGTGGGGTGTAATTCCCTCCACACATCTATAATTCCCAACTCCTGCATCAATAAATTCATTTTCCAAGTCAGAGGTTTATTCTGAGTAACTATTCTTGAAGAATCTAATACAGGATTTAATCTAATATTAAAATCCCCTCCACAAATTACTACCCCTTGAGAAATGACCATTAGGTCAAAAATGTGTCTATAAAATGACCATTCACTACCTGGTGGAGCATAAACATTCAGCAATGTTATTTCTGTACCTTCAATTCTTCCTGTAATTTTTACAAACCGTCCATCTTTGTCTTTAGTCTCTGAAATATGTTCAAAATTAAGAGTACTTGATATTAAAGTAGCTACCCCTCTTTTGTGACTCAATTTATATGATGAATAAAATACATGCTTAAAGCCCATTCTTTTTAATTTTCCATGTTCAGATTGGCTCATATGAGTTTCCTGGAGGAAAGCTATTTGTGCCCTCTCTTTTTTCAATTTAGACATAATTTTATTTCTTTTAATTGGATTCAAAACCCCATTAACATTATAGGAAATTATTTTTACCAATTCAGTTTGCATTTTTCTCTAGTAGAAAAAAACTCTCCTTTTCTAACCAAACAGTAAGCAATTCCTTCTCAACAGTAAACCAAGACATATAACCACACGCTAGACATTTTTGAACGTGAAACATTTGAAAATTTTTCCCGACTTCCCACAGTGAGGCCTGAGCACTGACCCGCCTCAGTTCAAAGGGATAACCTCTATCTTCACCCTGTGTTCGAGGGCCCTCAGCAGTTTGAATAATCATAGAGAATTTTCTCCTATTTATGTCTCGACCATATTGCTATCATTCAAGTTATTCCGCCTAGTTTATTTTCAGATACCAGTTTTCATTTTACCTTTAAGTCCGATTTACTCTTTTCAGTCATTTCTCTTAATTAATCTGTATTCTCTGTACATTCGCGTCTGAATATTTGCAGCTTTTCCTTGTAGTTTGACACTCTGGTTCGTGTGGAGCGTCCTCACCCCACTAACTGCCACGACTTCTGCCGAATCCTCTCCAGTAGCGACTCCGGTTGGGTGATAACTTTAATAGGTAGTCCCCGGTCCGCCAGGTCCAACGTTGCCTCCTCCACCGTAGCGTAAGTTTTTGTCCCTTCGTCGTGAAAGACTCTCAGCCGAGCTGGATACAGGGTCTGAAATCTGATGTTGTTTTCCTTCAGGACCCTCCGTGTTTCCGCATATTCCTTCCGCCTGGCAAGAATCCCCAGTGCGTAGTCGTGGTCTAAACTGATTTTACAGTTGTTCCACGTGAAACCTTTCTTTTGCCATGCCCATTTAAGCACCTCTTCCTTCGTTCTGTAACTGAGAAATCTGACCAGAATCGATCTGGGCTGGGCGCCTGCCGGGGGCTGTGGTGCCAACGTGCGGTGGGCCCTTTCTATCTGTAGGTCTTTTGCGGCTGGTATATCAAGGTTCTCTCTAAGCAGCTTCTCCACGCAGGGAATCATCAATCCGAGTTTACCTTCAGTTCCTTCGGGAACTCCATAGATCCTCACATTTTCCCTTCTTGAGCGGCCTCCTTGATCTATTAGTTTCCACTGGAGCTGGTCTTGTAGCTTCAACATTTCTGCTATCACTTCCTCTGCGTTTTGTAGCTTCTCTTCAATTCCAACAATCCTTGCTTCGGCTTCATCTATCCGCGAGTTAGTTTTTACTATTTCTCCTTTAATATCTTCCAGCTGTTTGCTGTTATCTTGTCGGAACTCGCGAATCTCTTCGAGAATCAAAGACAGAGTCACCGATTCCCCCTCATTCTCTCCATCCTGGCTTGCCGTGGGGGAGCTAGGCCCGTCGCCTTGCTGCATCTCTTTGTGTTTATCAGCCTTCGGAGCGGACTTTTTATTCTTGTTGTTAGACATCATCCTTGCCCCTTTTATTAATATAGTTATGCAATATTAAGTATTTGTCTAAATTCGATTTTGGGGCAGTTTACCTTCTTTTTTGTCGAGAGATCTTTTCCTTACGCCGCCATTCCCTTGATGACCCGGAAGTCCCAAGCTTAATGAATCTCATAGCTATCTCTTTTTCTCACTATGCCCATTATTAGGATTCTACTCCATTTTCTCAGTTCATCCATTTGTCTTATTTGTGCATTTAATTGGAGAGAGACTGCACAGCTGTACATTGCTGAAGGATCTGAATGTCCTAGTACATGCTAGTGTGCAAACAAGGAATTGGGGAATCTGAAAGAATACTTATTGCTTATCAATTATTGCTGAGGAAAATTGATCAGGCTAGACTTATCTCTACTGGAATTTAGAAGAATAAGAGGATTGAAAAGCAGAAAATTCTGTGGGGTTTCAATAGGGTGAATGTGGAAAGGACTTTCCCTCTGTGGAAGAATCTAGAACTGTCAGGTCATTGTTCAAAAATAAGGGGTTGCCCATTCATGATAGAGATGAGGCACTTGAATCTTCGGAATTCTTTTCATCAAAGGGAGGTGGAAGCAGAGTCATTGACTATTTTAAGGGAGAAAGAAATTGATTCTTGATAAGCAAGAGGGTGAAAGGCTACTCCAGCTAGACAAGGATGTGGTGTGGTGATTACATCAGATCAGTCATGGTGGAACAGACTTCAGGGACTGAGTTCCTACACCTGCTCCTAATTTGTAATCTCATTTTCACTGACCACATGAATTCCAATATTCTGTAGTCAATCCCTTCTCCTAGCCAACTCTTCTCCCCAAAGCAACAGAATGTGAAGCATATGAGTTTCTATGGAAATTGCAAATTGACTTTAATTCATTGTAAATGATGTCAATACTACTGTCTTACAATACAATACAGGTTTTTGTATGCATACCGGGTAATTGGATAAATTTGAGAATTGGTATTTCCTTTTTTGCTTCTACCTACAAGTTACATTGTGTGATGTGTATGTATATATAAAATGAAAGATTTAATAGAATCATCAACAACTATGGTTATATGTGAATCATTTGAATGAGTCCCTGATTTATTCTAAAAAGAGTGTATGTGAAATAAAATGGTTTGCACAATTAGTGAAGCTAGATGTAACTGTATGTTCACAGGTGTAGTTTGTACAGTTCATTTCTTTCAAGAATAATAATTCAGACATACACATTCATTCACATTTTACAGACTTGTTGTTAATAAGAATACAATTTTTGTATCATGATTTCAGGAATTGAGGATTTTATAATATTGCTTTTGTTAACAATGCACCAACCAGAAATCTGTCCACCAACTACTATCTTAGATAGCAAAGCCATGTATAATTTCTAATTATAAAGAAGGAAATAAGTGAGTGAGTTTGTCTGTATCACAGACAATTAGCAACACCATTGATTGCTAATTGAAGAGTGTTTTACCTTATTTCAACTTACAGAGGTGAAAATACCCAAATCTAATGTACATAGAACACAGAAAAGAAGCTGTATTAATGACTTTGGTTCAAGTAAAAAATTCTCCAGAGTAAAGCCAGATTCCCAATGTAGTGTCTGCAAGACATTAGAGCAATTGTTGCAGAGTCAAAGTCAATGGTTTAAGATGGACTGCAGAGAATTCTGTTAATTTGCTATAATTGACATAACATCAATTTTTACACTCAGCACTGGTGGTTTTATATATCACACTGCAACATCAGGTCTTACACTGAGTAATTGTGTAAATGTAGTTGAATATTGAACTCAATTGCCCCTTAGTGCATTATAAGATTTATTTTTATGACATAAAATATAATTGAAGCAGACTGAGAATGACATCATGCAACACTATTACCTTGAATTAAAAGGGCTCTTTCCCTAGTTTGGGAATGGTTAGAGCAATTGTTGCTATGACTTTTATTAGTCTCTCTTACTAATGGATAAATCTGATAAGAACTAATTGCTAAACTGAAACATTTGCAGTATGCCTATGTAATTAAGGGCAAGCTCTCAAGTTGACATTTATCATTGAGACCACATGAATCTTAGAAGAGATGATGGAGCATATCATATCAAATAATTAGATTATAAATGACATTTGCTTTATCACCTCTTGGTGTTTCTATCTTTATTGATTTTTTTTCTCCCTTCACAGTTAGAAAAGTTACATGAATATGCCTTGTTTTTTAATGTCAATATTCCCAGCAATCAAAGCTGAGATATTAAACTATAATTATAAATTATATTTAATTTATCCTTCAATTTCCCTTGCCCATAGAGGTTTTCACTTTTGAAATGTGCATACATTTGTTTCCTTCCAGAATGCTGCAGACTTTCTGTATGGATGTTTCAAAAAGCAACGAGACTGGAGCAATGTAAATGAAAATGTAGTTTATGCACCATTTTTGGATTTCAGGAAGAGGATGTAAACTAGTGAAAGCTGAGACTATTGAGGACAGAGGAATAATATTTGGAATGCAAACTTGTAAATCAAGAACAAAGCAATTCCTTCGTCAGTAGTGACAGAGAATTCCATAATTAAAGGAGCAGAAAGCAGATTCTTTGGATGTGAAGGAGTCATCTGATGGTATGTTGCATCCCAGGTGCCATGGTCAGGGATGTCTCAGATCAGGTCTACGGCATTCTAAAGGGGGAAGGTGAACAGCCAAAAGTCAATGTCAAAGGTAGGAAAAAGGGGGGGTCCTGAAGAGAGAACATAGGGAGTTGGGCAGAAAACTGTAAGGCAGGACCTCCAGGGTAGTAATCTTTGGATGGCTGTTTGTGTAACATGCCAGTGAGGATACAAATGGAAGGATTTGGCAAATGAATGTATGGCTGAACAATTAGTGAAGCAGGCAAGGTTTCAGTTTTATGGATCATTGGGATCTCTTCCGGGGAAAGTATAATCTGTACAATAAGGATGGATTACACTTGAACCCAAGGGGGACCAATATCCTTGCAGGCAGGTTTGCTAGTGCTGTTGGGGAGGGTTTAAACTAATTTGGCAGGGGAATGGGGACCAAAGTGACAGGGCTGAGGATGGAGCAGTTGTCATAAAAGTAGATGCAGTGTATAGTGAGACTTTGAGGAAGGACAGGCAGATGATGGGGCAAAAGAGCAGTTTGCAGAATTAGTTAAAGTGTAACATGAGAGCAAAATCAAAAAGGGTGATGAACTCCAGAGTGAGGGTTTTATATTTGAATACACGCAGTACACAGAATAAGGTAGATAATCTTGTAACACAGCTAGAGATTTGTAGGTATGACATTGTGGACATCACTGAGTCATGGCTGAAAGAAGATCATCGTTGGGAGCTTAAAGTCCAAGGATATAAATTGTATTGAAAGGACAGGCAGGTGGGCAGAGGGGTAGGGGTATCTCTTGTGTCTCTTTGTTAGTTAAAAAAATTTAAATCAAATCCTTAGAAAGAAGTGACATAGGATCGGAAGATGTAGAATCCTTGTTAGTAGAGTTAAAAAACTGTAAGGGTAAAAAGATCCCGATGGGAGTTATATTCAGGCCTCTGAACAGTAGCCAGGATATGAGATACAAATTACAATAGGGAAAAAAACATGTAAAAAGGGCAATGCTGCGATAATCATGGGAGATTTTAATATGCAGATAGATTGGGAAAATGTGGTTGGTTCTGGATCCCAAGAGAGGCAATTTGTAGAATGCCTACCAGATGGCTTTTTAGAGACACTTGAGCCCACTTAGGGAATGAAAATTCTGGATTGGGTGCTATGTAATGACCCAGATATGATTAGGAAGCTTAAGGTAAAGGAACCTTTAGAAGAATAGTGATCATAATTTGATAGAATTCACCCTGCATTTTGAGAAGAAGCTAAAATTGGATGTATCAGAATTACGGTGGAGTAAAGAGAATCAGAGAGGCATGAGAGAGGAGCTGCCCAAAGTTGATTGGAAGGGGACACCAACAGGGATAGTGGCAGAATAACAATGGCTGATAATTCTGGGGGAAATTTGGAAGGACAAGAAACGTACATCTCAAAGATGAAAAGTATTCTGAAAGGATGAGGCACTGTGGCTGACAAGGGATAAAAGCATAAAAGCAAAGGAGATGACGTATAAAACAGCAAAATTAGTGGGAAGGTAGAGGATTGGGAAGCTTACAGAAAACAACTAAAAATCCATAAAGAATGAAAAGATGGAATATGATGGTAAGCTAACAAATAATATAAAAGAGGAGAACTAAAGTTTTTTTTCGATATGCAGACAGTAAAAAAGAGATGGGAGTGGCTAAAGGGCCGCTGGAAAATGATGCTGGAGGGGTAGCAATGCTGGGGGGCAAAAGAAATGGCCAGGGAACTTAATAAGTATTTTGTCTTCACTGTGGAAGATACCAGCAGAATGCCAGAAATGCAGGAGTGTCAAGGGGCAGAAGTGAGTGTTGTTACTATTACTAAGGAGAAGGTGTTTGGGAAGCTGAAAGTTCTGAATGTAAATAAGTCACTTGGACCAGATGGACTACACCCTAGGGTTCTGAAAGAGGCAGTGAAGAGATTGTGGAGGCACTAGTCATGACTTTTCAAGAATCACTAGATCCTGAAATAGTTCCTGAGGGCTGGAAAGTTGCAAATGCCACTCCACTCTTCAAGAAAGGAGGGAGGCAGAAGAATGGAAATCTTAGGCTAGTTAGCCTCACCTCAGTAGTTGGAAAGATGTTGGAGTCTATTGTTAAGGATGTGGTATCGCATTCTTGGAGGTACATAATAAAATAAGCCAAAGTCAGCATGGTTTCCTTAAGGGAACATCTTACCTAACAAATCTGTTGGAATTCCTTGAAGAGATAACAGGCAAGATAGACAAAGGAGAGTCAGTAGGTGTTGCTTATTTGGATTTTCAGAAGGTCTTTGACAAGGTGCCACCCATGAGCCTGCTTAACAAAATACGAGCCCATACAGAAAAGATACAAGCATGGATAGAGAATTGGCTGACTGGCAGGAGGCAAAGAGTGGAAAAAAAGGGGAGCCTTTTCTGAACTCTATTGGAACCATTTCTTTTAATGTTGTTTATCAATGACTAGGATGAAGGAATTAATTGCTTTGTATTGAAATTTGTGGGTGATATGAAGATAGGTGGAGAGGCAGATAGTGTTGAGGAAGCAACAGAGAAACATAGAAACATAGAAAATAGGTGCAGGAGTAGGCCATTCGGCCCTTCGAGCCTGCACCACCATTTATTATGATCATGGCTGATCATCCAACTCAGAACCCTGCACCAGCCTTCCCTCCATACCCTCTGATCCCCCTAGCCACAAGGGCCATATCTAGCTCCCTCTTAAATATAGCCAATGAACTGGCCTCAACTGTTTCCTGTGGCAGAGAATTCCACAGATTCACCACTCTCTGTGTGAAGAGGTTTTTCATAATCTCAGTCCTAAAAGGCTTCGCCTTTATCCTCAGACTGTGACCCCTCGTTCTGGACTTCCCCAACATCGGGAACAATCTTCCTGCATCTAGCCTATCCAATCCCTTTAGGATTTTATACGTTTCAATCAGATCCCCCCTCAATCTTCTAAATTCCAACGAGTACAAGCCTAGTTCATCCAGTCTTTCTTCATATGAAAGTCCTGCCATCCCAGGAATCAATCTGGTGAACCTTCTTTGTACTCCTTCTATGGCAAGGATGTCTTTCCTCAGATTAGGGGACCAAAACTGCACACAATACTCCAGGTGTGGTCTCACCAAGGCCCTGTACAACTGCAGTAGTACCTCCCTGCTCCTGTACTCGAATACTCTTGCTATAAATGCCAGCATACCATTCGCCTTTTTCATCGCCTACTGTACCTGCATGCCCACTTTCAATGACTGGTGTATAATGACACCCAGGTCTCGTTGCACCTCCCCTTTTCCTAATCGGCCACCATTCAGATGATAATCTGTTTTCCTGTTTTTACCACCAAAGTGGATAACTTCACATTTATCCACATTAAATTGCATCTGCCATGAATTGCCCACTCACCTAACCTATCCAAGTCACCCTGCATCCTCTTAGCATCCTCCTCACAGCTAACACTGCCGCCCAGCTTTGTGTCATCCGCAAACTTGGAGATGCTGCATTTAATTCCCTCATCCAAGTCATTAATATACATTGTAAACAACTGGGGTCCCAGCACTGAGCCTTACGGTACCCCACTAGTCACTGCCTGCCATTCTGAAAAGGTCCCGTTTATTCCCACTCTTTGCTTCCTGTCTGCTAACCAATTCTCTATCCACATCAATACCTTAC
The DNA here is from genome assembly GCF_963921235.1 of Mobula hypostoma. Lineage (NCBI taxonomy): Eukaryota > Metazoa > Chordata > Chondrichthyes > Myliobatiformes > Myliobatidae > Mobula > Mobula hypostoma. Next base: position 50,974,869 of record NC_086128.1, read on the forward strand.
CCCCAATACCGTGTGCTTTAAGTTTGCACACTAATCTCCTGTGTGGGACCTTGTCAAAAGCCTTTTGAAAATCCAAATATACCACATCCACTGGTTCTCCCCTATCCACTCTACTAGTTACATCCTCAAAAAATTCTATGAGATTTGTCAGACATGATTTTCCTTTCACAAATCCATGCTGACTTTGTCCGATGATTTCACCGTTTTCCAAATGTGCTGTTATCACATCTTTGATAACTGACTCCAGCAGTTTCCCCACCACCGACGTTAGGCTAACCGGTCTATAATTCCCTGGTTTCTCTCTCCCTGCTTTTTTAAAAAGTGGGGTTACATTAGCCACCCTCCAATCCTCAGGAACTAGTCCAGAAAAATTATCACTAATGCATACACTATTTCTTGGGCTACTTCCTTAAGCACTCTGGGATGCAGACCATCTGGCCCTGGGGATTTATCTGCATTTAATCCCTTCAATTTACCTAACACCACTTCCCTACTAACATGTATTTCGCTCAGTTCCTCCATCTCACTGGACCCTCTGTCCCCTACTATTTCTGGAAGATTATTTATGTCCTCCTTAGTGAAGACAGAACCAAAGTAATTATTCAATTGGTCTGCCATGTCCTTGCTCCCCATGATCAATTCACCTGTTTCTGTCTGTAGGGGACCTACATTTGTCTTTACCAGTCTTCTCCTTTTTTCATATCTATAAAAGCTTTTACAGTCAGTTTTTATGTTCCCTGCCAGTTTTCTCTCATAATCTTTTTTCCCCTTCCTAATTAAGCCCTTTGTCCTCCTCTGCTGAACTCTGAATTTCTTCCAGTCCTCAGGTGAGCCACTCTTTTTCTGGCTAATTTGTATGCTTCTTCTTTGGAATTGATACTATCCCTAATTTCTCTTGTCAGCCACGGGTGCACTACCTTCCTTGATTTGTTCTTTTTCCAAACTGGTATGAACAATTGTTGTAGTTCATCCATGCAATCTTTAAATGCTTGCCATTGCATATCCACCGTCAATCCTTTAAGTGTCATTTGTCAGTCTATCTTAGCTAATTCACGTCTCATACCTTCAAAGTTACCCCTCTTTAAGTTCAGAACGTTTGTTTCTGAATTAACTATGTCACTCTCCATCTTAATGAAGAATTCCACCATATTATGGTCACTCTTACCCAAGGGGCCTCTCACGACAAGATTGCTAATTAACCCTTCCTCATTGTTCAAAACCCAGTCTAGAATAGCCTGCTCTCTAGTTGGTTCCTCGACATGTTGGTTCAAAAAACCATCCTGCATACATTCCAAGAAATCCTCTTCCTCAGCACCTTCGCTTTAAGAATTGGTACTGAGTAATGATTTGTTGAGCAGCCGCATAGCGATTAACATCCGGTTAAGCTTTTCGTTTGTTTTCTATTGTTTATCTGTGTTTAATAAATGTTTTGTTGTTTTTATATAACCTGACTCGATTGATTTTCATTGTTGCCAGTTATGTAACATAAATTGTGGGGGCTCGTCCGGGATTTTGTTCCAAATTTTTGAGCTGAAGTGCTGGTTTAATTGGCATTCTGATTTGGAAGAGGGAAATACCCATTTTTTTCAGTTTGATTGGTGTATGAGTGGCATTCAGCAGCAATGAACATTGACGTCTTTATGGATTCGCTTGACCCAGAGTTTTAAGAGAATGCGAGAAAACCTGTTGTATTGGAGATTGCTGGGAGGTTGGATATTAAGGGAATTACGAAGGGAACCACCAAGGCTTTAATTCAAAGAAAAATCGCTGAGCATTGTATCAGTTTGAAAACGTTTGTTGACGAGGTGCTGGATAGGTTTCCAATGAGTAATCTGGAAATGCAGTTACATCTTGAACAGATAAAGTTTGAAAGATTTAAAATGGAAATGGCCAAAAGAGAGCAAAATAAACTAAGGGAATTTAAAGAAAGAGAAGCTAAAAACCCGAGGGAATTTGAGTTAGAGATGGAGAAATTAAGGATGGAAAATCAGTCTTCTGGTTCTAAGACGCAAACACGAGGAATTCTGCAGATGCTGGAAATTCAAGCAACACAGTTCAAAGTTGCTGGTGAATGCAGCAGGCCAGGCAACATCTCTAGGAAGAGGTACAGTCGACGTTTCAGGCCGAGACTCTTCGTCAGGACTAACTGAAGGAAGAGCTCGTAAGAGATTTGAAAGTGGGAGGGGGAGGGGGGAGATCCAAAATGATAGGAGAAGACAGGAGGGGGAGGGATGGCTCCATACCCAAGAATCTTCTGAGAGTTTTTCTACCAGTTGGAGTGGGTAATTGTAAAATTGCCTGAGCTTTTGCTTGAACAGGAGCTAATTTTCCTTGACCCACAACATAACCAAGGTAAGTCACTGTGGCATGACCAAATTCACTTTTAGCTAAGTTAATAGTTAAGTTAGCTTTTGAAAGTCTCTCAAATAGTTCCTCCACTGCAGTAATATGTGCTTTCCACGTATTATTTCCTGTAACTAAATCATCAATATAAGCATCTGTATCTTTTAATCCAGGAATCACACTATTAATCATCCTCTGAAAAGTACCTGGTGCATTTTTCATCCCAAATGGAAGAACATTATATTCATATAACCCAGATGGGGTTACAAATGCTGAAATCTCTCTACTTCTATCCGTCAATGGAACACACCAATAACCTTTTAACAAATCAATCTTTGTAAGGAATTTGGCTTGTCCAACTTTATCCACACAATCACCTACCCTAGGGATTGGATATGTATCAGTTTTTGTCACAGCATTCACCTTCCTGTAATCTGTACAAAACCTAATACTATTGACTGGGTTAGGCACCATAACACACTGTGAACTCCAATTCGAATTAGAATGTCTAATAATATCATTCTCTATCATATACTTAATCTCTTGTTCAGCAAGTTCACATTTTTCCCTGTTCATTTGATACGGATGTTGTTTTAAGGGTTTTGCATCTCCAACATCTACATCATGTGAAGCTATGGTGGTTCTTCGAGGAACGTCCGGAAATAAATCTCTACATTTGAAAATTAACTGTTTCATCTGCTCTCTCTGCTCTGGCTGTAAATGAGCTAATTTTTCATCAATATTTTCTAGAATTTTTGAATTTGGTAACCTGACTGAAATAATGTTGGGTTTAAAATGAGTTTCAGATGAATCATCCATTAAGTTTTTATCAAGATCAGACTCATTATTGATCACAACAGTCATAGTAGCAGCTTCTCTCTCATAATACGGTTTTATCATATTTATATGACACAGCTGTGTTGGCTTCTTCGATCTGGGGTTTTAATCACATAATCCACATTATTTACTTTAGATTTAATCTCATAAGGACCATGAAATTTAGCTTGTAATGGGTTCATTTGCACCAGGAAAAGTACCAACACCTTATTGCCAGGCTTAAATTGCCTCAGTCTAGCTTCCTTATCATATCTAGTCTTCATCTTCTCGAGCCAATTTTAAATTTTCCTTGGCCAAGCTACAAGCTTTATATAATCTTTCTTTAAATTTTAAAACATAGTCTAGAAGATTAGTGTGTACCTCTTTATTAATCCACTGTTCCTTTAACAAGGTCAAAGGTCCTCGAACTCTATGCCAAAACACAAGTTCAAGAGGACTAAAACCTAATGATTCCGGTACTGCCTCCCTTACTGCAAAAAGTAGTAAATGTATACCTTCATCCCAGTCCTTTTCATTTTCCACACAATACGTCCTACTCATAGTTTATAATGTAGAATGGAATCTCTCCAAGGCTCGTTCTGATTCTGGATGATAGGCTGATGAAATAATCTGTTTTGCTCCCAGTTTATAATCTATCTGCTGAAACAATCCAGACATAAAATTACTACCTTGATCCGATTGTATTTCCTTAGGCAACCCAAAATAAGTAAAGAAATTTATAAGAACCTTCGTTAGAGTTTTGGCTGTTATATTCCTAAGAGGTACTGCCTCTGGAAACCTAGATGCTGTGCACATAATAGTTAACAAATATTGATGTCCAGTTTTAGGTTTTGGCAAAGAACCTACACAGTCTACAATGATTTTTGAGAATGGTTCACCAAATACTGGAATTGGTTGCAGTGAGGCCACTGGAGTAACCTGATTAGGTTTACCCACAATTTGACATGTATGACATATTCTACAAAATGTCACTACATCTTTTCTTAAACTAGGCCAATAAAAATGTTTAGAAATCTTGTTCATAGTTTTCTTTACACCTAAGTGACCACCCAAAGGAATACTATGAGCCATAGGTAAAATCTCATTTCGATAAACTTTAGGAACTACTACCTGATGATTAACTTCCCATTACTCACTAGCAGGAGTTATAGGCGATCTCCACTTTCTCATTAATACCCCATTTTCAAAATAATATCCTACTGGCACTTTTTCAATTTCACTATCTGGAAGAGCTTGCTCCTTTAATTTAACTATCTCAGGATCTCTACCCTACTCTGCTATCATCTTCTTCCGAAAGAAAGACTAATCTTCATGGTCTGTCTTACTACCAAAATCCTGATCAAATAATGTAGGTAAGGAAGTTTCTGATACATCCTCAAAATTCAAATCTTGAATTGAACAGTCATAGGTAACAACCTCATCCTGTACATCAGTCTTTTTAGCCATAGCTCTTGTTACAACACAGGAAGAATCTGTGCTAGAGTCCCTTTGTGTATCCTCAGAATTAGGATTTATTGTTAAATGCACTTCAGGAAAACCTGTCCACCTGCTATTCCTTCCCTAACAAAAGAGAAACATCATTCACAGGTAAACTGGATTGTAGTCCTACTTTAACAACCCCTGTAACTAATCTTGACCTTAAATTTACTCTATGTAAATGTACTGGCATAAGGGCACTCCCAACTCCTCTTATATAATTTACCTCAGCAATGTCAGACTCATCACTAAACTTTAGCACACTGTCTAATATTAGCGATTGAGAAGCTCCAGTATCTCTAAATATTCTTATTGGTACTGAATTGGATCCTTCTTTCAAGGATACAAATCCTTCTGTTATAAAAGTTTCATATCCCGTCTTAACTTGGTCAGACTCTGACAAATCTTCATTAGTATTTATGTGAATTTACAGGTGTTTCAATATGCTGCACACAAGCATCGGGGACTGCTTCTTTCTTTTTCAATCGAAAGCAGTTAGCTATTACATGTCCAGGTTTCTTACAATAATTACAAATAATACCAAAATATCTTTCCTTCATATGTCTCCCTTCATCCTTACTTTTCTCACTAACTTCAGATTTAATTTCTGGTTTACCTTGACTCTCTGTGCTATTTTTCCTTTTAAAAGTTCTATCCGGAGAAAATTTATTCTTATGAATTAAAGCATACTCATTAGCTAATTTAGCAGTCTCCTGCAATGTAGCAGTGTCCTTTTCATTTAAGTATGTTCTCACTTCAACAGGAATGCTTCTTTTAAATTCTTCCAGTAAAATCAACTCTTTTAATTTATTATACTCCCCATTCACATTTTTAGAGGAAACCCATCTCTCAAAACACACAGATTTCTCATAGGCAAATTGCACATAAGTTTTTTTCCATTGATTTCTTCAAATTTCTGAATCTTTCTCTTTATGCTTCCAGAACCAACTCATATGCCTTTAATATATGCTGTTTAACAATATCATAATCCAGTGCTTGCTCAGCATTTAAAGCTGTATAAACTTGTTGTGCCTTGCCTTTAATTACACTTTGTAACATTACTGGCCATTGCTCTTTCGGCCACCCTAAACTCAGAAATGCTGGAAATATTTATCCACTTCAGCCTCATTAAATGGAGGAGCCAAAATAACCACACGACTAGAAAATTTTGTAAGAATTTTGCGAATATTGTTCTTCCAATAACTAATCTCTTGAAGAAAAATGAAAAGTTTGTTTGGACAGAGTCTTGTCAGGAAGCATTTGATAAATTGAAAACTATAATATGTAGACAACCTGTACTCAAATCTCCTGACTTTGAAAAACCATTTTCGTTAGCTGTAGATGCTAGTGATGAAGCTGCAGGAGCAGTGTTACTTCAAAGAGATGATGGTGATGAAGTTGATCGTCCGGTAGCTTATTTTTCTAAGACATTTAATGCCCATCAAAGAAATTATTCAACAATAGAAAAGGAATTATTATCTCTTGTTTTGGCTTTACAATATTTTGAAGTGTATGTTAGTACTACTCATAAATCACTCACAGTTTATACCGATCATAATCCGTTAGTGTTTTTGAATAAGATGAAAAACAAAAATAGAAGATTACTAAATTGGAGTTTAATGTTACAGGAGTACAGTATTTTGATCACTCATATTAAGGGTAAAGATAATGTGATCACTGATTGTCTATCTAGATGTTAAATGTACAATGAATTTTTTTTATGGAGTGGTATTTTAACATTTGTAACGCCCCTACTGTATATTAGTGTTTGTAAAGTGCTGAAAGATAAGACTGTATGTATTGTGTATATTGTAAATTTTATACCTTTGTATTTTTTGTGTAAATTGTTAATTGTTAAAACTTTGTTCCTTAAGAGACCAAAATGTTTTTTGGAGGGAGGTGTTACATACCTCAAGGAGATCTTGTGACTTCCTTGTGAGAATGATGTAATGGTCTTTTGGAGGTCACCTGATGTAATTTTCCCACCGATGTGTGGTCACGTGATGACATGTTCACCACGGGTATAAAAGGGAAGACCTCTGGTGATGCAGTTAGTTTTCCAGCTAGAGCATTAGTCAGAGTCTTCATTTCCATTGTGTATTTGTTTTATGACGCAGATTCATTTTGTAAAATGGAGTTTTATGTTCTATTGTAAGGTACAATAGTGCTGGATTGGCAGTTTACCCTTTCTGCCAGATTTGTTGATGTACCTTTTCAGAAAGTATGGGAGAGTGAAGACTTTATCGAAGTACAGGACCTGCAGGATTAAGAGAAGTTGGTATCGTTCGGCAGTTTAACAAAGGATTGAATTTATTGAATCTTCGTTGAAGAAGTAGCGACCTGCATCGAAGATAGCTCCTGCCGAAAGAGCAAGGAAGTTCATGCAAGGTTTGCTTTCTAGAAGAAATTAAGGTCAGTTGTTTTAAGCCGTTTATTTCCTTCCTCGTGAATCCTTTGGACAGAACCAAAAGGAAAGTCGCGTTTATGAAGAAATCCTTCTCCAGAGAAGTCTCTCCCAAATGAATGTATAAATCTGTTGGACTTTCGAATTTACCATTTTAAGAACTGTATTTTGACTTTACCGCATTAAGAACTGTTTTCGCATTTATTGCTTTAGGAATCAGTACTGAGTAACAATTTGTTGAGCAGCCGCATAGCAGTTAACTTCCGGTTAAGGTTTTCGTTTGTTTTTTTTTATCCGTGTTTAATAAATGTTTGGTTGTTTTTATATAGCCTGACTCAATTGATGGTCATTGTTGCCGGTTACGTAACAATAGTGATATATAAAGGAGTGTTCTGCACTAGCTGCCTATCCCTTTTCCCCCTCCTGATGGTTAACAGTTACTGTGTCCTGCACATTGGGTGTGATTACTTCTCTACGTGTTCTGTCTATCAGCCCCACAGCCTCGTGAATGATCTGGAGTTCATCCAGCTCCAGCTCCAACTTCTTAACGTGGGTTGTTAAAAGCAGAGTGCCGGAACAGGTAGAAGAGCGGTTATGGATGTACTTCTTGCAGGTGTAACCATCAGAGATACTGAAGGTCTCCCTGCCTTCCCACATCCCACAAGATAGGGTACCTTAGGATCTTTTAGCAGATACAATAGGGTCTTTTAAGAGACTCTTGGATAGGTACATGGAGCTTAGAAAAATAGAGGGCTATGGGTAACCCAAGGTAATTTCTAAAGTAAGTACATGTTCGGCACAACATTGTGGGCCAAAGGGCCTGTATTGGGCTGTAGTTTTTCTATGTTTCTATGTTCTAAGATGATATTCCACTATTTTGCCTGGCATCCACACTGCTCTAAATCTGCAATAAGGAAGAAAGACTAAATAACGAAAATAAATCTACATATGACCTATACCTCTATTCACCAAAACTTAGATGAGCCAAAGCCACAACTCCTCACTTTACCATTCCCACAATGGCGGCTCTGCTTAAACCTAAGTTCATTTTATCCTCCCGTTCCTGGACATTCTAATGTGACGGAAGCTGGATGGTAGCCTCAGACATGGTATTTATCAGAAACACACTCACACTCACACTCATACCTCAACAATAACAGCCACCATTATGCCTCCCAACATACAGCAGTTCTTGCTACTTTGATTAACCACGCAAAAACTATTTTGGACCTGGAGAGCTTTCATGAGGAAATAAGACTATTACGCACAATGTTCCTATAGAATGGCTACAAGGTGAAGGAAATCAATCATGCCCTTAAAAGGGCTGACAGAAAAACCAGGAAACCCAACAACGAGGAGGAACCCATCACTACCGCCGCTCTTCCTCATATTTCTGGAAGGATCATCAGGATCTTGAAGAAATACTGGATTAATAGCATCCACATACCCATAAGAAAATTCAAATCACAACTTATGCAGGTCAAAGATGACTTGAGACTCAGGACAGCTGGCGCTTACAGGATTCCCTTCGGCAGACGAAGGGCCTCGGCCTGAAATATCAACTGTACCTCTTCCTAGAGATGCTGCCTGTCTTGCTGCATTCACCAGCAACTTTTACGTGTGTTGCTTGAAACTCCGGCATCTGCAGATTTTCTCTTGTAAGAGTTTATTCATCTTTTTATTGGACTTTGCGAATTGCTGAATCATGCACAATCCAATGTCTCCTCAGGATCTGTTGCATGCAGAATGTGCTGATTGCCCCCACTCATTCCTTTTAAACTTCCTCTCCTTCTACACAATACAATATCTCCTCAGGAACTGTGGAATGCAAAATCTGCCTTCTACCTTTGCTGTGTTCTTAAAAACTTGCTCTTTCCCTCTACGCAATCCAATATCTCCTTAGGAACTGTAGCACAAAATGTCCTGCCAGATGCAGCCTGAGAAAAATACACACTGAGGACAACAAATATTTTTTTGGGTCTTTAATTCCTTTATCTGTTTTAGATGTTTCAATTGTGAGGGGATCCCGGAGTGCCCCTATTAACTGTTTGAAGAGAGACAGAGAAAGAGTTATTTACCACCGATATGTTGCTTTTGAAAAGAGAGAGAGAGAGAGAGAGAGAGAGAGAGAGAGACCAAGATTCACAGTTGGACTGTCACTTTAAGGCATTTGAAGTAACTTTGGATTTTTACTGAGTTTGGAGTTGGAGACAGCACCGAGCAGCTCGAAAGTTGCTATGGTGACCGACAGCAGGTTTTTGATGTTACTCTCAAGGACTTGTTGCCTGTTTGTTCATTTCTTTGCAGACAAAGGAAGGAGGGACTCTTTGAATGACAGGTGGTGTTCAGCCTGGTGGGATAAATGGGAGGTCAGATGATACAGACCTCAGACACATGATCTGGACACTGAATGAGCATTGTTGTGCCCGCAGAGAAAGTGGGTTTTTGGAGGATCGATCAGGCGGATGGATCCAAATTGCTATTCCAACGGTAAAGAAGGGATTGACTGGTGGGGAGTTGTCTATGTGTCCACCCTTGCCGGGGTGGTAGCTCCACCACAGGAAAACCGGTCCTCCTGGTTAAAGTCACAGTCGGTGACTTGTGAAGGATTTCGGAGGATGACGAGAAGATCGACGTGTTGCCGTCACCTGAAGACTCAACTCACTCTCTCTCTCTCCATCACTACTCAACTAAGTACCACGAACTGAACTGAACTTTACCCAACATCGTAAGACTGTATCTTTTTACCCCTAGGCTTAAAGAAGCTTGGTTTTCATACATATATTTCCACACTTACTGATTTACGTACTTATATATACATTCATTGCTAACCCGTTTGATTTATCTACATTTATATTACTGTATTGCGTAGTTACTAATAAATATTATTAGTTAATAGCAATGCTAGACTCCAAAGTGGTTTCTATTTCTGCTGGTTTCTTTATCCCCGTCATGGGGTACGTGACACAATGCAGAAAGAGGGTATCAAAATAAAACCAACAAAATGAATTTTAAAAAACACAGTTAGAAACACAGAAAACCTACAGCACAATACAGGCCCTTCGGCCCACAAAGTTGTACCAAACATGTCCTTACCTTAGACTTCAATAGGCTTACCCATAGCTCTCTATTTTTCTAAGCTCCATGTACCTATCCTAAAGTCTCTTAAAAGACCCTATCATATCCACCTCCACCACTGTTTCCGGCAGCCCATTCCACGCACTCACCACTCTGCGTAAAAAACTTATCCCTGACATCTCCCCTGTACCTACTCCCCGGCACCTTAAACCTGTGTCCTCTTGTGGAAACCATTTCAGTTCCTGCTGTTACAATCTCAGCTTACTTTTGGTCCACTTGTGTATCAATTTGGCATACATGTGCTTATCTTCCAAACATGTATAGGCTAGACCCTGAAACAAATTCTCCTCACTCACGCTACTAGGCCAATAAAGAACTTCTCATAATCACGGTAATCAGCACTGATACCTTGCTTGTGAAAATCTTTCCTCACCATACGACCAGGACCTGATGTTCGTTCTAGAACATGGTAACTTTTCTTACTACTCTGCACATGCATAATAACATCACTGTTTTCTCTTAAAGAACCAGGCAGCTATTTTAGCATTACAGAATGAATACATAAAGTGCATTTTAACAATAAAGTATAATATTCAACGGTCACCTGGTTACACAGAACAAGCAAACTGTAGTATTTCCAAGAACTGCTCTTTGAATGACATCCTTGGAAAAATATACTTAAATTCCCTGGCAACCCTCTGGGAATGATATTGTTTGATATACATCTAATGTGAAATTTGTGAAAGACACACAAATGTAATGCCTTCTGAATGCACCCTGTTGAATTTCTGGAGTGATGTAAAATGATTTGGTAATGCTCATTATCTCAATTCATCCTGGCAAAAGTGCATTTTCAATCTCATGCACTGAAATAAACTATTATTCATGGAACCTTGACTGGAACACACTGCAAAATATTGGTACTAGAAAAAACATATGCAGGCTTTAACAAAGTTACAGAAGAGATTGAAAAGGATGAAGACAAAACTTAAAGGGTAAGATTTTGAGGAAATACATAACAATCTTTGGAAAAAATAAAATTTTGAGGTAACCTGATTACAGTTTTGTGTCGGTCTTCGCAGTGGAGGACACGTCTAATTTGCCAAAGAATGATGTTATGGACGAAATGGAAGGTGAGGACCTCGATAAAATCACTGTCACTAAAGAGATAGTGATGAACAAACTAGAGGGCCTGAAGGTAGATAAGTCCCCTGGTCCTGATAGGATGCATCCCAGGGTGCTGAGGGAATTGGCAGAAGTTATAGTAGACACGTTGGTAATCATTTACCAAAATTCTCTAGACTCTGGGCAGGTTCCAGCAGATTGGAAGACAGCAAATGTCACGCCACTTTTTAAAAAAGGATGTAGGCAAAAGACGGGCAATTATTGGCCAGTTAGCTTAATATCTCAAGTCAAGCAAAGTCAAGTCACTTTTTATTGTCATTTTGACCATAACTGCAGATACAGCACACAGTAAAAATGAGACATTTTTCAGGACCATAGTGCTACATGAAACAATACAAAAACTACACTGAACTACGTAAAACAACACAAAAGTACACTAGACTACAGACCTACCCAGGACTGCATAAGGTGCACAAAACAGTACAGGCATTACAATAAATAATAAACAAGACAATAGGCACAGTAGAGGGCAGTAGGTTGGTGTCAGTCCAGGCTCTGGGCATTGAGGAGTCTGATAGCTTGGGGGAAGAAACTGTTACATAGTCTGGTCATGAGAGCCTGAATGCTTTGGTGCCTTTTGCCAGATGGCAGGAGGGAGAAGAGTTTGTATGAGGGGTGTGTGGGGTCCTTCATAATGCTGTTTGCTTTACGGATGCAGCGTGTGCTGTAAATGTCTGTAATGGCAGGAAGAGAGACCCCGATGATCTCAGCTGACCTCACTATCCACTGCAGGGTCTTGCGATCCGAGATGGTGCAATTTCCGAACCAGGCAGTGATGCAGCTGCTCAGGATGCTCTCAATACAACCTCTGTAGAATGTGGTGAGGATGGGGGGTGGGAGATGGACTTTTCTCAGCCTTCTCAGAAAGTAGAGACGCTGCTGGGCTTTCTTTGCTATCGAGTTAGTGTTGAGGGACCAGGTGAGATTCTCTACCAGGTGAACACCAAGAAATTTGGTGCTCTTAACGATCTCTATGGAGGAGTCGTCGATGTTCAGTGGAGAGTGGTCGTTCCGTGTCCATCTCTTCTGTTTTGTTCACATTCAGAGAAAGGTTGTTGGCTCTGCACCAGTCCGTTAGCCGCTGCACCTCCTCTCTGTATGCTGACTCATCGTTCTTGCTGATGAGACCCACCATGGTCGTGTCATCGATGAACTTGATGACGTGGTTCGAGCTGTGTGTTGCAGCACAGTTGTGGGTCAGCAGAGTGAACAGCAGTGGACTGAGCACACAGCCCTGGCGGGGGGGTCCCTTGCTCAGTGTGATGGTGTTGGAGATGCTGCTTCCAATCCGAACTGACTGGGGTCTCCAGTGATTATATTGAATGCCGAACTGAAGACTATGAACAGCATTCGAACGTACGTATCTTTTTTGTCCAGTTGGGTTAAGGCCAGGTGGAGGGTGATGGCAATGGCATCATCTGTTGAATGGTTGGGACGGTACACAAACTGCAGTGGGTCCAGTGTTGGGGGGCAGCAGGGTTTTGATGGGTCTGTAGTTGGGAAAATGCTTGAAGCTGTCATTAAGAAAGAAATAGAGAAATGTTTAGAAAGGAGTGTTTCTGTTAGACAGGCGCAGCATGGATTCAGAAAGAGCAGGTCCTGTTTGACAAACTTACTGGAATTCTTTGAGGACATAATGAGTGCAGAGAATGCATAATGAGAGGCGAACAGGTGAATGTCGTATACTTGGATTTCCAGAAGGCATCCGATAAGATGCCGCACAAGAGACTTATAAATAGGATGCATGGAGTTGGAGGAAGTGTATTGGCATGGATAGTGGATTGGTTAACCAATAGAAGGCAGAGAGTTGGTATAAATGGGTGTGTCTTCAGTTAGCATTCAGTGGTGAGTGGGGTGCCACAGGGGTCGGTACTGGGCCTGCAGCTGTTTATCATTTACATTGATGATTTGGAAGAGGGGACTGAGTAAAATTTGCTGATGACACGAAACTGAGTGGAAAAGCAAATTGTACAGAGGATGTGGAGAGTCTGCAGAGGGTAATAGATAGGTTAAGTGAGTGGACCAAGGTCTGGTAGATGAAATACAACGCTGGTAAATGCAAGAACATCCACTTTGGAAGGAATAATAGAAGAGCAGATTATTATTAAATGGAGAAAGATTGCAGCATGCTGTTGTGCAGAGGGACTTGGGAATGCTTGTTCATGAGTTGCAAAAAAGTTGCCTTGCAGGTACAACAGGTTATTAATAAAGCAAACGGAATGTTGGCCTTCATTACTAGAGGGATTGAATTCAAGAGCAGGGAGGTCATGCTGCAACTATACAGGGTACTGATGAGTACTGTGTGCAGTTCTGGTCTCCATACTTGAGGAAGGATATACTGGCTTTGGAGGCAGTGCAGAGGAGGTTCACCAGGTTGATTCCAGAGACAAAGGGGTACACCCCAGCCGACTCACAGGTGAAGTGTCGCCTCACCTGGAAGGACTGTTTGGGGCCCTGAATGGTGGTAAGGGAGGAAGTGTAAGGGCATGTGTAGCACTTGTTCCGCTTACAAGGATAAGTGCCAGGAGGGAGATCAGTGGGGAGGGATGGGGGGGACGAATGGACAAGGGAGTCGCGTAGGGAGCGATCCCTACGGAAAGCAGAGAGAGGGGGGGAGGGAAAGATGTGCTTAGTGGTGGGATCCCGTTGGAGGTGGCGGAAGTTACGGAGAATAATATGTTGGACCCGGAGGCTGGTGGGGTGGTAGGTGAGGACCAGGGGAACCCTATTCCTAGTGGGGTGGCGGGAGGATGGAGTGAGAGCAGATGTACGTGAAATGGGGGAGATGCGTTTGAGAGCAGAGTTGATAGTGGAGGAAGGGAAGCCCCTTTCTTTAAAAAAGGAGGACATCTCCCTCGTCCTAGAATGAAAAGCCTCATCCTGAGAGCAGATGCGGCGGAGACGGAGGAATTGCGAGAAGGGGATGGCATTTTTGCAAGAGACAGGGTGAGAAGAGGTATAGTCCAGATAGCTGTGAGAGTCAGTAGGCTTATAGTAGACATCAGTGGATAAGCTGTCTCCAGAGACAGAGACAGAAAGATCAAGAAAGGGGAGGGAGGTGTCGGAAATGGACCAGGTAAACTTGAGGGCAGGGTGAAAGTTGGAGGCAAAGTTAATAAAGTCAACGAGCTCAGCATGCGTGCAGGAAGCAGCGCCAATGCAGTCGTCGATGTAGCGAAGGAAAAGTGGGGGACAGATACCAGAATAGGCACAGAACAAAGATTGTTCCACAAAGCCAACAAAAAGGCAGGCATATCTAGGATCCATACGGGTGCCCATAGCTACACCTTTAGTTTGGAGGAAGTGGGAGGAGCCAAAGGAGAAATTATTAAGAGTAAGGACTAATTCCGCTAGACGGAGCAGAGTGGTGGTAGAGGGGAACTGATTAGGTCTGGAATCCAAAAAGAAGCGGAGAGCTTTGAGACCTTCCTGAAGGGGGATGGAAGTATATAGGGACTGGACATCCATGGTGAAAATAAAGCGGTGGGGGCCAGGGAACTTAAAATCATCAAAAAGTTTAAGAGCGTGAGAAGTGTCACGAACATAGGTAGGAAGGGATTGAACAAGGGGTGATAAAACCGTGTTGAGGTATGCAGAAACGAGTTCGGTGGGGCAGGAGCAAGCTGAGACAATAGGTCTACCAGGACAGGCAGGTTTGTAGATCTTGGGTAGGAGGTAGAAACGGGAAGTGTGAGGTGTGGGAACTATAAGGTTGGTAGCAGTGGATGGGAGATCCCCTGAGCGGATAAAGTCGGTGATGGTGTGGGAGACAATGGCCTGGCGCTCCTTCGTGGGGTCACGATCGAGAGGTAAATAAGAAGAGGTATCCGCGAGTTGTCGCTGTGCCTCGGCAAGGTAGAGGTCAGTACGCCAGACTACAACAGCACCCCCATTATCGGCGGGTTTAATAATAAAGTTAGGATTAGTGCAGAGGGAGTGGAGAGCAGAGCGTTCCAAAGGAGTGAGGCTGGAATGGGAACAAGGTGCGGTGAAGTCGAGACGGTTGATGTCCCGTCGGCAGTTAGCGATAAAGAGATCCAGAGCAGGCAGAAGACCAGAGCGGGGTGTTCATGAAGAAGAGGAGGGTTGAAGACGGGAGAAGGGGTCATTGGTGGGGGTGGGAGAGTCCTTGCCGAAGAAGTAGGCTCGGAGACGGAGACGGCAGAAGAAGAGTTCCGCATCGTGGCGAACACAGAACTCGCTGAGGTGTGGGCGAAGGGGGACAAAGGTGAGGCCCTTACTGAGGACAGAGCATTCTGCCTCCGACAGTTGAAGGTCTGAGGGGATGGTAAAGACCCGGCACGGATGAGAGCTGGGATCAGAGGGGGGAGGGGGGAGGCTGGGGGTGTCAATGGAGAGGAGAGGGTTGGGGTGAGAGGAAAATGGAGCCTCTGAGGGCCCAGGAGCTGACGGTGGGATCTGAGGGAGACGGGATTGCAGAGTATTGGTGGGGGAAGGGGAGATGGGAGTCACAACAGCAGCACATAAAGACCCGGCCTGGAGTTCAAGGCTGGAGTTGCAGTTGGTGGTTGCGCAATTGCTGTGAAGGTGTCCATGGTCGTTGCTGGAGTCCGGGTTTGGAATATGCCCTGAGGTGTTGGAGCCGCGAGATCAATGGCAGGAGCCGCAATCTGAAGTTCATGCCTGCTAGTTTCATGGCCAGCAGGCTCTGGAGTCCGTAGATGTAGGATCTTGCGATCTTTGCCTAACATGACAAATTCAAAAAAACGGCAATTGCATGCGTGAATCCGACGGAGGATGAAATAACGGGTAGGACCATTACAGACGGCGAAGAAAGTGTCCTGAAGGTGTGGAAGGGTCTGGGATAGGGACACCAAGTACCTCCTCATGGCGGAGAGAGTCGCCATCAGAGCTTGACGGGAGAAGTGGCGAGAGGCAGAGTCAATAAAATGTGAGTACCTGGGATCCTCAGAAGGTCCAAATTGAGAGGCTCGGAAACGAATCCTAAAGCCAACTGGAGTAAGTTGGCGACGGAGGCACGTTCCAAGAAAGGATATATGGCTGTGATAGCGAGTCTGAGTCAAAATGTGGTCAAAAAGTTGAAGAGCCGAAGAAATTACAGATGGGGAGCCGTGAGAGATGGTTTCACTGAACTCCCGACGAAGAGAGGATCTAAACTTCTTCAGTGTAGGCATCACTGGAAGAGGCTTCACAGTAGTGAATTTTATAAACGCAAACAACAGGAATTCTGCAGATGCTGGAAATTCAAGCAACACACATCAAAGTTGCTGGTGAACGCAGCAGGCCAGGCAGCATCTCTAGGAAGAGGTACAGTCGACGTTTCAGGCCGAGACCCTTCGTCAGGACTAACTGAAGGAAGAGTTAGTAAGAGATTTGAAAGTGGGAGGGGGAGGGGGAGATCCAAAATGATAGAAGACGGGGGGGGGGTGGGATGGAGCCAAGAGCTGGACAGGTGATTGGCAAAGGGGATATGAGAGGATCATGGGACAGGAGGTCCGGGGAGAAAGACAAGGGCGGGTGAGGGGGAACCCAGGGGATGGGCAAGGGGTATAGTCAGAGGGACAGAGGGAGAAAAAGGAGACTGAGAGAAAGAATGTGTGTATAAAAATAAATAACAGATGGGGTATGAGGGGGAGGTGGAGCATAGTGGAAGTTAGAGAAGTCAATGTTCATGCCATCAGGTTGGAGACTACCCAGACGGAATATAACGTGTTGTTCCTCCAACTTGAGTGTGACTTCATCTTTACAGTAGAGGAGGCCGTGGATAGACATGTCAGAATGGGAATGGGATGTGGAATTAAAATGTGTGGCCACTGGGAGATCCTGCTTTCTCTGGCGGACAGAGCGTAGGTGTTCAGCAAAGCAGTCCCCCAGTCTGCGTCGGGTCTCGCCAATATACAGAAGGCCACATCGGGAGCACTGGACGCAGTATATCATCCCAGCCGACTCACAGGTGAAGTGTCGCCTCACCTGGAAGGACTGTTTGGGGCCCTGAATGGTGGTAAGGGAGGAAGTGTAAGGGCATGTGTAACACTTGTTCCGCTTACAAGGATAAGTGCCAGGAAGGAGATCAGTGGGGAGGGATAGGGGGAACGAATGGACAAGGGAGTTGTGTAGGGAGCGATCCCTGCGGAATGCAGGGGGGGGGAGGGAAAGATGTGCTTAGTGGTGGGATCCCGTTGGAGGTGGCGGAAGTTACGGAGAATAATATGTTGGACCCAGAGGCTGGTGGGGTGGTAGGTGAGGGCCAGGGGAACCCTATTCTTAGTGGGGTGGCGGGAGGATGGAGTGAGAGCAGATGTACGTGAAATGGGGGAGATGCGTTTGAGAGCAGAGTTGATAGTGGAGGAAGGGAAGCCCCTTTCTTTAAAAAAGGAGAACATCTCCCTTGTCCTGGAATGAAAAGCCTCATCCTGAGAGCAGATGCGGCGGAGACGGAGGAATTGCGAGAAGGGGATGGCATTTTTGCAAGAGACAGGGTGAGAAGAGGAATAGTCCAGATAGCTGTGAGAGTCAGTAGGCTTATAATAGACATCAGTGGATAAGCTGTCTCCAGAGACAGAGACAGAAAGATCTAGAAAGGGGAGGGAGGTGTCAGAAATGGACCAGGTAAACTTAAGGGCAGGGTGAAAGTTGGAGGCAATGTTAATAAAGTCAATGAGTTCTGCATGTGTGCAGGAAGCAGCACCAATGCAGTCGTCGATGTAGCGAAGGAAAAGTGGGGGACAGATACCAGAATAGGTTTGGAACATAGATTGTTCCACAAAGCCAACAAAAAGGCAGGCATAGCTAGGACCCATACGGGTGCCCATAGCTACACCTTCAGTTTGGAGGAAGTGGGAGGAGCCAAAGGAGAAATTATTAAGAGTAAGGTCTAATTCCGCTATAAATAGAGCTGGACCACATTACATTTATAAAATAGTGGAATATCCATTGGAAAACAGAAGGTGATTCAGAGTAGTTGTGTACTGCAATGTACATTGACTAATTTGACTACAGATGACACCATATGGTTCACTCTAATTCCTATTACCTTGAATGCCACAGTTAGGATGTATTGTACACTCTGGGTTGCTTATCTTCAAAATGTATTTTCATATTTTGAAGTTTAATATAAACAAAACCTGTGAACAGTCCACTACATTTTAGTTTTCCAGAGGGTTTCTGTAGGCTTTGCAACTGAAACACAGCAATGAACAAACCAAAAGAGTACCACAACCTCTAATTACAACAAATGGGTGACATACAATTTAATTTCCAGACCAGAAAAATAGTTTAGCAAAATTTCCTGTTCTTTGGACCATTCTAGGAAACCATTTTATGGTTTCATTGAATGTTACAGCACAACAGAAGCCTGATTACCAAACTGTGCCTGTCTTTCCAATAAATCCCATTTTCATATCATGACATAGGTCAGTGAAAATAAACCTGATTCTGACTCTGAATGTTTTAAGCATCCTTTTAAAATTCCCATTTTAATTACAATAAGTAGTTCTTCTCTTCATGTTATTTTTGGGTTTTTTGAGTTCAATCATTTCAAATCTATGCCTTCTGATTATCTGCACCAGAAGTAGATTTTTTTTCCAAAACCATAAGTGATTTCGAATAATTCCACTAAAAATTCTCTAGGTAAAAGTGAACAGCACAAGGCATAGTCTTTCTACACAATTGGTGTCCTTCCTCCCTGACACCATTTAAGTTAATCTCTTGCACAACTTCCCTTAGATCCCAAATTGTTAAAGAAATTGGGGTTGGTCATTCGCAATCCAGCCCATTAACCATGTGCTTCTGCCCTCACTACACTTTATGTTCCTATAGCTAAAGCAGATCATATAGCTCAATTCATTCCTGTCAAGGAACTTCAAACTATTTTTAAAAATCTCTAATACTCAGGAGATAAACTTATGTAAAGTGCCTTGAATTATTAGAAATTAACCAAATAAACAAAAAAAATAAACAAACAGCTTGACTGCATTTCACTTTTCAATCAAAGTTGATGAATTTATTCAACTAGGTGGGGAGGTTTGGCATAGATCAACCACCCAGCCCCAAAATCTCAGGAAGTTTGAGTTTTGAACATGAAACCAGGATGGTAGCTACATCTGACACCAATATTAACTTTGTGGTCCTGATTACAAAAGGCAGGTATGAAGTTGTAAAGTGAACATTTTTGATAGCTCTCTACAGATTCACCAGCCAGAGGTGAAAACATTTTCACTTATTGATGCATACGTATTGGACAACCAATATACATGGAATTCTGCATATAACACCAGCAGAGCTCTCTAACTGAGATATCCATATTGAGTTTAAAAAAAAACAATAACAATTGCAGATCCAGGAAATCTGAAGTAAATCAGGAAATGTTGGACATATTCAGCAGTCCAGGCAGAATATATGGCGAGAGAAACGTTTAAGGTCAGTGAACTTCCCTCAAGGGTCTGGAAAAGTTTACACTTCACTTGGGGCCCATATGATGGAAAGTCCAAGTAAGAAAACAGCTTCTTGACTGGGCATGAATAATCAAAGGAAGTTAGTATCTAACTCGAGACACGAGAAACTGCTGGAATCTAGAACACGGAAGAAGTTGATGGAGGAACTCAACCACACTCTCCTCCCAATTGGACCCTACCCCCTCCCTTCTCTGTTCCTATCTGCCCACCATCCCTCCGTATCTGATTCTACTCACCATTTTTCTTCTTATCAGATTCCATAATCTGCAACCCTTTGTTGTCTGCACTCATTACCGCCCAGCTATTGCTGCACTCTCCACCCTTGCCTACTCCTTATGATTCCATCTACCCATTAGCTCTTCCTCACCTGGGTCCACCTATCACTTGCCAGCTCGTGCCTCATCTCTCCTTCTCACCTCCTTATGCTAGCAGAGTCCCCTTTACACCCTCAGACCTGAGGCATGGTGTCAACCTGAAATATCAACTATCCCTCTGTCTCTACAGATGCTGCCTGACACAATGAATTTCAGAAGTTTGTTTTGTGCTACTTAATTTGTTCTTTATTAAGCTGAAAGCTGAGAATCTCATATTAATTTTCTTCAAATTTAGGATCTTGATCCATTGAAACTGGTGTGGAACCAGGAGAAGAGAATGCAAGGAGAAGCCTGAACTGAAAACTGATATCCACAATTACCTCTTATCTCACTAGAGGAGGCAGCATGGAATGGGAAGTTAGAGATAGTGTTGGGTCTGTAGTTCATGTATAGATGGCATTTAAGGGATATATGCATACAAGATTATTTAACATTAGGGAAGCGGTAGTATGGGAATTGTAATTAATGTTGCTGAAGAGCAGGATGGTTGAGAAGTGGAAGGAATTTGTGCAAAAGACGCCATAGTGACACCTAAAGCAACACTGTCTGACATTTTACAGAGACTATTTGGTGCTCTTACTCACTGGGTGCCTTGTATAGCAACCCTGTATACATTCTGGCTTAGATGGATAAGGTCATTTTACTGTAATACAAATTCAATTTACATAAATACATATCTGAGGTTCCTGACAAAAGCTCACAAGCACCTGAAAAGTCTGAAAAATCTGTTTGGATTTTTACATTTTCCATTTTAAGTCATGGGTGTGACGTTTCAAATGTCATGTTTTATTCTCTATGCTATATTTATAACAATTTTTGATGAAACAAGCTTTTGATCTTTTTTAAAAAGCTATGGCATATAGAATATCCATTTACTTTTGCTATCAAGTTTCAACTCTGTCATTTCAGGTTCCATTAGTATCCACAATATATAAGTGAAGATGTCAGTGATTATTAGTCAAGAGGCACAGAATGACTAACTTCTCTCTAATGCACTCGTAATACACCCGAGATGGCTTGTACACAAATTAAACTTTAATGGCTTTGCTCCAAAAAAATGCACATGTAGTAAAATTAGGGACAGGCCAAAAATATGCAGTAAGCATTATCTATGCTTCAGTGAATGGAATAACTCTACTATTACAGCACAGACCAAGGCCAATCAGTCTATCACCTCCATGCCAGTTCTCAGTAGAGTAATCCAATCCCACTCCCTTCTCCTTATTTCCTCTGTTGACCTGTAATTTATTCTTTGTCACATATCCATCAATTCCCTTTGTTTCATTGTTTTTAACAAGCGGGGGTAATCTATAGTGGTCAATTATCCCATCAGCATGTGTTTGAGAGGAAATGAAAGTACTCAGGGGTACTTCACCACACAATCCTGGTGAGAAGGTGCACGGTCAGGAAGTACCTAGGTCTCAGGAACTGTAAGGCAGCAACATTAACTATTGGACCATCATGCCTCCCTTTATGAATCTGGATTTTCTATCAAATATTTGCTGAAGAATCAGATGAATCATTAATTTCCTCCAAAACAGATGATTCCTACTTCATCTACAGATCTCTTTACAAACTAGCCCTGTCTGAATGAAAATCAATCTCATTTATTAATCTATGAATAGGTTACTCCCATGCTGCCGAGTAAAAGAATTAATTTTTCATCAGTGAAGATATGAGACCACAATTTATGCAGCAATTATTTACTGAATATAACTCACAAGGACAAACAGCACAGCTTGGGATCTGGGAGAAAGTCTTCTTGAAGAACAAATGGGGAAACGGATCTGAATATTAATACTGATGAAACAAATTGGTCAAGACTGTGTCTTGACAGTATGACAAATACAATAAATGTTCAACTTAGATTAGTACAATATAATTTTTTACACCAATTATATATTACACCACAAAAAATAAATAAATTAAATTCAAATTTATCTGATCAATGCTTTCGGTGTAATCAAGAAATTGATACTTTCTTACATTCTACTTGGTCTTGTTCTAAAATTCAACCTTTTTGGATAAATTTAGAAGTCTTATTGGAACAAATTACTGGATCTCAACTTCCACATAACCCTGTATTATTTCTATTAGGTGATATTGAAGGGATAAAACTGAAACTTAAATTGATTAAATATCAGAAAGAATTCATAAGAATTGCATTGGCAGTAGCTAAGAAGGCTATAGCAGTTACTTGGAAATCCGATTCGTATTTAAGTATGAATCATTGGAACAATGAAATGGCTAGTTCTATTCCACTTGAAAAAATTACTTATAATTTAAGAGATAAATATGAAACATTTTTGAATATTTGGCGCCCTTATTTACAAAAGATAGGATGGCATATTTAGTTGCTCCGATGATAAAGATCTTGGTCCCTTGGGGAAAATAATAAATAAATATACTAAATGTATTTTGAATCCCATGGAGCATGTGGAAACCTTCCAATATCCAGGCGGTTCTCTCTTTTTTCTTCTCTCTTTCTTTCTTTTTTTTTCAGGTAGGAGTATATATCGGGGGGAAGGGTTAAGGAGAGGGGGGAGGGTGGACATTATCTTTTCATGTATTCACTTTGAAAACTCAATAAAATTTATATTAAAAAAATAATTAGGAAAACGTAAAAAAAACAGTAGTTTAACACACACAAAATGCTGGCGAAAATCAGCAAATGCAGCAGCATCTATGGAGGAGAATAAACAGTCATTGTTTCAGACTGAAACCCTTTATCAGTTTACAGTTTTCAGTTTATCAGATTATATTTGTAACTTTATCGGTTGATAGGTTATCAGATGATATTACAGGGCCTGTGCTGTGCTGCATTCTTCTATGTTCTGTGTCCTAATCTGTTCTGTTCCTTTCTCTATGCTTTATCATTAGAGACACTGTAAATACAATCTTCATATCCCTCCACTCTTGCATATTACCTGGCCTTCTCCATTACTATTATTAACCCATTAACTCCTGGGAACTGCTCAAAGTTGAAGAGAGGCATTTAGCAGTGTTTTGAGAACCTTGAGGCCATGTATCAAAAGCACACAGAAACCCTGCATAAACTAAAACAACAGATTCAGCACTCCACTTCATAAACTATCCATTTTAACATTTTAATACGGTGTCCACATATGGACTCCACTTTCTCTGGTCCTCTACTCAAAAGATCAGTGCCAGAACACAGGACTCTGTGGGGACACAATTACTGATCTGCATCTGACCTTGTTTTTAACACATAGGCTGAGGCATTGGAATGCCCAATATATATATATATGTCATGTGGCCATTCCAGTAGCACATTAGATTCTTATTCAGATGTGGTTCTGCCACTTCAAATCTCAGTGGCATTCAAAGTAACTAATTCAGTATCTCATATTATCTTAGTACACTGTGGGGAACAGAACAGAAAATATACCATCCAGGATTGAGTTCAGACCCCTGGAGATTGGAACCTGGAAAAATAAGTTTGGATTTAGGATAGTTAGTGCCTTGGTGTTCAGGAGAGTGCGTGCTCCAGATCTGCCTTCTACTGGGGAGATCAGTACTTTGAAGACATTGGGGATCAGCATCTCAAGTATGCGCCATAATCGGTGAGCTTGAGGACAGTTAGAGTGAGGGGTTCCAGGCCAGGAGTTGTCTGAGGTGGAGTAAATGAGTTTTAGGACTGTGCAGGGAATGAGTAGCAGTGTAGCGCAGAAAGAGTTGGGGAGTATTACCAAGGAAGGCTTGGAACATGGACTCTTCATTTTAATGACTGCATTGGTGCTGTTCATGCACCCATACTGCTTGATAATTTCATCAACTTTGCTCCAACTTCCACCCTGCCCTTAAGTTTACTTGGTCCATTTCTGACACCTCTCTCCTCTTTCTAGATCTCTCTGTCTCCATCTCTGGAGACATACTGACTGCTGATATCTTTTATAAACTTACTAACTCCCATGGCTATCCTGTCTATACCTCTTTCCACTTTGTCTCCTGTAAACTGCCATTCCCTTTTATCAGTTCCTTCATCTCCAATGCATCTGTTCCCAGGATGAGGCTTTCCTTCCCAGCGCATCAGAGATATCCTCCTTCTTTAAAGAATGGGGTTTCCCTTCATTCACCATTGATGCTACCCTCTCCTGCATCTCCTCCATTTTTCAGACAGCTGTCCTCACCCCATCTTCCCGCCATCTTAACAGGGATAGAGTTCCTCTTGTTCTCATCTAGCATCCCATGGGCCTCTGCATCCAACATAATCATTCTCTGCAACTTCCGCTATCTTCAATGGAATCCTACCACCAAACACATCTGCACCTCCCCTCCCCCTCCACTCTCTGCTTTGCTCGCTCATGATTCCCTTGTCCCTGTGTCCCCCCCCCCCCACTACTCTCCCTTCTGGCACATATACCTACAAGCGGAAGAAGTGCTACACCTGCCCATTCCCCTCCTCCCTCAGACCCCAAACACTTCTTCCAGGTAAGACAACACTTCACTTGTAA
The DNA here is from genome assembly GCF_963921235.1 of Mobula hypostoma. Classification (NCBI taxonomy): domain Eukaryota; kingdom Metazoa; phylum Chordata; class Chondrichthyes; order Myliobatiformes; family Myliobatidae; genus Mobula; species Mobula hypostoma. The sequence goes on from NC_086128.1 coordinate 50,999,476, forward strand.
ATCTGTCAGGGTTGCCTTTTATCTACTGTATCCAGTGCTCCTGACATGGTCTTCTCTTCATTGGTGAGACTCGATGTAGACTAGGAGACCAGTTCGTCAAGTACCTTTGTTCCATCTGCAAAAAAGCAGGATTTTCCAGTTACCGCTCATCTTAATTCCAATCGCCATTCCCATTACTCTATGGCCATGATGAAGCCACTGTCAGGTTGGAGGAGCAACATCTTATATTCTGTGTAAGTAGCCTCCAACCTGATATCATGAACATCGATTTCTCCAACTTTTGCTAACTTTTCCCCCTCCCTTTCCTTCTTCTCCAATTCCTCACTCTGGCCCCCCTCTCTCCTCTTCTCTTCCCCTCACCTGCTTATCATCTCCCTCTAGTACTTCTACTCCTTCCCTTTCTCCCATTGTGCACTCTTCTTTCCCATCAGATTCCTTCTTCTCCAACCCGTTACCTTTCCCATTTGTCACTCCCTAGCTTCATACATCAACTGCCCTCCCCCACCCACCTGACTTCACCTCTTGTTTGCATTCCTTCCCCACCCTTCACCTTCTTTTTCTGGTTTCTTCCTCCTTCCTTTCTTGTCCTGATGAATGGTCTTGGCCTGAAACTTTGACTGTTCATTAATTTCCATAGATGCTGCCTGACCTGCTGAGTTACTCCAGCACTTTGAGTGTGTTGCCTTGGATTTCCAGCATCTGCAAAATCTCTTGCATGCACAAGACTGGAACAAGTGCAAGAGATTCACTGCCTTACCTAAAGGACAATTTCATGTCTTTAGTTTGGTACATCTGTTGCTCCTCAAATAATCAAATGTGATCTCTCTTTCTGAAATTCAGATGCCTCTAATCATGTTCTCTTTATTGAGCTATTAAGTATAGTAATTTCATTTTCACTGACCCAGACAAAAACGTCTTACTGCAATAATTAGCCTGAATTTAATTTCTGAGTATTGTTAGTGCATGAAGAATGCATTGTGTGAATGAGATATGAGGTAGTGCTGCCACTTAATATGTAATTGAAACCAAAACAGGAAAACTAGTGTTTATACCACTGTGGATGGCTGCCAATCTGATCTTGAAACTGCACTTCATCAAATTTGGGTGGCCAAAACAATAGGTCAAGAACTAATTAGTCTTACTAAGTTCCCACTCAACAAAATATTTCAGCAAAAATTCCTTCTTTTATTTCAGTCAAAATCTTGTTTCGTTTGAGGAAACATTTCTGGTAGAATAGTATTTAGTTCAGATGTAATACAAAGAAAGATTTCCATTTCTTTAGTGTCTTTGAGGAAATTTATAACAAACTAAGTATTTTTGAAGTGTCTTCACTATTGCTCTGTTGGTGACTATTGGAAACAAACCAATCTGCATACAGCAGGGAGCTGGCAGAACATTACTGGCTGAAGGGCCTGTACTATGCAGTGGTGATCTATGTTCTATATAAGTCTCCAAAAGTCCACAGTGTCAATGATCAGAGATGATGGTTAAAGGATAACTTATCTTTGCCATATTGAGTAATACGTATGTTATTGATGCCATTATCTACTAGCAGAGCCACTCCACCCCCTCTGCCTGCCTTCCTATTCTTCCGATATAACTTGTAACCTTGGACATTCAGCTCCCTACTCAACCATCCTTCAGCCACACTTCCGTGATGGCCAACAACTTCATACCTGACAATCTGTAACAGTGCAGCAAGATCATCCACCTCAGTGCTTATACTCTATGCACTGAGATATCACACTTTATTTGCTACCCTTTTTGATTCTGCATCCCTAATACACTGATACTCACCCTGCTGGCTGCAATTTTGTCCAGTCATCTACCTGACTTTCCTGATAGTCTGATTGCACACTATCTTTGCTTTTTCACCATCCATCCTATCCCAAGTCCCTTCACTCCAGTTCCTACCCCCCTGCCAAATTAGTTTAAACCCACCCCAACAGCTCTAACAAACCAGCCTGCAAGAATATTGGTTCCCCTCGGGTTCAGGTGCAATCACTTTTGAACAGATCATACCTCCCACAGAAGAGATCTCAATTATTGAAGAACCTGAAGCCCTGGCCCCTGAACCAGCTTCTCAGCCACACATTTATCTGCCAATCCATCCTGTTTCTACCCTCACTGGTGTGTGGCACAGGCAACAATCCAGAAATTGCTACCCTGGAGGTCCTGCTTCTCAGCTTTCTGCCTAGCTCTCTAAATTCTCTCTTCAGGACCTTCTTATGTCATTTGTACCAATATGTACCAAGACATCTGACTGCTCTCCAGCCCTCTCCAAAATGCTGTGGATACAATCCCAGACGTCCCTGACCCTGGCAACTGGGAGGCAACATAGCACCTGGGTGTCCTGTTCATGTCCACAGAATCTCTCGTCTGTTCCCCTGACTATTGAGTCCCCTATCACTTTTGCTGCCTTCTTCTCCCTCTTTCCCTTCTGCATCACGGACTTATGTTCAGTGCCAGTAACCTGGTCTCCATGGCATTTCCCTGGTGGGGGGGGGGGTCATCTTCCACAACAATATCAGTAAAAAGATTTGACATAGGATCGGAAGAAGTTGAATCTTTCTGGATCTTGTTATATACAGGCCTCCCAACAGTAGCTGGGGTGTGGACTATTGATTGCAATGGGAAATAGAAAAGTTGTATCAAAAGGGCAATGTTATGATGGTCATGGGAGATTTTCACATGCAGGTCGATTGGGAAAATCAGGTTGGTAATGGATCTCAAGAGAATGAGTTTGTTGAATGCCTAAGAGATAGCTTTTTAGACCAGCTTGTCATTGAGCCTACTAGGGGATCAGCTATACTGGATTGGGTGTTATATAATGAACCGGAGGTAATTGGGGAGGTTAAGGTAAAAGAACCCTTAGGAGGTAGAGATCACAATATGATATGAATATTAGGAGGGAGGAGAAGATGGCGACGCGACGCAACGCGCGCGGCCGTTCCAAATGAATATCGTATGTGTTAACTAGGGGGCCGTGCCCAATCTGGATTTGATGGAGACAGCCGTGAAAAGCACGGAGGAACACCTGGAGTAACTTCTGAAATGCCTGCTTCGCTGTGCTGCTACTGTGCGATCGAGATTTTCCGGAGGGGAAGGCCCCAGATCCTCAGCTTTGCCTATTGCCTGTTGCCGGGGCCAGGGTTGAAGCGCTCGGCAGAGATGGTGCTCAGTGCTCGGTGTCGGTGAGCTGGTCGGATGCTTGGAATTTTCGGACGGACTCAGAGTCGGACTATGGTTGGATGCTTCCAATATGCTGCATCGGCAAATTGGCGGCACTGGAGGTTTACTGTCTGCGTGAGATGATGGGACTATCGAGAGACTTTGAGATTTTTCCATGCCATGGTCTGTTCTTATCAATTTATGGTATTGCTTTGCACTGTTGTAACTATATGTTATAATTATGTGGTTTTTGTTAGTCTTTAAGTCGGGTTGTCATGTATTTCTGTGATATCATTCTGGCAAAACATTGTATCATTTCTTAATGCATGCATTACTAAATGACAATAAAAGAGGACTGCGTGTCCTCATAATCTAATCTAATCTAATCTAACGAAATTTGATAGGGAGAAAGTAAAATCTGAGGTAGCAGTATTTCAGTGGAGTAAGGGAAATTACAGTGATATGAGAGGAGTTGGCCAAAGTAAATTGGAAGGAGATGCTGGCAGGGATGACAGCAGAGCAGCAATGGTGTGAGTTACTGGGAAAACTGAGGAAGGTGCAGGATAGATGTATTCCAAAAATGACGAAATACACAAATGGCAAAATAGTACAATCGTGGCTGACAAGGGAAGTCAAAGCCAATGTAAAAGCAAAAGAGAAGGCCTACAACAAAACAAAAATTAGTGCTAAGACAAAGGATTGGGAAGCTTTTTAAAGAAACTAGCAGTGTGCCAGATGTTGAATGGTGTGTGGGAAGAGAAGTGAGTGCAGTTACTATTACAAGGAAGAAGGTGTTCAAAAAGCTGAAAGACCTACAAGTAAGTAAGTCATACAGATCTGATGAACTGCACCCTAGGGTTCTGAAAGAGGTAGTAGTAGAGATTGAGGAGGCATTGGTAATGATCACTCAAAAATCATTGGACTCTGGCACTATGCCAGAGGACTGGAAAATTGCAAAGGTCACTCCACTCTTTAAGAAAGGAAATTATAGACCAGTTATCATGACCTCAGTGGTTGGGAAGATCTTAGAGTCAATTGTTAAGGATGAGGTTATGGAGTACTTGGTTACACAGGACAAGATAGGGCACAATCAGCATAGTTTTCTTAAGGGAAAATCTTGCCAGACAAACCCGTCCGAATTCTCTGAGGAGATTACAAGTAGGATAGATTAAGGGGATACAGTGGAGTTGTATATTTGGACTTTCAGAAGGCCTTTGACAAGGTGCCATACATGAGGCTGCTTGCCAAGTTAAGTATTACAGGAAAGTTACTGGCATGGTAAGAGCATTGGTAGGAGGCAGTGAGTGGGAATAAAAGGATCCTTTTTTGGTTGGCTGCCAGTTACTAATGGTTTTCCTCAGGAGCTGGTGTTGGGACCATTTCTTTTTATGCTGTATATCAATGATTTAGACGATGGAATAGGTGGCTTTGTTGCCAAGTTTGCAGATGATATGAAGATTGGTGGAGGAGCAGGTAGGCTGCAGAAGGACTCGGACCAGATTACAAGAATGGGCAAGAAAGTGGGAAATTAAATACAATGTTGGAAAATGCATGGTCATGCACTTTGGTAGAAGAAATAAATGTGCAGACTATTTTCTAAACGAGTGGAAAATCCAAAACTCTGAGATGCAAGGGGTCTTGGGAGTCCCTGTGCAGAACACCCCGAGGGTTAACTTGTAGGTAGAATCGGTGGTGAGGAAGGCAAATGCCATGTTAGCATTAAGTTAAAGAGGTCTAGAATACAACAGCAGGGATGTGATGCTGAGGTTTTATAAGGCACTGGTAAGGCCTCACCTTGAGTACTGTGAACAGTTCTAGACTCCTCATCTAAGAAAGCATCTGCTGGCATAGGAGAGGGTTCAAAGGAGGTTCACAGGGACGATTCCAGGAATGGAAGTATTATCATATAAGGAACATTCGATAGCTCTGGGTCTGTACTCACTGGAATTTAAAAGGATGAGGGGCCTAGACAGAGTAGATGTGGAAAGGATGTTTCCCATGGTGTGGGAGTCTAGCACAAGAGGGTGCAGTCTCAGGATAGAGGGGCATCAATTTAAAACAGAGATGCGTAGAAATTTCTTTAGGCAGAGGGTGATGAACTTGTGGAATTTATCAGCTGTCAGTTGTGGAGGCCAGGTCAATGTGTGTATTTAAGGGAGAGATTGATAAATTCTTGATTGATCACGGCATCAAAGGTTACAGGGAGATGGCCAGGGAGTGGGGCTGAGGAAAGGAAAAAGGATTAGCCATGATTGAATGGTGGAGCAGACTCAATGGGCCAAATTACCTAATTCTACTTTGTCTTATGTTCTTATGGTCTTATGGGTATGGCAATTGTTATGTAATGATTTTTTTTTATTTACTTGAGAAATGGTCAAAGCCCTCATAATGTTTCATCTGAAAGTAGCCCTTTGGTTCATCAGAACAACACGCATTCATCATTTGGTTCATCATCTTAGTTTTGTGACATGAACTTACAATTGGAAAAGCAAAATAAAAACCCACAGAGACTGGAAACCTGAAATAAAAATGGAAAATACTTGGAAAATTTTCCGCAGGTTAGACACCATCTTTTCAAAGAGAATCAATTAGTTTTCATCTTGGAAGGGATTTCACCCTGAAATATTAATTCTTTCTCTTTTCATTGATGTTGTCTGACCTTCAGAGTTTTTACTGCAGTTTCCATTTATTTACGACCAAATGAACTATGGCTAACATACATTCATCCTCATCTTTAATACATTACCCAGCCAAGTCAGGGAGAATTTCCTTTTCATAGAATGATCCACACTTTGTCAACATAGTTCATTTATATAGCATCATGTAAAGGATTCAATTTTATATGCTAATTTTTGTGTCCATCACTCTGAAACATGATAAAGTCATGTGAAGTTCACAGATAGATTCTAGAATTTGAAACAAAATTGTGAGCAAACAATGGGGAAGCTTATGAATAAATATTTATCTCAATATCCATCCAGTGTATTTTTATTGTTCAGTAGCACTTATGTCCACTGTGATAAAGTGTTTTGAGAGTTTGGTGATGAAACATATCAACTCCTGCCTGAGAAGTGACTTGGATCCACTCCAGCGCAACAGGTCCACAGCAGATGCCATCTCATTGGCTCTTTGCTCAACCCTGGAACATCTGGACAGCAAAGATACATACATCAGGATGTTCTTTATTGATTACATGTCAGCATTCAATGCTATCATCTCCTCAAAACTAATCAATTAGCTTCAAGACCTAGTCCTCAATACCTCCTTGTGCAACTGGATCCTCGATTTCCTCACCTGCACAACCCAGTCAGTTCAGATTGGCAACATCTCCTCCATAATCTCCATCAGCAAAGGTGCACCACAAGGCTGTGTGCTTAGCCCCCTGCTCTACTCACTTTACACTGATGACTGTGTGGCCAAACACAGCTCCAGTACCATATTGAAGTTTGCTGATGACACCAATGTTGTTAGCTGAATCAAAGGTGGTGATGAATTAGCATTTAGGAGGGAGATTGAAAATCTGATTGAGTGGTGTGATAACAACAACCTCTCTCTCTATATCAACAAGACCAAGGAGCTGATTATTGACTTCAGTAGGATGAACCCAGAGACCCATGAGCCAGAACACATCGGGGGATCAAAGTTGGAGAGGGTTAGCAATTTTAAATTCCCAGGTGTTATTATTTCAGAGGACCCATCCTGGGCCCAGCATATAAATGGAATTACATAGGAGTTTGCGAAGATTCTTTTCCCAATCTTGTTTAATCTTAAATCTTAATCTTAAATAAAGGACGCTGATCCTATTGTAATAGTAAGTTATAAATACTTCCAATGGAACCCTTCATCAAAGGGTTCATACTCATAATAGTACCTAACAGGTCGGCATCCAATATGTAAGGAAAATTACTTAAATATTTTTGTAAAAAATGTATAACTTGAAGGTATTGTAAAAAATGTGAGTATGAAAGAGAATATTTATCAATTAATTGTTCAGAAAACATCAGTCTATCTTCTTTAAATAAATCCAGAAAAGAATTAATACCTTTACTTCCCCAAAGTAAAAAAATTGGATCACTCAAAGAAAGCTTAAGAAAGAAATTTCGATAGATTAAACTACAAAATTTAAATTTTTTAAGATTAAAAAAATTACAGAACTGGAGCTAAGTTTGTAAAGAATGCTTAAACACAGGATATAAGATTAAACAAGATTGGGAAAAGGAACTTAATTTGACTTTTATGACAGAAGACTGGACACGAATTCTGAAGCTGGTTAACTCTTCTTCGATCTGTGCTAGTCATTCACTGATTCAATTTAAAATTGTACATCATTACCATTTGACAAAGGAGAGATTGTCTAAAATATTTCCTAATGTTGATAGTTATTGCAATAGATGTAAAACTGAGACAGCTACACTGACACACATGTTTTGGTCCTGTTCTATACTGGAACAGTTCTGGAAGTCAGTTTTTTCGACAATTTCTAAAGCATTTAAAATGAATTTACAACCTAACAAATTAACTGTGCTTTTTGGAATAATTCCTCAAAAAATCCACGGTATCTCTTTGACTGACCAACATGTTATTGCATTTGTTACATTGATAGCCAGGAGGGCCATTTTGTTGAAGTGGAAGGATACATCAGCTCCCACTTTGTCACAATGGTTCTCTCAAGTGATGCTATGTCTTAGTTTGGAGAAAATTAGAAGTGGAACTTTTGAACCTATGTTTGATTTTGAGAAAAGCTGGGGTCCATTTGCTCGTTACTATCATTTGAGTTAATTGATAGATTTCCTCCATGATCTAATTGTAAAATTTTGGTATTTTTTTCTTGCTGGTGGTTTGATGTTTATCTTTAGAAACTTTTAGTATGACGCATGGCTCCGGGGTTGAACACCTAATGGGGTTTTTTCTCACTTTTTCTTGCTTAATAGGGTTTTTTTTTCTTTTTTTTTGTCACCAAAATTTTTTCAAACTTTAAAACAATGTTTTTTTTTCTTGAGACATTGTAAGTGTTGCCTACTTCGATGTACTCTTGTGAATTTTGGATAATAATAATAAAAAGATTTGAAAAGAAAGGAGCTTGCGAAGATTCGGTATGACATCTAAAAGTTTGACAAACTCCTATAGATGTGTGACTTAAATGACTGTAAAAGACATGTTGAGGTGTGTTTAACAGGTGTCATCCATTCATTAGCATAGCTAATGTTATTTAAACTAGCTGGCTAGCTGCTAAGGAGCTACTCTATTGATGTCCTACATGATGAGGCCAAACGCCCTATAGACGTGCTTAAAGTTGTAATAGAATAAAAAAATGACTCCATGATTATATAATATAAGTACATATTTTAATGTCACATTTTCTGCATATACCCAATGTGGTTTACAGATTAGACAAAATCACTAAAGACAATATAATAAGGATACACCTTATGCTTTTATTTTTTTTTAGGAACCACAACATATCAGGGAGGCTAAGCACAGGGAAGGCTGCTCAAGTATTTTACAGCTCTTTTCAACAGAAAACCAAAGTATGACAGAGAAGGTCACTAGAGCTGAGGTGTACTTTACATCTTTTGTCGTTGAGCATAACCTGCCATTCCAGGTGTGTAAGCACACAGGCAAGCTATTCAGGAAAATGTTTCCTGATTCAGAAATAGCAAAAAACTATGCCTGCTCATCAACCAAGACAGCAGCTATTGTGAATATGACACTGGAATCTGAATGTTCAGAGGATCTGTACAAGTTCATCCGGACAGGAAAAAGGCCATACAGTATTTTGGCTGATGAAAGCAACGATATCATGTGTGAGAAGGAATGTGCCATTTTAGCCAGGTACTAGAATGAAACACAAGATAAGGTAACAGTTGGATTTGTAGACATGCCAGTGTGCACTGATGCCAAAGCTGAAAACATATTCAACTGCATTGCATCATCCATGTATGACAAAGGCCTTGAATGGTCTAATTGTGTAGGATTTAGCAGTGACAACTACAATGTGATGATTGGCAAAAACAACTCTGTCTTATCAAGAGTGAAAGCACAGGCCCCTCATATTTAGCAGCATTGGCTGTCCAAGTCACCTGGTCAACATTTGTGCCAAAACTGCTGCTAAGGAGCTCTCAATGTCACCTGAAGAACTGCTTTTTGACATCTACTACTACTTTGAGAAAAGTTCCAAATGAAGAGAAGACCTAAAACAGTTTCAAGAGTTCGGCAATGTTGCCCAAGCATTGTCCTACACGCTGGCTTTCTTTAGGAAAAGGTTTGGACCATATGCTCCACCAATGGCCAGCCTTTATTTCATATTTTGAGTCAAAGAGTGAGAATCAGAAGTCATCTCATATTCAGATGAGACTGAAAGACCCCCAAATGAAAATATACACATGCTTTCTCCATAATGTCACACAATGTTTTGATAAATTCAATTTGATTTTTCAAAACAAGGCACCTATCCTCTTCAAGTTGGATCAGAGTGTAGAAGAGCTCCTGCATGACATAGCAAGCAGATTTATTGAGCCAAAGCTATTGAGAGAGCAGAACATTCAGGAGATAGATTCACCGCCCAGATGAAGAGTTTTTTATTGGGTACCTGGCAAGGAGGTAGTTGCGAAGCGAGGAAGCACAAGAGATCCCCCCTTACAAGACAAAGCAGTTCTTCAAAGATGCCAGAGCATTCTATGTCAGGTGCTTTCAAAAAATCTTGGAGAAGTTCCCAATGAGAGACTAAATCTTGAAAAATCTGGCAGTGGTCAATGCAGAGAGCCAAGATGAGGTGAATCCAGAGCAGGTTTTGACTTTGGTAGAGAGATTTCCAAATAGGATCAAGGCAGATGCAAAAGAACAGCTCCACTTGGAAGTCCTGGATTATGTCTCAACTAACCTTGAAGGACTGATGCCAAACTACGAAAGTTTGCCAGTTGATGAATTCTGGGGGATGCTGTCCAAAGTAAAATCTGTGAGCACAGGGCAGTTGAGATTCAAAGAGCTCTGCCAGTTGATGAAGCTGCTTTTGGTGCTGCCAAATTATAACTGTGATATGGAAAGGGCATTCAGCATGGTGCATCACATTAAGACGGAATTCAGAAGTCAGCTGTCTCACAAAACACTTGTGAATCTGATGTCTTGCAAAATTAACAAATTCATTGACACAGACTGCTATGAGGTTGAGACTTCCGGCAAAATGCTCAAATCTGCCAAGCAAGCCACATCATAGTACAAGGAAAGTCTGCAAAAGAAATAGAAAAGCTCTTTGCATTAGCATTTAGATATTAGCATTGAGACTGCCATCAAAATACTCAACAAGGAATATATATCTGTGTGCGTGTGTGTTTCAATATGTGATCAAATAAATTGTTGTGTTTTTTCATAATCAAATGTCCTGTATACATGCACCCTTGGAGGTCGACCGGGGGGAGGTGAGTGGTCTATTGATTTGCGGGGAGTGGGGGTGCTACCTCCTTGAAATGAGTTTTTGCAGGGTGGGATGTCTGTATACCAGTTGTGAGAGTGAATTGCTCTAAGCGCAGAGCCAATTTGGAGAGCTTGAGAACTGCTTCAGGCTTTGCGATGAGGTCTAGGGCCCGTACCAGGGCCCAGCGCGGCACAGTCCATTGTTTGGATGATTTAAACACTGACCCAGATTAACTGGAAAGAGAGCATGATGGGATGGGGGCAAGGGTTGGGCTTATTTCAAATGCTTTCTCACAATATTCACTCCTCTCTCTGTGGTGCTGAGGCTGTGAATCTTGTACTCCTGTTATGCGCTTTATGTCTGCGGTCTTCGCAATGATTTGCCTCGCTGTATGATGAACTTGAGACCAAGGCTTTGGGCCTACTCTGCAAGCTCTGGGGATTCAGATATACAGACTCAGTTTGGTTCAGAATGCTGTTGCTTGCTTCTGTTGTTTGCATAATTTGTGTTTTTTTCTCTTTGCTGCACATTGGGTGTTGATCTTTCTTTTTTATAACTAGGTTTGCTTTGTGGCTGCCTGCAAGCAGGTAAATCTCAAGGTTGTATAATTTATACATTCTTTGATCATAAATGTACTTTGAATCTTTGAATTTGAATCTTGAATCTATATTCCATGTATCTATGATTTTTTTTGTAGACTCTGCGTAGAACATAAATGCTGTAGTATATTCAACAGTGTATTCAACAGAGATAAGGAGGAATTTCTTTAGCTAGAGGGTGGTGAATCTGTGGAATGCATTGCCACAGATGGCTGTGGAGGTCAAGTCTTTGGGGGTATTTAAAGCAGAGGTTGACAGGTTCTTGATTAGTAAGGGCATCAAAAGTAATGGGGAGAAGGCAACAGAATGGGGTTGAGAAAGACAATAAATCAACCATGATGGAATGGCAAGGCAGACTCAATGGGTCAAATGGCCTAAATCGGTTCCTATGTTTTATGGTCTTATGGACTTTGGATGCTGCCAGAATGCTGCTGTGTTCCATTCACAATAACAGTTATAGGACATAGGGATGTTTCCCTGGGCGACACCTTCCAGATAGTTCATCCAACTATCTATTTCACTTCTTCTACATTTTAAGTGTGTTTCTAGTACTATTAGAGCTTGTGATTTATGGCTTGAAGATTGATTGAGTGATCTAGCACTTTGCTTGTCTCCGAGAGAATTCCAGCAGGTGAAGAAGCTTAGAACCATCATCAATTCCATTTCTCGCCAATTAAGGTGTCAAGGGAGATTGAAACATTGCGACAAATGCGAAAGATGAGCAAGTATACAGAGCCAACTACCTACCTCTCGCTTGCTGCCAGAGAGAGTGTCTGTATGTGACTGATCTCTCGCTCACTGGTTTCGAGAGAAGGCTCTGTGTTTAAGTGGTTTCTCCCTCCCTCGATGCTGTCAGAGGATATTACCGAAGTTATTAGATTAGATTATGAGGATACGCAGTCCCCTTTTATTGTCATTTAGTAATGCATGCATTAAGAAATAATACAATGTTTTAAGAAATGATACAACGTTTTTCCAGAATGATATCATGAAAACACATGACAAAGCGCCTTAAAAACTAACAAAAACCACATAATTATAACATATAGTTACAGCAGTGCCAACAATATCGTAATTTGATAAGAACGGACCATGGCACAGTAATAGTCTCAAAGTCTCTTGAAAGTCCCATCACCTCACACAGACGTTAAACCTCCAGCACTGCCAATTTGCCGATGCAGCATACTGGAAGCATCCGACCACAGTCCGACTCCGAGTCCGTCCGAAAATTCCGAGCCTCCGACCAGCTCTCCGACACCGAGCACCGAGCACCATCTCTGCCAAGCGTTCCGACCCCGGCCCCGGCAACAGGCAATAGGCAAAGCCGAGGATTTGGGACCTTCGCCTCCGGAGATTCTCGATCACGCGGTAGCAGCGGCAGCGAAGCGGGCCTTTCAGAAGTTACTCCAGATGTTCCTCTGTGCTTCTCACGGCTGTCTCCATCAAATCCAGATTGTGCACGGCCCCTAGTTACATATAATCAATATCATTCGGAACGGCCGCGCGCGCTGTGTCGCATCGCCAGCTTCTCCTCCCCCCTTTTTGCGATTTATGAATTGGACTTTGAACTGTTGCTCAAATTAAACTTTTTCTGTTTTATATTTTTATATTCTGTGTTCTTGCATATTATTTTATGTTGCATTTGCGCGATTTGTTAGATATTTATGTGCGAGGGAATTGGGCTTGATGTTCTCGTTGGCATTTGCACAATTTGTTCTTTTGTGCATGGGGAAGGGTTGATGTTTTTCTTCGAATGGCTTCCATGGCTCTCTTTGTTTCGTGGCTAACTGGAGAAGATGAATCTCAGAGTTGTTTACTGCATATATACAGTACTTTGATAATAAATGTGTCCATAGAACCATAGAAACTACAGCACAGAAACAGGCCCTTTGGCCCTTCTTGGCTGTGCCGAACCATTTTCTGCCTAGTCCCACTGACCTGCACACGGACCATACCCATCCGTACACCTCCCATCCATGTATCTGTCCAATTTATTCTTAAATGTTAAAAAAGAACCCACATTTACCACCTCGTCTGGCAGCTCATTCCATACTCCCACCACTCTCTGTGTGAAGAAGCCCCCCCTAATGTTCCCTTTAAACTTTTCCCCCCTCACCCTTAACCCATGTCCTCTGGTTTTTTTCTCCCCTTGCCTCAGTGGAAAAAACCTGCTTGCATTCACTCTATCTATACCCATCATAATTTTTGAATCTTTATTTAGTGTCTTTATATAGTGTCTTTGAATCTTTGCCTTTGAACTTCCCAACATCTGGTGCTGTGAAGTATATTGGACACAAAATAAAATTCCAACTGCTCTTGACTGTGTGTCTTATTTACATAAATTTATCACGAACCACAAAAGAGTGAAAGGCAAAATTTGGAAATTTTGTTCTATTCCTTTTGCCCAGAAGATTGTTAGAATACTTAATTGCATGAATGACAATTATGGAAGTAGAATCCATAAAATATTTTAAAGCACATTGAAATTATATTTGTAAAGATAAATTTGAGAAGGATATTTGGAAAGGACAAGAGAATACTGCTCTGGATTTATTTCTTTCAGGCAGTCAACCATGATTAGATTGGAAAGCAATCACTTTTTGGGCAGAAAGTAAATAAACTTGCGTAACATCTCAGGTGAGAAATAGAACAATGTCCAGGCCTAAATATCAAGATAGGTTTTGCCGAGGAGGTTATTGTGTCGTGTCTGAGCAATGGTTGTCTCAGTCCTCACTTTGTTGTTGTGAGGGAAATACGTTAAAGTCAAACGTGAAGAGTGCTAATGATGAAGTGACTCTAATGCAGGGACTAAACACAATAGAAGATCAATATAGAGACTAAATAATTCTTCCTAATGCTTTAATGCACTCAGCTATGATTGAATATTGATTGCATCAGTGAAGATTTACCATGCTCCATAAACAACACAAAACATTTGAAGACGTAAGCAAGCATTAAAATGGTTTCTAGTGATCTGAACATTGAATATTAATATATGCTGAGGTGTTCAATGCCTAATTTTTATTTTTTATTCTTTTTATGTAGGTTGTGTATTGTTAGGCATGATATATTTCTCAAGATTTATCTCCAAGTTCATCTGCTATTGACAAGGATATATTATACTCTGCAAGAAAAGCAGCTTCTTAAAGCTTATTTTAGAAGATAAACAAATCAATAAACCATGTTTGAATTCAGAACTTAAGTAGGAGGATCACAACAGACTGCTCCATTATTGAATATGTCCATGGGACTTGCTGTGTTTCAAGTGCAGAAACTCCCATGATCCTAAAACATTTTCTAAAATACCATCTCAGCCTAAATAGATACAGCTTCTAAATATCCACAAATTATTGAGGTAGGTCTTAATTCTCTACCATTGTCACTGTCCTAAATGGGCAATTTTATTTTGAAATTATAAAATTATTCTCCAAATCTTGAACAGCCCATCAAGACTTACTAACGTTTGAACACCAAATCCCTTGGTTTCCAGCCAATTGTTTCCAGCAGCTGCTTAATAATTTCAAAAAATTGCACAAGTATGTTCTGCTCAGAAGAATCAGGACAGACCCAAACCAATTAAGGATAGCCCCATGTGTTTACTTCCAGTAATCAGCAATCAGTAATCAGGAAAGTGTCATCAATAGTGATAATAAGTGGCACTTATTCAATAACCTGCTCACTAATGCCCACTCAGTTTAGTACCTTATCATATGAACCATGTTTTGAACAAGAACCAAGAGTGAATTCTGAAGGGGAGATGAAATAAAGTGACATCAACACAATATTTGGCCAAAATGAAGTCAATGGACATTAAAAAAAAACAAATACTCTGATGTCAAGTGTTATACTTTTATATAGAAACATAGAAAATAGGTGCAGGAGTAGGCCATTCGGCCCTTTGAGCCTGCACCGCCATTCAGTATGATCACGGCTGATCATCCAACTCAGAACCCTGTACCTGCCTTCTCTCCATACCCCCTGACCCCTGTAGCCACAAGGGCCATATCTAACTCCCTCTTAAACATAGCCAATGAACTGGCCTCAACAGTTTGCTGTGGCAGAGAATTCCACAGATTCACCACTCTCTGTGTGAAGAAGTTTTTCCTAATCTCAGTCCTAAAAGGCTTCCCCTTTACCCTCAAACTGTGACCCCTCGTTCTGGACTTCCCCAACATTAGGAACAATCTTCCTGCATCTTGCCTGTCCAATCCCTTTAGGATTTTACACGCTTCAATAAGATCCCCCCTCAATCTTCTAAATTCCAGAGAGTATAAGCCTAGTCGATTCAGTCTTTCATCATATGAAAGTCCTGCCATCCCAGGAATCAATCTGGTGAACCTTCTTTGTACTCCCTCTATGGCAAGAATGTCTTTCCTCAGATTAGGGGACCAAAACTGCACACAATACTCCAGGTGTGGTCTCACCAAGGCCTTGTACAACTGCAGTAGTACCTCCCTGCTCCTGTACTCGAATCCTTGCTATGAATGCCAGCATACCATTCGCCTTTTTCACCGCCTGCTGTACCTGCATGCCCACTTTCAATGACTGGTGTATAATGACACCCATGTCTCGTTGCACCTCCCCTTTTCCTAATTGGCCACCATTCAGATAATAATCTGTTTTCCTGTTTTTGTCACCAAAGTGGATAACCTCACATTTACCCACATTAAATTGCATCTGCCATGAATTTGCCCACTCACCTAACCTATCCAAGTCACCCTGCATCCTCTTAGCATCCTCCTCACAGCTAACACTGTCGCCCAGCTTCATGTCATCCACAAACTTGGAGATGCTGCATTTAATTCCCTTATCTAAGTCATTAATATATATTGTAAACAACTGGGGTCCCAGCACTGAGCCTTGCGGTACCCCACTAGTCACTGCCTGCCATTCTGAAAAGGTCCCGTTTATTCCCACTATTTGCTTCCTGTCTGCCAACCAATTCTCTATCCACATCAATACCTTACCCCCAATACTGTGTGCTTTAAGTTTGCACACTAATCTCCTGTGTGGGACCTTGTCAAAGGCCTTTTGAAAATCCAAATATACCACATCCACTGGTTCTCCCCTATCCACTCTACTAGTTACATCCTCAAAAAATTCTGTGAGATTCATCAGACATGATTTTCCTTTCACAAATCCATGCTGACTTTGTCCGATGATTTCACCGCTTTCCAAATGTGCTGTTATCACATCTTTGATAACTGACTAAGCATTTTCCCCACCACCGATGTTAGACTAACCAGCCTATAATTCCCCAGTTTCTCTCTCCCTCCTTTTTTAAAAAGCGGGGTTACATTAGCCACCCTCCAATCCTCTGGAACTAGTCCAGAATCTAAAGAGTTTTGAAAAATTATCACTAATGCATCCACTATTTCTTGGGCTACTTCCTTAAGCACTCAGGGATGCAGACCATCCGGCCGTGGGGATTTATCTGCCTTTAATCCCTTCAATTTACCTAACACCACTTCCCTACTAACATGTTCCTCCATCTCACTGGACCCTCTGTCCCCTACTATTTCTGGAAGATTATTTATGTCCTCCTTAGTGAAGACAGAACCAAAGTAGTTATTCAATTGGTCTGCCATGTCCTTGTTCCCCATAATCAATTCACCTGTTTCTGTCTGTAGGAGACCTACATTTGTCTTAAGCAATCTTTTTTCTTTTCACATATCTATAAAAGCTTTTACAGTCAGTTTTATGTTCCCTGCCAGTTTTCTCTCATAATCCTTTTTCCCTTTCTTAATTAAGCCCTTTGTCCTCCTCTGCTGGACTCTGAATTTCTCCCAGTCCTCAGGTGAGCCGCTTTTTCTGGCTAATTTGTATGCTTCTTCTTTGGAATTGATACTATCCCTAATTTCCCTTGTCAGCCACGGGTGCACTACCTTCCCTGATTTATTCTTTTGCCAAACTGGGACGAACAATTGTTGTAGTTCATACATGCGATGTTTAAATGCTTGCCATTGCATATCCACCGTCAACCCTTTAAGTATCATTTGCCGGTCTATCTTAGCTAATTCACGTCTCATACCTTCAAAGTTACCCTTCTTTAAGTTCAGAACCTTTGTTTCTGAATTAACTATGTCACTCTCCATCTTAATGAAGAATTCCACCATATTATGGTCACTCTTACCCAAGGGGCCTCTCACCACAAGATTGCTAATTAACCCTTCCTCATTGCTCAAAACCCAGTCCAGAATAGCCTGCTCTCTGGTTGGTTCCTCGACATGTTGGTTCAAAAAACCGTCCCGCATACATTCCAAGAAATCCTCTTCCTCAGCACCCTTACCAATTTGGTTCACCCAATCTATATGTAGATTGAAGCCACCCATTATAACTGCTGTTCCTTTATTGCACGCATTTCTAATTTCCTGTTTAATACCATCCCCAACCTCGCTATTACTGTTAGGTGGCCTGTACACAACTCCCACCAGCGTTTTCTGCCCCTTAGTGTTATACAGCTCTACCCATATCGATTCCACATCCTCCCGGCTAATGTCCCTCCTTTCTATTGCGTTAATCTCCTCTCTAACCAGCAATGCTACCCCACCTCCTTTTCTTTCATGTCTATCCTTCCTGAATATTGAATATCCCTGAATGTTGAGCTCCCATCCTTGGTCACCCTGGAGCCATGTCTCTATGATCCCAACTATATCATATTCATTAATAACAATCTGCACTTTTAATTCATCCACCTTGTTACAAATGCTCCTTGCATTGACACACACAGCCTTCAGGCTTGCTTTTACAACACTCCTAGCCCTTATACAATTATGTTGAAAAGTGGCCCTTTTGATTTTTTCCTTAGTTGTACTTGCTAGAGATTAATCATCACAGACTCTGAGTATCGTTTCAGAATTTTTATATGGAATGCTCTCAGATTCAACCATCTTCAGCTGTACCACGAATGGCTTCCCTTCTATCAAAAAGTCAGAAATAGTTCACTGATGATTGCACAGTGTTTAATTTCTCTCACAACTCACAACTTCTCAGAAAATGAAGCATCCCATGCCTGCATGCTGCAAAACTTAGACAACATTCAGGCAAGGCTGAAGTGATATATATATATACTTCAGAAGTGCCAGTGAAAACCATCTCCAACAAGCGATTCTCAAACCACATATCATTCAAATTCAGTGACATTATTAAGTCAGTAACATCAACATCCTAGGAGCTACCAGAAGTCCAATTGGACTAGCCATATATACTGTGCACAGTAGCTACAAGAGCAAGTCACAGGCTGGTTATCCCAAAAGAAGTGACTCATCCCCTTATGCCTTTCTGGTGTGTACAAGCCAATGACAAACTCTTCACTTGTCTGGAAGAGGGCAACTTTAACAATGTTAGAGAACTTAACATCATATAGGATAAGACCACCTGTTTGATTGACGCTCAATCACCATTACTACTAGCTTACTAGGTAGCAGTGTGCTGGTATTCTGATAGCTCAAACGTCACCATACCCTCACCAAGATGGGCAAAATACAGTCACTATATGAAAGCTCTGTTGCCTACATGCTCCCATTCAAATTTCTAACTATCCTGACTTGGGAACATAACTTTGGACCTTTGGGCCTAAGGTCTGTAACCTCTTCTCTCTTCAATACTTTAAGGTAGCATCAGTGAAAAACAATAACAGGTTTCAGTCTAGAAGAGTCTAGAGATATTTCTTACTCTCCACCCTATTTGTGCCCCTCAAGGTAAACAAACACAGTCTATCCAATCCCTTCTCATAACTGAAGTGCTCTATTCTAGGCAATGTCTCTAATTCAATCACATGCTTTGTATACTATGACAACCAGAAGTATACACTGTCTCCAGCTGGACCCAAAGAATGTTCTATGCAGTTATATCATAATATCCTTGCTCTTATATTCAATGTACCGGCTGATGGAGGTAAGTATCCCATATGCCTCCTTCACCAAAACATCACCACAAGAAACTGTAGGTAGTTGCATTCACAGCTCAGTACGTAATGGAAAACAGCCTCCTCTCCATGGATTCTGTCTATACTTCTCATTGCCTGGTTAATGCACGCAACATAGTTAACATCCCCACCCACCCTGAAAATTCTCTCTTCTTTGACCTCTCATCAGGCAGAAGACAGTAACGTGTTAAAGCACATAGCACCAGCTCAAACACAGCTTCTATCCAGCTATAATAAGACTATTAAATGTTTCCCTAGTACAGTAAGATGTACTCTTGACCTCACAATCTTTCTCATTCTCACCTTACACCTTACTGTCTTTCTGCTCTGCACTTTCTCTGTAATGCAATACTTTAATATGAACTCTGTCATAGTTCATCGGCCATGGCTCTGCACATCTTACCAAATGATCAATGTCATTGTATA
This sequence comes from Mobula hypostoma, assembly GCF_963921235.1. NCBI lineage: Eukaryota > Metazoa > Chordata > Chondrichthyes > Myliobatiformes > Myliobatidae > Mobula > Mobula hypostoma. The sequence goes on from NC_086128.1 coordinate 51,019,010, forward strand.
ACCAATGACTATCCACCACACCATCAAGACCAATACTGATTTTCATGTCATCTCCAACCTGACTACAAGAAGCTAACTAAGGCAAAACTTGACCTTCTCGCTGAAGGAAAAAATCAGCATCTGTTTATCTAAACAAGGCATGGCTGTTGAGCCAAATTACCCCTTTCTAGAATATAGAAGATTACGGATTTTTCAACCAAATTTCCAAACTATTAAATAGGGAACTAGATAAGGACTATGGACTAGATAAAAATGATGCATTTCTTTTGATTGACACAGCCAAAAAAATTAAAAAATTAAAAAATTAAACCCAGCCCTTTAGCAAATGAAGGGTGATGTAAATTTGAATCTCTTCTCAAATAGCAGCTAATCCTAGGCCAAATTCTCATTTTAAATCTGTGATTGATGGTTTTGTGTTGATCAGCATACCAGAGAAGTCATGTGGAGTTAAATCATAAATAAGCCTTCATCCTGCTGAACGTTAGAACATATTCAAAAAGCTAAATGACTTATTCCTACCCACTACATCTACATTTTCTTCCCACCGCCAAGCTCAGAATGCTGTGAACAGCTCAGTCAGTCTGCTGTTTCACCTGTAAGTATTGTAATAGTTTGAAGCAGAGATCTTTAATATCATCAACTCATTCTTATCCCTGGTGTATTTATTCTAAATGAATCTGTTTAGTGCAGTTGTGAAACTTTTTAAGGTTTCATGTTCCACCTCCCTTTCTGGTGATTTGCTCAGCATGCAGCTGACTCATCAGTAATGAAAGTACTTCCTATGTTTCCTGTCCTCTTATGTTCTACTTTATTTGGAAATATGAAACTCCTATGGTTCAATTCATACAGAGCCAGAAAGCTGAACTAAATAATAAACATTACTATCCAATCTGCTCACAAATATTTTTTTCACAAGAGAAAATATCCAGGATAGTCAATCATTCTTCATATATTACTTCCTTATGATAATGATTTAACCACTTAGTTCTCTGATTATCCTTTGAATAATGGAATAAATACTTGGAGTTAGAATAAAACTGTACGAAGAACTCCAGATGTGGTCCCACCAAAGTCAAAACAGTTTAAAATGATCATTTTGGATTTATTTCCTGTAATCTAACATCCTGTTTTCTTATTAATAACCAGTCTGGGAACATTTTCCAAATTGTTTTAATTATTTGCCAATTCATTTTTGAATTCTCTATTGCTCCATTATCTCAAGAACATTCCAATTAGCACATCGTCATCAATCGACCTTGTAGGAAATGACATAACCTTACATTTCATTGGGTTAAATTGCAAATAATTTTTCCACCTATTAATTGAATTTGTCATCCACTTAATTACCATTTGATAAAAACCTCTGCAATTTTGAGCAGTCTGGACATAATTTCTTGCTTTAAATCAATTCTAAACTTTACAAGCAACATTGAATTTTGTGGTGTACAGCTGATGACTGCCTTATTGTTATCCTACTTAATATTTGCAAATGCTGATATAACTTAGTCAATGATTATCAGGTTAGGATGTGCAGATCTAAGTAAATCCAAGTTACCCAAGTTAAATTTGAATAAACAAAAACTTGAACCCAGTCTTAGAAATCTCATTCTGCATAGATAGAAAGCAGCAAACTCCCGACAATATATTAGGCTTGAACACAAATCATGTCGTATAAATTTCTTAGATGAGTCAGTGTCAGTTCTGGCCTGTACCTCACAATTGATGGTTCTGTTAGCCAGATGGCTGAGCAATTTTATTTTTGCAGTTCCACAGTTCTCAACACAATTCCAGTATTATCATCACAGTTCTTCCACAAGGCACAGTGGGTCATAAGCAGTGGCCGGACTGCAAGTAGTGGGAGCTAAGATCCTTCCCACAGCTGACCTGATGATCTTCTAAAACCTTGGATGAAAAAGCAGCCCTCACATCCAATTTGTAAGTGAATGTCCTTCAGCAAAATAATTAGTTGTACCGGTCATCACTGAACCAAATTAGGAAAATAGAACAATTGTAACAAGGTAGCATTTGGTTCATTTAGCATTCTCCAGTTTTACTGGAAAATATGTCCATGATAAATGCCTTGGAAAAAATATATTTTAATTTGATTTAAAATATGATTTTTTAAAAATCATGTGAACTTCTATTGATTACTTAAAAGCAATAAAATAAAGAAAACTATTACAAAAATGAAGGTAAACAATCCCATTGCATGGAATAGGGTTGTGCTTGTTGTGCCATCATGGTTGGTATAAATCTAAAGGGCTAGTCACCAAGTGTATGTGGCATGCTCAGCTCTGCAACATACAGAATGTCCTTGGACACAAAGGTCAAAAGCACACACATCCAGTACATTCCTGACTTCTGTGCTACAGTGTCAGAAAAAGTCAGGAACATGTAAACACAATAGATCCTGTAGATTCTGGAAATCCAGAGTAACGCACACAAAATTCTGGAGGAACGCAGCAGGTCAGGCAACATCTATGGAGAGGAATAAACAGTAGATGTTTTGGGCTGAGTCCTAACGAGGGGTCTCGGCCTAAAATGTCAACTGTTTATTCCTCTCCATACATGCTGCCTAACCTGCTGAGTTCCTCCAGCATTTTGTATATGTTAGTCAGGAACATGTGGCCACATGCGCTACAATTAGATGGTGGCTTCTTACAAATCCACTGATTAGCCGTCAGCATACTCTGGTCCAATCAGTCATGTCCAATCTATCCTTGCTCAAAAATAAGCACCATGTCTATATGGTTCTACATTTTTTAACAATTTCCAGATCACCGGACAGCAATCAAGAAAAAAATTTAAGTTCTTCCAAGGTATATGAAGAGTTAGCTAAACGTCAGTCAAGTCTGTGATGATTGTTTGGCCATTGTTTTAAAAATCTTTACCACATTCAAGTGGCATGCAAATGTCCTTCAAGAGTTATATGAATCCTCTGAAGCAAAAGTTACCCAGACGGAATAATTGAGGTTTTTCTTCCAACTTTCTCTACTGTCGTGATAAGGCCACACTCAGGTTGGAGCAACAACACCTGTTGGCATGAACATCGATTCCTCGAACTTCCAATAATGTCCCCATTTCCACCCTTCATCATTCCCCGTTCCCTTTTCCCTCTATCACCTCATCTCCTTGCCTGTCCATCACCTCCCTCTGGTGCTTCTCCCCCCTTCTCTTTCTTCAAGGGCTTTCTGTCCTCTCCTATTAGATTCCCCTTCTCCAGCCCTGTGTCTCTTTCACCAATCAACTTCCCAGCTCTTTACTTCACCCTTCCCCCTCCAGGTTTCATCTATCACCTTGTCTTTCTCTCTCCCCTCCCCCACGTTTAAAATCTGCTCCCCATCTTTTTTTCTCTACAGTCCTGCCAAAAAGTTTCGGCCCAAAACGTCAATTGTACTCTTTTCCATAGATGCCGCCTGGCTTGCTGAGTTCTTCCAACATTTTGTGTTTGTTGTTTGATAATAGCCAAGAATTATTAGCTACGGGATTCTAATTGATACAAATTCATGTGACTTCAAGTTAACCCTGAATAATTCACTGCCTTTCCAAAGCACAGAAAGGTGTTATAACCCGTGTTGCTAAGCTATTTTTTAAAAAGGAAATCAGTATTAATCATATATATGTAGAAGAGTGAATGGTAACTTAGTATCGGTCTCATAATTATCAATGAGTTCTTTATGGTGGCCATGGAGAACTTATTTGCTCGTGTGATGAATTGCAAGCTAAAGATGTGTTGTGATTATGAACTCAAGAAAATATTTTAGTGAAGATACGTGAATATGACCAAGGAACTTGCCCAAAGAAAAGGAAAGGAAAACTTTCAGTGGGTGGATGATTAATCATTAGTCTCAGTTTTCATCAGACTGATAAACAATTTTTAATGACATTTTTAATTAATTAGGTTTAGTTAAGCTTTTAATGGTTTTATCAGCTTCAAAGTGTTTTAGCTTTAATAATTTCAAATAATTTTATTATTTTTCACTTATTTTTAAAACTTTAATTAGAATCAGCGTCTCACCACATGTATAATAAAACTGCCAATGCCATTATTGGATCCTCTGCGCATCTGACAAATAACACATGGCAGACCAATGGAGTGCAGTTTCCTGGACACTCAGCACCATCCTTGGGGCACTCATTCAGAAGCCTACATTCAATACACCCAACCTTTGCATGACTTGCACTGGGAACTCAACTTCTCTTTAACTAATTACTTTTCTACTTTGTTGTTGAATCATCATCTAACTGCTGACTTTTTCACAGCTGTGACCTCCACCTCAATTCACATTAGTCAATGCCACCATACCCAAGCTATTGAGCCTCACCCATTAATCACCTGTCAAAACCCATTCATTCTGCAACCTCATGATTCAATCCAACCTAGCATCTATTCTTGACTACTAAACCCCCTAGACCTCTCTTCCTGCACTATTTAGTGATCACAGCCACCCCAGTTGATAATTATATCCTCACACAAACTGACCACTACCCCCAATCAACATTTATCACTCCCTGACACAATAACACCCAAACTTGATAATGATCACACCCATCTCTGGCAGCATCACTTCTTCCTCATCACCCAGCACCAAGCCAGCAATTTGCTAGCCAGAATGATAACCCTCTCCTAAAGCTTCCACCCCCAGACCCAAAACTCAGACAACAAGTTTGTTTTACTCATACCCTTGGTCTCTTGTGCTATTGAACTCTTAGAACAAGGTCCATGAACAAAGCACTTTTTGGCCCATCACAATGTCTCAGTTCAACAAACTCTTACAGATGCTGGAAATCCTAGGCAAATAGAAGTAAAAGTCTTTATTCTGTCCCCATATTGCATAAAGATATCAATAGGTCAGATGCAGCAGGTAAGTTGGACTCCTAATCAGAGCTGGAAGTCATTATAGGACACACTTTTGAATTAAGGGAGGGTTTGGTCATGTTGTGAGATGGGAGCTAGGAGGATGCACTCCTGCACTAAGCAGCCAAAACAGTAAAGGCATAAATGTCTCACTGAAACTCTCTTAGCTTGTTTGAGTTGTCAGATTTCTTTCTGCTGAGCATACCAGTTAGATAGTCTCAGATCTATGCAGCAAGTTAAATGAAGAGGACGCCACACTTACCAATTTTAAATGCCAGACCAGGTCCAAGGGGCAGATTGACATCTACTACCTACCTAATTCCCTAAAATTCTGAACAAAGTATGAAGGAGACTACTTCCTATTTCCCAAGTTAACCCCTGCAATTCTGCATGCTCGCGTTAAAACTCCACCTAAGAGTCCAAAATAGAGGTGCAAAAGGATCTGCAGTTACAAATTCACAGGTCATCAATGAACTCATAAAAGGTACAGACACAGAGCTGACATTCATTTCCAGAGGAACAGGTTTAAAAGGAGTGAGGTTACAAAACACCAGTTTAACCATCCTTAGGGGATTTGCAAAATTGTGATTTCCATATTAAATAACCTGGGAATATAGAAGAACAAATGAAGAATATTTATACCTGAATTCAAATGATGCGATCATTTGGAACAGACTGAACTGTGTACCTTTGTCTAGAAAGTGTAAGAGACTGACTGCTAACTTAGAAGCAGTCTTCATAATTATGAGTACATTCTTCTCTGGAGGTCACAGACCATTTGATGGGTGATGGGTGATGAATTGTAAACTAAAGCCATATTGTGACAATGAATGTAAAAAAAAACATTTACTCAAAAGAAGTTGTAAGGATGCATGAATATGACTGAGGAACTCATCTAAAGAAAAAGAAAACTTTGAGAGGGTGGATGATTAAAAATTTGATGATCACTATTGAGGCCCTAACCCAGCCTTAAGTAATTTCCCAGCAGTGTGGATGATGTGCTTCCACAGCAGTGAGGAGATTAACTCATTTAATATGCAGGCCCAGCCACGGGTTAGTTGGCTGGAGCTTGGTGGGGTGGGTAGGTGTGTTTGGATTGTAATACATTCCCAACAGAGATATTCCAAGGGCTTGGTGCCTTTTCAAATGTTGATCCATTGGTCTAACCGGTCCTGGACCAGAGAGACCCATGACTACATTTATGCATTACACTGACATTAAGTTATTTAGCGCAAGTGTCCTTCCATAGAATACTAACCCCAGTCACTTTGTAGGAAGACTGATGCTTAACTGATTGTGCATGTGCTACCAGGGTTCTAACTGGGGGAACCGTGCATCTTTTGCAAAAATGGAGGAATGGAGTAAAAGCCTACATGGTTATAGCAGAGAGCATGGATAGAGCAGAAGCTCACTGCATTTTGGGAGTAGTGAACTAAGTAATAAAGGACAGACTGCAACACCATGTAAGGCTGAAAAGCAGCTTACATAAAAAATCTGGTACTTTGAATAAGTCTGATGCAAAGCCAGAGTGTGTAAAATTAATTTCCAAGGAGATAAACTCAACATAGTGGATAAAAGCCAAATAACCTTTTCCTCTGATAAAATTTGAGTATCTGAGGTTACTGCACGTGGCTGGGAATCCGTGAGAGAAGGCAGCTGAGAATCCATCTCTGCACTCCAAAAGTTAGATCTGCTAAAAAACATATAGTGCTATCTGTGGTTTATTAGCTACATGATGTTCTTTCCTGCTGTGCACATTGCAAAGTCAAAGGAACAGTGTGAAGGAGTATATCAGCTCAATGAAAGTGACGATGTACACACAATGGTCTACAGATGGTGCATGCCTTTCCGTTAGCTACATCTGTTGTGTGGGACTTTTGGATTTTAAGCTAATCCTGCATGAATGTTCAAACTGTAGCAATGGATAAAATCTGTATTTATAATTTTAGCCATTTGTTAAACAGTTCAATCTTATTGCTCCCAGAGAGATCAGTGTGCACATTGTCAGCAGGTTCAATCCATTTCGGGAATTTAAAAATGGGCTATGCAGTTAACATTATTACAAACCATTATGCATTTGTACTGGAAATATAGATGTGATGGCAGAAGATGTTCAGGAAATGACTAACACAACAGCTGATGACGTGCCTCCCCACAGATGGAAGCTTCTGTGCCCCCAACCCATAGATGGTCATTCAGTCAGGATTATTTCCATTATAGAATCAAAAGATATCATATATTAGTCCATAGGGTCACATTTAATATACCAAACAGTACAAGATGTTAAGAACATAAGACTATTACCATATCCACAATGCATTCATTTGTTAAAGTAAAGCAAACTTAAATTCTATATTATATTGAATTTTGTTATTTGGAAGTGTATAAATAGAAAAGGCTAAGAAAACACATGTAAGATAGAGTTCTGATTATTCAGAGCCAGGCATATCTAATAATTAATAAGTCCTTTATTATGTCAAGAGTATTTGTAAGATGCTTCCTTTGCATTATTGGCATGATGCAGATTCAGTGGTTGTGTGTGTCTATTGTAACTTTTATATTTTTGTCCTGCAGTAGAGACTTCATTTATAAGCTGACTGACCTGTTTCAGAGAAAGTGAAGCCCATACTGTACTTCACTGGCACTAAGGCTGGGAAATTCTGTCCCTGCACAGTAGAAAAATGATCTTTATGGGACCATTCTGATCCCACTGTGTTGCATTGTTAGAAGATGGTAACCAAATATCAGTGCAGACGCTATCATAATGATGTTACCATCAAAACAATGAAGCCTGGCAGTCTATACACTATTAAAAGAGTTTAGTATACTATATGTTATCATATACATTTCTAAAAATTAATTGCAGAATGAAAAGTTTAGAAGCAGACCATAAAACTAGAGAAAAGTAAATACTGGGTGCAGGACATTATTGTTGTGGAAATGCAAACTCCAATAAATTTCAGAACATCCATGGCTCACTATTAATTGACAAGCTGTCCTTGCTTTGCAATAGTAAAGCACTCCATTGCATTCACTGCAATATTTAGCTCACAACCTATTTAACTCCTTAATAACCCCTTAATAACTCCATCCCTAACTCTGCCTATTGGGAAATACACTAACTCAGGGGTCCCCAACCTTTTTTGCAACGCGGACCGGTTTATTATTGACAATATTCTTGCAGACCGGCCGACCTGGGGGCGGGGGGGTAGGGTTGCCAACGGACAAGTGTAGCAGTAAAATGTGTTGTGTTTAGCCCGAGAAAGACTACAATGACCATGAAGCCTTGCGCGGGCACCAGTGCGCATGTGTGACTTGCGCATGCGTGTATGTGCCGATTTTTTTCTCTACAAATCGTTTTTGGCGATTCTGTTCGGGGGGGCAGGGGTGTTAATCATGACCGGAATACAGGTGATTAGTGGCTAATACGCTCAATTTTGTTTTAATAGGGTTTATCTAACTAATTTAATATTAAACACACAGCATATATTTTCCTTGCGTGATTATAGTGATAAGTCAATTATCAGGGGAGGACAGGGGAGCTTGAAGTAAGTGTTGAACGAGCTTCCAGTAGAAGTGGTAGAGGCAAGTTTGATATTATCATTTAAAGAAAAATTGGATAGGTATATGGACAGGAAAGGAATGGAGGGTTGTGGGCTGAGTGCAGGTCGGTGGGACTAGGTGAGAGTAGCATTCAGCACGGACTAGAAGGGCAGAGATGACCTGTTTCTGTGCTGTAATTGTTATATAGTTATATAAGTCACTTATAAGTCAATAGCATCATAACATTTTAAGTAACGTTTGGATATTAAAACACAGCACATATTTTCCCCATATGAATATATAAAATCATTGCAACACAGCAATATCGCTGAATCAGTGCGAGCCCTGGGCTGAATACTTGTTTCCCGGCAACAAGACAGTCGCATCGAGGGGTAATGGGAGACAGCGATACCCGAAGGGGGTTCCTTATGTCCAGTCTATTCCTCAATTTAGTTTTCGTTACATTCATTGCAGAGATATGTTGGAAATGGAAGCAACGTTTTCAGTGCTTTCGTGGCTATCTCAGGATACTTAGCCTTGACTTTGATCCGGAATGCCGGCAGAGATGTTATGTCAAACATACTTTTCAGCCCACCGTCATTTGCAAGCTCGAGGAGTTGATTTCCTTCCCGTGCTGACATGGATGACACACAGGTGGGTTCAAGCTCAACAGTGGGCGTGACGGAATGAGGAAAGGTGCAGCTGACTCATATCGTTTCCTCGCGGCCCGGTAGCACATGCTTTACGGGTGGTTGGCGACCATTGCACTAACTCCATTTCTAAGCTTCATCCAAAATTCTTGGCTAAATCCTACATTTAATTGCTAAAAGTAATTTATCGTGATTGATCTCAGCTATTTATTAAAGACCCCTATACGTGGTACGAATACATTTTACATGTATGTTTTATTTATTTTTATATCTTGTCTATTTCTAGCTTATTGAAAATCAAAAGTCCAGTAGAGAGGCAATTTGCAATGTCAATTACAATAAGGTGTTTCCTATTCCTCTCAAACTACATGGATTTTCCATTCAAGGAGTACCAATATAGCAGAGATCAATGATTGACAAGGCATGTGCACTGTATTGACCGGAATAAATCTTAGAAGTCAACATTCCCCACTACTTTGTCCAGAGATGGGAATTTTCTTTGAGATCACAATGAGATAACCTTATTGCAATAATAGTGTTGTGTGCGCCCACAAATTCATAGAAATTGCTGAGGCAAAGGAAATAGTGAGGCAAATGCTCATCTTACTATCTTCAGCTGTTTCTATATTGTGTGGAATCTCAGTGGATGGTTAAGTGCCAACATATTTCTGGCACATCTGACTGCTACACAATATCTGCAACAGCTGTTGGGCTGTGTACTTTAAGAGCAGGCACCCTTAGTCTTATATGTACATTGAGTCTTCACTTCCCAATGTACTAAAGTACCATATATATGCAGCGGCCTTGTTATTAGGTACATCTATATATCTGCTTGTTAATGCAAATATCTAATCAGCCAATAATGTGGCAGCAACTCAATGCATAAAAGCATGCAGACGTGGTCAAGCGGTTCAATTGTTGTTCAGACCAAACATCAGAATGTGGAAGAAATGTGATCTAAGTGACTTTGACCATAGAATGATTATTGGTGCCAGATGGGGTGGTTTGAGTATCTCAGATATTTCTGATTTCCTGGGATTTCACGAACGACAATATCTGCAGTTTACAGAGAATCAGAGAACGGCTCAAAAAAACCAGAAAGCATCCAGTGAGTGGCCAGTTCTAAGGGAGAAAATGCCTTTTTAATGAGAGAGGTCAGAGGAGCATGGCCAAACTGGTTCAGGATGACAGGAAGGTGACAGTCATTCAAATAACCACACGTTACAACAGTGGTGTACAGAAGAGCATCTATGAACGCACAACACGTCAAACCTTGAGGGGGATGGACTACAGCAGCAGAAGTCCACAAATGTACACACAGTGGCCACTTTGCAAAGTACAGCTGTTTACAATATGTATTAATGATTTAGATGAGGGTATTAAAAGTAACATTAGCAAATTTGTCGATGACACAAAGCTGGGTGGCAGTGTGAAATGTGAGGAGGATGTTATGAGAATGCAGGGTGACTTGGACAGGCTGGGTGAGTGGGCAGATGCATGGCAGATGTAGTTTAATGTGGAAAAATGTGAGGTTATCCACTTTGGTGGTAAGAACAGGAAGGCAGATTATTATCTAAATGGAGTCAAGTTAGGAAAAGGGGAAGTACAACGAGATCAAGTGTTCTTGTACATCAGTCACTGAAAGCAAGCATGCAAGTACAGCAGGCAGTGAAGAAAGCTAATGGCATGCTGGTCTTCATAACAAGGGGAATTGAGTATAAGAGCAAAGAGGTCCTTCTGCAGCTGTACAGGGCCCTGGTGAGACCACACCCGGAGTACTGTGTGCAGTTTTGGTCTCCAAATTTGAGGAAGGACATTCTTGCCATTGAGGGAGTGCAGCGTAGTTTCACAAGGTTAGTTCCTGGGATGGCGGGACTGTCATATGTCGAAAGATTGGAGCAACTGGGCTTGTATACTCTGAAATTTAGAAGGCTGAGAGGGGATCTTATTGAAACATATAAGATTATTAAGGGATTGGACACGCTGGAGGCAGGAAGCATATTGCCGCTGATGGGTGAGTCCAGAACCAGAGGCCACAGTTTAAGAATAAGGGGTAGGCCATTTAGAATGGAGTTGAGGAAAAACTTTTTCACCCAGAGAGTGGTGGATGTATGGAATGCTCTGCCCCAGAAGGCTGTGGAGGCCAAGTGTCTGGATGCTTTCAAGAAAGAGATAGATAGAGCTCTTAAAGATAGCGGAATCAAAGGTTATGGGGATAAGGCAGGAAGTGGATACTGATTGTGGATGATCAGCCGTGATCACAGTGAGTGGCGGTGCTGGCTCGTAGGGCCGAATAGCCTACTCCTGCACCTATTGTCTATTGTCTACAGGAGGTACCAAATAAAATACCCACTGAGTGTATATTGAAGTGCTACAAAAAGGTCTTAATTCCGCATTAACAGATTAAAAACATACCGCTATAAAGTTCACAAGCTTTCTGTAGATAATCTCTTGGACTCAACCTCATTGCTCTTAACCATAAGTGGGACTCGCCATAATCCAGAATATATCTGTAAATAATATTGCAAAATGAGGATATCAAATGTTTTCTTTGTTACGTGAATTGGTTTTTGCTCATGTCTTTTGGGAGGATGTGACATGACCAATAATAAGCCAACAAAGTAATATTATTTTACACAATGTCAGTAAATGAATGAATAGAAAACTTATGCTTTCCTAGCAATGTCCTGTGCGTAACCTTACTTCTATCTGCCCTGAACTTATAACCACTTGACCCCCTCCATGAAAAAGAATGCATTTATTCATAAAACTTGTAGCTCAGTCTACTTACCTGTTGGAGGGAAGGAGAGAATGCGAGTAAAAAAGAAAGATATTTTTAAAAATATATTCCAATTATGTAACCTTTTTGAGTGTCCAGGATTAGCTCACCCTAAAGTGAAAAATGATTCCTTGTTGAAGGGATTGTCCAGCAGTGGACACCCCCAGAACAATTTGGTTCAAGTTCCACTGCTTTGGAGCATTGCACAGGCATTGGCAGCATCTTGACACAGCCCAATAAGGAAATCACATCAGGGCATGAGGGTGACTGTTGCTGGGAAATGCCCAGCCAAACTACCCATGCTGCCTTACAATCCAGAAATATCATGATCATTTTGATTCAGAAAAAATGTTTTCAAGTGGACCACACTTAAACAAAGTTAACATTTGGCAACTAAATTTACATATGTATCTCTCATTTACTAATACAAATGAAGCAAAGGTGACAGTACAGAGAACAGAGAATGAATCCAGAGTATGTTAGTATAGCGAGTCTAAAGAGTTGAATTGTACTTGTTCTGACCCTTCCTAAGTGTTTTATCCCTGCAGCTTCATTAACCTTTTGTGGCCTGCAGGTCAAATTGAGCACCAGGCCTTATTGCCTTGCCCATCACTTAAAGTACAATGGTCTATCAGAGGCACGTAGGCCTCAAGTGGTAAATCCTCAGGCTCTGACCAGATCACATTCTGTTCATCTTTTGATAGCTTCTGTCTATGAACAGCCTGTGAATTATTTTAAAATGTTCATGATGATCAGACTGAATAAAATATTTTTAGAAATTTAATTACTTAAAGTTGTAAAACAGTTAAAATCATAATATATTTTACTAAAACCCATTTATTTGATGTAGATCAATTGTCACCATCAGGGATGGCGGCAGAATAGCAAGGGCTGGAGTTTCTAGGAGAAATTTGGAAGATGCAAGATAGATACCAGGAAGAAGTATTCTCAAAGGAGAATGAGGCAACCATGACTGACAAGGAAAATCATAGATTGTATAAAAGCAAAAGAGAGGGCATATAATATAGCAAAAATTAATAGGAACAGTGAAAAAGAAGCAAGAGTGGATATCGGACCACTGGAAAATGACGCTGGAGAGGTAGCAATGGGGGACAAAGAAATAGTGGATGCACTTAATAAGAACTTTGTGTGGATCTTCACTGTGGAAGTCACAAGCAGTATGCCAGAAATGCGAGAGGGTCAGGGGGCAGAAGTGAATATAGTTGCTATTACAAAGGGGATAATGCTTGGGAAATTGAAAGTTCTAGAGGTATATAAGGCATGAATGGATGCAGGGAGAAGGCAGGATATTGGGGGTCAGCAGAAAATTGGATCAGCCATGATGAAATGGAGGAGCAGACTTGATGGGCCAACTGGCCTAATTCTGCTCCTATATCTTATGGTCCTATTAGCATATAGACCTTAAGACCGTAAGACCACAAGACATAGGAGCAGAATTAGGCCATTCACCCCATTGAGTCTGCTTCACCATTCCGTCATGGCTGATCCTATGCTCAACTCCATAAACCTGCCTTCTTGCCATATCCTTTGATGTTCTGACCAATCAGGAAAGTATCAACTTCCACCTTAAATATAACCAGGGACTTGGCCTCTACCGCAGTCTGTGGCAGAGCTTTCCACTGATTCACTACTCTCTGGCTAAAACAATTCCTCCTTACCTCTGTTCTAAAAGATTGATTCTCAGTTTTGAGACTATGCCCTCTAGTTCTGGATATCTCCACCACAGGAAACTCCTCTCCACATCTACCTTATCTGGACCTTTCAACATTCAGTAGGTTTCAATTAGATCCGCTCACATTCTTCTAAATTCCAGTGAGTACAGGCCCAAAGCTGTCAAATGCTCCTCATATCTTAACCACTTCATTCCCAGAATCACCCTTTTGGACCTCCTCTGGACTCTCTCCAATGACAACACATCATTTCTGAGATATATAGCCCAAAACTGTTGACAATACTCCAAGTGCAGCCTGACTAGTGTCTTAAAAGGGTTTAGCATTATCGCTTTGCTTTTATATTCTATTCCCCTTGAAATACAGTAAATGCCAACATTGCATTTGCCTTCTTTAATACAGACTCAGCCTGTAAATTGCATCCTGGGAGTCTTGCATGAACTCCAAACTCCCTCTGTACCTCTGATGTTTGAATTTTCTCCCATTTAGATAATAGTCTGTACTATTGTTCATTTTACCAAAATGCATAATCATACATTTCCCAACACTGTATTCCATCTGCCACTGTTTTGCCCATTCTTGCAATTTGTCTAAGTCCTCTGCAATCGCATTGCTTCCTCAGCACTACCTACCCCTCCACCTACCTTCATATCATCCAGAAACTTTGCCACAAAGCCATCAATTCCATTTTCTAAATCACTGACAAACAATATGAAAAGCAATGGTCCCAATACTGACCCCCAATGAAAACCACTAGTTACTGGCAGCCAAACAGAAAAGTCTCCCTTTATTCCCATTCACTGCTTCCTGCCTGTTAGCCATTCCTCTATCCATGCCAGTATCTTTCCTGTGACGCCATAGGATTTTATCTTGTTAAGCAGTCTCTGTCAACCTAGATCAAATGGACTACACTGCAGGGTTCTAAAAGAGGTAGCTGAAGAGATTATGGAGGAATTAGCAATGATCTTTCAAGAATCACAAGATTCTGGAATGTTTCTGGAGGACTGGAAAATTGCAAATGTCATTCCGCACTTTGAGGAGGGAGGAGGCAAAAGAACGGAAATTCTAGGTCTGTTAGCCTGACTTCAGCAGTTGGGAAGAGGTTGTAGGCCATTATTAATGATGAGATTTTAGTGTACTTGGAGGCGCATGATAATGCAGGCCAAAGTCAGCATGGTTTCCTTAAGGACAAATCTTGCCTAACAAATCCGTTGGAATTCTTCAAGGAAATAACAGGTTGGATAGACAGTGGATGTTGCTTACTTAAATTTTCAGAAGGCCTTTGATAAGATCCTGCAAATAAGGCTGCTTTACAAGTGCCCATGATATTACAGGAAGGAGACAATTACAGATAAAAGATTGGTTGACTGACAGGAGGCAAAGAGTGGAAATAGAGGAGCCTATTCCGGTTGACTGCTGATAACAGGTGGTGTTCCATAGTGATTGGTATTGGGAAAGCTTCTTTTCATGTTATGTGATTAGGATGATGGAGTTGATGGTGTTTTGGATAGGTGGAGAGGCAGGTAGTGTTGAAGAAGCAGGGAGTCTGCACAAAAGGAGAGAAGAGGCACACTGTGCTGATAGGGGATTTGTTAGTTAGGAGAACAGACAGGAGGTTCTGTGGGCGAGAACAAAATTACTGGAAAGTATGTTACCTCCTATGTGCCAGGGTCCAGAATACCTCGGTTTGAGTCCTCAGCAGTCTTAAGAGGGAGAGTGAACAGCCAGAGGTCATGGTCCATGTAAGTACCAAAGACATAGATAGAACAGGTGATGAAGTTCTGCATAGGGAATTCAGGGAGTTAGGTGCTAAGTTAAAGGACAGGACCTCCAGTGTTGTAATCTCAGGATTGCTACCTATGTCATGTGTTAGTGAGGCCAGAAATAAGAAGATTATACAGTTTAATATGTGGCTAAGAAGTTGGTATAGGAAGGAGGGCATGAGATTTCTGGATCATTGGCTCTCTTCCAGGAAAGGTGGAACTTATACAGAAGAGACAGTTTGCACCTGAACTAGAGGGGAACTATATCTTAGCAGGGAGGTTTGTTAATGCTGCATGCTGGGGTAAACTGGAGTTGCAGGGGGATGGGAAACAGACTGCCAGAACAGTTAGTTGAGAGGTTGTAGAGATAGGTGTTGGTAAGACCTCAAACAAAGCTATGAATCCAAATTTTGAGCATGGTGTAACTAGTGTCCTGAGCTGTGTGTATTTCAATGCAAGAAATATCATAGGAAAGGCGGATGATAGTGCTGAAGATGAGGTGACTGTTTTACAAACAGAGGCAATGTGTAGTGAGGAGAGGTTGTTGATAGGGCAAAATTGTAGTCAACAGGATGAGGTGCCACGTAAAATGCAAAAAGGGTGAATACAGGACTGAAGGTGTCATATTTGAATGGGCACGGTTTATGGAATAAGTTAGTTTCCAAAGTATTATATTAAAGAACAAGGATGCTTTCCATTGATATTTAAATCAATAATTAACTACAGTCAATAAAAACAGAAGATACTAATATTGTATTGCTGTGTGGGTAAGGCAGCTATGTGTAAATTCTTGCACATTTCCAATTTTATAATGTCTTTGAAAAATACCTAATTCTTATGAGAGTGCTGAAGGTGCCTTAAGACATAATGCCAATTCAAATCTTTCTGTCACTCTGTAACAAGTTGTATATGAGCACACATCAATCTTGTTATCACTGAGATTTGCAGCTGGTTATTTCTGTCTGAAATATGCTGAACTATCAGAGAACCAAGCTCAAAAGTCATTAATTAATGCTAATGTTTCAGCTGTAAATCTGAAAGAAATTATGAACCATGTTAGCAGGCAATCTATGTACCTTTATTAATGCCATCCATTTAAAGAAAACTTGTTACTGTTTTATTTCAGGGACTCTTTTCTCATCAATTTGGTGTACCACAAATTATACCTTTAGCTTCAGTGAAACCAATGCAATGAAAGCAAAGCTTTATTTCACAAATAAAACATTTTAAGGCAGCATTAAATATAAAAATTAATACTTGGAAATTATGAAGCCACAGATATCGCAACTGAAATGCTTCATAAGTTATTCTGTTCAACCCTTGTGTTCAACCTAGTAGTTGAAATCAGATGACCTCCCTGCTATAAACATGAAAATAGTGTTTCCTCCTGATGTACTCTTTGCCGATTTTAGCCAGTGTAGCCTGTTTATTTATTTAGAGCTAACAAGTTAAGTTATCTGAAGGCTCAAGCTCTGAATTAGTTCCAGACAATCACTGTAATTTTTACAGATGTGGAGATCACATCGTCAAATCCAGATTCCTGTTGCTATCACATAATCATCTGAGATGACATAAAACTGAATCATTCAGTTTTTCCGGAATTTGGGATCGGTTGTATTCCCTAGCAAACAATAGAACAATGCCCTGTTTTTTATTCATTAAATTACTGCACAGATTCTATTTAGTGGAGTTCAATGTTCAGAAATAACAGATACAAAAAGGTTTAAACACCTGTTAAATTAAAGGAAATATTACACAATAAAGATCTCTACCTCGATATGGTATTGGTCTTCCTGCATATTGTCTTAAGTCAAATGCAGTTTCTTTCAATAGTTCTGCTTCATTCTTGCTCTGGTCTTCATATGTTTTCCAGGACATATATTTAAGGTGAGAGGGGGAAAGTTTAAAGGAAGTGTGTGGAGCAAGATTTTTACACAGTGATAGGTGCCTGTAATGAACTGCAGATGCAATAGTGGCATTTAGGAGTTTTGTAGATGGACATATCCTCCAAGAGGACCACAACCTTGTTGTAGTTTGGAGGCCTGCATGCCTCAATGACTTGGAGAGCTATGTTGGCTGGAGTCAGGACTTTATGCTTTGGGTCTTGGTAGGGTCACCCATGCCAAACAGGTCAAAAGGTTGGGGATAGACTAAGAGTGGTCCTCCAGTCCTCCACGTTCGGGGGTTCAGCTCAGGGCTAACAACCCTGGCTGGTAAAACAAAATTGTTACGGGAACAGCAATGAAGAATCCTTCTACATCTGAGTGTGACAGTATTCCTGAGTCTCCACCCAGGACTTGCATGACAGGCAGTAGTGAAAACCAAGATGAAGCTACTGGCATGATGAAGAAAGCCCCGAACACCACCAAAATGGAGGACCTTCACTGTTGCCCTAAACGCCAGCGGTGTTAACAGGCAGTAAGTAAGTAGATAGACACATGATATGCATAGAATGGAGGGATATGGATCATGTATAGGCAGTAGAAATTTAGCTTAATTCAGCATCACATTTAGCACACACATCATGGGCCGAAGTGTCTGATTTCAAGCTGTTCTATATTTTATGCATTCAATAGCTTTCACGTTCCCTCAGTGTAACAAACCACTGATGGAGAACCTCAGCTTCGGTGGCAAAACATGTCATTTTTTTAAGGATATTAGCATGGAACTTCACTGGCCTTTGAGGTATGAAGCTCAAAGTCCAGTACATGATGGAAGACATAACAAAATATTTATGGCTTCATTGGGCCTCAGAGAGTGAAACATTTTTGAGGTTTACTGTCAAACAACACGTGTTCCACACATAGCAATATGGGTAACGTATAAATGTAGGAGATCTGTGTGAAACTAATCTAAAAAAGTGGGTACGGTCTCTTACTAAATTTGCATTTATCCTGCGGTGGTTTACTTAATAAAAAGCAGCTGAGAATGAAATGCATGAATAAGTGTCTCACAAGGAGGAAGTTAGAGTCCACCAAACACACACTGGTAAGCAGTACCATAGAAGGATGTCACATCCAGTCAATAACTGTCACAGAATATCTGACTTGTCCACAATTATGGTGGCTCACTAACCAAATTATACACACACCTCAAAGGGGACAATCAGCTAATCTAAACCAAATCTCAGTTGGAACTCCTGCAGGTTATCTCAGACAGAATGGGCAAAGGATTCCAATAAGATTTCTTAGCAGCCTCTCATACATCCAAGCAACAGTGAAAGATTGTCGCACTGTGGTTACTACTAGACTAGTAGCCAAAGCCTTAGACTGTTGGTCCTGTGTTTTTGAATTCTACTGTGGCAACTGGGGAATTTAAATAAATATACATGTGTCGGATCTGAAATAAAGAGATATATAGGTACCAATGTACCAAAGGTAGTATTGGTAGGGTAACAAGGTCTGGATATTTATTGCATCTAGCCCATGCATGACTCCTGAAGCACCTCAC
The DNA here is from genome assembly GCF_963921235.1 of Mobula hypostoma. Taxonomy (NCBI): domain Eukaryota; kingdom Metazoa; phylum Chordata; class Chondrichthyes; order Myliobatiformes; family Myliobatidae; genus Mobula; species Mobula hypostoma. Next base: position 51,037,744 of record NC_086128.1, read on the forward strand.
AGTTAAAATGCTAGAACCCCAAAGACTTCCATGCACAAGCAGCAGCAAAGCAATGACCCCCCCACCCCCACCCTACCCACTTCCACAAAAAAGCATCAACAGCCTCTACCCACCAAGCAAGCAGTAGCAAACCCCCAATAAAGACCATGATCTGCAATACAACAAAAACTAAGTGTTCACCCGACAATTCAACATACCACAGACACTCTCCCCCCTTAATAAAGGAGAGCTTTCACAGTGAGAAGGGAGACCTAACAAAGCAACTTTCTGATTTAGTGTTAAAAGTCTGTTGCATCGCTTTTTTTTCTGAGTTCTGTGAACCAAGAATCGGCAACAGACCCTCCCACACCAACAAGAGAGAGCGAAGGAGAGAGCACAATTCGCTGAGTACAGAGCCTACAGCAGCTGATCCACTGTCCCTGGCGTTCCACTCTCTCCCATGGCGCTACAGTTGGCAGCACTAGCTTAGAATCAGCCCGTCCACAGGGCCACGTAACCTCAGAACCCCGAAGGCACACTTGTCTTCTAGGCCGTGTCCTTGGCATATTGAAAAGCAGCTGGCCGTGAGCTGTCAGGAACGGGTCCCACCATCACAAAGAACCAAAGTCTGAGTGTAACTCTAGGTCAGGGTCTCCAATAGAACCCCATCATCATCTAGAAAAGGAAAAGAAGAGCCACCAAAGGTAGAAATTAAGTTGTTCTCGAGATGAACACGAAGGAGCTGCAATTTAACCCCATCATGGCTCCATCTCCGCCTACGTCACATTATTGAACTTTGCACTGTGGAAAGCAAAAGCACTGCTTCAGCATCCTTGGCTGCTGTAAATGAAGCTGCAGTTCTCTCCTGAAGGACAATGAACAATAGTTTAATTCAAGATTTACATCTGTATTGATCATATCTCAAGCTGACAAAACATAGAGTCAGACAGCACTGAAACAGGCCCTTTGGCCCTCCATAAATATGCATTTCATCGATGACCTACCCACCATGATCCTTTTAACAACAGTTGGACCTTAGCCTTTAAATGTTTTGCAATTCAATTGTTTGTTAAGAAGGCGTTGTAAGAGCACCTTCATCTACCACAAACTAGCTTAACCTGTGTCTGAGACTGAGTGTGAGATGAAGGACAGCTGCCTGCTCATCCTGATGGAAGTGTGGCTCCTGGATACAACCCCTGAAGCAGCCATCCAGAATTCTGTGCTCTCTGGCAAGACCCTCGGTGGAGGTGTATGTATCTATGTTAATAAGAACTGGTGTGTAAACGCGTTGGTAGTGATGACCTACTGTTCACCTCTGGCAGAACACTTAATGGCAAAGTACAGGCCCTTCTATTTACTGAGGGAGTTCACTGCTATTGTGATGTGGCTGTATACATCCTCCCAGTGATAATGCTGCATGAGCTCTAAAGGCTGATTTATACTTGTGCGTCAAATGTACGCCGTAGGTACAGCGTATTGTTACGTACCCCGTAACTGGGTTGCCAAACCAGCAGAAATGGATCACTCAGTTGGAGTCTGGAGTACTAGAACTAAGAAAGTTTTATTAAAGAAACAAGCAACACAGTAATCGAAAGGATAATAAATGCAACAATTCAACAATGATAACCACACATGTGCACAGAATTAAGATAACAGCATCAATCAAGCTCTATCGTTGTCTAGGGGTAAATGACCAATTTCAAAATGACTCAAAGTTCAGTCCAGTTTGTAGTTCAGTTCGCAGTAATCGTTGCCATGGCGATGGACAAGGTGGAGGAAGAGAGACAGAGAGAACAGGAACAACTGATCATTCAGAACGGCTTCACTCACAGACCAGCGAGATGGCTCACAAGCAACTTTTGGGCGGGTCCTTGGTGATGTCACCTGAGGTCACCGACTGTGACCCCTCCTCCAGATGCGGTCGATCCTCTGCAGTGAACCCGGCACCCAGGCAAGGGCGGACACACACCGGGTTCCCGCTGATCGTACCTTTCCACCCTGGCCGTTGTCTGGTACTTCTCACCCCCTCGTGAGAGGCGCACCGCTTCCAGGGTCTCGTTACCTCGGGTGGCGTGTGTGTGTCGCCTTAGCGAACTGGTCCCTTTTTATCCCCCTGCTGGGGTATCGCCTGTCCATCACTTCAAACAGTTCAAGGTTCAAAGGGGGGAGCCGCTCCAGACAGCTCTCTCTCCCACGTCCCTTCATTACACATCTCCAGACGCTGCTCCATTGTTCCTTATCTCTCCTTCCCCTGAGAGCAGGTGGCAGACCAACTGCTGATGCCACTGATGCTAGCCCAGGCCAGCAAACATCTTAATTTTATGTGTATTCTCGTAACACTTCCCCCCTTTAAGGATTTTTACCGGGAGGTAAAAATTACAAACATGACTACATTATCTGATACATACACAATATACATCTTTAACAGTTATTTAGCTAATACAGAGAATTTGAAGCTGTCAACACCTTGACAGACAGTCATCACATTTTCTGTTCCTTTTACACGTGTTATTAATAATCCCTTAGACCAGGCTCCAACTCAGCAAACTTCATAGTGGCCAAAAACACTGATGAATTGCGACCAATGTAACCTCTCATTTGGTTTTGTCCCGGACCACAACAACAAGGGTCGTCCCATTCCGGCTCAGTTTTCTCTCGCAAGGGCTTAGTAGGAGGGGGACGGGTATTGACCGCAGAGTTATTGCAAAACTTCCTGCAGTACCCCACCATCTCCAAAAGCCTTCTGAGGGCCCTCTTGTCTGTCGGGGTTGGGAGGTCAGCGATAGCCTGCAGTGTAGCTTGCATCGCTGCCAGCTGCCCCTGTGTCACCACAATTCCCAGGTAAGTGACCCTCGTGTGGCCGAATTCATTTTTTTCAAGGTTCACTATCAAACTGGCTTCAGACAGCCGTATTAAATTGCCAATACACACCTCTGTGTTCATCAGCCCTTTAGTCACTGAATTACTCAAAAAATATGGGTGTTGTTTACTTGGCTACCCTATGGTAACCACAATCACCCAACGTCCCAGTTCTTTGCATTTCCTCGGGACAATCAAACACATGGGTGCGAGTCGTTTAATTACTCCTTCGGGGATTAAGGGAGAGACCTTATCAGTAGACCTGGCCAAAACAATAGCCTTCTCCCATCTGACCGATCCCATCCTAATCTTTTCAAAATGGTTTTTTCCTCTTATCAAGGGGCCCCTAGCTTCATTGATTTCCACGCTAACACCGACTAGGTTTGTTAGCATATCAAAAGCCGGTGACCGTCTCAGTTCGCGTCGGTCATGATCAATAACATTCTTCCCCCTGGGCAGCCGGTAAATCTCTTTCATGATTCCACCAACTGTTTCCTCCAGCACCGCAAAATGTCCACCGGGGGGTACCTCGTGGGCCATGTTAAAAACCTCATCCCCATAACTCTTTTGCACCACCCCCCACTCCTCATCTGCGGATACTGTCCTTGATTTCCCTTTCTTCCTTAGCACTTCCTCATCCGCACAATAGCCTACTAGTTCCCTTGTCAAGGCTGTGTCAGAGAGAGCTGTCTCTGCAAAAACCATCAGCCCCTCGTCTCGCTCCTGCGTCTGCACAAATTCTTTCCTGGCTACTGCTACGTCCGTCCCAGCTCCCTCACTACCTCTTATCTCACTACACCCTGTCTCATACAAGGTTGGCAGAAATGTTTCAGCCAAATTCACCATCGCGGGCGGGGCCTCCATGCTGGCAGGCTGACCCGTCAATCTCACGACTGGGAACACGATTCCTCCGGCGATGTCATTACCGAGCAAGACTTCCACGTCTTTCATCGGTAATTCGGACCTCACCCCAATCGTGACTAGTCCAGAGACCAGGTTGCTCTGTAAGTGTATCTGGTGCAAAGGGACTGACTCTGTCCCTTCCCCAACACCTTTGACCTCTACCTCCCCAGTCTGGGTCTCTGAGCTAAACTCTAATACACTCTTCAGTATTAGTGACTGACACGCTCCCGTGTCTCTCCAGATCCGCACTGGAACTGGTTTTAACCTCTCCTTCACTGACACCAGTCCGGCCGAGATAAACCTCTCGCGCCCTTCCTGGACTTTTTCAGACCTGTCCTTCCCTAGCGGTTCGCTTAACAGCTCAATACAGCCATTCAAAATTTCCGCTTTTCCTTTCCCCGTCTCCTTCCTTGGGGCAAAGCACCTGGACGCAAAGTGTCCGACTTTCCCACAATTATAACAGACGACCCCAGGAGACTTCCTACCAGACTGCTCCCGGTCTACCTTATCCTTTTCACTAGTCCCCGGCTTACTTTCTGACTTTTCCGGTGGACTCTCCCCGCCGTCCTGACTACCCTTCTGGTAGCCTTTACTCGGGGCAACCTTCATTTTATGCGTCAACGCATACTCATCCGCTAACTTAGCAGTTGCGGCTAACGTGGCTGCCTCTTTCTCATCGAGGTAGGGTCTCATACCCTCAGGGACACAACCTTTAAACTGCTCAATCAGAATCAGTTGCAGCAGTCTGTCATAATCCCCCTCTACCCCTTTCGAGGCGCACCAACGCTCACAATATGTCTGCATCTCACGGGCAAACTCCAAATACGTGCGGTCCCACCGCTTCCTCGCATTCCGGAACCTCTGCCGGTATGCCTCCGGGACCAACTCATAAATCCTGAGGATGGCCTCTTTCACCACCTCATACCTCTGGGCATCTTCCGCGGATAAAGCGGAGTAAGCTTCTTGGGCCTTCCCTTTCAGTACACTCTGAAGTAAAACAACCCACTTATCCCTCGGCCAGTCCTGACTTATAGCCACCTTTTCGAAGTGGAGAAAGTACCGATCCACGTCGGTATCGTCAAATGGGGGAACCAGCCTAACCTCCTGGGTCGCCCAGAACCCTCCACCTTGGTTTGGCACGAGCCCCTGCTCGGCCCTTATCTTTAACTTCTCCAGCTCAAATTCCCTTTCCCTCTGTTTCTCCTCTCTCTCTCTTCTCTCTCCAACTGTCTGTCCCTCTCCTGCCTTTCTACCTCTCTCTCTTTCTCTTGCCTTTCTAACTCTCTCTCTCTCTCCTGCCTTTCTAACTGCTTCTCTTCGTGTTCTAACTGCCGTACCCGGAACTCGTGCTCGAGTCTCAGTTTTTCAAGCTGTACCTGTACCGCGTCTCCAGCAGGTTTTTCAATAGACACCACCCCCAGCTCACCTTGGGGAAACACACCTTTAGATACATAGTGCTCTACAATAGCTCTGTGTATCTCCTCTCTCCTCATTGTCGACTTCACCTTAGCAAGATTCACCCGTTTGGCCACAGCTATCAATTCCGATTTCCTGGCATCCTCTAATGCCTCCAAGGTCGGCGCCTTTATAAATTCCTCAACCTCCATTTCTGCTGTTTGTCTTTTCTTTCTTTCGGGAATTTTAACCCAATCAATTTACTCCGTCCCAAATTTAGCGTTCAAAATCGCGGACGAGAACCCCACTTATGTTACGTACCCCGTAACTGGGTTGCCAAACCAGCAGAAATGGATCACTCAGTTGGAGTCTGGAGTACTAGAACTAAGAAAGTTTTATTAAAGAAACAAGCAACACAGTAATCGAAAGGATAATAAATGCAACAATTCAACAATGATAACCACACATGTGCACAGAATTAAGATAACAGCATCAGTCAAGCTCTATCGTTGTCTAGGGGTAAATGACCAATTTCAAAATGACTCAAAGTTCAGTCCAGTTAGTAGTTCAGTTTGCAGTAATCATTGCCATGGCGATGGACAAGGTGGGGGAAGAGAGACAGAGAGAACAGGAACAACTGATCATTCAGAACGGCTTCACTCACAGACCGGCGGGATGGCTCACAAGCAACTTTTGGGCGGGTCCTTGGTGATGTCACCTGAGGTCACCGACTGTGACCCCTCCTCCAGATGCGGTCGATCCTCTGCAGTGAACCCGGCACCCAGGCAAGGGCGGACACACACCGGGTTCCCGCTGATCGTACCTTTCCACCCTTGTCGTTGTCTGATGCTTCTCACCCACTTGTGAGAGGCGCACCGCTTCCAGGGTCTCGTTACCTCGGGTGGCGTGTGTGTGTCGCCTTAGCGAACTGGTCCCTTTTTATCCCCCTGCTGGGGTATCGCCTGTCCATCACTTCAAACAGTTCAGGGTTCAAAGGGGGAGCCGCTCCAGACAGCTCTCTCTCCCACATCCCTTCATTACACATCTCCAGACGCTGCTCCATTGTTCCTTATCTCTCCTTCCCCTGAGAGCAGGTGGCAGACCAACTGCTGATGCCACTGATGCTAGCCCAGGCCAGCAAACATCTTAATTTTATGTGTATTCTCGTAACAGTATCCACGTATCCTATGCTGTACTCTACGCCGAACCCTATGCCGTAGCCTAATGTGCACCTCTCCTAAAATGTAACTACGCATCGCGGCGATGCAGACCACAACAACTGTGATTGGTTCACTTGGTAGCATCGCATTTCATCCTACGCTGCAATAGCTTCCCATTGGGCGACTGAAGGGCAGGGAAGGAACTCTGGCTGCAATGCTTTCCATAAAGCTTTACAGACCTCCGAAATTATGGAGGACCCTGTGCTTGACACCAGTTTGTAGCTAGCTGCTACAGCCTGTTAACATCCACCTGAAGCTAAAACTCGAATGGTGATTGCCATTCTCTGAGTATACTGTGCGTACACTGATGCAAAATAACTGGTTGGAGACGATGAGCCAAATCGTCAAATCTACCTGCCAACATCCAAAAATATTTGAAATGCACTTCCTCGTCCATGTCTCTCAGTGGCCGGACAAGCACAGAAAATTCATTCTCCTTCAGTTTCAGTCGCCATTGTTTAAAGTTTGATTTTCTTCATGTTGAGTTTCAACACGAAGAAACTCAATACAGTGGCATAGAAACACCACCGCCAACTAGTGTTTTGGTGGTGAATTGCAGAGAGACGCAGACACACCAACGCACAAGTATAAATGCTCACAACGGCGTAGCCCACTTGTGTAGGCTACGACGTAAGCTAGTATGCACAAGTATAAATCAGCCTTAGGGCACTGTCAGTGACCTCCAAGTCACATACCCTGATGGTTTCTCTATATTTGCTGGCGATGCAACCATGCTAATTTAAAAAGTCCTGCCTAAATTCTATCAGCATGTTGTCTTTGCTACCAGAATTGAGAATGCATTAGACCTGATTTATGCCATTGCTGTGCATGCAAAGCTACTTCCCGTTCTCACCTCATATCCCTTGTATCTGTTGTGCTAATTCCTGCATACCAACCATTAATTAAATGACTTAAACCAGTTCAAAGGGAGATAAAGACCTGGCCAGAAGGAACAACCTCAGTATTATGGGACTGTTTTGAAAACACAGACTGAAACATCTTCAGGGAACGTGTCTCATGGCTACATAGAGAAGTGCATTGAGGATGACACTGTTCCATGTGAGGGCGAATTGGAAGCCAGGGCTGGCAGATTAGGATGTTGCCTTCAGATCGGGGAATGAGACAGCTTTCAGGTCAGCAGGAGCTTCACTTCCCCACCCTGCACATCAACGACAGTGACACTTCTCTTCCTGATAGGCTGAATACCTTTTATGTTTGCTTTGATGTATGGAGAGATGTGCCAGCGAGGCAGGCACCCCCCCCCCCCCACCTCCGAGCAGCAGGCACTTTTTTCTGGCTGCAGCTGATGTGAGGAAGACCCTAGCCAGGGTCAATCCATGTAAAGTTACAGAGCGCAATAACATACCTGGTCAGGTGCTAAGGGACTGTGCAGCCCAGTTAACTGAGGTTCTAACAGATATCTTCAACATCTGGAACAGTCCTCTGTGCCCTCAGATTTCAAAGTGACCACCATCAAGCCCAGTATTCAAGAGAGCGACAGTAACTTCATCAATAACTACCATCCAGTGGCACTGAACTCAACAATAATGAAGTGCTTTGAGTGGCTGGCTATGGATCACATTAATTCCTATCTTTCTGTTACATTGGACCCTTTCCAATTTGCATATCACTCAAATCAGTCCAGCGATGATGCCATAGCTTCTGCACTCCACTGCGTCCCGTCTCACCTGGAAAGTGGTGCCTCATACACCAGGACGCTGTTTATCAACTTCAGTTTGGCATTTAATACGATCACTCCTCAGAAGCTGGTGGGTAAACTGGGTCTCAGCACCTCTCTCTGTATCTGGATCTTGGACTTCTTGACAGAAAGGTCACAGTCAGTCCCTGTTGGCAGAAATATCTCTAGATCCATTACGCTGAGCATGGTGCTCCCCACCGCACCCAACCCCAGGGCTGCGTGTTCAGCTTGCTTCTGCTCACTCTCCTGATGCATAACTGTATTGCTAGATCCAGTTTAAATCAAATCATCAAGTTCACCTATAGCACAGCTGGCCTCAACGACAAGACGCCGTACAGAGAGGAGATAGAGCAGCTGGTAGAATGGTGCAAACACAACAATAGAGTTTTAATGTGGACAAGATTAAAGAGATGATTGTGGACTTTAGGAATGTGCAGGCTGACCACTCACTACACATTAACAGCTTCTCCGTGGGGAAAGTTAGGAGCTCCAAATTTCTGGAAGTGCATATAATGGACTATCTCACCTGGTCCCTCAACACCACCTCTCTGGTCAAGAAAGCACAGCAGCATTTCCACTTCACAAGGAAATTGGGACAAGCGAGGCTTAATTCTAACTTTTCTCCCCCTCAAATGGAGCACTATCAAGTGTCCTGGCTACTGTCTGGTATGGGAATCGCAAGGCACCTACCCACAAGTTCCTACAAAAGATTGCAAGAACTGCTGAGAAGATCATTGGGGTCTCTCTTCTACCCAGAGATATTTATCCAGAGCGATGCATATACAGGACCCTTAGCATTGTCAATGATCCTCCTCTCATCCATCTAATAATCCCTCTGAACCACTGCCATGAGGTAGGACAAAAACTGTTAAGATGGGAAACAGTTTATTCCCCCAGGCCATAAAACCACCCAGGTCTCCTCACACAAGAGCTAGTAGTGTTACAGTGTTTACATTTTAACCTGTGTTGCAAATGCACCTTATTATGGGCGCCATGGTACAGTAGTGGTGAGCGCGACACTATGACAGCTCATACTTGAGCTCAGAGTTCAATTCCAGCACCATCTGCAAGGAGTCTGTACGTTCGCATGGGTTTTCCCCCAGGTACACCAGCTTCCTCCCACAGTCCAAGGACATACCTGGTAGGTCCAATTGGTCATTGCAAACTGAGGTGACATAGGTTTGGAAGGTGTTGAATGTTTGTGAATAGAGCTAAGAAACTGCAAGGGTAAAAAGACCCTTATGGGAGTTATATACAGGTGACGTGGCCTTTTCAACCACTGATTCACAAGCCACAGCGATTCGCTCTGGAGAGTGTCATCATACTCCAGGTCAGACTAGAGATAATCCAGGTCAGGTTTCAGACCACAGTACCCAGGTAGATTCTTCGCATGATGGCGGTGGTGAGGAGGTAGAGAAGAAGAGGAAGGTCAAGTGGCCAGCAATGAGAAGGCTTGGTGTGTATTTGATGAGGATATCAATATGATGTTGGAGAACACTCTCAGGGGAACATCAAAGAGAAAGTTGGAAGTGATGGACGATATGATTTACGATGTTGGAAAGTACAGGTTTGGTTTGGTTGAGTTGAAGAAAGCAAAGCCTACACAGCAACCAAGCAGGCGCCAGAAGGAGATTAGTAGGTTGAGGAAAGAGCTTAGATCGTTGAGACAGAGGTGGAATGTAGCAAGTGAGGGTGACAAGCCAGGGCTTGCTGATCTCCGAGCACATTTTCGAATAAAGTTAGCATCACTCTGTCGTGCAGAGTCACAACGTAAAAAGAGAAAGAAGAGAGAGAAGGCAAGAAAGTCATTCTCTGAGAACCCTCACGAGTTTACAAAGAAACTGTCTGAACAAAGTAAGAGCGGGCAGCTTAACATCTCTCAACAAGAACTTGAGGATCACCTAGCAAGCACTTACTCTAACGAACAGCAGGAGGCTCCTTTGCTTGACATTTCAGGGCTTGTGAAGCCTACCGAGCCAGGAGTGAAGTTCGATCTGTCAGAACCCAAACCGGCAGAAGTCGAAAGGTTCATCAGAAAGGCAAGGTCAGGCTCAGTGCCAGGACCTAATGGAGTGCTGTATAAGGTGTTCAAGAAGTGTGAACAGCTGAGGAAATACTTGTGGAGATTGTTAAAGGTGGTGTAGAGACAAGGTGTTGTTCCTTTGTCATGGAGTGAGGCTGAAGGAATATACATCCCAAAGGAAGAGAATTCTTCTACATTGAATCAGTTCCGACCAATTTCACTCCTGAATGTAGAGAGGAAGATTATGTTTCGCATTCTGGCAGAAAGAATACCTTCATTTGTGATTGAGAATGGATTAGTAAATACATCTGTGCAGAAGGCAGGAATACCAGGCTTCCCAGGATGCCTTGAACATTCTAGTATGATATGGCATACCATCCAGGAGTCAAAAAGGTTGAGAAGAAATCTGGCTGTAGTTTGGCTTGATCTGGCAAATGCATATGGTTCTGTTCCCCATGTCCTGATTGAGCTTGCGATGGAATTCCTATGGATTCCTGCTAAGGTGAGGAACTTCGTTATGCAGTACTACAACGATTTCCGGACGAGGTTTTCCACTCAGCAGTTTACAACTAGGTGGCAGAGCTTGGATGTTGGAATCCCAATAGGATGTGCAATTTCACCCATCCTTTTTGTGTTAGCCATGGAGGTTATTGTGAGGGCTGCAGAATCAGTGGGACCAGGTGTCGCACTTGATGGCGGAGAGGAGTTACCACCAATACGAGTGTTCATGGATGATCTCACACTTTTGGGTCCCAGCACGGAGGCAGTGGAAAATGTACTATCTAGACTCGAGGAGCTGATGGATTGGGGAAGAATGAAGTTCAAGACCAAGAAGTCAAGGAGCTTGTTCTTAGGAGAGGAAAGCTGGTTGACTTTTATTTCACCCTTTGTGGAGAGGGGATTCCATCCACTCAGGACCAACCAGTTAAGACACCAAGAGGGTTCAAAAGACAGGAGAACAGATCAGCAGAGGTCTGATGTCTGTTGACAAGTGTGGCTTGCCTGGCAAGTTGAAGTTGTGGTGCTTGCAGTAGGGACTGATGCCACAGATAATGTGGCCACTAACTGTCTATGAAGTGGCAATGTCCCATGTTGAGGCAATGGAACGGAAGATCAACAAGTATGTGAAGAAGTGGCTTGGAGTACCGAGCAGCCTCACCAATGTTGCAATCCACAGTAGCCAGACAAAGCTTACCATCCCAGTGCAATCCCTTGTTGAGGAGGTCAAGGTAGCCAAGGTAAGATCATTCTTGATGCTTCGAGACTCAAAAGACCCTGTCATCAAGAACACCCAGCCGGATGTGAGATCAGGCAGGAAGTGGTCAGCCCGTGTAGCAGTTGATGAGGCAGAGTCTAGATTGAAGCACAAGGAGACGGTTGGGGCTATCCAGCTAGGCCACCAGGGACTTGGATGGACAACCCACAAGTGGTGGTCATCTTCTACAGGTAAGGAGCGCCATGAGCTTGTAACACAAGAAGTAGGAGAGGTAGAAGAGGAGAAGAGCTTAACTAAAACAGCTGGCCTGGCCAAACAAGGGGCTTGGACCCGGTGGGAAAGTGTTGAACAACGACATCTATCTTGGAATGTTCTGTGGCAGATGGAACCGCTCCACATTTCTTTTCTATGCAGAGCAGCGTACGATCTGCTCCCAACACCTGCCAACCTCAGCACCTGGTATGAAGATAAGACAGACAGGTGTGCTGCTTGTGGCGAGAAGGGAACACTTCAACATATTTTGAGTGCACGCAGAGTCAATCTTTCCAGCGGCATGTACACTTGGAGACATAACAATGTTCTCAAAGTTGTAACAGAAGCGGTTGAGCAGAGAGTACTGCAGCACAACTTATCTCATGCCCCATGCTGCACAGAACATCGCGTATCATTTGTGAAAGAAGGCTCCAAGTCAAGGGTGTACAGCATAGGCTCACGATCAAGTATACTTTCTTCAGCCAATGACTGGTGTGTCAAGGCTGACCTGGACGGGAAAGACAGTTTCCCGGAGCAAATAGCTTTCACAACATTGCATCCAGATATAATCGTATGGTCTGACACCAGTAGAGAAGCGGTGACTGGTGAACTCACAGTCCCCTGGGAAGACAACATTGATGAAGCCCATGAGCGCAAGTTAACCAAGTATGCAGAGTTAAGATCAGAGTGCAGAGACAGAGGGTGGAAAGTCTCATGCTATCCATTCGAAGTAGGCTGCCGTGGGTTTATTGCATTCACTCTCCAGAAGTGGCTGCGTGACCTTGGCTTCACTAGAAGAGAGATCAAGTCAACCAGCAGGGCTGTAGCTGAGGCAGCAGAGAAAGGTTCAGCATGGGTGTGGACCAAGTATGTCCAGAGGGGCAGATAGTCAGACAGTGTATACATATCTTGCCTTCAGTAGTTGCATAGACACCTGAAGAGTAGACGATCTGTTGGATGGAAGTGACCAACAACTCTGATAGAGGCAGATGCCAAGTTTTTAAGCTCACCAGTGGGAGGTGGTGCTTTAGCACTGCTGGCCCACCAGCTCAAGGGAATCTTGATCATAAGCGGGCCGAAACTCCTGAAAACAGGTGGCAGATCAACTGATGATCCCACTGGTGATAGCACAGGACAGTTAACATCTTAGTCCACGTGTATTTTTTAACTATACAGACCCCCAAATAGTAGTAAGGATGTAACAGGAGATACAAAATGCATGCCAAAAGGGTAATGTTACAATAGTCCTAAGGGGTTCAATATGCATGTAGACTGGTAAAATTAGGTTGATGCTGCATCCCAAGAGGGGGGATTTCTAGATTGCCTATGAGATGGCTTATTAGATCAGCTGGTGGTTGAGCCCACTAGGGGATCAACTATTCTCGATTGGGGTGTTGTGCAATAAACCAGAATTGATTAGACAGCTTAAGGTAAAGGAACCTTTAGGAGACGGTGATCATAATATGATCAAATTCACCCAGAAATTTGAGAAGGAGAGGCTAAAGTCAGATATATCAGTATTACAGTGAAGTAAAGGGAATTACAGAGGCATGAGAGAAGAGTTGCCCAAAATTGATTGGAAAAGAACTCTAGCAGGGATGACAGTAGAGCAGCGATGGCTGGAATTTCTGGAAGAATTCGGAAAGCACAGGATATATACAACCCAAAGAGGAAGAAGTATTCCAAAGGCAAGATAGCATAACCATGGCTAACAAGAGAAATCAAAGCCAACATAAAAGCCCAAAGAGAGGGCACATAATAGAGCAATGATTATTGGGAAGTTAGAGGATTGGGAAACTTTTAAAAATCAACAGAAGGCAACAAAGAAGTCATTAAGAAGGTAAAGATGGAACACAAAAGTAAGCTCGCCAATAACATTAAAGAGGAAACCAAAAATTTATTTTTATATAAAGTGTAAAAGAGAGGCGAGAGTAGATATTGAATTATTGGAAAATGATGCTGGAGAGGTAGTAATAGGGGTCAAGGAAATGGCAGATGAAGTGAATAAGTATTTTGCATCAGTCTTCACTGTGGAAGACATGAGCAGTATAGGGGAAGTTCCAGAGTGTCAGGGGTCAGAAGTGTGTGAAGTTGCCATTACTAGGGAAAATTTTCTCGGGAAACTTTCTTGGGATCCAAGGAGATCTTGCTTTGTGGATATAGAATTGGTTTTCCACAGAAGGCAAAGGGTAGTTGTAGATGGTTCATATTCTACATGGACGACGGTGACCAGTGGTGTTCCGCAGAGATGTGTTCAGGGAACCCTCCTCTTTGGGATTTTTATAAATGACCCGGATGAGGAAGTAGAAGGGTGGGTTAGTAAGTTTGCTGATGATATAAAAGCTGGGGGTGTTGTGGATAGTCTGGAGGGTTGTCAGAGATTACAGCGGGACATCAATAGGATGTAGAACTGGACTGAAAATTGGCAGATGGAATTCAACCCACATAAGTGTGAAGTGGTTCATTTTGGTAGGTCAAATTTGAAGACAATATAATATTAAGACTCTTGGCAGTGTGGAGAATCAGTGAGATCTCGGGGTTCACGCCCACAGGACACTCAAAGCTGCTGCACAGGTTGACAGTGTTGTTAAGGTGTATGGTGTGATGGCCTTCATCAACCATGGGATTGAGTTCAAAAGCCATGAGGTAATGTTACAGCTATACAAGACCTTATTTGGACCCCACTTGAAGTACTGTGTTTAGTTCTTCACAGGAAGGATGTGGATACTATAAAGAGAGTGCAGAGGAGATATACAAAGATGTTAACAACAGGAATTCTGCAGATGCTGGAAATTCAAGCAACACACATCAAAGTTGCTGGTGAACGCAGCAGGCCAGGCAGCATCTGTAGGAAGAGGTGCAGTCGACGTTTCGGGCCAAGGCCCTTCGTCAGGACCAGATTCCAGCAACTGCAGATTTCCTCGTGTTTGAGAATTACCATACTGCTTTTTGTGGTGACTGATTATGTATAAACATCTATTACATTTTTCTTTACATTGTCCACCCATTAAGAATCCCTGAATTGCTGCAAAACATTTTGTCATGTCCCAAGGACATTAGAGCCTACAGATGTGAAGTCTGATTTTATTTTGGGCTCCAATTTTCTTCCTAGTGTTAGGATTACTAAAAAAGCAGAATAAAAGTTTAAAGAACTGATTTATGAACTGTAAATGCATAATCAATAGCTCTAGGAAGGCACAATTCGCCCCCATTCTATCGCTTGGGCCACTAACTACACTGAACTACTGTACAGAACCATTCTTTATTCCACAAATAGGACAAAAGTAGTGGAAACTGCAGCAGAATACCAAATTGATAATAATCTTAATACTGAAGTGAAGAGATTAGGATTTAAGCATTTACATGAGAAAGCAGAAGACATTAGGATTTAAGCATTTACATGAGAAAGCGGAAGACATTGAACAGCAGGCAATTGGCTACACTGCTTTTTAACATTTATTTTGCAAGATGTGAGTATCACTGGCAAGGCCAGCAATTATTGTTCATCATCAGCTGCCCATGCCCGACAGAAGATAGTGAAGTGCTATCTTCTTGAACTGTTTCAATTGTTATTTATGATGAAGACACTCTTATAATGTTGTTTGATAAAGAATTCCAGAATTGAGATGAAGGAATAGATGATCTACTTCCAAGCAAAAATAATGTGCAACTTTAAGGGATGTCACCGAGCTATGATTTTACTTTGTTTTGGCTGCCGCTGTCTTTGGTGTTCAGGGTCTTAGGTTTGGGAAACGTGGCAAGAGTGGCCTAGGCCAGTGGTTCTCAACATGGGCCCCCGGGGGCCTTGCCAGATTTTGTAGCAGGCATAAACAAATGTAATTTAATTTTGGAACCACAGAATTTGCATATATAATAGCATTTAAAAATATTTGCTTACAAAATTAAATCTAGATTGGGTGGTGGATTCATTTGGGGTGAATGTGAATGATGTTGACACCACATTGAAAGAATGTCTGATTGACCTCTGTGCAGAGTGATAGAACAGCTCAAGCAAACTTCAAATGCAGCAAGGAAAATTTCTGAACAACTAGTGATATTCAAAATAGGTTTCCACAGCTCTGGGAGAAAGCGAAGTTGTTTTTAATTGGATTCTTATCAAGTCGAATGTGATTTTAGTCAAGCTCTTCACCTGCCATCAAAAGACTGCCATCTTGATGTTGTGAAAACAGGTGATCTTTGATTATCTTTAACCAAGTTGCAACCAGATATTCAAAAGCTCACGAGTTTGCATCAGTCGCAGGATCTCACTAAATACCCAAAGTAATAACGTTAAGTGTTTTTTTGTTGTCGGTTGGAAGACAATTACATATATTACAAATAAAGTATCCTATTCAGAGCTTTGAAATAGTTTTTATTTTTCCATATACATCAGTAACATTATGCTTAACATATAATACCTAAAATCTGTTAAAATACAAATATTGACTGTATATTAGAACATTTAGTACAGTTGATAAAAAAAAATTAGCAATTAATGGAGACTTTGGAGGGTGGGATCCACAAAAGTAAATACCCTTTCCTGGTTTTATTAGTCATGTAATTAATTGTGGTCTCCTGCAAGTCTCCAATTTCCAGTGCCCACTACTCATCACCTTACCTTTATTAGACGCATAGGCTAACATGTTGCAATTCCCTGCATGAACCCCATGCATTTTTCATCCCAGTAAGACAATCCCTAAAATGTACATCCAAGATTTTTCTCACTTATCCCAATAACTCGAGGTACATTTTTGCATCAGGGCTTCATTAACAATTGAACTATGAATTTTCTAAGGAACACTTACTTTGTTAAAGATTCTAAAATAATTTGCCTGACTAATTAATTTTGATACTGAAAATAGCAGAACATTTGAACTCTGCTATCGAGTCTTTTGGTTGTCAAACCACCTGTTGGAATGCATATCACTGCAGACATCACAAGCATCAATTTCAGTTCAACTGTTCCATTTAGATTTAATTGATTGATTGGAAATACAGCACAGAATAGGCCCTTCAAGCCATGACAACCAGCAGTCCCCTGATTTAATTCTGGCCTAATCAGGGGACAATTTACAATGACTAATTAACCTACCAAACCAGTAGGTCTTTGGACTGTGTGAGAGAACCTACATAATCACAGGGAGAATGTACAAACTCCTTACAGGCAGCGGCAGTAATTGAATTCAGGCCGCTTGCAATATAAAAGCATTGTGCTAACTACCACGCTACTGTGCTGCCCTAATATGACCATCTGTCAAAATTTTGAAATTTAGGAAGGAGATTGTGGGTCTTGATTATTAATACTGATTTCCTTCCTATATATTGGAAGTCATGAATCAGTTCTCAAATACATACTATCCTACATACAGCAAAACAACTGACTAGCATTGTTGAACTCAA
Source organism: Mobula hypostoma (assembly GCF_963921235.1). Taxonomy (NCBI): domain Eukaryota; kingdom Metazoa; phylum Chordata; class Chondrichthyes; order Myliobatiformes; family Myliobatidae; genus Mobula; species Mobula hypostoma. The sequence goes on from NC_086128.1 coordinate 51,054,690, forward strand.
ATGGCATTAAAAAAGATGTAAGCAATCATTTTAGTGTTTCCAGAATTCATCTGTTGCCACAGGTGCAGAAGATGTACTACAGCAAACTTCAACTCTAATGTGTAAACCCAAAATTAAATAGACACATTCCAATGCATAGATTGATACTAACTGCTTCTGTATTAATACAGCCACTCAATTCTCAAAAACAGCACATTTCCCAAACTCATTTCTTTTTACATAAAACTTATCTATGTGTCTAGCTCATCTATAAGTTTTAAAAGAATTTTTTTTTTGAAATAGGATCATCAGTTTTTAGTTTTTCCTCAGGTTCATTATCATTGGCCATTACTATGTGGACTTCATTTCTTTCTTCATGTCTTGTATCTAGGTAAACAACAATATCCAAATATTGCACAAACAACTTTTATTCTGAGTGTGAGCTACTGAAATATAGAGCTCAATTTTCCACTCTTCAAAAATGGACTGAATGGTATTTTTCAAACATGAACCAATATGGTATTAATAACGGAAGATACAAAAAACTTGATATGCACATTAGCTTTTTTCTTACAATACAGCTTACCTTATCTATGGGGCAAACAGGACACCAATTGAAATTTTTAAAAAAAATCAACTGTTCTATTACCTAGCCCATTACAGGAAATATAGTTGATCAACTCTGACAAGTTGATCTTTGGATAATATAAGCTTCCCAGTCATTTGAAACTATAAAGAAACAGAAGGTTATCCAAGCTCTCTCAGATCAGCAATAATATTATCAGTTTAGAGGCATCAATTTAAAAAATGAGTCTGCATGGCTCTTAAATTTCCATGAATAACATTTAACCAAACCAAAGTGCTTTGAGTAGCTGGCTATGGATCACATTAATTCCTATCTTTCTGTTACATTGGACCCTTTCCAATTTGCATATCACTCAAATCAGTCCAGCGATGATGCCATAGCTTCTGCACTCCACTGCGTCCCGTCTCACCTGGAAAGTGGTGCCTCATACACCAGGACGCTGTTTATCAACTTCAGTTTGGCATTTAATACGATCACTCCTCAGAAGCTGGTGGGTAAACTGGGTCTCAGCACCTCTCTCTGTATCTGGATCTTGGACTTCTTGACAGAAAGGTCACAGTCAGTCCCTGTTGGCAGAAATATCTCTAGATCCATTACACTGAGCATGGTGCTCCCCACCGCACCCAACCCCAGGGCTGCGTGTTCAGCTTGCTTCTGCTCACTCTCCTGATGCATAACTGTATTGCTAGATCCAGTTTAAATCAAATCATCAAGTTCACCTATAGCACAGCTGGCCTCAACGACAAGACGCCGTACAGAGAGGAGATAGAGCAGCTGGTAGAATGGTGCAAGCACAACAATAGAGTTTTAATGTGGACAAGATTAAAGAGATGATTGTGGACTTTAGGAATGTGCAGGCTGACCACTCACTACACATTAACAGCTTCTCCGTGGGGAAAGTTAGGAGCTCCAAATTTCTGGGAGTGCAGTTAATGGGTGATTTCATCCAGTCCCTCAACATCACGCGTTTGCTTAAGAAAGCACAGCAGCATCCCCACTTCCTGATGAGATTGAGGTGAGTGAGGCTTCCCTCCCCATTCTAAATGAGACCACGCCCCCCCCCCGCCCCGTTTCCTTGGCTGCATAAGTCTAGGGAAGGCACATTCTGGTCCCACCAAACTCGGGAGATTGAGATGGCTCTCCCCGGTTTGTGTGGATGCTGTGTAACTTGCTATCCTGTTACAAATTCAGCACCAAGAAATAACAGACAGCACACTGCATATGATTAAAGGAATTATATTTATAAATCTTAGCTAAAGGGTTAGTAAAGAAAGAAAGAAAAACAAAAAAGGGCCCATTATAATGAAACAGTCGGATGTGCACAAGTTGGAGCTCAAGTCTTCCAAAAGGCAGATTCACCGATCCTCAGTCAACTGCGGACTCTTGCTCTATTGAATCATGGTGCTCCACCAAGTCGAATTCTACGACTGGTTCTCTCCAACGTCTTTTCTCTTTGTCTCCCGCTGAACAAAGGACCCAGCTCACATTCCAAAGCACCTGTTATCTCTAATCATGACCCAAACACTGCTTCTACAGAAAGACCATTGCGTTAGCAGTGAAATCTTTCCCAGGGTGTTACATAACCAATTTTTACAGGACAGGAGCAACATCGAGAGTGTCCTGATCAACTTTCCATTGTCTAATATCACTCCTATTCATCCAACAATCTCTTTGACCCCCTACTATCAGGCAGGAAGTACCGTAGCATTAGGACAAGAATGGTTAGGATGGAAGACAGCTTCCTCCCCCGACCGCAAGACTACTGAACTCTCTGTCGCCATCCAGGTCTCATAAGGTATGAAGCACAAGTAGTATATTATTTGTTACTTTATTTGTGGTAATATTACTTTATGTGTTATGTGTGTGAGTTATATATACTGTGTTGTGCACCTTGGTCTGGAGGAATGTTGTTTCATTTGGTGGTATACATGAGTATGGCTGAATGACAATAAACTGAACTTGAACTTGAACTACTCCAGCAATTCCAGATTGGCTCTCAATTCCAATCACCATTTGGGTGAACAAAATATTTTTGTTGTTGAATATGGAGTGCCATTGCATATTGCACCTTGATGATCAGTACAAGGATACCATAAGTTAAATGTCAGAGCTATTATTTTGAAAGTAATCTAACACTAACCCTAATGCATTTATGTAATGGTTTTAATTAATTCACAAGGGATAATAGCGAAAATACAATTTTTATTTACAATGGGGGCAGAAGGCAAAGCTGCTTTGACTATACTTTTTGATCATTATCAAGATTTCCATTAAAAATATGTTTCCACTTTACTTCTATAATTGGTGAAAAATGCAGACGAGCCCCTATTAAATAAAATTCACAATACAAGACTTACAAACTTTTATAGCTATTAAGTGATGAAAAGAGAAGGTAAACACTGTAATTTTATGAATGACATTTTACATTCAGGCTGCACAGTGCCTGTCTGTTTTCACTCTAATATCCTGTTGTTTTGTTCATAGTGGAAAGCTGTAACCATGGAAACATTATCTTCTGGTTTCAAAAAGATATTTTGGATGTGAAGTCCAGAATTAACTTAAAAAGGGCTGTTTGCTTCTTGAAAGCATAAACATCAATTTGACTACACTTTATGCTTAACATACAAAAGATTGAAATAGACATTACTGTAGTTGCCTTTATAAAACCTGATAAACAAGGAAATCAAAACAATTATGTCTGGTGAAGATACAATGTGTCTAAAATATTAAGTCGCTGGGTAAAGGTGGGTGTGGAGGGAAACTGATTTCCAAAAGTCATAGAGCACAGAAAAAGGCTCTTTGTCCAACCCAACTGCCCACCTAAACTGGTCCCATTTGCCTGCATTTGGCCTGTATTCCACTAAACCTTTCCTATCTATATATTTATCCAGATTTCTTTTAAATGTTGTGTACTTGCATCAACCACTATGTCTGCCAGCTTATTCCATATACTCACCACCTTCTGTGTTGCCCCTTGACTCCCTTTTAAATCTTTCCCTCTTCAGCGTAAATGTCTGTCCTCTAGTTTTGGGTTCCTTTCCCTGGGAAAGGTACTGGGTCTATTCACCTTATCTATACCCCTCATAATTTTATACCCTGTCAAATTAAAGGAAAGCCTGGATGTTTAAACTTCACTGGCAGAGAATTCCATTCAGTTATTCACCCACCTAGTCTTCCATCACCACTCCACGCCATGCCTTCCAAAACCTTAGTGTATAAGATAATTCTGAAGTGTTGTCAGCGTTGTAATGTAGGGAACGGGACAGTCAATTTGTTTACAGATTATGTTTAGAAACAAAGACAAGTTATTGACCAGATAACCTGCTTTAGTGATCTTGATTAATAATTAAGTATTGGTCTGAACAATTCTGCATCATGGTCTTTGCTGTAATGAATGGTGCCTGTGGATTAACTCATCACTACAGCAAATGCTTCTGAGCTTGTTTATCAAGAAATAATGTAACCAGCAATTCATGCTGTGACATGGCAATTACTTCAAAAAATGTAGTTGAATGACTTGGTTCATCCCTTTTTGGGATTATACCAGATTAATTCAAGGATATTTCAAGGAAAATTACAACTAAACATTCTTGGATAGAATTAACCTGTTATTTTAATGCTGACAACCCACATATTATCATTGTGACATTGTTCTGACCTTCTTCTGCCTGTCACTGCTTTGCTTCAACATTGGTTCAGGATGATTGGAGTCACACATCACTACAAATACAATATTTACTTAAATAAGTGCTGGCAGAGGAACATGTAAAGAGCCAAAATGAAGATTAAGTTTAATTGTTATATGAGAGGTAGAAAGGTTTGTTATTAAGATTGAATGTAAAAATGCAGGGAGGAAACCCATGTTGAGGATAACCACAGGCATAGACCAGAATCAGAATCAGAATCAGGTTTATTATCACCGGCATGTGTCGTGAAATTTGTTAACTTAGCAGCAGCAGTTCAATGTAATACATAATCTAGCAGAAAATAATATTAAATAGGTAAATCAATTACAGTATACGTATATTGAATATATTAAAAATCATGCAAAAACAGAAATAACATATATTAAAAAAGTGAGGTAGTGTTCAAGGGTTCAATGTCCATTTAGGAATCGGATGGCAGAGGGGATGAAGCTGTTCCTGAATCACTGTGTGTGTGTCTTCAGGCTTCTGCATCTCCTACCTGATGGTAACAGTGAGAAAAGGGCATGTCCTGGGTGCTGGAGGTCCTTAATAATGGACGCTGCCTTTCTGAGACACCACTCCCTGAAGATGCCTTGGGTACTTGGTAGGCTAGTGCCCAAGATGGAGCTGACTAGACTTACAACTTTCTGCAGCTTCTTTCAGTTCTGTGCAGTAGCGCCCATCCTCCTCTTAACAGACAGTGATGCAGCCTGTCAGAATGTTCACCATGATACATCTATAGAAGTTTTTGACTGTACTTGTTGGCATACCAAATCTCTTCGAACTCCCAATGAAGTATAGTCGCTGCCTTGCCTTCTTTATAACTACATCAATATGCTGGGACCAGGTTAGATTCTCAGAGATCTTGACACCCAGGAACTTGAAACTGCTCCCTCTCTCCACTTCTGATCCCTCTATGAAGATTGGTATGTGTTCCTTCATCTTACCCTTCTTGAAGTCCACAATCAGCTCTTTTGTCTCACTGATGTTGAGTGCCAGGTTGTTGCTGTGGCACCATTGCACTAGTTGGCATATCTCACTCCTGTACACCCTCTTGTCACCTGAGATTCTACCAACAATGGTTGTATCATCAGCAAATTTATAGATGGTATTTGAGCTATGTCTAGCCACATAGTCATGGGTATATAGAGAGTAGAGCAGTGGGCTAAGCACAAACCTCAGGAGGTGCACCAGTGTTGATCATCAGCGAGGAGATGTTATTGCCAATCTGCACAGATTGTGGTCTTTCGGTTAGGAAGTCGAGGAACCAATCACAGAGGGAGCTACAGAAGTCCAGCTTCTGTAACTTCTCAATCAGGGTTGTGGGAATGATGGTATTAAATGCTGAGCTACAGTTGATGAACAGCATCCTGACATAGGTGTTTGTGCTGTCCAGGTGGTCTAAAGCCGTGTGAAGAGCCATTGAGATTGCATCTGTCGTTGACCTATTGTGGTGACAGGCAAATTGCAATGGGTCCAGGTCCTTGCTGAGGCAGGAGTTCAGTCTAGTCATGACCAACCTCTCAAAGCATTTCATCACTGCAGATGTGAGTGCTACCGGGTGATAGTCACTAAAGCAGCTCACATTATTCTTCTTAGGAACTGGTATAATTGCTACCTTTTTGAAGTAAGTGGGAACTTCTGCCTATAGCAGTGAGAGGTTGAAAATCTCCTTGAATACTCCCGCTAGTTGGTTGACACAGGTTTTCAGAGCCTTACCAGGTACTTCCATCTTGTGAGGATTCACTCACTTTAAAGTCAGCCTAACGTCGGCTTCTGAGACAGAGATCACAGGGTCATCAGGTGCAGCATGGATATTCACAGCTGTAGTTGTGTTCTCCCTTTCAAAGCGGAGTTCATCTGGTAGTGAAGCATCGCTGCCATTCATGTTATTGGGTTTCACTTTGTAAGAAGTAACGTCTTGCAAGACCTGCCAGAGTTGTTGTGCATCTGATGTAGGCCTCTAACCTCATTTGAAATTGTCTCTTCACCCTTGAAATAGCCCTCCGCAAATCAGACCTGGTTTCCCGTTACAGGCCTGGGTCGCCAGACTTGAATGCCACAGATCTAGCCTTCCGCTGACGACGTTCATCCTGGTTCATCCACAGCTTTTGGTTTGGGAATATACAGTAAGTCTTTGTCAGCACACACTCATCCACACAGGTTTTAATGAAGTCATTAACAACTGCAGCATACTCATCCAGGTTCAAAGATGAATCCCTGAATACAGTCCAGTCCACCGATTCAAAGCAGTCCTGTAGCCGTTCCTGTGCTTCCCTTGTCCATACCTTCTTGCCTCACTACTGGTGCTGCAGTCTTCAGTCTCTGCCTATACTCAGGGACTAGAAGTACAGTCAGGTGATCAGACTTCCCGAAGTGAGGGTGTGGAATAGCACAGTAGGCATCCTTGATGGTGATGTAACAATGGTCCAGTGTGTTGTTTCCTCTGGTATTGCAAGTGATCTGTTGATGGTAATTGCTTAGTGATTTTTTCAGACTGGCCGGGTTAAATTCCCCCAAAACGATGGTGAAGGCATTAGGATGCACTGTTTCCTGCATGTTGATCTCATTGCTCAGATCATCTAAAGCCTAACTGACATTGGCCTGAGGTGGAATGTATACCGCTACCAAAATGATCCCGGAAATCTCCCGTGGTAGGTGAAATGGACAGCACTTAACAGCTAGATATTCCAGGCCTGGTGAGCAGAATTGGAATAGCACTGATATACTTAGATTATGAAGACACGCAGTCCTCTTTTATTATCATTTAGTAATGCATGCATTAAGAAATGATACAATATTTCCTCCGGTGTGATATCACAAAACGCAGGACAGACCAAGACTGAAAAAACTAAAAAAACACATAATTATAACATACAGTTACAACAGTGCAGCAATACCATAACGTGATGAGCACAGTAAAAAGTTTAAAGTCTCTCAAATGTCCCACATCTCACGCAGACGGGAGAAGGAAGAAAAACTCTCCCTGCCATGCTGACCACAATCCGACTCTGAGTCATCCGAAAACTTCGAGCTCTGATCAGCTCTCCGACACCGAGTACTGAGCGCCATCTCTGTCCGAATGGTTCGACCTCAATCTCGGTCGGCAACAGCAGGCAAAGCCGGGGATTTTGAGGCCTTCCCTCTGGAAGATTCCCGACCGCGCAGTAACAACAGCAGCGAACTGGCGTTTCAGAAATTTCTCCAGATGTTCCTCTGTGCTTTCACGTCAGTCTCCAGCAAATCAGAATTGTCCACGGCCCCTATTTAACGGATACGATATCATTTTTCACCGGAGGGCTGCGTGCGCGCGGTGCGCTGCTCTCTCTCCTCCCGCCTGTTGAACACCATTTATGCACTAAGAAGAGTTGATCATGAGGCATACTCCTCCACTTCTGCTTTTGAGAGATTCTATAAATCTATCCTGACTGTGTATTGTAAACCCATCGAACTGAATCGCTGCATCCAATACGGAAGAGGTTAACCAGGATTCCGTGAAACAAAGGACATAGGCGGTCCTAATGTCCCTATGATTCAGCACCCTAGTTCTGAGATCATCAATTTTATTCACCAGAGACTGCACATTTGCCAGCAAGATAGATGGTATTGGGAGTTTAAAGCCCCATTTCCTTAAATGCCTTTGTATCCCTGACCTGCAGCCATGGTTCCTGCATGGAATCCTATGAGGACGAATCCATCCACAATCAGCATTGTTTCCATCAGTTTTAAGCCATGAGAGTTGGTTTAAATGCATTAAGATAGTTGGCTTGGGTTGCCTGTTTCAGTGCTTTTGCATCTCTGTAGATTAATGCTAAATCAACTTTCTTCCTGTATATTTGTGCTAGGATATGATGCCAATATGGCAGGCAACATCCCAAGTTTACCTACTATGTCAAGAGAATTTGTAAATTACCTTCTTATAGTTTTAGCGAAAGAATGATGAATGCCATACAAGTATAAATGCAGATTTTTAATTCAAGGAGTAGAGGTACTGTTTGTTTCAACTAATGATTACATTGGAAAAAATTGTGACCCTTTTGAAGGCTTCTCTCCTTTGAATTTCAGTGAAAAATTATGGGCATATCATCAAAAGCAAAATTGTCATGAATTAGATCAATTGAGCTGTACTTTTCAAAATAACATAAATAGAAGAATTGCTTTGATAATTATTCCTTAATGCATTTTTGTGTAGTAATTTGATTTAGTTGGATCAATGCGAATAAAAGTAGATTTATCACAATAAATAAGAGTTTTAATTTGTGCACCAGCCTTGAGCACCTCGAATTTGAATTACAGAAACTCCTTTGATATAAAAAATTACGAAGTTGTAATCTAATTGATCCTGAGGTTAGTTCCCAAGTAAATGAGAAAGAAAACTTTTATAGAAACCCTTTCAAAAGCATGCCTATCAATGGCTTTGCCCCCAAATCTCCAGTTTCATTTCTGAATTTTCCTTGAAGCCTTCCACAGCTGAGGGTTGGGGTGACTGCTCAGGTTTGGGTTGAGACCTACTGCCTGCAACATGATTTAAACAGTAGCAATTTGCAATTAAACCCCATGACCTTTTGCTCCACTTGTACCAATACTGGGCAAGTCACACCAAAATAAAGGCACACAATCTAGCAGAAACTCCAGACCTCTATTTTTGTCTGGGCTATTAGCCCACAATTTCCTGTTAACTCAACAGTGAGGGGTGAATGGCGTCCCCCCATAGGCCATAAATTACACTAGATAATGCGTTGCAGACCCAGACCTTTATGTTCACAGATCCTGTGGCAGCGCTGAAGAATGATGCCATTAATCACACAGTGTATATCTTAAGGACACAAGTTATAATGAAAGGAATGTAGCTACTGACAAAAGCTTGTTCATACTATCAGCAGTAGATTGATACTTAAACTAAAGCCAATTCTTAGTTTAAACTTCACAGAAATGGGTATTTTATAGCCCAATCAGCTTTCTTCCTCTACATGTGGATTAACAAATGAGTCAAATTCATACATTTCTGGAGTTGGATGACTAGAATTGTAAGGTTTAAATATAAATATTAATTTGAGAGCTGAGTTTGAGAGTTTTATTAATGCCTACAATCTTTTTTCGTGTTGTGTAATTGGAATATTGTTAAGGGATATTACACTGAACTCATCTGTGGGAGCAATATCAATGATTCTACATATGATACTTATATTTTGGTGTTAATATTATTGCCTGTTAAAAAACAGGTTTTGAACTAGCACACAAGTAAGCATCCAATTTTTAACATACGACTGCAAACATTGTAGGTGTAAGATAATTCTCTTTTGCAATAGTCTACATTATTTACCATTTACATTTTGCATGATTAAGGTGCCAGAGAACAGAAATTTTGATACACTGAGATACCTTTGCAGCAAATTAAACTTAGATCACTTGATTTCAAGCTTATGTATAAAACGGTACCAACAATCTAGTTCTGCAATTGAACTTCAGTTTCATATTTAAATTGATTTATTTATCAAAATTAAACATATATAAAAGAGTATGGATTGTATTGAGATCTTAAGGTTTCCATCAACTTTCTTTGTTTGTTATCTCTGGAGATTAATTTCACATCAGATACTCAGATGTACCATGATTAGAATTGTTCTCACCTCCTAGACAAAGCTCTCGGTCTCAGTTAGCACCTTAATACACTTTGCAAGTAACAAAAAACAAACTATCATAGAAACATAGAAACATAGAAAATAGGTGCAGGAGTAGGCCATTCGGCCCTTCGAGCCTGCACCGCCATTTATTATGATCATGGCTGATCATCCAACTCAGAACCCTGTACCTGCCTTCCCTCCATACCCCCTGATCCCTCTAGCCACAAGGGCCATATCTAACTCCCTCTTAAATATAGCCAATGAACTGACCTCAACAGTTTCCTGTGGCAAAGAATTCCACAGATTCACCACTCTGTGTGAAGAAGTTTTTCCTAATCTCGGTCCTAAAAGGCTTCCCCTCTATCCTCAAACTGTGACCCCTCGTTCTGGACTTCCCCAACATCGGGAACAATCTTCCTGCATCTAGCCTGTCCAATCCCTTTAGGAATTTATACGTTTCAATCAGATCCCCCCTCAATCTTCTAAATTCCAATGAGTACAAGCCCAGTTCATCCAGTCTTTCTTCATATGAAAGTCCTGCCATCCCAGGAATCAATCTGGTGAACCTTCTTTGTACTCCCTCTATGGCAAAGATGTCTTTCCTCAGATTAGGGGACCAAAACTGCACACAATACTCCAGGTGTGGTCTCACCAAGGCCTTGTACAACTGCAGTAGTACCTCCCTGCTCCTGTACTCGAATCCTCTCGCTATAAATGCCAGCATACCATTCGCCTTTTTCACCGCCTGCTGTACCTGCATGCCCACTTTCAATGACTGGTGTATAATGACACCCAGGTCTCATTGCACCTCCCCTTTTCCTAATCGGCCACCATTCAGATAATAATCTGTTTTCCTATTTTTGCCACCAAAGTGGATAACTTCACATTTATCCACATTAAATTGCATCTGCCATGAGTTTGCCCACTCACCCAACCTATCCAAGTCACCCTGCATCCTCTTAGCATCCTCCTCACTGCTAACACTGCCACCCAGCTTCGTGTCATCCGCAAACTTGGAGATGCTGCATTTAATTCCCTCATCCAAGACATTAATATATATTGTAAACAACTGGGGTCCCAGCACTGAGCCTTGCGGTACCCCACTGGTCACCGCCTGCCATTCTGAAAAGGTCCCGTTTATTCCCACTCTTTGCTTCCTGTCTGCTAACCAATTCTCCACCCACACCAATACCTTACCCCCAATACCGTGTGCTTTAAGTTTGCACACTAATCTCCTGTGTGGGACCTTGTCAAAAGCCTTTTGAAAATCCAAATATACCACATCCACTGGTTCTCCCCTATCCACTCTACTAGTTACATCCTCAAAAAATTCTATGAGATTCGTCAGACATGATTTTCCTTTCACAAATCCATGCTGACTTTGTCCGATCATTTCACCGCTTTCCAAATGCTCTCCACCATACATCTATATAAGTTTACAAGAGTCTTTGCAGGCATACTAAATCTCCTCAAATTCCTAACAATGTAGAGCCTTCTTCATGATTGCATCAATGTGTTGGACCCAGGACAGATCTTCTGAGATGTTGAAAAACAGGAACTTGAATCTTCTCATCCTTTCTATCACTGACCTCTCAATAAAGACTGGTGCACGTTCTCCCAACTTTTCCTTCCTGAAGATTGCTATCAATTCCTTGGTCTTACTGACCCTGAATGTGAGTTTGTTTTTGCAATGTTACTCAATGAGCCAATCTATCTCACTCCTGTCTGCTTCCTCATTGCTATCTGAGTCATTAAGTCATTAAGTGTAGAGAGAGCAGAGTGGTGGGAACACAAACACACAACATTGAGGTGTGCTGTGTTGATTGTCAGTGAGGAGGAGACATTATCAATAATCCATACTGGCTGTGGTCTTCTGAGGAGGAAGTAAAGGATCGAATTACAGAGGAAGGTACAGAGGCCCAGGTTTAGAAGTTTGGTGATTAATACTGAAGGAATGATGGTATGGAATGCTGAGCTGGACAACAAATGGCAGTCTGATGTACATTCTGCAATTGCTTAGGTGTTCCAATGTATGCACATTTTAATGCTTGTAACGTATATTGTGTAACTTTGCCACTGTGACAACATATGGTGTATCTTACTATCACAGAACTAAGGTTCGAGGCAAGATCTGTGGTGGAAGTACTCAGTAGCTTAGGTAGAATCTGTGGAAAGAAAATTAGAATTAACACTTCTAGTTAATTTCACTCAAGTGGAACGCTTTTCACCAAAACTAGAAAAGTGAGAAAAACAAGTACTTTCAGACTGTAGACTGGGGAGAGACGAAAAGGACAAAGGAAATATTCTGGAACATTAGCCTTAAGTTGCTGTTTATGGGTTGTCTGGTTGATAGATAAATGAGGAAAGTTACAGGGAAGGGAAAAGAAAGAGACAGAGACAGAGACAAAGAGCGAGCCAGATATTGAGACAGAAAGAGAAAATTACACTTAAAAGCTGTGAAATGGAGGTTAGATCTATTACAAAGGACCAATCCAAAAGCTGGAAAGGCTCAGCAGATCAAGAAATGTTTGTTGAGACAGAAGAGAGTTTGTTTTCCAAAGAAAAGTAATGATATGAAGTTTTGAATTCAATCACCATTCCACCAGGGTACAGTCTACTCCGTCTGGTTGTGTAATTATGATCTTTCAATTTGGTTAATGACCATAAGAGAGAAAGCAATTCATTTTCTATCGACATAGCCTAACTTCCCCTCAGATCTTAGCTCTATGATAGTAAGGAATATCATTATTTTTCACAGCAGGCAAAGTTGCACAATATAAGGGACTGAGTTATAAACAATAAAATATGCATACATTGTGATGATATTTTGTTTCCTTTCTAAAGTGAAGACATTAACTTTGAGAAGTTCCATATGTATTGTTAATGTTTGGCCTATTGCTACTACAAAACTATAGAATCATAAAGGTGATAAGGTGATTCAGCCCATCAAGTCTATATCAGCTCCTGATGTAGTCCAATCTGTACCATTCTCCCTGCACTTTCTCATAACCCAACAAATTATTTTCTCTCATGCTTGTAACAATTTCCTTTTGAAAGTCCTGAATTATTCAGTTCCCTAAAGGCTCCGAATTCCATATCATAACTATTCCCAGTGTAAAAATAAATTTTCTTGTATCTTTTACTCAACATCTTAAATATGCCCTCTCTGGTCATTTTGAAACACTTACGAACAGAGACAACTGTATCCTATTTAAATTTGTTATGGTTCAAATCAAAACCCATGTCATAAAACTACAGGAATTGGAAGAGCTTGTTTTAGATCTAGACTCGGCCAGATCATAAATTGACAACATTCAGGATTAAATTTACACTTAAATCACAATATTTTGGTGATTAGCAGTAGTGAATTTATACTACGACAGAGCTAGACCTCAGGCACATTAATATGACTAGATCGAGGATCATATTTTAAATGGGTAAGCAACAGGTTAACTCTGCTTGACAGACTTAAATGTCCTGATGATATGGGACACTAGTCACAAGGAACAAATTAACCCCTGGCACTGTCTTCTCCAACTCCAACATTGCAACAGTCATTTCTCATAAAAGGTGCTTCACTGAATGCAAAATACCAAAATGGATGTGAGAAGGGTGATATAAATATAAGTGTTCCTTTCTTCTTTTTTCAAACAGGCATATTTCCAACAAGTCCCTCAATATTCAATTTTACTGTAGCTCTCCAATGCAAAGAAATATAGAAACACTCACAACACGCTGGAGGAACTCAGCAGGTCAGGCAGCATCCGTGGAAATGATCAGTCAACGTTTTGGGCTGGAATCCTTCATCAGGACTGAAGAGGGAAGGGGCAGAGGCCCTATAAAGAAGGTGGGGGGAGGGTGGGGAGGAGAAGGCTGGTAGGTTCCATGTGAAAAACCAGTAAGGGGAAAGATAAAGGGGCGGGGAAGGGGAAGCAGGGAGGTGATAGGCAGGAAAGGTGAAGAAAGAATAGGGGAAAACAGAATGGGTAGTAGAAGGAGGCAGAACCATGAGGGAGGTGATAGGCAGCTGGGGGAGGGGGCAGAGTGAAATAGAGTTAGGAGAAGGGAGGGGGAGGGAATTACCGGAAGTTCGAGAATTCCATGTTCATACCAAGGGGCTGGAGACTACCCAGACGGTATATGGGGTGTTGCTTCTCCAACCTGAGTTTAACCTCATCATGGTAGTAGAGAAGGCCATGTATGGACATATCCAAATGGGAATGGGAAGCAGAGTTGAAGTGGATGGCTACCGGGAGATCCTGTCTGTTGTGGCGGACGGAGTGGAGGTGCTCGACGAAGCGGTCCCCCAATCTACGTCGGGTTTCACTGGTGTAGATGAGGCCGCACCGGGAGCACCGGATGCACGAGGTGACCCCAACAGACTCACAAGTGAAGTGTTGCCTCACCTGGAAGGACTGTTTGGGGCCCTGAATTGTGGTAAGAGAGGAGGTGTAGGGACAGGTGTAGCATTTACGCTTACAGGGATAAGTGCCGGGTGGGAGATCCATGCGGAGAGACGTGTGGATCAGGGAGTCGCGGAGGGACCAATCCCTGCGGAAAGCAGAGAGGGGTGGAGAGGGAAAGATGTGCTTAGTGGTGGGGTCCTGTTGAAGGTGGCGGAAGTTGCGGAGGATAATGTACTGGATCTGGAGGCTGGTGAGGTGGTAGGTGAGGACAAGGGGAACTCTGTCTCTGTTGTGGTGGCGGGAGGATGGGGTGAGGGCCGGTGCGGGAAATGGAGGAGATGCGGGTGAGGGCATCATTGATGACGGCAGAAGGGAAACCATGATCCTTAAAGAAAGAGGACATTTGAGATGTCCTGGAATGGAAAGCCTCATCCTGGGAGCAGTTGCGGTGGAGACGGAGGAACTGGGAATAGGGAATGGCATTTTTGCATGTGGCAGGGTGGGAAGAGGTATAGTCAAGGTAGTTATGAGAGTCAGTGGGCTTGTAGAAGATGTCAGTGGACAGTCTGTCTCCAGGGATGGAGACTGAGAGATCGAGAAAGGGGAGAGAAGTGTCCGAGATAGACCAAGTGGATTTGAGGGCTGGGTGGAAGTTTGAAGTAAAGTCGATGAAATTGACGAGCGCAGCATGGGTGCAGGAAGCAGCACCAATGTAGTCATCAATGTAGCGAAGGAGAAGTTGGGGACCAGTACCAGTATAGGTTTGGAGCACAGACTGTTCCACATAACCAACGAAGAGGCAGGCATAGCTGGGGCCCATGCGAGTGCCCATAGCTACACCCTTGCTCTGAAGAAAGTGGGAAGAGCCAAAAGAGAAGTTATTAAGTGTAAGTACCAGTTCTGCCAACCGGAGGAGGGTAGTGGTGGTGGGGAACTGGTGAGAAATATAGAACTTCTCTCTTTTTTTTCAGATAAACATATACGTTTGAAGGAAGAAAGCAAAAAAGTAAATACATTTTCAATGAAAAGATTTTCTGGAGATTTCACAGAGCACAAGAGGAGATTGTCATGGAAAAGTATAAATCTTATTCAAGAACATTAAAAGGCCCAGATTTTGTAGGACATTAATAGCAACACTATCAGTAGGACATTTTAAATTGTGTTGTGTTTCATAAAACCATTGAATTCTCCTTAGCTATTTAAATTTTATGTTTTAGTTGCTTAAGTTTCTGAAAGAAGTTAAAGAGTTTTATAATTTTCTTGATTGTCCAGGAAACATGCTGAATGGTTTCAAAGACTGGCAGTTCCAGCAAAGACTGGGCATCTGATTTAGCTGTCAAATTACATCTTGTAGGTGGAACTTATTTTACATTTCCTCATGTAAATGTCTAACAACAAACAAGTCCTTTTTGAAATACAGGATTTTACAACAGAGGATTCAACCAATAATTTTGCTTTTTGAAGATCACGTGATCTCAATTCAGAATTTTAACATGGGGTCAGCAATGAATTGACTATTATACCATATATAATTGACTTTAACCTCAGGTAGAATTTATCAAAGCAAAAATAATTCCTATTACCTAACACTTTATGGCTTTTGTCACATTTAAAGAAAAATTCCATTAACACATTTGTAATAGCACCTGTTGGAAAAACAATTAACAAGAAATGTCATTGTCCTTTCACAACTGCATTTTGCATTAATGCACTACAGAATGTACTTCAGCTGAAAACATTTTAAACAAAACATGACCACCAGAAGATTGTTAATGCTATGTTCAGACCTTTGAAATCTCAGCACTAAAATCAAAAAGATGTTTTAACTTATTTCTTACACTAGGAGCCAGTAGAGTATTTAGCAGAGGAATTTCAATCATACCAGAGCTACTGGGGCTAAAGACATTACTGGTGGTTATATTTATAACATTTGCTATTTTCTCACAAAAGTCAACTCTACATTCAAAGTTCAAAGTATTATCAAAGTACATATATATCACCACATACAAACCTGAGATTCATTTTCTTGCAGGCATACTCAGAAAATCCAAGAAACATAATAGAATCTATGAAAGACCCATCAGGACAGGCAAACAAAATACAACAAACTGTGTTAATACAAAAGAAGGGGAAAAGAAATAATCAGAAGAAATAACTAAGCAATAAATATGAAGAATATAAAATGAAGAGCCATTGAAAGTGGGAACATTGATTGTGGGAACAGTTCAGTGATAGGGTGAGTCAAGTTATCCCCTCTGATTCAAGAGCCTGATGGTTGAGGAGTAGTAACGGTTCCCAAACCTGGGTCCTGAGGCACCTATACCTTCTTCCTAATGGTAGAAGTGAGAAGAGGCATGGCCTGGGTGGTGGGGAACCCTAAGGGACACTGTTCTCCTACCACTACACTGCATGTAGATGTACTCAGCAGTGGGGAGAACTTTACCCTTGATGGACTGGCCTGATCCACTACTTTTTGTAGGATTTTGTAGGTGAGATCCAAGGATCTCACCTGGTCCCTGAACTCCTCCATCCTGATCAAAAAGGTGCAACAGCGCCTTTATTTCCTGCGGAGCATGAAGAAAGCTCACCTCTGTCCCAGGATACTGATGGACTTTTACCGCTGTACCATTGAGAGCATACTCACCAACTGCATCTCAGTGTGGTATGGCAATTGCCCCGTATCGGACCGCAAAGCACTGCAACATGTGGTGAAAACTGCCCAGTGGATTATTGGTACCCAATTGCCCGCCATTGAGAACATCTATCATAAACGTTGCCTGGGCAGGGCGAAAAGCATTATCAGGGATGTATCTCACCCTAATCATGGACTTTTTAATCTCCTCCCATCCGATAGGCGCTACAGGAGCTTCTGCTCCCGCACCAGCAGGTACAGGAAGAGCTTCTTCCCTGAGGCTGTGGCACTGCTGAACCTCACATCACAGTGCTAAGCAGTATTGCATCTGTATTGTACTGTCTCAGTACTTTTATATTTGTGTGCTGTAGCACTTTTTATTCGTAGTTATTTTGTAAATAACACTATTCTTTGCATTTCTGGTCAGATGCTAACTGCATTTCATTGGCTTTGTATCTGTACTTGGCACAATGACAATAAAGTTGAATCTAATTTAATCTAATCTAATTTTCTATTCAAGAGCATTGGTGTTTTCATACCAGGTTGTGGTGCAACCAGTCAATATACTCTCCACCACACATCTTTAGAAGTTTGTCGAAGTTTTAGATGTCATGCCAAATCTTCGCAAACTCCAAAGGAAGCATGGGCACTGTCAAGCTTTCTTTGTAATTGCACTTACGTGCTGGACCCAGGACAGGTCCGCTAAAATGATAACACTGAGGAATTTAAAGTTGCTGACCCTCCCCACCTCTGATCCTCCAATAAGGACTGGCTCATGGGCCTCCAGTTTCCTCCTAGGTTTTGTTGGCATTGAGTGAGAGATTGTTGTTATGGCACCAATCAGCCAAATTTTCCATCCCCCTTCTATATGCTGATTTGTCACCACCTTTGATTCGGCTAATGATGTTTTCTGGTGTCATCAGCAAACTTAAGCATGACATTAGAATTCTGCTTCGCCTCACAAGCATGCGTATAAAGCGAGTAGAGCAGGGGGCTAATCACGCAGCCTTATAGCACACCTGTGCTGATGGAGATTGTGGTGGAGATGTTGTTGCCAATCCAAACTGACTGGGATCTACAAGTGAGGAAATCAAGGATCCAATTTCACAAAGAAGTATTGAGGCCAAGGTCTTGGAGCTAATTGATTGGTTTTGATGGGATAATAATATTGATTGCCAAGCTGTAATCGATAAAGAACATACTGATGTAAGCATTTTCGCTGTCCAGCTGTTCCAGGGCTGAATGAAGACCCAACGAAATGGCATCTGCTGGGGATCTGTTGTGACAATAGGCAAACTGGAGCAGATCCAAGTTGCTTCTCAGGCAGGAGTTGATCTGTTTCATCACCACCCTCTCAACAAATTTTATCACTGTGAATGTAAGAGCAAATGGACGATAGTCATTAAGGCACTTCACCACATTCTTCTTGGGCACGAGTATAATTGAAGCAGGTGGGTACCTCAGACTGCAGAAGCAAGAGGTTAAAGATCTCGGTGAACATACCAGCCAGTTGATCAGCGCAGGTCTTTAGTACACGGCTAGGCACTTAGTCTGGGCCGAATGCTTTCTGTGGATTCCCCTTTCTGACGGATGCTCTCACATTGGTCTCAGAGACTGAAATCACAGGATCATCAGGGGTTGTGAGAGTTTGTGAAGGTCCCTCCATGTTTTATGATCAAAGCGATCATTGAAAGCATTGAGTTCATCAGGGCTTGAAGCCTTGCTGTCACCTATGTCACTTGGTTTCATTTTGTGAGAGGTGATAGCATTCAAGCCCTGCCACACCTGTCGAGTATTCTTCAGTAATTCAAGTTTGGTCTGGAATTGCCCTTCACCCGTGAGATGGCCTTCTGAAGATCCTACTTGGACCTCTTGTATCTTACTTGGTCGCTAGACCCGAATGCCACTAATCTGGCCCTCAGCAGATTGCAGATCTCATAGCTCATCCAGAGCTTCTGAATGATTGTGTTGTTCACAATCATCTATCACTGCTTTTATAAAGTCTGTGACAACGTGGTGTATTCATTCAGAAGCTCTGTTGAGACCTTGAGCATGGCCCAGTCCACTGACTCAAAGCACTTCCGTATCCTATCCTCTGCCTCCTGTGACCACCTCTTTGTTGTCCGTCTCTTTAGAGCCTTGCTCTTTAGCCTCTGTCTGTACGCAGAATCATGGAAGAGAACTCTCTTGTTTTAAGTAGAATGGTCAGCACTTAACTATAGATATTACAGGTCAGGAAATAAGAGTACAACAAAACTGTCAAGTCCGAGCACCACAGAAAGTTTATCATGAAACACATACCTCCAACTTTTGCCTTCTCTAAATCAGCCGTTCAATCTATCCTGTGTATCAAGAAGCTTTTGGGTCTTGCCAATGCATTCAGAGTGAACCATATCTCCATGAAACACAGAACACAGCAATTCCTCATTTTCCCTCTGATAAAGCAATTCCCCTTAGGTCAACCTTGTTCTCCGGCGACTGTACATTTGCTGACCGGATACTGGGCAGAGGGAGTTTCACTTCTCTGTCTCAGCCTGGCTTGGACTCCTCCCCTCCTCCCTCTCTTCTGGCCATAGTGATATACCTTTGTCTGCTTGTTTGCATGCTTGAGAGTTAATTCCGAAGACTGTGAAATCACTAGTTCATTAAGGTGGTTCAAATGTATGTTGCTTAAAGGGAAATTATAGGCTGTAGATTACAGTGGGAATAGGTATATTTAGAAGTTCAAATCTGCAATCAAAGTAAAGGAATAAAATTATTAACAAAGCAAGGTCTGACTTCACTCATTATCAACTAAAGGATCCTCCCTTGTTATTTCACAGATCTACTCAGCTGGCAACAGTTTATCAGCCCAGTGGAATTTCAACAAAATGTCAATAAGTATTTAAATGGTGTGATGGATAAGAAAGCACAGAGCTGTCTGACAAAAAGAGAATTTAATCATCATATTAGGTAGAAGCTTTTGATTGTCTGCAGTCTGTCTTTTATGTGATTCAAGCAAAAAGAATAACAGGTGCAGCTTTTGTGTGAAAAATTATGCTCTGTGAATAACTATTGAGCTTCACAATTTGTGATGTTTCAGTATAGATAATTGTTTGGAAATGATAATTATTCAGAGAAATAGGAGCTTAGGCGAGTGATGTGAGAGAATGGGCGATTGCACTACCACGTAATAGTGCGCTGGAGAGAAATGGCAATAAAAGAGGGAAAGAGAAAGAGAGAATTTGAGAGAGGTTACAGGAGACAAGCTCTAGTTGTGGCATTCTGGAAGAGAGGGATATTACCAGGGACTAGCTCCAGTTATGGAGTCTTGAGACTAAACTTATTTTAGCAAGGATGCAATGCTTAGGCTTCATGGCATTAGTCAAACCACACTTGGAATATTGGGAGTAGTTTTGGGCCCCTTATCTAAGAAAAGATGTGCTGGCATTGGAGAGGGTCCATAGGAGGTTAACAAGAATGATTTTGGGAATGAAAAGGTTAACATATGGGGAGTGTTTGATAGCTTTGGGCCTGTACTCACTGGAGGTTAGAAGAATGAGATGGGATTTCATTGAAAACTATCAAATATTGAAAGGTCTAGATAGAATGGAAGTGGAGAGAATCTTTCCTATAATGGGGGAGTCTAGGACCAGAGGGCACAGCCTCAGACTTGAGGGACATCAATTTAGAACAGAGGTGTGAAAGAACATCTTTAGCCAGTGGGTGGCGAATCTGTGGAATTCATTGCACGGCTATGCAGGCCAGATCATTTAGTGTATTTAAGTCTGATAGGTTTTGATTAATCAGGGCATCAAAAGTTACAGGGATGGGAGGGGGGCAGGAGAATGGAGTTGAGAGGGGTGATGGATCAGACATGATGGAGTGGTGGAGGAGACACAATGGATCGAATAGCCTAATTCTGTTCCTTTGACTCATGGTCTTTAAATTTGGGAAAGAAGCCCTCTGGAGTTGCATTGGTTGGAGGAAACAAGCAGTGTCCTCAATAGTGACTTCCATTACTTTGTTTCCAGCTATTTTCATTCTTAAGCAATTTTATGCCTCTAATCTATTGTTTACTATGCTAGGCAGTCACATTTAAATTATTCTTGGCTGTCCTTTTAATAATTTTCTGATTACAATATAGAAATTTCTATTGTTAAAACTAATTGAATGTTTAAAAATTAAAAACAACTTTCAGTAACATTTTTCTCATATTGGAGGATCTGAATCCATATGTTGTGTTATCAAAATCTTAGAATAACATACATTGACTATGCTTTACTTTAAAATTATTCTCTAATTTGCCTTGCTCAGCAGATAATACTGTCACTCTAGGAAATTATGTCTGTTGGGCTCTGATAAAGCCAGAGTTTGGAATATTAAGTAAGCCTCATATGTTGAATTAGCTGAATAATTTAATGTTTGTAGTTGAGTTACATAGAGCGTAGGTATTAATGAAATGACCCAGTTGTACCTGAAAATTTCACCCTGCATTGTCTAACTGCAACAAAGGAAGTTTCATTAATAGCTGGTTATTTGTTCCTTGTGATAGTGAACAGCAAAACCAGAGGGCTGCCATACCATGCAATTACACATTGAAGCTTTACTAGAAAGCATAACATGTACTTCAGAGAAATTAGCACCTGAAGCTGTGTGTATTTTCAGACCCTGTAGTGAGTATACATTTTACCTCATCCCACAACTAGAGTATGAGAGCTGAGAGTCAGCACCATTAGTTGCTACATTATCGAGCCTCAGTACAGTTTGTCTTGAACCAATCACTACTGTGTAAAATTTTTTGCCTACCAGTTCTCTTGACTCCTTAGACATGCAAATAGTTGCTCTGTAAGATGGTCAGGTGGCAGTTAGAATGTAAAAAACATGGAGATCAAAGCACAAATTAATGAAATGTTGTTTAGGTCACAGCTGGAGTATTATTTCCAGTTTGGTTACCACATGATAGGAAGGATGTGATTGAACTGGAGAGAATGCAGAGACAATTCACCAGGATGGAGCATTTCAGTTATGAGGAGAGAAAGGACAGGTTGAGTTTGTTTTCTTCAGAGTGGTGGAGGTTGAGGTCAGTCATGATATAGTTTTACAAACTATGAGAAACATTGGCAGGGTAGATAGTAAGCCCTTCGACCAGAACCTATTGAATTAGGGTATGGGATAGGATGTCATAAGGGCACGGCTGAGAATGGACCCATGTGCAAGACACAGACACTGAAGTACTACGGACAGGACTAGGATACAGGATGATGGCAAGGACATGGACAGGAAAAACCAGGAACCTGGAACAGGACTGAACAAGAGAGCTAGGAGTCTAGGGCTCTGAGCCAGAGACTGGATAAGGACCAAGTAGGCAAGGACGAGGCTTGGCAGGCAGGCAGGACGAGGCAGAAATCTATGGGCTTGAAGCTTGAGGCTGGAGGCTAGAGACTTGGCTTGGTTTGGCAAGAGGCTAGAGGCTAGAGGCTAGAGACTGGAGTCTTCAGGCTCAGAGCTAGGCAGAAGGCTGGAGTCTTCAGTCTAGAGGCTGGCAAGAGACGAGGAGAGGCTTGAGACTTGAGGTGAGGCTGGAGGCTTGAGGCTTGAGGCTGGAGGCAGGCAAAATGAGCCTTGAGGCGAGGCTGGAGGCATGAGGCAGGAGACTTGAGCCTTGTGGTGAGGCTGGAGGCAGGATGCAGGAGACTTGAGGCGAGGCTGGAGGCAGGAGGCAGAAGAATTGAGGCGAGGCTGGAGGCAGGAGACTCGAGGCGAGGCTGGAGGCAGGAGGAATGAGCCTTGAGGCGAGGCTGGAGGCATGAGGCAGGAGACTTGAGCCTTGTGGTGAGGCTGGAGGCAGGATGCAGGAGACTTGAGGCGAGGCTGGAGGCAGGAGGCAGAAGAATTGAGGCGAGGCTGGAGGCAGGAGACTCGAGGCGAGGCTGGAGGCAGGAGACAGGAGACTCGAGGCGAGGCTGGAGGCTGGAGGCAGGAGGCAGGAGACTCGAGGCGAGGCTGGAGGCAGGAGGCAGGAGACTCGAGGTGAGGCTGGAGGCAGGAGGCAGGAGACTCGAGGCGAGGCTGGAGGCAGGAGGCAGGAGACTCGAGGCGAGGTTGGAGGCAGGAGGCAGGAGACTCGAGGCGAGGCTGGAGGCAGGATGCAGGAGACCCGAGGCGAGGCGAGTCTGGAGGCTGGAGACCCGAGGCGAGGCGAGTCTGGAGGCTGGAGACTCGAGGCGAGGCGAGGCTGGAGACTCGCGGTGAGGCGAGGCTGGAGACTCATGATGAGGTGAGGTTGGAGACTCGAGGTGAAGTGAGGTGAGGCTGGAGGCTGGAGACTCGAGGCGAGGTGAGGCTGGAGACTCGAGGCGAGGTGAGGCTGGAGGCTGGAGACTCGAGGTGAGGTGAGGCTGGAGGCTCGAGGCGAGGTGAGGCAAGGCTGGAGGCTCGAGGTGAGGCGAGGCTGGAGGCTGGAGACTCGAGGTGAGGCGAGGCTGGAGGCTGGAGACTCGCGGTGAGGCGAGGCTGGAGACTCAAGGCGAAGTGAGGCGAGGCTCGAGACTCAAGGCGAAGTGAGGCGAGGCTCGAGACTCAAGGCGAAGTGAGGCGAGGCTCGAGACTCAAGGCGAAGTGAGGCGAGGCTGGAGGCTGGAGGCTGGAGACTCGTGACGAGGCGAGACTGGAGACTCAAGGCAAGGCTGGAGACTGGGGACTCGAGGTGAGGTGAGGCTGGAGGCTGGAGACTCGAGGCGAGGCGAGGCTGGAGACTCGCGGCGAGGCGAGGCTGGAGACTCATGATGAGGTGAGGTTGGAGACTCGAGGTGAAGTGAGGTGAGGCTGGAGGCTGGAGACTCGAGGCGAGGTGAGGCTGGAGGCTGGAGACTCGAGGCGAGGTGAGGCTGGAGGCTCGAGGCGAGGTGAGGCGAGGCTGGAGGCTCGAGGTGAGGCGAGGCTGGAGGCTGGAGACTCGCGGTGAGGCGAGGCTGGAGACTCAAGGCAAAGTGAGGCGAGGCTCGAGACTCAAGGCGAAGTGAGGCAAGGCTCGAGACTCAAGGCGAAGTGAGGCGAGGCTCGAGACTCAAGGCGAAGTGAGGCGAGGCTCGAGACTCAAGGCGAAGTGAGGCGAGGCTGGAGGCTGGAGGCTGGAGACTCGTGACGAGGCGAGACTGGAGACTCAAGGCAAGGCTGGAGACTGGGGACTCGAGGTGAGGTGAGGCTGGAGGCTGGAGACTCGAGGCGAGGCGAGGCTGGAGACTCGAGGCGAGACTTGGCTGGAGGCTGGGGACTTGAGGTGAGACTTGGCTGGAGGCTGGGGACTTGAAGCGAGACTTGGCTGGAGGCTGGGGACTTGAGGCGAGGCTTGGCTGCGGGCAGGAGACTGGACTCTGCAGGCTGGAGGCTGGAGACATGAGACTTGGCTCCTTTGGGGCAGAGCACGGATCACCTGGGCAGGGCGCGGACCTCCTGGGCAGGGCGCGGCTAGCCACCCAACAGAGGCAAGGGACAGGAAGGGCCAGAACCAACCCCAGGTAATGGTGAGACGGCCTTTCTTACCTGGGCGGAGGCAAGGGACAGGAAGGGAGCTAGGAACAGGGTGGTCCAGGACAAGACTAAAGGCAAGACCAGGCGAGGGTTTCCAGCAAGACAAGGCAAGGCTTCAGGTGAGGAAACAGAAGGCAGAGGAAGGGATCCAAGGAGTAAGGACAAGAACAATCCAGCAACCACACCCTGGTCTCTGGAGGTATTTATGCAGCCAGCTCCAACCAGAATCAGCTGCCTCAATTAGCTCAACAAGGACAGAAACAGGGTAGAAAGGAAAACCTGGAGCAAGGGTCAATGGCCCGGACCGTGAACTGGAATATGGACTTCACGGACCGGACTATGACATAGGAAGGTTAGAGGGGATCTGAGCAAGAATATTTTTCATCCTGAAGATGATTGGAGTCTGGAACGTATTGCCTAAGGGTGGAAGCTCTCTCACAGCTTTTAGTAAGTATCTGGATGAGCACTGGAATCAAAAAGACATATAAGGCAGCAATCAATCAGCTGGTAAAGGAAATTAGTAAAAATAGGTACATAATGTTCATGAACTTCTTGCTGTCATCAGGAAATTTTACCCATTATCCAGTTAAAATTATATTGGTTCACTTTGTGCTACAAATCACTACAAAATTCAATTGCAAGACCTGGCAAAGGAATCTCCTGCATGAATGAGTGTCATAGAGCTTTGAATGAGTACAGAATAAGCAACACACATCAAAGTTGCTGGTGAACGCAGCAGGCCAGGCAGCATCTCTAGGAAGAGGTACAGTCGATGTTTCGGGCCGAGATCCTTCGTCAGGACTAACTGAAAAAAGAACTAGTAAGAGATCTCTCGGCCCGAAACGTTGACTGTACCTCTTCCTAGAGATGCTGCCTGGCCTGCTGTGTTCACCAGCAATTTTGATGTGTGTTGCTTGAATTTCCAGCATCTGCAGAATTCCTCATGTTTACGAGAACAGAATAATTTCCTTTTACTTCTTTTTCTTTCAAATGTATTCTCTAATGCAAAGAATTGAAGTAAGTTAGTACACTTTCATTAATGCAGCTGAAAATGGGGTTATGATTAAGAGGTTTACTGAGGGATGAATATACTGATTTAAAATCACTGAAAATGAATGGGTTTTGAACCGCTTAGCATACGTTTATCACTTCCTTAATAAATCATATATATAGAGTGAATAGATGTGTGAAGATGATGGGTTCCAACAAACAACATAACCAAGGGCGACATCCTTCAGATGGTTCACAATACTACTTCTTTCACTTCTTTCACTTCTTCTTTTTCTTTCAAATGTGGTTCTGCTACTGTTGCAGCCTGTGATCTACATTCTGGATGTCTGTGGGAAGACAAATCTCAGAGTTATATACTGCATATGTATTTTGATAATAAATCTTCTTTGAATCTTTGATTCTGGTCAATTGGGACACATCAGGACTAGTACATTTTGGCCCAATTAAGCGGTTGCCCCAGTTAGCTGAAGTTACACAGAAATAGTTTAAAAAAGGTATAAGAAAGACAAGGAGCTATTTAACTGAGTAACAAATTATGTATATAAATGAAATACAGAACAAATGAGAATACTATAAACACTAATACAGTACTATGAAACTGTGTATTAGCTGCTAATAGTTATCAACGGAACAATTCATCCACGGTATGCTGCCATGAGCTTTTGATTGACTGTGAACGTATCAGGGCAGACACTCTTGTAGATAATGGACTGCCTTCATACAAGGCCGGTGATTGCATCCTCCGAATTTTCATTTTCATTATAACATTCAAGATGCTTGTCGATACCTTTAAATTCTTTGTAGTTGCTAATTTGCTGAAGTAGAGAATTCATTTCATTTTTGCTCCCAGCCGTTTCTGGCATCTCCAAGCCAAAATGCTTGAAATCACAGTGAGCAAAACATTTCTGAATTGTCTCACTGCTTAGGGCTCACCAGTGATCAGTGACACAAATCACTGCTTTTTAAAAACAAATACACGCAACTGACGCTATTTAAAAACCAATCTCTCTAAGCACAGCGTAGTGTCTAACAGCCACACATAAGCAAACGTCTGACACTAGTTAGAAACTGTTTGGCAACAGTCTCCTGTCCCAATTAACCAGCGTAGTGTCCCAAATAAAGAAAGGGAATCCCAGCTATTTTCTCGATTAGTTTTTCTTCTTTAAGAGTTGTCCCAAATGCAGCTGCCACGATTAACCAACGGACAATTAATCAGAATCTATTGCATTTTAATCTAGATAAAACTGTTAAAACATGTCCAAAGGAAGGCCCAAGGGAATGAACACAATGTGAAGTAATTTCCTTGACCAATGTAAAAGGCAGAACACACAAAAAATGCTGGTGAACGCAGCAGGACAGGCAGCATCTGTAGGAAGAGGTACAGTCGACGTTTTGAGCTGAGACCCTTAGTCAGGACTAACTGAAAGAAGAGATAGTAAGAGATTTGAAAGTGGGAGGGGGAGATCTGAAATGATAGGAGAAGACAGGAGGGGGAGGGATGGAGCTAAGAGCTGGAAAGTTGATTGGCAAAAGGGATACAAGGCTGGAGAAGGGAGAGGATCATGCGTTCACTAGCATTTTTTGTGTGTGTTGCTTGAAATTCCAACTTCTGCAGATTTCCTCGTGTTTGCATTTGTAAAAGGCAGAAATTCAATTTCAGCAACAGACATGATCCGATTTTAATTTGATTTGGATTAATTTCATTTGAATGGGATCTAATTTTTAACAAGAGTAAATAATGAAGGTAAACAAGCATACAGTAAGCAGTTTTGAATGAAAGTTACCTACACTTAGAGACACAAGAAACTACAATGTTGGAAACAAAAGGTTTCCTCCGTTCTGGTTGTTTTCAAAATTCAGAGATTCATGTGATTATTGGACTGTAGTTTGTATTGCTGCCCTTCAGCTTTCTGTGCTCTCTTTCTTGTTGCAGATTGGCAGGTTGGGGTTCCGGGTGGGCAATGTGTTAGTTTTTGTGTGAGGGAGCGGTTGTGGATTTGGGGTCTGATGTTCTTGTTTTTTTCTGTGTAGGCGATCTGTTGGTTTTTGTGTGTGGGAGAGGGATTGGGGGTTCTTTTTTTGCAGGGGAGGGGGTTGGGGCTTGATGTTGTTGTCATTGTTTTTTTGTAAGGGAGGGGGTTGGGGGGGGGTTGCTGATTTTGATTTTCTGACTGCTGTCTTCCGGGTGGGTGATCTTAGTTTTTGTACAAGGGTAGGGTTTGGTGTTCCAGCTACCATTTTCCATGTGGGTGTTCTGTAGTTTTTTTTGGTTTTTTGTGCAAAGGAGAGGGGTTAGGAGTTTGCAAGTTTTGTTTCTTTTTCCTTTTCATGAGGGGAGGGGTTTGATGTCTTTTCTTTCAATGGCCCTCCTGGTTTTTCTGCATGTCATAGCTATCTGGAGAAGGTGAGTATTGTACATGTATATTTTGACAATAAAATGAACCTTTGAAACTTTGAACCTTTAAAAAAATGATACAGGAACTCAGTGTGTCAGGCAACATCTATGAGGCAAAGGGACCCATAGACACTGAGACCCTGCAAAAAGGCTGAGATTATAGAGGCAAGTGAAGCAATATAAAAAGGTGAGAGGGAGGAATGAGGCAGTTTTACACCTCCTGAATGTGTCACTGGAATGTGACACAAAACCAGCAGGAGCAATAGGGTACTTCCTTTGATTTACATTTATATTTGTTTCAGTATCTTACTGATCAACCTGATATGCAATATGAAGACAAAAGAGACTGCAGATGCTGGAAATCTGGATCAACACATTCAATAATTCCCATTGCTGTCTGTAAGGAGTTTGTACATTCTCCCCGTGACCACATGGGTTTCCTTCAGGTGCTCTGGTTTCCCCCCACAGTCCAAAGATGTACCGGTTGGTAAGTTAATTGGTCATTGTTAATTGTCCCGTGAGTAGGCTAGGGTTAAAGCAGGGTTGCTGGGTGGCGCGGCTCAAAGGGCTGGAAGGGCCTATTCCGTGTTGTATCCCAAAAACAATAAAAACAAAAAAAAAATAAAATTTAAAAATGCTGAAGGAAATCAGCAAGTCAGGCAGGCAACATCAATGGAGAGAAATGAACAGTTAAATTTTTGGGCCAAGACCCTTTATTAGCATTGAAGTCCTGTGGAATTTTGTGTGCATTATTGCAATATAAAGATCAGCTTTGAGCAATCAATAAAAAATGTAATGATGCAAGTGATGAAACCATCTTGGGTATATGGGTATTTAGCTGGCCCTGAGACCATCAGACAGACTCAGCCACACAAGCCAATTCAAGTACAGAGGCACAATCACAGAAGTGAGTGCTAGCCACAGTTGCAATACTGTGTATATCTTGGGGAGGCGGTCAGCCTGCCTATGGATAAGTTTGATAGCAGGAAGGTGGTAAGTGGAAACTCAGGGAGGAAGGTAAGATGTCTAATAGAACATTGTAGGTACTGGGAGAATATTGGTCAAACCAAAGAAGAGATCAAGGTGTCATTGACAAGGAAGATAAGGTGAGGATGGTTAGGACATGGCTGGTGATTTTTTTACAAATGGAAGGGTAAAAGTACTACCTGTGTTAAAAAGATGAACAATCTAGGCTTCCAGCCAACTGCCCAGCTGGGGACAAAGTACTTAATGCTGGAACTGCATTCACTCTGTAGGCTATAACCAATGCCACGGTTTGGCAGCCCACACCACATTACAGATATAGGGTATGATTTGGCACAAATTGTCAATTGCATATACATCCGTTGACCTTCACACATTTGCATTTCGCATTTGCAAAATACTTGACTGAATTTCCAAAACTGCATAGTGAACGCACAAAGCTTCAGGCCATAGATAAGTATTACTCACGCATTTTGCTGGGCACGAGAATTTCCAGATCTTAAAGAGTCAACTCTGAAAAAAAACCACCAACTTCACCAGCAACTGCTGTGTGAACTTTGATGTGTATTGCTAAAAAAAAACTTACTTTCTTTAAAAAATGAAATATATTCTCTTACATGGAATCTATTAATAACAGAGTCCCTGCAGGAAAATCTAACCCAGATCTCCAGTCAATTTGTTGTTCCCTTGATGTTGTTCCACTCAATAATTGAATCTCAGTTGTCATTATTTCAACTTAAACACAGAATATTATCTAATATTTACATATGAGGGCCATTCTAAGTTCAAAGAGAAATTCTAGCGAACAAGCCACATGTGATTTATTGGGATTCCAGATGTGGATAATTGGATTTCTGATTAGTACATTTTTTAAAAATTGAAAATGTATACTATGATATTTATCAAGGTAAGATAAACTTTGGGCATTTGTTGGTGCAATGGTAAGCTGGAAAGCTGGAAATGCTTAACTTGCTCAGATGCTGAATGGTGGTAGGAAGTTGTTGAATAATTGTGCTTTGAAAAGGCTTTTGACGTGAATTGTGAAATAGAATGTAAGAGAATCCCTTCAAATAGAAGTATATGTAAAGTAGTACTGCCATATCTCACCTGCAGCTACACTGAAATCTCTTCTGAAACAAAATGAATTATGACAGAATTTGGAAAATATTTCACGAACATGGAATGCTTAAGATAGGTTAACACCAAGATATAAGATCTATTTAACAAACACTGTGCTTGCAAATAGGAGGTTTGGTAAAGCTTGTTTTATTTGGAAGAATGAGTTCACTGGAAACCAACACTTGAACTGCATCTTGTGATCTTTGATTATGATGCCTAAAATTTAAATGATACCTTAGCATTAATTTCAAGAGTTCTAGAATATAAAAGCAAGGATGTAATGTTGAGACTTTATAAAGCACTGGTGAGGCCTCACTTGGAGTGTTGTGAGCAGTTTTGAGCACCTTATCTTAGAAAGGATGTGCTGAAACTGGGGAGGGTTCAAAGGAGGGTTGCGAAAATGATTCCAGGTTTGAACGGCTTGTCATATGAAGAGTGTTTGATAGCTTGGGTCTGTATTCACAGGAATTCAGAAGAATGAGGGGTGACCTGTGCCGTGTGCTAGCGAGGGCAAGAATAGTAGGATCAGGCAGATGAATGTGTGGCTGAGAGACTGGTGCAGGGGGCAGAGCTTCAGATTCTTGGATAATTGGGATCTCTTTTGGGGGAAGTATGACCTGTTCAAAATGGACAGGTTACACATGAACCCAAAGGGGACCAATATCCTGGCGGAAAGGTTTAATAGAGCTGTTATAGGGAGGGTTTAAACTAATTTGGCAGGGGGATGGGAACCGGAATGATAGAGCAGAGGAAGGGGAAAACAGAAATAAATCTAAGATAGTGAGCAGAAAAGATACCAGGAAAGACAGGCAGGTGATGGGGCAAATTTGTAGCCATTGGGATGAGTTGCGGTGCAATAAAGTTGCAGTGAAATCAAAGCGAAAAGTACCAAATACTGGTCTTAAGGTGTTATACTTAAATGCATGCATAATAAGGAATAAGGTGGATGATCTTGTCGTACAGCTACAGATTGGCAGGTACAATATTGTGGCCATCACTGAGACGTGGCTAAAGGATGCATGTCTCTGGGAGCTGAACGTCCAAAGATACATGGTGTATCGGAAGGATAGGAAGATAGGCAGAGGGGGAGGCGTGGCTTTATTGGTAAGAAATGATATTAAATCATTAGAAAGAGGTGATATAGGATCGGAATGTGCAGAATCTCTATGGGTTGAGCTAAGAAATCGCAGGGGTAAAAGGACCCTGATGGCAGTTATATATAGGCCTCCAAACAGCTGCAGTGATGTGGACTACAAATTACAACTGGAAATAGAAGAGGCTTGTCAGAAGGGCAGTGTTATGATAATTGTGGGGGATTTTAACATGCGAGTGGATTGGGAAAATTGGGCACCAGATATCAAGAGGAAAAATTTGTAGAATGTCTGCGAGATGGCTTTTTAGAACAGCTTGTTGTTGAGCCCACTAGGGGATCAGCTGTACTGGATTGGGTATTGTGTAATGAACTGGAGGTGATTAGAGAGATTGAGGTGAAGGAACCCTTAGGAGGCAGTGATCATAACATGATTGAGTTCACTGTGAAATTTGAAAAAGAGAAGCCGAAATCTGATGTGTCAGTATTTCAGTGGAGTAAAGGAAATTATAGTGGCATAAGAGAGGAACTAGCCAAAGTTAACTGGAAAGGGATACTGGCGGGAAGGACGGCAGAGCAGCAGTTGCTGGAGTTTATGCGAGAAATGAGGAAGGTGCGAGACAGATATATTCCAAAAAAAGAAGACATTTTCGAATGGAAAAAGGGTGCAACCATGGGTGACAAGAGAAGTCAAAGCCAAAGTTAAAGCAAAGAAAAGGGCATACAAGGAAACAAAAATTAGTGGGAAGACAGAGGATTGGGAAGTTTTTAAAAGCTTACAAAAGGAAACTAAGAAGGTCATTAAGAGAGAAAAGATTAACTATGAAAGGAAGCTAGCAAATAATATCAAAGAGGATACTAAAAGCTTTTTCAAGTATATAAAGAACAAAAGACAGGTGAGAGTAGCTATAGGACCGATAGAAAATGATGCTGGAGAAATCGTAATGGGAGATAAGGAGATGGCAGAGGAACTGAATGAGTATTTTGCATCAGTCTTCACTGAGGAAGACATCAGCAGTATACCGGGCACTCAAGGGTGGCAGGGAAGAGAAGTGTGCGCAGTCACAATTACAACAGAGAAAGAACTCAGGAAGCTGAATAGTTTAAAGGTAGATAAATCTCTCGGACCAGGTGGAATGTTCTGAAGGAAGTAGCTGTGGAGATTGCGGAAGCATTAGCGATGATCTTTCAAAAGTCATTAGATTCTGGCATGGTTCCGGAGGACTGGAAGATTGCAAATGTCACTCTGCTATT
The DNA here is from genome assembly GCF_963921235.1 of Mobula hypostoma. Classification (NCBI taxonomy): domain Eukaryota; kingdom Metazoa; phylum Chordata; class Chondrichthyes; order Myliobatiformes; family Myliobatidae; genus Mobula; species Mobula hypostoma. The sequence continues at coordinate 51,086,968 of NC_086128.1, forward strand.
TAAGAACGGGACAAGGAAGCAAAAAGGAAATTATCGACCTGTTAACTTGACATCGGTGGTTGGGAAGTTGTTGGAATCAATTGTCAAAGATGAGGTTACAGAGTACCTGGAGGCATATGACAAGATAGGCAGAACTCAGCATGGATTCCTTATAGGAAAATCCTGCCTGACAAACCTATTACAATTTTTTGAGGAAATTACCAGTAGGCTAGACAAGGGAGATGCAGTGGATGTTGTATATTTGGATTTTCAGAAGGCTTCTGACAAGGTGCCACACATGAGGCTACTTAACAAGATAAGAGCCCATGGAATTACGGGAAAGTTACATACGTGGATAGAGCGTTGGCTGATTGGCAGGAAACAGAGAGTGGGAATAAAGGGATCCTATTCTGGTTGGCTGCCGGTTACCAGTGGTGTGCCACAGGAGTCCGTGTTGGGGGCCGCTTCTTTTTACATTGTACATCAACGATTTAGATTATGGAATAGATGGCTTTGTGGCTAAGTTTGCTGATGATACGAAGATCGGTGGAGGGGCCGGTAGTACTGAGGAAACGGAGAGTCTGCAGAGAGACTTGGATAGATTGGAAGAATGGGCAAAGAAGTGGCAAATGAAATACAATGTTGGAATGTGTATGGTTCTGCACTTTGGCAGAAGAAATAAACGGGCAGACTATTATTTAAATGGGGAAAGAATTCAAAGTTCTGAGATGCAACGGGACTTGGGAGTCCTCATACAGGATACCCTTAAGGTTAACCTCCAGGTTGAGTCAGTAGTGAAGAAGGCGAATGCAATGTTGGTATTCATTTCTAGAGGAATACAGTATAGGAGCAGGAATGTGATGTTGAGGCTTTATAAGGCGCTGGTGAGACTTCACTTGGAGTACTGTGGGCAGTTTTGGTCTGCTTATTTAAGAAAGGATGTGCTGATGTTGGAGAGGGTACAGAGAAGATTCATTAGAATGATTCCGGGAATGAGAGGGTTAACATATGAGGAACGTTTGTCCGCTCTTGGACTGTATTCCTTGGAGCTTAGAAGAATGAGGGGAGACCTCATAGAAACATTTTGAATGTTGAAAGGCATGGACAGAGTGGATGTGGCAAAGTTGTTTCCTATGATGGGGGAGTCCGGTACAAGAGGGCATGACTTAAGGATTGAAGGGCAGCCGTTCAGAAAAGAAGTGCCAAGAAATTTTTTTAGTCAGAGGGTGGTGCATCTATGGAAATTGTTGCCATGGGCGGCAGTGGAGGCCAAATCATTGGGTGCATTTCAGGCAAAGATTGATAGGTATCTGAGTAGCCAGGGCATCAAAGGTCATGGTGAGAAGGCGGAGGAGTGGGACTAAATGGGAGAATGGATCAGCTCATGATAAAGTGGTGGAGCAGATTCGATGGGCCGAATGGCCGACTTCTGCTTCTTTGTCTTATGGTCTTATGGACCTCATTATAATCTATCAACTGTTGAAAGGCCTTGATCGAATGGATGTTGAGAGGATGTTTCTTAAGGTGGAAGAGTCTAAGACCAGAAGACACAGCCTCAGAGTAGAGTGGCGTCCTTTTAGAATGGAGATGAAGAGGAATTTCTCTAGCTAGAGAGTGGCAAACCTGTGGAATTCTTTGCCACAGGCAGCTGTGAAGGCCATGTAGTTCAAATATGATGGCAGAATATAGTATTAATGGTAAGGCTCTTGGCAGTGTGGAGGATCAGAGGGATCTTGGGGTCTGAGCCCATAGGATGCTCAAAGCAGCTGCGCATCTTGACTCTGTGGCTAAGAAGGCATACGGTGTATTGGCCTTCATCAATCATGGAATTGAATTTAGGAGCTGAGAGGTAATGTTGCAGCTGTATAGGACCCTGGTCAGACCCCACTTGGAGTACAGTGCTCAGTTTTGGTCGCCTCACTACAGGAAGGATGTGGAAGCCATAGAAAGAGTGCAGAGGAGATTTACAAAGATATTACCTGGATTGAGGAGCATGCCTTATGAGAATAGGTTGAGTGAACTCGGCCTTTTCTCCTTGGAGCGACGGAGGATGAGAGTGTATAAGGCGATGAGAGGCATTGATCGTGTGGATAGTCAAGAGGCTATTTCCAAGAGCTGAAATGGTTGCCACAAGAGGACACAGGTTTAAGGTGCTGGGGAGTAGGTACAGAGGAGATGTCAGGGGTAAGATTTTTTACTCAGGGAGTGGTGAGTGCGTGGAATGGGTTGCCGGCAATGGTGGTGGAGGCGGATACGATAGGGTCTTTTAAGAGACTTTTGGATAGGTACCTGGATCTCAGAAAAATAGAGGGCTTAGGAAATTTCTAAGGTAGGGACATGTTCGGCACAGCTTTGTGGGCCAAAGGGACTGTAATGTGCTGTAGGTTTTCTATGTTTCTCTGTTTCTATGTCTTTATGTATATTTAAGGCAGAGGTTGATAGATTCTGGATTGCTCCAGGCATGAAGGAATACGGGAAGGAAGGCAGGAGATTGGGGCTAAGAGGATGAAATGGCAAAGCAGACTCAATGGACCAAATGGCCTAATTCTGCTCCTGTATCTTGTGGTTTTATGTCTAACCATTTTATATTGGAACCATATCAACTGAAATCTAATTTCTGAGTGAAACAACATCAAGGAGACAACAGTTTCCTGAAGAAGAGGAGAGGAAAAGGCCATGGTAAAAATAAAAATAAAAGTTTGTCTGTTACATTTCTATAAGTGTATATCCATGCACTTGGAAACTGATCACACCTGCTGTGGTTTTTCAACGGTTGACCAGTGACTCTATGATTCACAGCTAAACATTTTAGTAGCCCATTACACCTACCATGTCAGACATCATAAAGGAAAGCAGAAAAGTTCAGTCTGTCCCAAAAGTTTGGGCGATGGGGAGGGAGAAGAGGATCATTAAAGGTTTAGGGTGGGAAGTGACCTCTAAGGTTAAAATGGGATTACACACAGCTGCTGTTGTCTAAATGAGGATCAGTGTCAGAGCCAAGTTGGAATATTGCTAAAGAGTTGGTCCAGAGATTGGCTCCTGGAACTTAAGTGAGCAATGGCTGCTGGGGATCACAGAGATCAAGTTGGTTAGGGCTTGGGCTAATAGCATGGTTCAAGACAGGGATTAGTTGGATACTTGGGGTTGAGTATTGATGTGGGACTAGACTGGTAAACTGGCTGGTGGAAAGGGTGTGGAGATAGGGTCGGGTAGATGATTGGTAGAAGAAGGTCCACCATTAGTCTTTGCATCACAGTGGTGAATGGGATTGGATTGAAAAGTTTCACAATTTTCTTTTAAGTTTTAGCTCCTTTTCCCAAGAGCAGGACCCACATCCCTCCCACTGTAAACTCTATCTCATCCTGGAAACTGACCTCAATTTCCACCTGCATCCCCAGTCACTTACCTAATCAGCACCACATATCCTCTAACCTTTACTACTAAGCATAACCTTACTCACCAACTTAAGCCCAGATCACCATTAGACCTACAGTCTCAGTATTCTTTCCCACCCAACCACCTCTAGATCAGATCTTAGTGTCCCCCAGCCAGTAGCCTTGGGACTTGAGCACTTCTGATGTTTGCAATGAACATCACGCATACCAACAGACTGCACTTCAATTTCTAGGCCAGCATAATCTTATCAAGCTTCTCAAATTATGTAGGTATGTCACTTGACTTTAATTGTTTCCTACGATATGTGGCATGGCTAATTAATTGAAAATATTTGCTGTGAATCAAGCACACTGCATAACGATACAATCAGTTGTTTGGTTGCAGGATGGCACCAGTTTTTCCTATATGAGAGCTGGAAGATACAAGTGAGACAGAATTCAGATTGAGGAGACTTGTGCCCCCAGGTAGCCAGTTTAAGCAGCTCTGGCTGTGGCCTAGTCTGGGGAATGATGCAAATAAAAGTGGTACTAAATTTATGGAAAACATCTTAAATAAGTTTGTTTTTGACCCCTTTTGAAGTTAAGGTTTTATATTGTCCAACAGGGAGTTCAGCTACTTCAGTAAATGAAGTTTTTTTGTAAATCATTTACATCTGCAGTGTAACTTTTATGTGTAATACCCTGGGTAAGATTTCTACTGCTAAACTCTAAGTATTTCATTTTAGCAGTTCCTGCAAAAGCAGTGTGTTCTGCTGATAACACACATCAAAGTTGCTGGTGAACGCAGCAGGCCAGGCAGCATCTCTAGGAAGAGGTACAGTCGACGTTTCAGGCCAAGACCCTTCGTCAGGACTGGAATGTTGCTTGAATTTCCAGCATCTGCAGAATTCCTGTTGTTTGTGTTCTGCTGGTAGTATGTTTTTGTTTTGGCTAAAGATAGGGGGTCCTGCTTTTCAGTTTAGGAACGTTGTGTCAGCCAGTCAGAATGCGGGATCTGGAGAAAGTGCTGGAAAGCGCGGAGCGGAGAGAGATTTGTGACGGACAGTAGTCTGGTGTGGAGCAGGACGGAAGGGAAGATGTCACAGAATGCCATGGAATGGAGAGTCCCTGTTTCAAGAAGTGCTTTGTGTAGATGAATGGCTCCAAGGATGAGGATCAATGCTCCCAAAAGAGAGCCAGTTTATTCGAGATGGACTTAAAGGGAAGTTTGAATTGTGGCTGGTGCTTTCAAGCAGACCATGGGTCCGGCGCCATGAGTAACATTTATACCCCACATTTGAAGATACGAGCTCCAATGGTCATATGCATACCTAGACAGGTTTAACTGTAATCAGCCCTTTTATTATTTTTCTTAGCAACATGCATCGAAGTTGCTGGTGAACGCAGCAGGCCAGGCAGCATCTCTAGGAAGACGTACAGTCAACGTTTCCGGCCGAGACCCTTCCTCAGGACTAACTGAAGGAAGAGCTAGTAAGAGATTTGAAAGTGGGAGGGGGAGGGGGAGGGGGAGATCCAAAATGATAGGAGAAGACAGGAGGGGGAGGGATGGAGCCAAGAGCTGGACAGGTGATTGGCTAAAGGGATATGAGAGGATCATGGGACAGGAGGCCCAGGGAGAAGGAAAAGGGGGAGGCGGGGGGAAAACCCAGAGGATGGGCAAGGGGTATAGTCAGAGGGAGAAAAAGGAGAGAGAGAGAAAGAATGTACGTATATAAATAAATAACGGATGGGGTACGAGGGGGAGGTGGGGCATTAGTGGAAGTTTGAGAAGTCAACGTTCATGCCATCAGGTTGGAGGCTACCCAGACGGAATATAAGGTGTTGTTCCTCCAACCTGAGTGTAGCTTCACATTAGTGGAAGTTAGAGAAACCTCATCCGTTATTTATTTATATACATAAGGCCATAAGTCATAGGAGCAGAATTAGGCCATTTGGCCCATCGAGTCTGCTCCATTATTCAGTCATGGCTGATCTATTTCCTTCTCCTCAGCCCCACTCCCCATAACTTTTGATACTGTGCCCAATCAAGAACGTATCAAGCTCTGCCTTAAATACACCCAATGATCTGGCCTCCACAGCTGCCTGTGGTAACAAATTCCACAAATTTACCACCCTCTGGCTAAAGAAATTTCTCCTCATCTCTGTTGTGAAAGGTGTGTCCTCTTATCCTAGACTCTCCCACCATGGGAAATATCCTTTCCACATCTACTCTACATTCAAAAGGTTTCAATGAGATCCCCACTCATTTCTTCTGAATTCCAACAAGTACAGACCTGGAGCCATCAAACGTTCCTCATATGATAGGCCTTTCATTCCTGGAATCATCCTTGTGAACCTCCTCTGGACCCTCTCCAATGCCAACACATCTTTTCTAAGATGAGGGGCCCAAAACTGCTCACAATACTCAAGGTGAGACCTCACCAGTGCCTTATAAAGCTTCAGCATCACAACCCTTATATTCTAGACCTTCTTGAAATGAATACTAATATTGCATTTGCCTTCCTCATCATCGAATCAAACTGCAAGTTAAGAATAAGACCATAAGACGTAGGATGAGAATTAGACCAGTCAGCCCATCGAGTCTGCTATACCATTCCATTGTGGCTGACCAAGTATCCCACTCAACCCCATACACCTGCCTTCTCGCCATTTCCTTTGATGCTCCGACCGATCAGGAAATGATCAACTTCCGTCTTAAATATATCCACGGACTTGGCCTCCACCGCAATCTGAGGCAGAGCATTCCACAGATTCAATACTCTCTGGATAAAAAAAATCCTCCTTACCTCTGTTCTAAAAGGTCACTCCCCAGTTTTGAGGATGTGACCTCTAGTTCTGGATACCCCCACCACAGGAAACATCCTCTCCACATCCACCTTACCTAGTCCTTTCAACATACAGTAGGTTTCAATGGGATTCCTCCCTCTCCCCACATTCTTCTAAATTCCAGTGAATGCAGGCCTAAAGCTGCCAAACGCTCCTCATATGTTAACCCCTTCATTCCTGGAATCATCCTTGTGAACCTCCTCTGGACTCTCTCCAATGACAACACATCCTTTCTGAGACATGGGGCCCAAACTGTTGACAATACTCCAAGTGCAGCCTGACATGTGTCTTATAAAGCCTTAGCATTATCTCCTTGTTTTTATATTCTATTCCCCTTGAAATAAATGCTAACATTGCGCTTGCCTTCTTTATCACAGACTCAACCTGCAAGTTAACCCCCTGGGAGTTTTGCACAAGTACTCCTAAATCCCTCTGCATCTCTGATGTTTGAACTTTCTCCCCATTCAGATAATAGTTCACACTATTGTTCCTTTTACCAACATACATTATCATATATTTCCCAACACAATATTCCATCTGCCAATTTTTTGCCTATTGTTCCAATTTGTAGAAGTCTTTCTGCAATCACATTGCTTCCTCAGCACTACCCCTCCACCTATCTTCGTATCATCCGCAAACTTTGCCACAAAGCCATCAATTCCATTTTCCAAATCATTGACAAACAATGTGAAAAGTAGAAACACCACTAGTCACTGACAGCCAACCAGAAAACTCCCCCTTTATTCCCACTCACTGCCTCCTGCTTGTCAGCCATTCCTCTATCCATGCCAGTATATTTCCTGTAACACCATGGTCTGAGTTGACATTCCCCCCACCTCCCCCAATGTCATAGGATTTTATCTTGTTAAGCAGCCTCATGTGTGGTACCTTATCAAATGCCTTCTGAAAATCCAAGTAAATGACATCCACTATCTCTCCTTTGTCCACCCTGCTTGTTACTTCCTCGAAGAATTCCAACAGATTTGTCAGGCAAGATTTCCCTTCACAGAAATCATGCTGACTTTGACTTATTTTATCATTAGTCTCCATCTATCCCGAAACCTCATTCTTAATAATAATAGACTCCAACACTTTCCTAACCATTGAGATTAGGCTAACTGTCTTATAATTTCTTTTCTTTTGCCTTCTTCCCTTTTGAAAGAGTGGAGTGATGTTTGCAATCTTCTGTTGCGTCGCTTTTTCCAAACTCTGTGCCCAAAGAACTTGGGTCCCTGGGCACACAGCCAGCAGTCAGATAGCTGCTTTTGATCTTCAGTGCGCTCCCACGACATATCATGCAGCAGCACTGGCCTCGAATTAGCCCGTCTCCAGAGCCATGAAAATCTGTCACCCTGAAGGTGCGCTAGTCTTCAAGGCTGTGTCCTTGGCATATCAAAAAATGGCCGGTCGTGAGACCCTGAGAGCGGGTCCCATTTCTACAAAGAACTGAAGTCAACGTGTAACTCCAGGTCAGGGTCTTCAAAAGAACCTTGAAAGGGAAAAAAAAGATATAAAAGATAGAAATAAAGCTGTTTCCGAAGATGCAAGCAAAGCAGTTGCTGTTAGCCACCATCACCCTCCTAAGCTCCACCTAGTGAACTCTTCCCAGAAACTCCAGCCATCTCTGCTCTGCCATCATCTCCTCCAGTATCCTCCTCCAATCCACCTGGGTAAGCTCCTCTCTCATGCCTCTGAAATTCCCTTTATTCCATTTTGATACTGATATATGTGAGTTATATTTCTCCCTCTCAAATTGCACTATGAATTCAATCATATTATGATCGCTACCTCCTAAGCGTTTCTTTACATTAAGCTCCCTTATAAGATATGGGTTACTACACAACACTCAATCTAAGATAACCTTTCTCCAAGTAGGCTCAAGCACAAGCTGCTCTGAAAAGCCATCTCATAGGCAATCAACAAAAATTCCCTCTCTTGCGATCCAACACCAACCTGATTTTCCCAATCCCCTTGCATATTGAAGCCCCCCCCCATTACAACTGTGTCATTACCTTTATTACATGCCTTTTTCAGCTCCCTTTGCAATCTCAACTCTACATCTCAGCTAACAAGAGAAAATCAGCAGATGCTGGAAATCTGAGCGAAACACACAAAATGCTGGAGAACTCAGCAGGCCAGGTAGCATCTATGGAAAAAAGTACACTCGATGTTTTGGGCTGAAACCCTTCAGTCCTGGTGAAGTGTTTGGCCCGAAACATCGATTGTACTTTTACCATAGATGCTGCTTGGCCTGCTGAGTTCCTTCAGCATTTTGTGTGTGTTGTCCACATCTTGGCTACTATTTGGAGGCCTATACATGATTCCCATAATTTTTTTTCACTCTTGCAGTTTCTTAACTCCACCCACAAAGATTCAACTTTCTCTGATCCTCTATCACCTATTTCTAAAGACGTAATTCCATCTCTTACCAACAGAGCTACACCACAGCCTATGCCTTTCTGCCTCTCCTTTCAATACAAAGTATATCCTTTAATGTTAAACTCCCAACTATGGCCTTCTTTCAGTGATGCCCACAATGTCAAATTGCGTCAATATCTAATTGCGTCATGAGTTCGTCCGCCTTATTCCGAATGCTATGGGCATTTAAATACAACACCTTCAGTCCTGCATTCTTCAGTCTTTTGAATTTTGCCACTGTGGTACAATTTAACTCCTTGCATTATCTGCATTTATACTCAATCACTGGCTTGTCCTTCCTTACATTCATATTACACCCATTATCTACTTGTAAATCCGTTAGCTCATCCTCAGCTCTATCATCCTGGTTCCCATCCAATTAAAATGGGTGGTGCTGGGAGATCCCGCTTGTTCTGGTGGACGGAACGTAGGTGCTTGGTGAAACGGTCTCCCAATCTACGTCGGATCTCACGGATACACAAGAGGCCACATCAGGAACACGAGGCACAGTTTATAACTCCAACAGTATGACTTCACCTGGAAAGACTGTTCAGGGCCGTGAATGGTAGTGAGGGAGGAGGTGTAGGAGCAGGTGTAGCACTTGTTCCGCTTGCAAGGATAAGTGCCAGAAGGGAAATGAGTGGGGAGAGATAAATGGACAAGGGAGTCATAGGGAGCGATCAATGCGGATAACAGAAAGTAGGGGTGGAGGGAAAGATGTGTTTGCTGGAGGGATCCAGTTGGAGGTGGCGGATGTTGCTAAGAATTATGTGCCGGATGCAAAGGCTGGTGAGGTTGTAGATGAGGACAAGAGAAACCATATCCCTGGTAGGGTGGCGGGAGGATGGCGTGAGAGAAGATGTGCGTGAAATGGAAGAGATATGGTTGAGGGCAGTATTGATGGTGGAGGAAGGAAAGCCCCCTTCTTTGAAGTATGAAAGATACCTCCACAATCTCTACCGCTGCCTCTTTCAGAACCCTAGGGTGCAGTTCATCTGGTCTAGGTGATTTATGTACCTTTAGGTCTTTCAGCTTTTTGAGCACCTTCTCCCTTGTAATAGTAACTGCACTTACTTCTCTTCCCTTGCACCTTCCAACACCTAGCACACTACCAATGTTTTCCATAGTGAAGACTGATGCAATATACTCATATAGATCATCTGCCATCTCCTTGGCCCCTGTTGTTATTTCTCTGGCCTCATTTTCTACTATATCACCTCTCATCTCTATTTTATTGAAAAAGCTTTTTCTATCCACCTTGATATTGTTTGCCAGCTTGCTTTCATATTTCATCTTTTCCTTCCTAATGATTCTTTTAGTTGTTTTCTGTTGGCTTTTAAAAGCTTCCCAATCCCCTATCTTCCCACTAATTTTCATTTTGCTGTATGCCCTCTCTTTTGATTTTACATTAGCTTTGACTTACCTTGACAGGCATGTACTATTTTGCCGTTTCTTTGTTTTTGGAATACATCTATCTTGCACTTCCTCCTTTTTTTCCAAAAACTCAAGCTATTTCTGCTCTGCTGTCATCCCTGCCAGCATCTCCTTCCCATTTACTTTGGACAACTCCTCTGTCATACCACTGTAACTTCCTTTACTCCATTGAAATACTGCTACATCAGACTTTACTTTCTCCCTATGAAATTTCAAGCTGAACTCAATCATATTGTGATCACTGCCTCCTAAGGGTTCTTTAACCTTAAACTCCCTAATCGCCTCCAGTTCATTACATAACACCCAATCCAGCATAATTGATCCCCTGGTAGGCTCAATGGCAAACTGCTCTAAAAAGCTATCTCTTTGGCATTCAACAAACTCATTCTCTTGACATCCATTACAAACCTGATTTTCCCAATTTACCTATCATAACATTGCCCTTTTGACTCAACATTTCTATTTCCTGTTGTAACCTGTGGCCACATCCCAGCTACTGTCATCAGGGTCATCAGGGTTCTTTTACCCTTGCAGTTTCTGAACTCAACCCACAAAGATTCAATATCTTCCGATCCTCTGTCACATCTTTCTAATGATTTTATGCCATTCCTTTACCAGCAAAGCCATGCCACCCCTCTGACAACCTTCCTGATACAGTGATGGCCTCAACATCACACCCAACAATCTGTAACAGTGCAACAAGATCATCCTCCTTATTTCTTATACTCTGTGCATTGAGATATAACACTTTGAGTATTGTATTTGCTGCCCTTTTTGATTCTGCATCCCTAATGCACTGATACTCACCCTGCTGGCTACAATTTTGTCCTATCATCTGCATGTCCTTCATGACAGTCTGACTGCATGTTATCTTTGCTTTTTTGCCATCCGTCCTATCCCGAGTCCCTTCACTCCGGTTCATACCCCCTGTCAAATTAGTTTAAATCCTCTCCAACAGCTCAAACAAACCTGCCTGCGAGAATATTGGTCCCCCTTGGGTTCAAGTTCAACCCGTCACTTTTGTACAGATCATACACCTTTCTTAGAAAGGATCCCAATGATCTGAGAACCTGAAGCCTTGCTCCCTACACCAGCTTCTCAGCCACAAATTTATCTGCCAAAGCATCCTGTTTCTACCCTCACTGGCACGTGGCACAGGCAGCAATCCAGAATTTACTACACTAGAGGTCCTGCTTCTCAGCTTTCTACCTAGCTCTCTAAATTCTTTCTTCAGGGCCTCTTTGCTTTTCCTTCTTAAGTCATTGGTACCAAGACATCCGGCTGCTCTCCCTCCCTCTCCAAAATGTTGTAAACACACAATGGCTATTTAAACTACACTAAGTACCCCTGACACAGTAAGAAAAAAGGGAAACTTAGCAGAAACATATCTGGGCAACTTACCCAGAGCCAACATCTCTTCCAAGCCAAAGTCTTCTTTAAGCCAAAGCCTGACACTTCCACTCTCACCACTGGCCCACTCCTTACAAAGGCTCCTCTGCTTGTCCCTTCTGTACATTTATTTACTCCTCTGTGCACTGCCTCCGCAGCTGATTGGGCCACTGGAATGACACTAAATCCCGCAAATTTCTCCGTTTAAATGAGAACTGCTGACCTGTGAGAAACCTCCTCACTGTGAGCTGCTCCCATCGTTGACTGGGCCACTGGAATGACTACATATACATCAAACATATAATTACTGAATGCAACATTTTGAGATTTTGTTAACCTAATAAGGAAATATGAAATTATAGTTAATAACAGAGGAGCATAAGAAATGGGAATGGGAGAGGGCCACTTGGCCCTTTAAGTTTGAGTCACAATTCATTAAGATCATCGTTATCAAAGACTATTGGAGTGGGATACATAATGCCTTACAAGACATCTTTAAATGTGAAATACCCTTAGAGAGTAAGATCATATACTTCGGGTATATACCTCAAAAATGGTTGAAAAGAGATAAATGTTTAATGAATCTACTGCTGGTGGCTGGTAAAAAGACTCTTACCAGGAAATGGTTATCACAGGAGAGCCCAACTCTAAATGTATGGATGGAAATTACAATGGACATTTACAAAATGGAGAAGATAACAACATCTGTTAATCATAAGTTGGAGCAATTTTATTCATGCTGGAAAAAATGGTTTAAGTACAAAACACCTCATAGGCCTGATTTTATTCTCACAAGTCAATGAATATGTTGTAAAAAAAATCACTCCCTACTATGTGCATAGTTTTCTTCTTTCGATTGTTCTTTCTTTCCTCTCCTTTCTATAAGTGTATACCTCAGATAAATATTATGTGGAGATTTGTGACAAATATGTTTAGATGATATATATGTGCAGTATCTGAAATACATCTTATGGAAATGTTTTTTGATGATGAAATTCAATTAAAAAATTACAAAAGAAGAAGAAATTTTAAAAAAAGATCATTGTTGATTTTCTACCTCAGCTCTTTTTCCCTGCACTCTCCCCAAATTCCCTTCATATCCAGAAAACTATCAGTCTTAGTTTTGACCAAACTCAATGATATACCGTCGCCTCAGGTACAGAATTACAAAGATGTTTCACCTTCTGAATGTAAAATTTACATAAACTATTACTCGGAGTCTGTGAACTCAGTTCTCGGCTCATCAGACAGGGAAAATATCCTCTCTACAGCCACCTTGTTAAGCCTTTGGAGAACATCATATCTTTCAACAAGATCTCCTCTCATTCTTCTAAACTCTAGAGAATACAGGTTTAGTCTACTCGTCTCTCCTCTTACAAAAAGCGAACCATCCCACCAACCAGTCTGGTAGATCTTTGTATTTCCTCTACGGCAAATATTTTCTCCTTTGGGTAAGACCAAAAATGTGCCCAATTCCCCTCGTGTGGTCTCACCAAGGTTTTACATAACTGCAGTATGATAGCTTAGCTATTAAACTCACATCGTCTTTTAATAAAGCCCAACAGTACATTCAAAGTCAAAGTTAAATTTGTTGTCAGATACAAGTACGTATAGGTGCAATCAAAAACTTACTTGCAACATCATCAGAGGCACATAGCATCAAGTTAGCAGCATTCATAAGAAAAATATAACTTTAGTATAAGTTATACACAATTTTTACAAGGAAGAATACAATGTGAACAAAAAAGATAAAATCCACTGCAGTGCAAAGTGACCATGATTATTGCAGGTTGAAGAGAATTAGCTGTTCTTGAACCTGGTGGTGTGGGTCTCAAGGCTTCTAAACATTGTGCCCAATTGTTGCTGTGAGAAGATGGCATGGTCCTGATGGCAGGTATCTTTGATGATAGATGTTGCCCTCTTAATTGCATCTATGGCAGCTTTTGATGACTTGTGTATAAGGAGAAGTATCTTTCTTTTCACATCAACATCTCTCACAAGTTAAAAAAAAAACTCAGCTTTTCTCTACTGTGCATATTTTTTCCACATTATACTTAATTTGGCAGGTTTATCTAGTATATAATCCATTGAAGTCTCTGCATCTTCAATGCTATTCACCATCCCATCTTGATTTGAATCATCAGCAAACATGGAACCACTGGTCACAGCCTGCCAACTTGCAAAGCATCACCTTATTCCGTATTTTGCTTTATTTCTGTTCATTAATTCTGAATCCACAAGAGAATATTATGCCAAGTTCCATGTGCTGTAATCCAGTTATTATTTATGGTCATAATGTAGATGGAACAAGCAGTGAAAGGAAAAGTCATTTATATGATATCTTGTATGTCAAAGGATGTTAGTGGGATTGTATTACAGACCACCCAATAGTCAACGAGACTTGGAAGAGCAAATCTGCAGAGAGATAGCAGGCAACTGCAGGAAACATAAAGTTGTGGTGGTAGGGGATTTTAATTTACCATACATTGATTGGGACTCCCATACTGTTAAGGGTCTAGATGGTTTAGAGTTTGTAAAATGTGTTCAGGAAAGTTTTCTAAATCAGTATATAGAGGGACCAACTAGAGGGGATGCAATATTGGATCTCCTGTTAGGAAACAAATTAGGGCAAGTGACAGAAGTCTGTGTAGGGGATTGGTTCCAGTGATCATAACACCATTAGTTTCAATTTGATCATGGACAAGGATAGATCTGGTCCTAGGGTTGAGGTTCTGAACTGGAAGAAGGCCAAATTTGAAGAAATGAGAAAGGATCTAAAAAGCGTGGATTGGGACAGGTTGTTCTCTGGCAAAGATGTGATTAGTAGGTGGGAAGCCTTCAAAGGGGAAATTTTGAGAGTGCAGAGTTTGTATGTTCCTGTCAGGATTAAAGGCAAATTGAATAGGAATAAGGAACCTTTGTTCTCAAGGGATATTGCAACTCTGATAAAGAAGAAGAGGGAGTTGTATGAAATGTATAGGAAACAGGGGGTAAATCAGGTGCTTGAGGAGTATAAGAAGTGCAAGAAAATACTTAAGAAAGAAATCAGGAGAGCAAAAAGAAGACATGAGGTTGCCTTGGCAGTCAAAGCGAAGGATAATCCAAAGAGCTTTTACAAGTATATTAAGAGCAAAAGGATTGTAAGGGATAAAATTGGTCCTCTTGAAGATCAGAGTGGTCGGCTTTGTGCGGAACCAAAGGAAATGGGGAAGATCTTAAATAGGTTTTTTGCGTCTGTATTTACTAAGGAAGCTGGCACGAAATCTATGGAATTGAGGGAATCAAGTAGTGAGACCATGGAAACTGTACAGATTGAAAAGGAGGAGGTGCTTGCTGTCTTGAGGAAAATTAAAGTGGATAAATCCCCGGGACCTGACAGAGTGTTCCCTCGGACCTTGAAGGAGGCTAGTATTGAAATTGCGGGGGCCCTGGCAGACATATTTAAAATGTTGCTGTCTACGGGTGAAGTGCCGGAGGATTGGAGAGTGGCTCATGTTGTTCAGTTGTTTAAAAAAGGCTCTAAAAGTAATCCGGGAAATTATAGGCCGGTGAGTTTAACGTCAGTAGTAGGTAAGTTATTGGAGGGAGTACTAAGAGACAGAATCTACAAGCATTTGGATAGACTGGGACTTATTAGGGAGAGTCAACATGGCTTTGTGCGTGGTAGGTCATGTTTGACCAATCTGTTGGAGTTTTTCGAGGAGGTTACCAGGAAAGTGGATGAAGGGAAGGCAGTGGATATTGTCTACATGGATTTCAGTAAGGCCTTTGACAAGGTCCCCCATGGGAGGTTAGTTAGGAAAATTCAGTCGCTAGGTATACATGGAGAGGTGGTAAATTGGATTAGACATTGGCTCAATGGAAGAAGCCAAAGAGTGGTGGTAGAGAATTGCTTCTCTGAGTGGAGGCCTGTGACTAGTGGTGTGCCACAGGGATCAGTGCTGGGTCCATTGTTATTTGTCATCTATATCAATGATCTGGATGATAATGTGGTAAATTGGATCAGCAAGTTTGCTGATGATACAAAGATTGGAGGTGTAGTAGACAGTGAGGAAGCCTGCAGAGAGACTTGGACCAGCTGGAAAAATGGGCTGAAAAATGGCAGATGGAGTTTAATACTGACAAGTGTGAGGTATTGCACGTTGGAAGGACAAACCAACGTAGAACATACAGGTTTAATGGTAAGGCACTGAGGAGTGCAGTGGAACAGAGGGATCTGGGAATACAGATACAAAATTCCCTAAAAGTGTCGTCACAGGTAGATAGGGTCGTAAAGAGAGCTTTTGGTACATTGGCCTTTATTAATCAAAGTATTGAGTATAAGAGCTGGAATGTTATGATGAGGTTGTATAAGGCATTGGTGAGGCCGAATCTGGAGTATTGTGTTCAGTTTTGGTCACCAAATTACAGGAAGGATATTCACAAGGTTGAAAGAGTGCAGAGAAGGTTTACAAGGATGTTGCCAGGACTTGAGAAACTCAGTTGCAGAGAAAGGTTGAATAGGTTAGGACTTTATTCCCTGGAGCGTAGAAGAATGAGGGGAGATTTGATAGAGGTGTATAAAATTATGATGGGTATAGATAGAGTGAATGCAAGCAGGCTTTTTCCACTGAGGCAAGGGGAGAAAAAAACCAGAAGACATGGGTTAAGGGTGAGTGGGGAAAAGTTTAAAGGGAACATTGTGGGGGCTTCTTCACACAGAGAGTGGTGGGAGTATGGAATGTGCTGCCAGATGAGGTGGTAAATGTGGGTTCTTTTTTAACATTTAAGAATAAATTGGACAGATACATGGATGGGAGGTGTATGGAGGGATATGGTCCGTGTGCAGGTCAGTGGGACTAGGCAGAAAATGGTTCGGCACAGCCAAGAAGGGGCAAAGGGCCTGTTTCTGTGCTGTAGTTTCTATGGTTCCTATGGTTCTATGTCACAAACGGTTAATTTGAAGTGCAGTTACTACGCAATCGAAACGTAACATTGATTTTACACAATGCAAGGTTATGATAACGGCAATTATGTTTAAACATGAGAGATTCTACAGATGCTGGAAATCCAATTTAACACACACAAAATGCTGGAGGAACTCAGTAGGCCAGTCAGCATCTTCATGATTTACAACACTTTTCTGTTCATTTAGAACTCACTACTTTTCTTTTGCCAAAGGAACTTCTGTTGAGGAAAAATCACTTTTTCTTGATTTCCTTTGACAAAACTTGATCCCTGACTTTCCGTTCTTCTTAATGGCACTTCCATCAAAACGTAATCTTTACAGAACTTAAAAAAAAAGGAAATGATATTAACTCCAGGTATCACTGTTTCTCAGATTTCACAAATTGGGTGCTAATATTAAAATTATCCTTGGGAAAGCTTTGACAGAAATAACCCTTAAGTTTCTCCTTTTGAGAGAAAAACAATGGTAGATTGAATGACAGTAAAGAAAGGTCAATCCTATATTATTCAAAACATTTGGCACTTTGATTTAACAGAATATCCTACGTCTGGCTTAATTGAGCAATTTTGATATTTCCATGGTTCTGCAGTTGTAGTTGATACTTAGGAATGTTTATGACAAGAGCTGAAATGATCTCACAGCCATGATCATAATAAATGGCGGTGCAGGCTCGAAGGGCCGAATGGCCTACTCCTGCACCTATTTTCTATGTTTCTATGTTTCATTTGCCTTCATTTGGTGATTTCCACACACTGGGATCTGGGTCCTAGAGTGAGGCACTACCTGGTGCTTGGACAATTTAAATGCTGGTCGACATAGACTGGAAAGTCTGAGTGTCGAGGCTGGAGATGAGAGTTGGGTTGATTTTGCTCACTTTCCTGCGATGTTCATTCCTCTCCCTGTGGCGCCGTGGCTGTAAACTGCTCTGGCGGCTGTCATCTCTGTGAGTTTCACAGCATTTTTGCCCTGCTGATATGATGAACTGAAATTGAGTCCTGGGCCTACTCCAGCTGCTAGCATGGTTCGGGAGGGTTTAAACTAATTTTCAAGGGGGATGGGACCCAGAGCAATAGAGCAGTGAAAGAAGTGCATGGAGTAAGGTCAGATCTAACATATAGAGAGGCTTTGAGAAAAGAGAAGCAGAATAAACGGTGTAAAGACAGTAAGGCAGAAGGGTTGAAGTGTGTATACCTCTATGCAAGAAGTATCAGGAACAAAGGTGATGAACTGAGAGTTTGGTTACATACATGGAATTATGATGTAGTGGCCATTACAGAGACTTGGCTGGCACCAGGGCAGGAATGCATTCTCAATATTCCTGGATTTCAGTGCTTTAAAAGGGATAGAGAGGGCGGAAAAAGGGGAGGAGCATGGCATTACTGGTCAGGGATACTATTACAGCTACAGAAAGGGTGAGTATGTAGCAGGATCCTCTTTTGAGTCAGTATGGGTGGAAGTCAGGAACAGGAAGGGAGCAGTTACTCTATTGGGGGTATTCTATAGGCCCCCTGGTAGCAGCAGAGATACAGAGGAGCAGATTGGGAGGCAGATTTTGGAAAGGTGCAAAAATAACAGAGTTGTTATCATGGGTGACTTTAACTTCCCTAATATTGATTGGCACCTGATTAGTTCCAAGGGTTTAGATGGGGCAGAGTTTGTTAAGTGTGTCCAGGACGGATTCCTGTCACAGTATGTGGACAGGCCGACTAGGGGGAATGCCATACTAGATCTAGTACTAGGTAATGAATGGGGTCAGGTCACAGATCTCTCAGTGGGTGAGCATCTGGGTGACAGTGACCACCACTCCCTGGCCTTTAGCATTATCATGGAAAAGGATAGAATCAGAGAGGACAGGAAAATTTTTAACTGGGGAAGGGCAAATTATGAGGCTATAAGGCAAGAACTTGCGGGTGTGAATTGGGGTGATGTTTTTGCAGGGAAATGTACTATGGACATGTGGTCGATGTTTAGAGCTCTCTTGCAGGACGTTAGGGATAAATTTGTCCCGGTGAGGAAGATAAAGAATGGCAGGGTGAGGGAACCATGGGTAACAAGTGAGGTGGAAAATCTAGTCAGGTGGAAGAAGGCAGCCTACATGAGGTTTAGGAAGCAAGGATCAGATGGGTCTATTGAGGAATATAGGGAAGCAAGAAAGGAGCTTAGAAAGGGGCTGGGAAGAGCAAGAAGGGGGCATGAGAAGGTCTTGGCGAGTAGGATAAAGAAAAACCCCAATGCATTCTTCAATTATGTGAAGAAAAAAGGATGACAGGAGTGAAGGTAGGACCGATTAGAGATAAAGGTGGGAAGATGTGCCTGGAGGCTGTGGAAGTGAGCGAGGTCCTCAATGAATACTTCTCTTCGGTATTCACCACTGACAGGGAACATGATGATGTTGAGGACAATATCAGTGAGGTTGATGTTCTGGAGCATGTTGATATTAAGGGAGAGGAGATGTTGGAGTTGTTAAAATACATTAGGACAGATAAGTCCCCGGGGCCTGATGGAATATTCCCCAGGCTGCTCCACGAGGCGAGGGAAGAGATTGCTGAGCCTCTGGCTGGGATCTTTATGTCCTAGTTGTCCACGGGAATGGTACCAGAGGATTGGAGGGGGGGCGAATGTTGTCCCCTTGTTCAGAAAAGGTAGTAGGGATAGTCCGGGTAATTATAGACCAATGAGCCTTACGTCTGTGGTGGGAAAGCTGTTGGAAAAGATTCTTAGATTTAGGATCTATAGGCATTTAGAGAATCATGGTCTGATCAGGGACAGTCAGCATGGCTTTGTGAAGGGCAGATCGTGTCTAACAAGCCTGACAGAGTTCTTTGAGGAGGTGACCAGGCATATAGATGAGGGTAGTGCAGTGGATGTGATCTATATAGATTTTAGTAAGGCATTTGACAAGGTTCCACACGGTAGGCTTATTCAGAAAGTTAGAAGGCATGGGATCCAGGCAAGTTTGGCCAGGTGGATTCAGAATTGGCTTGCCTGCAGAGGGCAGAGGGTCATGGCGGAGGGAGTACATTCAGATTGGAGGATTGTGACAAGTGGTGTCCCACAAGGATCTGTTCTGGGACCTCTAGTTTTCGTGATTTTTTATTAACCACCTGGATGTTGGGGTAGAAGGGTGGGTTGGCAAGTTTGCAGACGACACAAAGGTTGGTGGTGTTGTAGATAGTGGTGTGGATTGTCAAATATTGCAGAGGGACATTGATAGGATGGAGAAGTGGGCTGAGAAGTGGCAGATGGAGTTAAACCCAGAGAAGTGTGAGTTGGTACACTTTGGAAGGACAAACTACAAGACAGAGTACAAAGTAAATGGAAGGATACTTGGTAGTGTGGAGGAGCAGAGGGATCTGGGGGTACATGTCCACAGATCCCTGAAAGTTGCTTCACAGGTGGATAGGGTAGTTAAGAAAGCTCATGGGGTGTTATCTTTCATAAGTCGAGGGATAGAGTTTAAGAGTCGCGATGTAATGATGCAGCTCTATAAAACTCTGGTTAGGCCAGACTTGGAGTGCTGTGTCCAGTTCTGGTCACCTCACTATAGGAAGGATGTGGAAGCATTGGAAAGGGTACAGAGGAGATTTACCAGGATGCTGCCTGATTTACAGAGTTTGCATTATGATCAGAGTTTAAGGGAGCTAGGGCTTTACTCTTTGGAGAGAAGGAGGATGAGAGGAGACATGATAGAGGTGTACAAGATAATAAGAGGAATAGATAGAATGGATAGCCAGTGCCTCTTCCCCAGGGCACCACTGCTCAATACAAGAAGACATGGCTTTAAGGTAAGGGGTGGAAAGTTCAAGAGGGATATTAGAGGAAGGTTTTTTACTCGGAGAGTGGTTGGTGCGTGGAATGCACTGCCTGAGTCAGTGGTGGAGGAAGATACACTCGTGAAGTTTAAAAGACTACTAGACAGGTATATAGAGGAATTTAAGGTGGGGGCTTATATGGGAGGCAGGGTTTGAGGGTCAGCACAACATTGTGAGCCAAAGGGCCTGTACTGTTCTGTACTATTCTATGTTCTATGTTCTACCATAGGACACATCCTCTCCACATCCACTCTATCAAGACCAACTTTTGCTCTATTATATGCCTTCTTTGGCTTTTATGTTGGCTTTGGCTTCCCTTATTAGCCACGATAGTGTCATTTTGCCTTCAGAATACTTCTTCCTCTTTGGGATGTATATATCCTGTGCCTTCCAAGTTGCTTCCAGAAATTCCAGTCATCCCTGTCACTGTTCTTTTCCAATCAATTGTGGCCAGCTTCTCTCTCTCATGCCTCTGTAATTCCCTTTACTCCACTGTAATACTGATACATCTGACTTTAGCTCTTTCTGAACATTCAAGAAGAATTTCATCATATAATTATCACTTTCCCCTCGGTGTTAACATGTCTCCTTCTCTCCAAAGAGTAAAGCCCTAGCTCCCTTTTACCTTAAGCTCTGTAATCAATTCTGGTTCATTGCTCAACAGCCAATCCAAAATAGCTGATCATCTTGTGGGCTCAACCTCAAGCTGCTCTAAAAAGCCATCTCGTAGGCATTCCAAAAATTCCCCATTTTGGAATCTAGCACCAAGCTGATTTTCCCAATGTACCCTGCATACTGAAATCCCCCCTGACCATTGTAACATTGTCCTTTTGACATGCATTTTCTATCTCTCATTGTAGTTTGTAGACCACATCCTCACTACTGTTTGGGAGTCTGTATATAATTCCCATCAGGGTCTTTTTACTCTTGCAGTTCCTTAGCTCTATCCACAACGATTCAACACCTTCCATCCCTATGTCACCTCTTTCTAATGATTTGATTTAATTTTTTACCAACAGAGCAATACTGCCCCCTCTGCCTTCCTGCCTCTCCTTTCGCTACAATGTGTATCCTTGGACATTAAGCTCCCAGCTATGATCTTCTTTCAGCCATGATTCAGTGATGATCATACATGCCAATCTGTAATTGTGCTACGAGTTCATCTACCTCATTACGTATACTGCGCACATTCAAATATAACACATTTAGTCCTGTATTCGCCCTTTTCGATTTTGTCCACCTTTTACATTGCGACTCATCCTGTTGACTGCAATTTTGCCCTATCATCAGCCTCTTCTTGCTAGGAGTCTCATTACGCATTGCCTCTGTTTGTAAAACAACTACCTCATCTTCAGCACTGTTAATCTGGTTCCCATCCCACTGCCTAATTCATTTAAATTCACCTGAACAACTCCAGCTAACCAATCCTCAAGGAAATTGGACCCCCTGAGGTTCAGATGTAATCTGCCTCTTCCCCAGAAGAGATCCCAATGATCCATAAATTTGAACCCTTGTCCCCTGCACCAGTTCCTCAGCCATGCATTCACTTGCTAAATCATCCTATTCTTACCCTCACTGACACGTGGCACAGGCAGCAATCCAGAGATTAGTACCCTGGAGGTCCTGTTTCTCAGCTCTCTACCTAGCTCCCTAAAATCTCTCTTTAGGACCTCCTCAACTTGTCTACCCAAGTCATTGGTGCCAATATGTACCAAGGCTTCTGGCTGCTCACCCTCACCCTTGAGAATGCCATGGACTTGATCCGAGACATCCGTGATCCTGGCATCAGGGAGGCAAAATAACATCTGGGTGTCTCTATTGCGCCCACAGAACCTCGTCTCTGTTCCTCCGACTAAGGAATCTCCTTTGAACACCGTAGTACTCTTCACTTCTCTGCTCTTCTGAGTCACAGCACTAGACTCAGTGTCAGAGACCCCGTCATTGTGGCTCCCCCTCCCACCCCCCAGTAGGTCATCCCCCTCAATTGTATCTAAATTATAAGTTGTATACTTATTATTGAGGGGAATGGTCACAGGTGTACTCTGCACTGGCTGTGCATTTCCCTCCTTCTCCTGACAGTCACCTAGTTACCTGTCTCCTGCAGTCTAGGGTTGACTACTCCCCTGTGGCTCCTGTCTATCATCTCCTCATTCTTCCGTATGAGCTGAAGGTCATCAGACTGCAGCTCCAGTTCTGTACACATTCTCTCAGGAGCTGCAGATTAGTGCACCTAGTACAGATGTGGTTGTTCGGGAGACTGGCGGTCTCCCAGACTTCCCACATCCCATAGTACAAAATGCTACTATGCCCTAACAGATGAGGAATGAGCAAATAAGAACAGAGAGAGAGTAATTTACCTCACCCAAGCCTGATGAGCCAAAGCCACTCTAAAATCTGGCGCGCTCCAAACCAATGGCCACTCCGCTTGCACTTGAATTATTTTTATTGGCCCTTTCTAATGAATCCTTTTTGCTGTTTGGTTGCCACAAAGCTCTTCCTTAAAATCTCGATCACTGTCCTGATTAAAAAGTAGCTCTTTTTATGCACCCCTGATATGGATTGTTCAACTAAATTCGCTAAATAATGAAACAATGCGGACATACATAAGATAATGCACTATAATTGAGCAAATATAAAACACATGTACAAAATAGACGAGTCCTTATTGGCAAAACATTTGGGTGTGATTATCAATTATGTACTGAAAATATTTGGCAAATGTGAAACTGCCATCAATGAGATGACATAAAGAAGGGGAAGAATCTCAAGGGCATTTGATTATAAGTCAAAACAGTTTATGTTAAGCTTGGAAAACCCAATGATGTGGCTACGTTTACCTTCATCTTGACATTGATGCATTCAAAGGGCATTGGCAAAGAACAAAAAATGAGTTAAACAGTAGACTATGACTTAAAGCTTACTGAAAAGAACTATTTTCAGTTACAGTCAATTCTTCTAGAAATTAATTGCTTGAAATATTTGATGAATAAGTGAACAAAAACATATGATGAGTGAAGATAGGAGAAATAAAACATTCCTAGAATATTTTTGTCAGGAAACCAAAAACAGACAAGATCCACAAATGCTTTGCTAGCTCTGATGTTAAGGAATGGTTCCATAGGTTTTTGGCACCTTCCAGGATCACATTGTCTCCATCTGCTGCAGTATAAACCAACACATGGCATTGTTTTCTCAGCTGAACTGATTTTATCTTCCTTGGACCTTAAGATATTCACTTACTACAGGCTTATTTTCTCCACCCAACCTCCTATATTGAAGTATAATTACAGTCAGTCTCTTTTCAATGGCTGTGAGCAATAAGTTCAACATGGCACCATTGTTGAATAGCTGGACTCAAACACTAGCCCGAAAACAAGCAGAATTATGAATGGAACCCTATAACATACTGTTCTGTGGTTATATGTTTGGCACAGTAGCGTAGCAGTTAGTGTAATGATTTACTGCGTCAGTGATTGGAAGATTGGGGTCGATTTCCTGCTTTTGTCTGTAAGGATTTTGTACATTCTCCCTGTGACTGTGTGGGTTTTTTCCAGGTACTCCAGTTTCCTCCCACAGTCCTCCCACCTCCTGAGGGTAGTAATCTCGGGATCGCTGCCTATGCCATGTGACAGTGAGAATAAAAATGGAATGAGGTGGCAGATGAATGTGTGGCTGAGGATTTGGAGCAGGGGGCAGGGATTCAGATTTCTGGATACTTGGGACCTCTTCTGGGGCAGGTGCAACCTGTACAAAAGGGACGCATTGCACTTGAATGTGAGGGGGACCAATATTCTTGTGGGCAGGTTTGCTGAAGCTATTGGGAGTGGTTTAAACTAATATGGCAGGGGTATGGGAACCAGTGTGATAGAGCTGAGGATGAGCCAGCAGGTTTTACAAGTGGATGATGGATGTAACATGAATGTAAGGAAGGACAAGCCAATAATTGGGTACAAATGCAGACAGAGCAAAGAGTTAAATTGTATCACAAGAGACAAAATTCAAAAGGGTGAAGAATGCAGGACTGAAGGTGCTGTATTTGAATGCGTGCAGCATTTGGAATAAGGTTGATGA
Organism: Mobula hypostoma; assembly: GCF_963921235.1. Taxonomy (NCBI): domain Eukaryota; kingdom Metazoa; phylum Chordata; class Chondrichthyes; order Myliobatiformes; family Myliobatidae; genus Mobula; species Mobula hypostoma. The sequence goes on from NC_086128.1 coordinate 51,111,240, forward strand.
ACTTGTGGCGCAATTGTTTGGTATGTGGGCATCACTGAGCCTTGGCTGAAAGAAGGCCATAGTTGGGAGCTTAACATCAAAGGACATACTTTGTATTGAAAAGACAGGCAGGAAGGCATAGGTGGTGGGGTGTGGTTCTGTTGGTAAGAGATGGAATTACATTTTAGAAAGAGGTGGGATAGGGTTTGAGAATGTTGAACCTTTGTGGGTGGAGTTAAGAACAGCAACGGTAAAAACACAATTATAAGAATCATATATAGACCACCAAATAGTAGACAAGGTGTGGGGTTAAGATTGCAAAAGGAGCTGGAAAAGACATGTAATAAGGGTAATGTTGCAAGTGTAATGAGAGGCTTCAATATGCAAGGGGATTGGGAAAATAAGGTTGGTGTCGGATCCCAAGGGAGGGAATTTGTTGAATGCCTATGAGATGGCTTTTTAGAGCAGCTTATGCTTGAGCCTGCTCAGGGAAATGCCATCTTAGACTGGGTATTGTGTAATAACCCTGATCTTATTAGTCACTTTAATGTAAAAGAACCCTTAAGAGACAGTGATCATAATATGATTGAATTCATACAGCAGTTTGAGAGGGGGAAGCATAACTCCAGTATCAAAATAGAATAAAGAGAATTACAGGAACATGAGAGAGGAGCTTGCCCAGGTGGATTGGAGGAGGTTACTGGCAGGAATGATGGCAGAACAGAGGTGGCTGAAGTTTCTGGGAATAGTTCACAAGGCGCAGGATAGATATGTCCCACAGACAAAGTTCTCAACTGGCAAGGGTAGCAACCATAGCTGAGAAGAGAAGTTAAGGTCTCTGCATAAAAGGCAAGCAAAGGACATATAAAAAGCAAAGGCTATATTTAAGAGGGAGTTAGATATGGCCCTTGTGGCTAAAGGGATCGGGGGGTATGGAGGGAAGGCTGGTACAGGGTTCTGAGTTGGATGATCAGCCATGATGATACTGAATGGCGGTGCAGGCTCAAAGGGCCGAATGGCCTACTCCTGCACCTATTTTCTATGTTTCTATGTTTCTATAAGGCAGCAAAAGTGTGTGGGAACTTGGATAATCGGGAAGCATTTAAAATCCAACAAAAGGCAACTAAAAAAGCTATAAGAAGGGAAAAGATGAAATATGAGGGCAAACTAGCCAATAATATAAAGCAGGATACTAAAAGTTTTTTTTCAGTTGTATAAAGAATAAAAGGAAGGTGAGAGTTGATATTGGACTACTGGAAAATGATGCTGGTGAGGTAGTAATGGGGGACAAAGAAATGGCAGATGAACTTAATGGATACTTTCCATCAGTCTTCACTGTGGAAGATACTAGCAATGTGCTAGAGGTCCGTGAGTGTCAGGGAGCAGGAGTGAGTGCCATTGCTATTACAAAGGAAAAAGTGCTAGGCAAACTCAAAGTTCTTAAGGTGGATAAGTCACTTGGACTAGATGGACTATATCCCAGAATCCTGAGAGAGGTTGCTGAAGAGATAACGGATGCATTGTCATGATCTTCCAGGAATCACATGATTCAGGCATGGTCCTGGAGGACTGGAAGGCATTTGATAAGGTGCCACACATGAGGCTGCTTAACAAGGTAAAATCCTATGGTGTTACAGGAAAGATACTGGCATGCATAGAGGAATGGCTGACAAGCAGGAGACAGTGAGTCCGAATAATAGAGACCTTTTCTGGTTGGCTGCCGGTGACTAGTGGTGTTCCTCAGGGCTCAGTATTGGGACCACTATTTTTCACATTGTTTGCCAATAATGTAGATAATAGAATTGATGTCTTTGTGACAAAGCTTGAAGATGATACAAAGATAGGTGAAAGAGTAGGTAGTGCTGAGGAAGCAATGCAATTGCAGGAGGACTTAGACAAATTGAAAGAATAGGTTAAAAATGGCAGATGGAACACAGTGTTGGGAAATGTATGATAATGCATTTTGTTAAAATGAACAACAGTGCAGACTATTATCTAAGTGGGGAGAAGGTTCAAACATCAAAGGGGCAGAGGGACTTAGGAGTTCTTGTGCAAGACTCACAGAAGGTTAATTTACAGGTTGAGTCTGTGGTAAAGAAGGCAAATGCAATGTTGGCATTTATTTTAAGGGGAATAGAATATAAAAAAACAAAGAGTCAATGCAGAGGCTTTGTAGGACACTAGTCAGGCTGCACTTGGAGTGTTGTCAACAGTTTTGGGTTCCATATCTCAGAAAAGATGTTTCGCCATTGGGGAGAGTCCAGAAGAGGTTCACAAGGATTATACCGGGAATGAAGGGGCTAACATATGAGAAGCATTTTGCAGCTTTGGGCCTGTACACACTGGAGTTTAGAAGAAGGCATGGGGATCTCATTGAAACCTATCGAATGTTGAAAGGACTAGATAGGGTGGATGTGAAGATGATATTTGCTATGATGGGGGTATCCAGAGCCAGAGGGTGCAGTTTCAAAGTTGAGGGATGACATTTTAAAACAGAGGTAAGGAGGAATTTTTTTAGCCAGAGAGTAGTGAGTCTGTGGAATGTTCTGCCACAGACTGCAGTGGAGGCCAAGTCTATGGACATATTTAAAGCAAAAGTTGATTGGTCAGGGCATCAAAAGATATGGCGAGAAGGTAGGTGTATGGGGTTGATTGGGATCTGGGATCAGCCATGCTAGAGCAGACTTGATGGGCTGAATGGACTAATTCTGCTCCTATGTCTGATGGTGTTATGGTCTTATTCCAAAGATGCATGGATTAGGATTAGTTAGTTGTGGACATGCTACGTTGGCACTTGACACTTACGAGTTGCCTCCCAGCCCATCCTTGGACTGAGTTGGTTATTGACAAATATTGTGCATTTCACTGTAGGTTTTGATATACATGTGACAAATAAAGCTAATCTTTAATCATTATCTTTGTAAAATATCATAAAGCACAATGATTTGGATTATCATCAGATTAAGCAGGGTTTTGGAGATTCTGTAGTGAAGGAATTGCACATTTAAGGTAATTAAGTAGCCCAGCTGTGTTAAGTGTGGAATGCTACTAAGTAGCACATACACAAATGTAGAGTATATTTAATATTAGTTCCCTCTACCTCTACAAGGAAACTACATGCAGTTTCATCCGCTCTCATGTACTAATATCAAAGTGGATCGCTGGGCAAATGGAACTTTCTGTTTGTATTTATTCAGAATAAGCCTTCTCATCACAGTTAGACTTCATTATGAAAGCCATATGGACTCTGTGATTTGAGCCAAATTCTAATTAAAAGCAGCACCATTCTAAGTTGACATTTGAGGCAGAGCCTCTGAATTGACTTTGATTTTTATAGTTGCTGTTTGCATTCAAAGCAATTTATAATGTCCCAGCATAGTTAGGTGCATTTACAAATCCTACGCAATACAACTATATCTGAACTAAATTGTATGCAGGCACATTCATAATACTCACACACCAGCATATTGTGATGTTTGGGAAATGCTCATTTAAACTCATTAATGCAACAGCTGCATCACAGACTGATGATCCTAAACATGAATCTCTGTACCAAAGTAAGAATATTCCTTTCCCCTACAAGCAGTAAGTTTGATATTATGTAAAGCATAAATTTGCTGAATAAGTTTAGACTTTCCACAAGATGTTACGTGAGAACCTCTCCTCTAAGGTACATACCAGAGAAATTATGAAGAATTAACTTTGGCTATGCAGGAATTCTACAATGGTGGGCTCGAAATTCTTTCATGTAGCAGAATGTTTTTATTTGCTGCACAATGGAATTTAATCATAAAATGATCAGCTCCTTCCAGTGTAGGTTGTGCAGTTTCCATAATTAGTTACAGGCCTTCCATATGTATGACACACATGTAGGGAGGCCACCAGGTAAGTGCCTGTATAAGGCTGGAGAACAGTATGCAATGCACATTCTGGGTGCATCTGTGCAACATTTCCTCCTGCCTCTGACATACTCATGCCTTCACACTGATGCAATCATTAACAAGAAAGCCAAGGCTCCTTCCATGTAAATTAAGGGGTTGAGTCTCAATCTAACATGGCCCAGAATCTGAGACAAATCTTCCCTTTAAGGTTCTGCTTTAAGAATTTGAGTGTTCTCTTTCACTAGCCCTGCACTGGCCTCATTACCAATCATCACATCTCCGATGGCACCCAACCCTGTCATTCTAGTTCCCACCCAACCACATTTTTGTGAAACAGTCTCCTCCATTTCCATCATGCAGCTGAAAATTTCCCTCTCAAATTCTCATTCTTTGATGCCATAGTCCTTGACGTTCAGACCTTAGGCCCTCCCAGTGGCCAATCCCACTCCCACCCTACATATTATCAAAAATAACCTGCCTTCCTTTGCTAGCTCTATAATGGCAGAGGAATTCTGCCCTATTATACGCAATAGCATTAGCTTCTTGGGTGATAGAATAATGCGATGAGCAGGCCATCCATAAAAGCTGATAAGGTTTCTCCTTCTCAACTGTGCTGGCCTGTGCTTAACCTGCCTTATCTGGCAGTGCAACATTTAACTTGCTATATATAAATTTATTTATTTGAGATACAGTGCAGAATAGTCCCTTCTGGCCCTTTGAGCCGCACCGTCCAGCAATCCCCCAATTTAATCTTAACCTAAACATGGGACAATTTACAATAACCAATTAACCTAACAGCATGTCATTGAACTGTGAGAGGAGATCGGGACACACAGAGGAAACCTACGCAGTCAACGGGAGAACGTACGCTACAAACTCCTTACAGGCAGCAGTTGTTGGGAATCAGAACAAGAGTGACTCGTAGTCATAGTCGTACTTTATTGATCCTGGGGGAAATTGGTTTTCGTTACAGTTGCACCATAATTAATTAAATAGTAATAAAACCATAAATAGTTAAATAGTAATATGTAAATTATGCCAGGAAATAAGTCCAGGACCAGCCTATCGGCTCAGGGTGTCTGACCCTCCAAGGGAGGAGTTGTAAAGTTTGATGGCCACAGGCAGGAATGACTTCCTATGACGCTCTGTGTTGCATCTACGTGGAATGAGTCTCTGGCTGAATGTACTCCTGTGCCCAACCAGTACATTATGTAGTGGATGAGAGACATTGTCCAAGATGGCATGCAACTTGGACAGCATCCTCTTTTCAGACACAACCGTCAGAGAGTCCAGTTCCATCCCCACAACATCACTGGCCTTACGAATGAGTTTGTTGATTCTGTTGGTGTCTGCTACCCTCAGCCTGCTGCCCCAGCACACAACAGCAAACATGATAGCACTGGCCACCATAGACTCGTAGAACATCCTCAGCATCATCCGGCAGATGTTAAAGGACCTCAGTCTCCTCAGGAAATAGAGATGGCTCTGACCCTTCTTGTAGACAGCCTCAGTGTTCTTAGACCAGTCCAGTTTACTGTCAATTCATATCCCCAGGTATTTGTAATCCTCCACCATGTCCACACTGCCCCCCTGGATGGAAACAGGGGTCACCGGTACCTTAGCTCTCCTCAGGTCTACCACCAGCTCCTTAGTCTTTTTCACATTAAGCTGCAGATAATTCTGCTCACACCATGTGACAAAGTTTCCTACCGTAGCCCTGTACTCAGCCTCATCTCCCTTGCTGATGCATCCAATTATGGCTGAGTCATCAGAAAACTTCTGAAGATGACAAGACTCTGTGCAGTATTTGAAGTCCGAGGTGTAAATGTATATGTATCACCTTTCAATATCTCGTTGCTTGACTTTTAAAGTGTAATGCAGGAAATGCAGCAGCCAATTTACACCCACACATGATAACCAGATACAGGTAATCTGTTTTTCATATTGATAATGACTGCAGGCAAGAGCAAATGACAACCATTCCACTTATGAGAAAGTGTAATCAGTTGTTCTGTAACAAGGGTTAATTTAAAACCAGGTAGACATAATTTATTCCTTGTGTCTTTCGCTTTGAAATGAATCTCTGATAAACATATTACACAACTGATTCTCACAACTGAAATTAAGGTGCTAACCTCGAACTGAATGCTTTCACAGTTTCAGTCTTAAATAACTCCAATAGGTTAAAATAGAAATGAACACCATACCGATTTAGAAAGAATCATACTGATAAAAGGTACTTTGAGTCCACATTCAAAACAGATGCTGAGCATTTTTTTACATTCAAGTAAAGGGTTTAATGTCTGTTTGAGGGGCCCCTTTAAAAGTTAACCTATTTGAGGGGCCCCTTTAAAACTTAATCAGTAGTGCATGGTACCATGCACAGCTGATTACATGTTACCTAATCTGTGGTTCTTCGATGTCTGACTTCAGTTCATGTGTTTGCATATCAGATGCAGAATGATCCTCTTGCATACCGAAAACCACAATCCTAGTTTCTATCTTCCCTCATACAAGATTTGCCCCTCCAAATACTTAATGAGACTTGCTTTCCTTCATAGACATTTCCAATGTCCCTAATATTGTGTATTTAATATTTCAGTAATATTTGAGTAATATTGTAAATATATCATTTGATTAAGCATTATTTGTTTGTTTACATAATTCCCTATAGGTTATATGTAAAAATGCATGAATGGCATACATCATTACACCACCATGTCATCTGTGCACACCTCACTAAAATAAAAACTAAATGTGTTGCAAGGACGTGGCTGGGGATGAACCCAAGTGCAGGACATAGGCGCTGAGGCAGAGTCGTGAGACATTAGCACCGCCACGAATGGGGAACCAGTATTCAGGAAAGTCCTTACACAGAGACAAGGGTCACATAGAGTATCCAGGAAACGGTGCGGAACTTAGAACTGACAGTTCTCAGGAATCAGGAAACAAGGTTTCCTCACACTAGAGTCGACCAATGGACTGGTAGCTCCTTGTTGTTATCACAGGGTCTTTATCCTGCATTTTCTGATGGAAAGCAGGTGTGTGTAGTTAGTGGAACCTGAGAATGATTGGAAATTCAATGAGGGGATTGAGGTCCAATTCCTGAGGTAACGAGCAAGGTGGGGGATTGCCAGAAGGGACCATGACAAAATGTACACAAGGTTATCCCTAGTTTTGTGTTTTCTTTTCAATTATGTTTTATGGAGTTGCAAAACAAAACAGTGGCAATGAGGAAGCTTTAAAACAAACCCAAGATGACTACCTACCTGTTGAAGCACAAGTTTTTCTTCTTCACAAGGGGAGAAAGACGGTTGAATTAATAAAAAGGCAGGAAACAGGTGAAATTCATGGGTTCATATACAGAAATAAATAATAAGTTTTTTAAAAAGCAGAAATGGCTGGCTATATTGGAAAGATGGACACATTCAACTACACAAAAGATAGCTGGATATTGTATAATGAGCGAATTGAGCAGTATTTTAAAGGAAATGAAACAGCCAATTAGAAGCAAACGCCAGTTTTGCTGAGTGCATTAGGTGGAAAGACACACAGTTTGCTTAGAAGTTTGACTGCTCCAACCAAACCATGCTGATATCATGAAAGTAATGCAGGAATATTTGGAAATGAAACGCTTTAGGCTTCATAAGTGGAATCAAAAAGAAGGCGGTCTGTTTCAGTGCATGTCTGAATGGAAGAAATTGTCTGAGCATTGTCAGTTCAGTGATAGGCTTATTGATGCACTGAGAGATCATTTAGTTTGTGGAATCTTACAAGAAAGCATTCAAAAATAGCTCCAAACTGAAGCACAATTCTCATTTAAAAGAGCAGTTGAAATCATTATATCAATGCAAATAGCAGACAGAGATGCAACTGAGTTGCAGTCAGGAATGAAAGTGAGCGTGAATAAAATTGCAACGTCTAAACAGAAACCAGCCTAGCCGAACAAATTGTGTTACCACTGTGGCAGGGACCCACATACATTAGACCAACGTAGGTTTAAAGACAAAACTTGCAGAAGATGCAAGAAAGTAGAACAAATATGAAGAGTGTGTTGGACAGACAAAATAAATGGACTGCATAGGGAAGATTAAAAAGATAAAAAGTCAAGTTGCAGTTTCAAAAATAGCACCTATCTGCATGCTGCTGATGGAAAATCTGATAATAATGAGAGTGACACAAGTCTGAGATTTACAATGTGAAATAGACAAGTAAAATTGCTTGCACCAGAAGTGTATGGCAAAATTTATTCAAATGGATTTGGACACTGGTTTGGCTGTTTCAGTCATTCCACAAAATGAGTTTGAATAGTATTCCAAAACAACTACAGTGACGTCTGCAGATACCAAACTAAGAACTTATCCTGAAGGAAAGATAACACCTGTGGGAATGACATCTACAACAGTGAAATACAACAACCAACAAGCCACATTGGACTTATATGTGGTAAAAACAGAAGGGCCAGCATTGTGGGGCTGTGATCAGCTGAGGAAACTACAACTTGATTGGAGATACACCAACCATTTGCGTGCCGAATTCCCTGCAATAGGGGAAACTGAAAGCAAATTAAGAAAGGTACTGGATGATGCCATGTTCAAAGAATGTATTGGAAAACTCAAACATATCAAGGGTAAAATAGTGTTAAATGAAAATTTTACAAGTTTTACAAAGCCCTTCCAGTTATTTATACCATCTATGATAAAGTAGCCAGTGAGTTAGATGGCATGGAAGCTGAAGGAATTCTTTCTAAATTGAATGGAGTCCATGGGCAATGCCAGTGGTCCCAGTAGCTGAGAAGGATCGACCTGTCAGGGGCCGTGGTGATTTTTAGGTCACCATTAATTCAGAACTGAAAATGGGTCAATACCCTCTGCCCAGGATAGAGGGTATCTTTGCAAACCTTTCTGGAGGAAAACACTTCAGCAAAGTGGATTTAGCTGAGGCCTACCTACAGATGGAGATGGAAGAAGAGACCAAAGTGTTTCTCACCATAAACGCTCACAAAGGGCTTTATCGCTATAATAGACTTATTTTTGGAGTAGCATCTGCACCTGCACTCTGGCAGAAAGCCATGGACCAGATGGTTCAAGGCTGCCCAGGCACTCAGTGTTACCAGGGTGACATCATTGTCACTGGTAAGCATGCCAAGGAACATCTCCAAAATCTCAAGACAGTGTTAAAATGTTTAGAAGATTATGTGCTCAGAGCAAAATGCAACAAGTGTGAATTCTTTAAATCAAGTATCACTTTTTGTGATTGACGTACAAGTATTACACAAGTGTGCTGAGAAAATTCAAGCAGTGGTGGATGCCCCCAGGTCAAAGAACATGTCACAGTTGCAGTTCTTGTTATGATTCAACAATTCCTATAACAGGTTCCTGCCAAACCTGGCTAGTGTGTTCTGCCCCTTGACCTCATTATTACAGATTGGGGAAAAATGGAAATGGACAAAACAGTGTGAGGTGCTTTCCAAAAGATAAAGGAAATGGTGACATCAGACACTGTACTCACACATTATGATCCACGTTGTCCAGTGAAGCTTGCTTGTGATGCCTTCCCTAATGGTATAGGTGCAGTCATGTCACATGGTATGAGTGATGGAAGAGAACACCCAAAACCTTGGGGCTATGCAACACGTTGCCTCACTACTACAGGAAAATCTTACACACGGATTGTCAGAGAGATCTTGAGTCTGGTTTGGGGTGTAAAACATTCATGTCACATGGTATGAGTGATGGAAGTTAGGGAACGGGAGATGCAGCTCGATGACCTTCGTCTGGTCAGGGAGAGTGAGGAGGTGATAGAAAGGAGCTATAGGTAGGTAGTCACACCAGGGCCTCGGGAGACAGATAAGTGCATAACAGTCAGGAGTCAGAGGCTAGAGAGCACCCCTGTGGCTGTACCCCTTGACAATAAGTACTCTTGTATGAGTACTGTTTGTGGGGGGATGGCCTACGTGGGGGAAGCAACAGTGGCTGTGCCTCAGGCACAGAGTCTGGCCCTGTGGCTCAGAAAGGTCGGGAAAGGAAGAGGACGGCAGCAGTGACAGGGGCCTCTATAGTTAGGGGTCAGACAGGCGATTCCGTAGACACAGGAAAGAAGCATGGGTGGTAGTTTGCCTCACAGGTGCTAGGGACCGGGATGTTTCTGATCATGTCCAAGATATCCTGAAGTGGGAAGGAGAATAGACAGAGGTTGTGGTACATATTGGTACCAACGACATAGGCAGGAAAAGGGAGGAGGTCCTGAAAACAGACTACAGGGAGTCAGGAAGGAAGTTGAGAAGCAGGACCTCAAAGGTAGTGATCTCAGGATTACCGTGTGGCACACGCGACAGTGAGTATAGGAATAGAGTGAGGTGGAGGATAAATACAAGGCTGAGGGACAGCAACAGGGGGCAGGGATTCAGATTTCTGGATCATTAGGACCTCTTTTGGAGCAGGAATGACCTGTACAAAAAGGACGAGTTGCACTTGAATCCCTCGGGAACCAATTTCCTGGCAGGGAGGTTTGCCAAGGCTATTGGGGAGAGCTTAAACTAGGATTGCTGCGGAGTGGGAACCAAACTGAAGAGACGAAGGAAGAGGCGGTTGGCTCACAAATAGAGAAAGATTGGAGACAGTGTGAGAGGGAGGGTAGGCAGGTGATCAAGAAGGGACGCGCTCAGATTGATGGTTTGAGATGTATCTATTTTAATGCAAAGAGTATTATGAACAAAGTGGATGAGCTTAGAGCATGGATCAGTACTTGGAGATATGATGTTGTGGCCAGTGCAGAGACTTGGATAGCTCAGGGGCAGGAATGCTTATTTTGAGTGCCAGGCTTCAGGTGTTTCAGAAAGGACAGGGAGGGAAGGCAAAAGAGGTGGGGGCATGGCACTGTTCATCAGAGATAGTGTCACGGCCGTAGAAAAGGAGGAAGACATGGAGGGATTGTCCACAAAGTCTCTGTGGGTGGAAGTTAGGAATAGGAAGGGGTAAATAACTCTACTGGGTGTTTTTTTATGGACAGCCCAATAGTAACAGGGACATTGAGGAGCAGATAGGGAGACAGATTCTGGAAAGATATAATAATAACAACAGGGTTGTCGTGGTGGGAGATTTTAATTTCCCAAATATCGATTGGTATCTCCCTAGAGCGAGGGGTTTAGATGGGGTGGAGTTTGTTAGGTGTGTTCAAGAAGGTTTCTTGACACAATATGTAGATAAGCCTACAAGAGGAGAGGTTGTACTTGATCTGGTATTGGGAAATGAACCTGGTCAGGTGTCAGATCTCTCAGTGGGAGAGCATTTTGGAGATAGTGATCACAATTCTATCTCCTTTACCATAGCATTGAAGAGAGATAGGAACAGACAAGTTAGGAAAGCATTTAATTGGAGTAAGGGGAAATATGAGGCTATCAGGCAGGAACTTGGAAGCATAAATTGGAAAAAGATGTTCTCAGGGAAATGCATGGAAGAAACGTGGCAAATGTTCAGAGGATCTTTGCGTGGAATTCTGCATAGGTACGTTCTAATGAGACAGGGAAAGGATGGTAGGGTACAGGAACCGTGGTGTACAAAGACTGTTGTAAATCTAGTCAAGAAGAAAAGAAGAGCTTATGAAAGGTTGAAAAAGCTAGGTAATGATAGAGATCTAGAAGATTATAAGGCTAGCAGGAAGGAGCTCAAGAAAGAAATTCGGAGAGCCAGAAGGGGCCATGAGAAGGCCTTGGCGGACAGGATTAAGGAAAACCCCAAGGCATTCTACAAGTATGCTAAGAGCAAGAGGATAAGACATGAGAAAATAGGACCAATCAAGTGTGACAATGGAAAAGTGTGTATGGAACCAGAGGAAATAGTGGAGGTAGTTAATGAGTACTTTGCTTCAGTATTCACTACGGTAAAGGATCTTGGCTATTGTAGGGATGACTTACAGTGGATTGAAAAGCTTGAGTATGTAGATATTAAGAAAGAGGATGTGCTGGAGCTTTTGGAAAGCATCAAGTTGGATAAGTCACTGCGACCAGACGAGATGCACTCCAGACTACTGTGGGAGGCGAGGTAGGAGATTGCTGAGCCTCTGGCAATAATCTTTGCATTATCAATGGGGGCGGGACAGGTTCTGGAGGATTGGCGGGTTGTGGATGTTGTTCCATTATTCAAGAAAGGGAGTAGAGATAGCCCTGGAAATTATAGACTAATGAGTCTTAATTCCATGGTTGGTAAGTTGATGGAGAAGATCCTGAGAGGCAGGATTTATGAACATTTGGAGAGGCATAATATGATTAGGAATAGTCAGCATGGCTTTGTCAAAGGCAGGCTGTGCCTTACGAGCCTTATAGAATTTTTTGAGGATGTGACTAAACACGTTGATGAAGGAAGAGCAGTAGATGTAGTGTATATGGATTTCAGCAAGGCATTTGATGAGGTACCCCATGCAAGGCTTATTGAGAAAGTATGAAGACATGGGATCCAAGGGGAAATTGCTTTGTGGATCCAGAACTAGCTTGCCCACAGAAGGCAAAGAGTGGTTGTAGATGGGTCATATTCTGCATGGAGGTCAGTCACCAGTGGTGTGTTTCAGGAATCTGTTCCGGGACCCCTACTCTTTGTGATTTTTTTAAATGACCTGGATGAAGAAGTGGAGGAATGGGTTCGTAAATTTGCTGATGACACAAAGGTTGGAGGTGTTATGGATAGTGTGGAGGGCTGTCAGAGGTTACAGTGGGACATTGATAGGATGCAAAAATGGGCTGAGAAGTGGCAGATGGAGTTAAACCCAGATAAGGGTGAGGTGGTTCATTTTGATAGGTCAAATATGATGGCAGGGTATAGTATTACTGGTCAGACTCTTGGCAGTGTGGAGGATCAGAGGGACCTTTGGGTCCGAGTCCATAGGACGCTCAAAGCAGCTGCATAGGTTGACTCTGTGGTTAAGAAGGTGTACGGTGTATTGGCCTTCATCAATCATGGAACTGAATTTAGGAGCCGAGAGGTAATGTTTGCAGCTATATAGGACTCTGGTCAGACCCCACTTGGAGTACTGTGCTCAGTTCTGGTCGCCTCACTAATAGGAAGGATGTGGAAACCATAGAAAGGGTGTAAAGGAGATTTACAAAGATGTTGCCTGGATTGTGGAGCATGCTTTATGAGAATAGGTTGAGAGAACTTGGCCTTTTTCCCTTGGAGCAACGGAGGATGAGATGTGACCTGATAGAGGTGTATAAGATGATGAGAGGCATTGACCATGTGCATAGTGTGCATAGTCAGAGGCTTTTTCCCAGGGCTGACATGGCTAGCATGAGTGGGCACAGTTTTAAGGTGCTTGGGAGTAGGTACAGAGCGGATGTCAGGGGTAAGTTTTTTTTTATTAACGCAGAGAGTGGTGAGTGTGTGGAATGGGCTACTGGCGACGGTGGTGGAGGCGAATACGATAGAGTGTTTTAAGAGACTCCTGGACAGGTACATGGAGCTCAGAAAAATAGAGGGCTTTGGGTAACCCTAGGTAATTTCTCAGGTAAGGACATGTTCAGCACAGCTTTGTGGGCCAAAGGGCCTGTATTGTGCTGTAGGTTTTCTATGTTTCTATGATAGAAGTTGCCTTAAATGGAGATTCAGAGTTGTTGTGCTATTCCAGCTGAGAGCTAAGATGTTGGAGGACTTCCATGTGGGTCATCTAAGTGTGTTCAATATGAAAGCACTGTCTTGAAGCTTTGTTTGATGGCTTGAGATAGATCAGTAGATCAAGCAGCTGGCCATGCACTGTTCAGCAAGCCAACATGTCCAGAAGAAGTGTCCAGAGCTGTCAGAACCATTTCCTTCAGTCCCAGAGTCAACTCCTACAAGCACCACAGAGGAGGCCCCAGAAGAACCTGAGATTGATGATTAAAATCCTCTCGGGCTTCCAGCTGGGTACAGGTGTCGATTTTAACTGACGTTTGGATGATGAATTCTAGCATCTTCATCAGGGATGATGCCAGAGTTTGTCATCAAAATGTTAGTTAAAGTCGATACCTATACCCAGCTAGAAGCCTAAGAAGAGTTTATTCATCAATATGCTGGGAAAGCACTAGATCCTGAGATTGTTTCACAACCACAAGTCTTGCCTGCCAAGCAGAGTAACCCCCCTCCAACCTTTGTCAGGAAAGATGTTATTCCACAAGAGTTAGAAATCCTCCACAGCAATGAAATCTTTAGGCTGTCACGTGATCGGCAACAATGAATTATCAATTGAGGCAGGTTTTATAAGAAACAAATATTTATTAAACTCTGCTCAACAATAGCGAAAAGTATTCAAACGACTAACTTAGCCGGAAGTTAACTGCTGTACAGCAACTCTAGAACAGTTCTTAAAAGGGTAAATGTGAAAACAAGTTCTTTAAGTGGTAAATTCGAACCCAAGTCTTAAAGTGGTAAATTCAAAAGTCCAAGTGATTTACACAGTCAATAAGGAGAGACTTCTCTGGAAATGGATTTCTTCAAAGACGTGATGTTACAGCTGATTCTCCAAAGGATTCACGACGAAGAAAATAAAACGGCTTAAAAGAACTGACCTTTTCCTGGCGAGTGAACACTGCACAAACTTCTCTGCTCTTGCAGGAGTTATCTCAGATACAGGTCACTTTCCTGAATGAAGACTTAATAAGGTCTATCCTCTATAAAACCGCCGAATGACTCCAACTTTATTCCGACCCTTCAGGTTCCCGTCCTTTAATAAGGTCTTCACTCTCCAATACTACTGTAAAGGTAAATCAAAGATACACCAACAAAGCTGGCAGTGATTGGTGAAACTGCTGGCACAATGATTTTACCTTACAATGGAAAGTAAAACTCTGTTTTAAAACGAAACTGCATCATCAGACGAATATGCAGCATACCGGAGTAACTAACGAAGCAAACAACAACTCAACTGAAACCAACTGCGTCACACCAGGGGTCTCCTTTATACTTGTTGAGAACAGGTCATCATGTGACCTCACACTCGCGGGAAAATTACATCATGTGACCTCCGCAAGACCATTACATCATGCTCATAAGACAGTCACAAGATACCCACAGGGTATGTAACAAGGCCTTAATGGGACAATTTAAAATTTACTATGTTGTGGATATCTACATAGTGGCTCGATTGTATAGTGCTGTATACTGTGTATATAGATTGCTAGA
This sequence comes from Mobula hypostoma, assembly GCF_963921235.1. Lineage (NCBI taxonomy): Eukaryota > Metazoa > Chordata > Chondrichthyes > Myliobatiformes > Myliobatidae > Mobula > Mobula hypostoma. The sequence continues at coordinate 51,126,247 of NC_086128.1, forward strand.
GAGAAATAAGTTACTTCCTATATTTGAGTTGAGATGCATTCTATATTGAGTTGGAGTTTAGAGCTATGCGGGGAGGAATGTTGTGTGTTTAATATTTCAGTAATATAAATAATAGTGTAAATTAATTGTTTGATTAACCTTTGTATGTTTACATAATTCTTTGTGGGTTATATGTAAGAAGCATGTGAATAGCATACATCATTACACCACCACGTCATATACGAGTGCCTCACTAAAGTAAAATCTAAAAGGTACACAAGTTATCCCTTATTTCAGGTTTTTATTTCAATTAGTTTTATGTTTTGGAGTTACAAAAGTGTAACACCTCCCCCTTACCAGCTTAAGGAACACATATAGAGAATGATGCTAAGATTATACAGAAATGATGACTTTGATGACTGCAGCTAATATTACCATAAGATCATAGACCATAAGACATACGAGCTGAATTAGGTCATTTTGCCCAGAGTCTACTCCGCCATTTGATCATGGCTAACTTATTAACCCTCTCAACCTTATTCTCCTGCCTTCTTCCCGTAACTTCCGACACCCTTATGAATCAAAACCTATCAACATCTGATTTAAATATACCCCATGATGGCCTCCACAGCCAAGTGTGGGAATGGATTCCACAGGTTCACTAGCTTCTGGCAAAAGAAATTCCTTCTCTTCTCTGTTTTAAAGGGACATCCAAAAGAAATTAGATTTCCTAATGCAACTTAATACAAGTTAAACTGAAGCTGATTCAAAATTGAAAGAAGTTGTAATAAACCTGATCTGGAATGAGTTCTTAATTGTTGAAGCCAGTTCTAATTACTTGTTGTGTGGGAATGTTTACTGAAACCATCGAATTTGACCATTTTGCCATGAATAAACAGGTATTTTATTTAAACTTAGAGTACTACAGCACAGTACAGGCCTTTCACCCCACCGTGTTATGCCAAACCTTAAACCCTGCCTGCCATATAACACCCCCACCTTAAATTCCTCCATATACCTGTCTAGCAGTCTCTTAAATTTCACTAGTGTATCTGCCTCCACCACTGACTCAGGCAGCACATTCCACGCACCAACCACTCTCTGAACTTCCCACCCCTTACCTTAAAGCCATGTCCTCTTGTACTGAGCAGTGGTGCCCCGGGGAAGAGGCGCTGGCTGTCCACTCTATCTATTCCTCTTATTATCTTGTACACCTCTATCAGGTCACCTCTCATCCTCCTTCTCCCCAAAGAGTAAAGCCCTAGCTCCCTTAATCTCTGCTCATAATGCATACTCTCTAAACCAGGCAGCATCCTGGTAAATCTCTTCTGTACTCTTTCCAACGCTTCCACATCCTTCCTATAGTGAGGCAACCAGAACTGGACACAGTACTCCAAGTGTGGCCTAATCAGAGTTTTATAGAGCTGCATCATTACATCGCGACTCTTAAACTCTATCCCTCGACTTATGAAAGCTAACATCCCATAAGCTTTCTTAATTATCCTATCTACCTTGAGGCAACTTTCAGGGATCTGTGGACATGTATCCCGAGATCCCTCTGCTCCTCCACACTACCAAGTACCCTGCCATTTACTTTGTACTCTGCCTTGGAGTTTGTCCTTCCAAAGTGTACCACCTCACACTTCTCCCGGTTGAACTCCATCTGCCACTTCTCAGCCCACTTCTGCATCCTATCAATGTCTCTCCACAATCTTCGACAATCCACTCCACTACCCACAACACCACCAACATTTGTGTCATCTGTAAACTTGCCAACCTACCCTTCTACTCTCACAACCAGGTTGCTAATAAAAATCAGGAAAAGTAGAGGTCCCAGAACAGATCCTTGTGGGACACCACTAGTCACATCCCTCCAATCTGAATGTACTCCCTCCACCACGACCCTCTGCCTTCTGCAGGCAAGCCAATTCTGAATCCACCTGGCCAAACTTCCCTGGATCCCATGCCTTCTGACTTTCTGAATAAGCTTACCGTGTGGAACCTTGTCAAATGCCTCACTAAAATCCATGTAGATCACATCCACTGCACTACCCTCATCTATATGCCTGGTCACCTTCTCAAAGAACGGTCAGGCTTGTTAGACACGATCTGCCCTTCACAAAGCCATGCTGACTGTCCCTGATCAGACCATGATTCTCTAAATGCACATAGATCCTATCTCTAAGAATCTTTTCCAACAGCTTTCCCACCACAGATGCAAGGCTCACTGGTTTATAATTACCCGGACTATTCCTACTACCTTTTTTGAACAAAGGGACAACATTCGCCTCCCTCCAATCCTCCAGTACCATTCCCGTGGATAACTAGGACATAAAGATCCTAGCCAGAGGCTCAGCAATCTCTTCTCTCGCCTCGTGGAGCAGCCTGGGGAATATTCCATCAGGCCCCGGGGACTTATCTGTCCTAATGTATTTTAACAACTCCAACATCTCCTCTCCCTTAATATCAACATGCTCCAGAACATCAACCTCACTGATATTGTCCTCACCGTCATCAAGTTTCCTCTCATTGGTGAATACCGAAGAGAAGTATTCATTAAAGACCTTGCTCACTTCCACAGCCTCCAGGCATATCTTCCCACCTTTATCTCTAATCGGTCCTACCTTCACTCTTGTCATTCTTTTGTTCTTCACATAATTGAAGAATGCCTTGGGGTTTTCCTTTACCCTACTTGCCAGGGCCTTCTCATGCCCCCTTCTTGCTATCCTCAGCCCCTTCTTAAGCTCCTTTCTTGCGACCCTATATTCCTCCATAGACCCATCTGATCCTTGCTTCCTAAACCTCATGTACGCTGTCTTCTTCCACCTGACTAGATTCTCCACCTCACTTGTCACCCATGGTTCCTTCACCTTACTGTTCTTTATCTTCCTCACCAGGACAAATTTATCCCTAACATCCTGCAAGAGATTCCTAAACATCGACCACATGTCCATAGTACATTTCCTTGCAAAAACATCATCCCAATTCACACCCGCAAGTTCTAGCCTTATAGACTCATAATTTGCCCTTCCCCGATTAAAAATTTTCCTGTCCTCTCTGATTCTATCCTTTTCCATGATAATGCTAAAGGCCAGGAAGCGGTGGTCACTGTCCCCCAGATGCTCACCCACTGAGAGATCTGCGACCTGACCCGATTCATTACCTAGTACTAGATCTAGTATGGCATTCCCGCTAGTCGGCCTGTCCACATACTGTGACAGGAATCCGTCCTGGACACACTTAACAAACTCTGCCCTGTCTAAACCCTTGGAACTAATCAGGTGCCAATCAATATTAGGGAAGTTAAAGTCACCCATGATAACAACCCTGTTATTTTTGCACCTTTCCAAAATCTGCCTCCCAATCTGTTCCTCTGTATCTCTGCTGCTACCAGGGTGCCTATAGAATACCCCCAACAGAGTAACTGCTCCCTTCCTGTTCCTGACTTCCACCCATATTGACTCAAAATAGGATCCTGCTACATTACCCACCCTTTCTGTAGCTGTAATAATATTCCTGACCAGTAATACCACCCCTCTTCCCCTCCCCCCCATCCCTTTTAAAGCACTGAAATCCAGGAATATTGAGAATCCATTCCTGCCCTGGTGCCAGCCAAGTCTCTGTAATGGCCACTACATCATAATTCCATGTATGTATCCAAACTCTCAGTTCATCACCTTTGTTCCTGATGCTTCTTGTATTGAAATACAGGCACTTTAGCTCTTCTACCTTACTACCTTTACACCCTTTTTTCTGCTTCTCTTTCCTCAAAGCCTCTTTATATGTTAGATCTGGCTTTACTCCATGCACTATACTTGCAGTTCTCGCATGACCTTTATCCTCCTCCACCTCACTATCTGCTCTAACACTCTGGTTCCCCTCCCCCTGCAAATCTAATTTAAACCCCTGGAGCAGCACTAGTAAACCTTCCCGCAAGGATGTTAGTTCCCCTCCAGTTCAGGTGCAACCCGTCCCGTTGGAACAGGTCCCACCTTCCCTGGAACAAGGCCCAATTGTCCAAAAACATGAAGCCCTCCCTCCTGCACCAACTCCTTAGCTACGTATTTATCTGCATTATCGTTCTATTTCTAGCCTCACTAACATGTGGCACAGGTAGCAATCCTGAGATTGCAACCCTGGAGGTCCTGTCCTTCAACTTCGCACCTAACTCCCTAAACTCTCTTTGCAGGACCTCCTCCTCCTTCCTATGCATGTCATTGGTCCCTACATGGACCACGACATCTGGCTGCTCACCCTCCCTCTTGGGAATACTGACAACTCGAACCGAGATATTGTGGACCCTGGCACCAGGGAGGCAACAGACCATCCGGAATTCTCAATCTCTTCCACAGAACCTCTTATCTGTCCCCCTAACTATCAAATCCCCTATCACTACTGCTCTCCTCTTTTCCCTCCTTCCCTTCTGAGCTGAGGGTCCAGTCTCGGTGCCAGAGATGCAACCACTGCAACTTGTCCCTGGTAGGTCGTCCTCACCAACTGTATCCAAAATGGTATACTTATTATTGATGGGAACGGCCACAGGGGTGCTCTGCTCATTCTGTCTATTCCCCTTCCCTCTACTGATAGTCACCCAACTACCTGTCTCCTGACTTTTAGGGGTGACTATCTCCCTGAAACTCCTGTCTATTTCTGCATCTGCCTCACGAATGATCCGAAGTTCATCCAGCTCCAGCTCCAGAGCTTGATGCACCTTTTACAGGTGTAGTCATCAGGGACAATTCCCTGACTTCCCACATACTGCAAACGGAGCACTCAACAGCCTAACTGCTGCCTCCATTACCTACTTCTAAGTTAATTAGATTAATTAAGGGAACTTATCCAGCCTTATCTCACTGGGAGCAAGCTCGTCCTCAGCCTCTGCTCGCCGAAGCCTCTTGAGCCAAAGCCTTCTTACTCTGTCGCCCACTCCATTAACCTGTTCACTTTTTAAACTCTCCCGTTGTCTCACAGGCTGACCTTCACGCGCTTGTGCAGTTGTGCCCCGGTCAAACTGCCAAAGAAATGACCTTCCCCTTCTCAATCAGTTCGCTTTTTAAACTCTCCCGCTGTCTCACAGGCCGACCTTCACGCGCTTGCGTAGTCGTGCCCCGTTCAAACTGCAGAAGGAATTAATTGCATTAAAAGACCCCCTTTCACAAGTTTCCAAAGTACTTTACGCCAATGATATACTTGTGATTTTCTGGTGAGCTAATATTCAGCTATGTACTCTATCTGTGTATTGAGATCTGATGTCCATCCTCTGGTATTAAACTTTGTTTCTTCCCTTTTAACTGTGCTATCTAACATTTTGCAATGTACTTTCGATAAATGGAAGGAAAGATATGCTTTAAAATTCAATAATATCCTAAGGGTGCCAAATTATAACAAATAGGACACATAACTAGCTGAGCCAGTAGTAATGATTTCAATGTTGAATACTTCTTATGACTGCAATCCTGCATTAATTATTTACTGCAGCTGCTCTTCAGCATTAGCAATACTTGGAGTTAGATAAAGGAAAGTAAATAACTGATAAAGAGCACAACATGTCAACAAACCAAGTAAAAAGAATCTGCTTTGTGTTCATCTTTACAAAAGGCTTCTCTATTAGAACAAGGCTCCTCATTGAACCATTTCTGTCCAAGAAAGCAGAAGACAAATTGACCATTAACAATCTGTAAAGACCAATCAAGAGAGCACCTATTCAACATTGCTAGTCTTTATCTGCTTCTGAAATGTGTTTGATTCAATAGGACATCATGGATTCTATTATTTAAGGCTATGAATAGAGTAATAATTTATGACAACCAAATTCTGCCTAAACTTTGACCTTGCCTTTCTTGAAAACCATGTAACATCCTGTTAAGATGTCATGGAGTGAACCAAACACCTAACTCATAATGAGCTACAGTGAGCGGGTTCAGCTGAAGTCAAAACATAAGGCATAAACATTAGCTCCTTTCAGTTTTCCAGTAGTCCATGCACTGATCAAGAATAAACATATGACAAAAGAACTTTAGAAATTAGTAAAGCATTGATAGATTTTGAAGAGCTCTGAATACTATAGTGTAAATGGATAGTTAGTTTTGACATGGATTCATTTTAATCATGCAGTTGAGTTTGTAAGAATAAAAGAAATAAGTGAAGCTGTAGATTATATCTTACCCCACACTATCATTCCACAAGACAGTTTGTATGATAATGGCCTCAGTACTATTTTCCGCTCTGATCCCTATAACACTTACCACTCCTGTAGTCCAAAAATCAGCCTTGGATTCTCTCTAAGTTCAAGACTTTCAAGGATTCATGATTCTCAGTGATCATTCTTCTCTCATGGGAATCTCTAAATTCATAACCCATTGTTCTGAAAGTACTTCCCTAGTTCTAGATTTTCCTTATGAGGAAAGATATCAACTGAGAAGGCTTAATCTGCCCAATTGTCCTTCAAAACAAATAATAGAGAGATGATTCCTAAACTGTCTCAATTATCAGGATGCTGGAGCAGGGATCCAATCGCAGACCCAGTACAATGCACACAGTGATATTAATTGAGTAACAAATTCTGAGGCGCAAACGAAGTCGACATCAAAGTTCAGGCAGAGATCAAAACATCCAGAGAAGTCCAAAAACCAGAATCAGGAAACAGTCAGAGTCGATATTCAGACGGACAGAGTACAGATGCAAATGCTGGAAAGGCTCAGGAAAATTCACTGGCATAATCTGGCAACAAACAGGTGAAAACACAGGACTGAAATACACTGACAATAAACAGAGAGGTAGATGACAGGTGGAGCACAATGAGACACAGGTGGCAGCAATCCAGGTAATAATGAGAAATAGGTGAGAGACAGAGTACTCAGTAATACAGGGGCCAGAGTAGAGCAGGACCAGGGACAGGAGCACATGGGGCATGAAGACAAACAAGAGCACATGGTAATACAAAACCACAGACTGACGGTTGGGGGAAAACACAGAAAAAGACAAAGTTCAACTAGAAGTATTGACAGTACCCTCCCCACCCAAAGACACCTCCTTGCATCATGGCAGGTAGAGCTGGGTGCTGGCGATGAAAGTCCCTGATGAGAGAGGGGTACAAGATGTAATGGGCGGGGACCCAGCACCTCTTCTCAGGACTGTAGCCCTCCCAGTCCACAAGGTACTGGAGGCCATGGCCCCAGCAACGAACGTCCAGCAGTTGACGCACCATGAAGGCCTTTGACCCATTGATGAGCTGTGGGGGAGGGGGGTTTTGGGACAGGACACAGGGGATGGCTCATGAAAGGCTTGATGCAGGGCACATGGAAGGTGGGATGAATGCGGCAGAGAGTAGAGAGGAGCTTGAGACGGACGGTAGCAGGGCTGATGTCTTTAGCAATGGGAAAGGGGCCAATGAAGCGACAGGGAGGGGGGAAGAGAACTTGCGGGAATCCACTTTGAGGGTAGGTCTCGGGTTGAAATCCACACACCCTGTCTCTGGTGGTAACACGAGGCCTTGGAGCGATGGTGTTCAGCTTGACTCTTGATCCTAGCAGAGGCATGGAGAAGGGCAGAGCAAGTGTGCCTCCACATCTGCTGACAACGGCGGATGAATTCCTCGGCAGATGGAACGCTAACCTCCTCTTCCTGGGCAGGAAACAGTGGAGGTTGGTAGCCAAGGCAGCACTCGAAGGGGGACAGACCAGTGGATGAGGATGGATGAGAGTTTATGGTGTACTCGGCCCAGGGTAGCTGCTAACTCCACATAGGGTTCTGGGAGACCAGACACTGCAATACTGTCTCTAGCTGTTGGTTGGCCCGCTCGGTCTGGCCATTGGTCTGTGGGTGGAATCCTGAAGACAGACTCAGAGGCACCCAGAAGATTACAGAATACCATCCAGAAGTTGGATGTGAATTGAGAGCCCCTGTCTAACACAACATCTACAGGTAAACCATGTAATTTAAAAACATGCAGTACTAGTAATTTGGCTGTTTCTTTGGCAGAGGGGAGTTTAGGTAAAGGAATGAGGTGTACATATTTGGACAAACGACCAACTGCTGTGAGAATGGTGGTATTACCATCTGATGGGGGAAGACCGGTGACAAACTCCAGGGCAATGTGGGACCAGGGTCTCTTGGGGATAGACAGGGGCTGTAACAGGCCAGCAGGTGACTGGTTAGAGTTTTTGCCTTGAGTACAGACCGAGCAGGCTGAGACGAAGTTGTGGATGTCATCTCCCATGGAGGGCCACCAGAACCACCGACTGAAGGCCTGAGTATGCTTGGTTCCAGGGTGACGGGATAACCAGGAAGAATGACTCCACTGCAATACCTGTGAGCGGACAGAGCTGGGAACATAAACATGGTTAGTGGGGCAGTGACTAGGGGCTGCCTCAGTCTGTTGAGCAACTTGCACAATGGTTTCAGTGTCCCATTGCATTGCACCCACGAGGCAGTGAGCAGGGAGGCTGACGTTGGGGACCTGAGAGGTCTCAGAGGAGTGAAATCTTTGGGAGAGGGCATCAGGATATCCATGCTTAGAACTGGGGTGGAAGGACAGAGTAAAATTGAATCTTGAGAATAACAGGGACTAACGAGCTTGACAGGAGTTGAGACACTTGGCCGTACAGATATATTCCAGATTCTTGTGATCAGTCCAGTCTAAGAATGGCACCTTGGCTCCCTCCAGCCAATGCCTCCACTCCTCCAGAGCTGGCTTCACAGCCAGCAGCTCCCGGTTTCTAACATTATAATTCTGCTCTGTGGGAGTGAGGCGGTGAGACAAGGCGGCGCAGGGGTGTACCTTCTCATCCTTGGCCGAGCGCTGAGAGAAAACAGCTCCTACACTAATGTCAGACACATCACCTCCACAATGAACTGCCGGTCAGTGTTGGGTTGAATCAGGATGGGGGCAGAGGTGAAACGTTCCTTCAGGTCAGAGAATGCTTTTTCAGCAACAGGGGACCAGGAGAATCCGACAGCCGAAGAGGGAAGAGCAGTGAGTGGTGCAGCCAGTGTACTGTAATTTCTGATGAAGTGGTGATAAAAGTTAGCAAAGCCGAAGAAACGTTGCAACTCCCGACAAGTCAAAGGCTGAGGCCATTCGACCACTGCCTTGACCTTCTGTTGGTCCATCTGGATGGAGCCGCCTGAAATTATGTACCCCAGGAAGGAGACAGTATTGCGATGAAACTCACATTTCTCAGCCTTCACAAAGAGCTGGTTCTCCAACAGGCACTGGAGAACTCTGTGAGCATGACCTGTGTGTTCAGCAAGGGGCTTAGAAAAAAAATCTAAATGTCATCGAGGTACACAAAAACAAATTGGTTCAGCATGCCCCTGAGAACGTCATTTACCAGGGCTTGGAAGACAGTGGGGGCATTGGTGAGACCGAATGGCATGACCAGATATTCGTAATGGCCTGAGGTGGTGTTGAAGGCCGTCTTCCACTCATCCCCTTCGCGGATGCGGACAAGATGGTAGGCGTTACAGAGATCAAGCTTGGTGAAAACTGAGGCTCCTTGTAGTAGTTCAAGTTCCAAGGTCATAGAAACATAGAAAATAGGTGCAGGAGTAGGCCATTCAGCCCTTCGAGCCTCCACTGCCATTCAGTATGATCATGGCTGATCATCCAACTCAGAACCCTGTACCTGCCTTCTCTCCATACCCCCGATCCCTTTAGCCACAAGGGCCATATCTAACTCCCTCTTAAATATAGCCAATGAACTGGCCTCAACTGTTTCCTGTGGCAGAGAATTCCACAGATTCACCACTCTCTGTGTGAAGTTTTTCCTAATCTCGGTCCTAAAAGGCTTCCCCTCTATCCTCAAACTGTGACCCCTCGTTCTGGACTTCCCCAACATCGCGAACAATCTTCCTGCATCTAGCCTGTCCAATCCCTTTAGGATTTTATACGTTTCAATAAGATCCCCCCTCAATCTTCTAAATTCCAGCGAGTATAAGCCTAGTTGATCCAGTCTTTCATCGTATGGAAGTCCTGCCATCCCAGGAATCAATCATGAGCGGAAGACGGTTCTTAACAGTGACTTCATTCAGTCCCTGGTAATCAATGCATGGATGTAAGAAGCCATCCTTCTTTCCAACAAAGAAAAAACCAACACCAGCAGGGGAGGAAGACGGCCAGATGATGCCCGCAGCCAGAGACTGTTGAATGTACTTCCTCATGGCTTCTGTTTCAGGTACAGACAGGGAGTACAGGCGGCCCCTTGGGGGAGATGTACCAGGCAAGAGGTCAATGGCGCAATCATATGGACAATGAGGTGGTAGGGAAGTGGCCCGGGACTTGCTGAACACAGCCGTGAGGTCCATGTATTCAGCAGGGATGTCACTAAGGTCCAGAAATTCCTCAGGGGGATCTGGGCTTGGAGACAAGGGGATCTGAACATGGCGGAGGCAGTGGGAGTGACAGAATGGGCTCCAGCCTACAATCTTGTGACTGAGCCAGTCAATGTGGGGTTTGTGTTTAACTAACCAGGGATGGTCCAGGACAACCTGGGAGCTTGAGGAGAGTCAATAACATAAAGGGTTAACTGTTCATGATGGTTGCTGGATAAACTGAGAATCACCAGGGCCATAACATGGGTGATGTTATCCAGTCTCTGACCATTCAAGGCATTGGTCATCAATGGTGATTGGAGAGCAGACATGGGTAATCCCCACTGGGTAGCCAAGCCAGAATCGATAAAACACCCTTCCACACCAGAATCAACCAAGACGGAGACTGCTCACCGTTGGACCCCCCACTCCAGAGAAGCAGGTATGAGAGTGAATGGCGTCGAGGAGAGCCAGACAGGGGTCACGCTCACCAGTACTCCTCATCCTATTGGTGAGCACTTGGCTTTTATTGGGCAGGTGGAGATGAAGTGGTCTGATTGGCCACAGTTCAGATGGGAGCAGGTACGGATTCTCCTTTGTCTTTCAGTCAGGTACAGTCAACCTTCATAGCTTCGGGCTCTGGAATGGGAATTGTAGATGGGGGCAAACAGCAGGGCAATGTGGACTAACGAGGAGCTTGGAATTCACCCAGTGCCCCCCCCCCCCCGGGACCCTTTAGAGCCCCTCTCTCTGTGACGCTGCTGAAGGCGAACATCAATACAGATGGCCAAATCCACCAGGGCTTCAAAGGTGGCAGGAAGGTCCTGGGTGACCAGCTCATCTTTGATGTCTTCAGAGAGGCCATTCAGGAAGGTATCATACTGTGCCTCCAAGTCCCAGCCACTGGAGATGGCTAGGGTCTGGAACTCTATGATATAATCTGACACAGATCTGTGCCCTGATGTATGTGCAGCATTTTACGGGCAGCCTCTCTCCCATGTTTGGAGCGATCAAACACTTTTCTCATCTCAGAAAATAACTGAAAATTGATGCAGAAAGGTAATCCTGCCTCCTAGATGGCTATTCCCCATTCTCTCACCGGACCGGACAGTTGAGTGATGACATAGGCCACCTTGGCTCAACCAGTTGTAAAGTTTGTTGGTTGTAATTCAAAAATGAGGGTGCACTGGGAAAGAAAGGAGCGGCAAGTACCAGGCTGGGAGGAGCATGCAAGGACACAGAGGTCAGAGTTGAAGAGGCAGTCGCAGAATGCTAATGGGCAATTTGGGACAGCTCAAGTGACTGAGACTGGGCCACAAGATTAGCTACATTGGCAGAAAGCGACTATACTGCCCTGAACACAGAGTCCAACTGGTTCTGGTGTCTCCCCAGCATCGCTTCCTGTTGTTCCAGGACAGCTTTCAGGTGACCGGGCTCTGCTGGATCCATTCTGGCCAGATTGTACTGTCAGGACGTAAACACGAGGAATTTTGCAGACCTTGGAAATTCAAGCAACCCACATCAAAGTTGCTGGTGAACGCAGCAGGCCAGGCAGCATCTCTAGGAAGAGGTGCAGTCTTCTGGTCTCGGCCCAAAACGTCGACTGTACCTCTTCCTAGAGATGCTGCCTGGCCTGCTGCGTTCACCAGCAACTTTGATGTGTGTTGCTTGTACTGTCAGGACGCTGGAGCTGGGAACCAATCGTATACCCAGTACTGTGCACACACTGATATTAATCGAGAAACAAATCCCAAGGTGCAACCCAAATCAGCATCAAAGTTCCGGCAGAGATCAAATCATCCAGAGAAATCCAAAAACCAGAATCAGAAAACAGGCAGAGTCAATATTCGGACAGAGGGAATTCAAATACAAATGCTAGAAAGGCTCAGGAAAATTCACTGGCACAATCTGGCAACAAACAGGTGAAAACACAGGACTGAAATACACTGAGCAATAAACAGAGAGGCAGATGATAGATAGAGCACAATGAGACACAGGTGGCAGCAATCCAGGTAATAATGAGAAACAGGTGAGAGACGGAGTACTCAGTAATACAGGGGCCAGAGTAGAGCAGGAGCAGGGACAGGAACACATGGGGCATGAAAACAAACAAGAGCACATGACAATACAAAACCACAGACTGATGGCTAGGGGGAAAACACACAAAAATACAAAGTTCAGCTGGAAGTACTGACACTCAATGCCTCCTTTAAATAAGAGTCAAATCTATGCAGTGCTCCAGGTACAGTTTCACCAATGTCCTATACAGTTATTGCCTTGCAGTAAAGGCCAGTGCTTCATTTGATTTCCTATTTACTTGATGCACAAGTACACTGACTGCTTGTGTTTTATGTCGAGGGATATCTTTGCCTTGAGGTTGGACTTTTATCAACTCATTGCTCACTCAATCTTTAGACCCAAGTCCCAAATGAAGTACCCACAAAATATTTCCTAAGTTGATCGATGATCCCTTAAAAGGCATCAAAATTTAGTGTACCTTTCTGCCAATGAGATGAGGTAAAACATCTCTGACCCTGTATGCTTTTTGGTTGCAGACAGCACTGCTGATGATTAATGGTCCCAAGCCACTGCAGTGAGTAAACCCCAAACTATTGCAAGGCACGAATCATGATGGGGCACTGATCACAACACCATGTACTGAAGCACTTAGTACAGGACTATTATGATCTTAATCAGTAACATCTGTGTAGAAAGTTTGCAACACATGGAAGTGATTGAAGTAGAGTCTGTGCCCAAATCATCAACATCCATGAGGGAACAATTCAAGCATGGATGCTGTCTTGCAGCAGTGTTTACTCCATTGGACTGAGAGTTCAACATTAAGCTCACAGATCATTCATTTTAAACCTACTCCAATGTCTGTCAAATGGGCATAAATGAGAACTTTGCATATCAATTCCATCATTGCATAAGTGAATACTGCTGAAAAGATAACAGCTATGCTGGATGAATTTGAAGTGCTAATTGAAGGACGGAGCCTCCCCCGTCACTCAGCCCGACCCAGAGCGCCCGACGACGCGACCCGCTGATCGATCCCCGCAGGACGCGTCCACTAACCTCAAAGAGCTGCCAACAACACACTGCATCAATGAAAACCTGGAAAGATGCACTATTTACTGAGGAAGCATGGGAAAAGAGCTGGACTGCTGGTCAGGTTGAAGCTGAGGGACTTCAGGGTCCTTATGCCCACCATCCTACTGGCTAATGTGCAAGCCAGAGAGAACAAGGTGGACGATCTTAAAGGGAGACTCACCTACTGAAGTGAGATGCAGAACTGCTGTGTATTCTGTTTCACCGAGACCTGGCTCTCCCCTGCCAGCCCCTACCGTGCCATCCGACTGGAGGGATTTTCGATCCATTGGATGGACCGTATGGCGTCTTCGGGCAAGACGAGGGGAGGTGGTGTCTGTCTACTGATCAACACTGTGTGGTGCTTGGACACAGTGGCACTGACAAGCTCCTGCAGCCCGGACCTGGAACACCTGTCGGTGAAGTGTTGTCCCTACTATCTGCCACGGGAATTCACCTCGGTCATACTGACAGTGGTCTACATTCCCCCCCAGGCGGACGTGGAGTGTGCTCTGAACATACTGTATGCCAACATCAGTGAACTTGAGACCAGGTATCCGGAGGCTTTGCTCATTACAGCTGGGGAATTTAACCAGCCCCACCTCAGAAAGGCGCAGCCAAAGTTATACCAACATGTCTCCTGCCCCACTAGAGGCCCGAATATACTTGACCACTGCTACACTGCAGTCAAGGATGTCTACCATTCCGTCCCACGACCTCACTTCGGAAAATCGGACCATCAGGCCGTACTCCTCCTCCCGGCTTACAATTGCACAGAGGACTGTGTGTCTCGCAAGACAATCCGGGTATTCCCTAACCGGAAACCTTGGATGAATTATGAGATCAAGTCCCTTTTAAAGGCTAGAGCTGTGGCTTTTAGGTCCGGGGGCACCAGTCGCTACACGGAATCCAGGCGTGAACTCCGGAAAGCCATTAAGGGCACCAAGACACCAAGAGGCAATATCGAGCCAAGTTGGAAGCCCAGGCTAACAAGAGGGATGCCAGTAGACAATGGCAGGGTCTAAATGAGATCACTGGGCACAAAGAAAAGGCTGGGAATATCAATAACTGTGGTGCTTCTCTTCCTGACGAACTTAACGTATTCTACGCAAGATTCGAACAGAACCATACAACCATATAACAATTACAGCATGGAAACAGGCCATCTCGGCCCTTCTAGTCCATGCTGAACTCTTACTCTTACCTAGTCCCACCGACCTGCACTCAGCCCATAACCCTCCATTCCTTTCCTGTCCATATAGCTATCCAATTTAACTTTAAATGACAACATTGAACCTGCCTCAACCACTTCTGCGTCCCGCTCCCTCCGGATGAACCGGACCTGGTGGCATCGAGATTCATCATCACCGAGGAGGACGTTAAAAGGGCCTTCCTGAAGATAAATCCAAGGAAGGTGATGGGCCCAGATGGCGTCCCGGGGCAGGTTCTCCGGGCCTGTGCAAGCGAGCTAGCTGGAGTGTTTGCTGACGTTTTCAACTGCTGCTTGCTTCCATCTAAGATTTCCTCATGTTTTAAGAAGGCAACGATAATCCCGGTGCTGAAGAAGAGCAAGGTGGCATGCCTGAATGACTATCGACCTGTGGCTCTGACATCAATTGCTATGAAGTGCTTCAAGCGATTGGTTATGGCACACATCAACCACAGCCTACCGGTCAACCTCGACGCTTTGCAATTCACCTACCGGAGCAACAGGTCAACGGCAGATGCCATCTCTCTGGCCCTACATTCCTCCTTAGAACACCTGGAGAATAAAGACGTATACGTAAGGCTCCTTTTCATTGACTACAGCTCTGCCTTTAGTACCATCATTCCAAATAAGCTGATTCCTAAGCTGTGGAACCTGGGCCTTAGCACTCAGATCTGCAGCTGGATCTTCAGCTTCCTCACAGACAGGACCCAGGCTGTAAAAACAGGGGACAAGCTCTCCTCTACAATCACTCTGAGCACCGGTGCCCCACAAGGCTGTGTATTCAGCCCCCTGCGGTACTCACTGTACACTCATGATTGTGTAGCCAAGTTTCCATCGAACTCAATATATAAGTTTGCTGATGACACAACAATTGTAGGCCGTATCTCGGGTAATGATGAGTTTGAGTACAGAGGGGAAATTAAGAACCTGGTGGCATGGTGCGAAGACAATAACCTATCCCTCAACATCAGCAAGACGAAGGAATTGGTTGTTGACTTCAGAAGGAGTAGCGGACCGCAGGACCCAATTTAGATTGGTGGTGCACAAGTGGAACAGGTCAAAAGCTTTAAGTTCCTCGGGTTCAATATCACAAATGACCTGACTTGGTCCAACCAAGCAGAGTCCCCTGCCAAGAAGGCCCACCAGCACCTTTACTTCCTGAGAAAACTTAAGAAATTTGGCTTGTCCCCTAAAACCCTCACTAATTTTTCTAGATGCACCATAGAAAGCATTCTTCTAGGGTGCATCACAACCTGGTATGGAAGTTGTCCTGTCCAAGACCGGAAGAAGCTGCAGAAGATCGTGAACATGGCGCAGTACATCACACAAACCAATTTTCCGTCCTTGGATTCACTTTACACCGCACGCTGTCGGAGCAGTGCTGCCAGGATAACCAAGGACACGACACACCCAGCCAACACACTTTTCGTCCCTCTTCCCTCCGGGAGAGGGCTCAGGAGCTTGAAGACTCGTACGGCCAGATTTGGGAACAGCTTCTTTCCAACTGTGATAAGAATGCTGAACGGATCCTGACCTGGATCTGGGCCGTACCCTCCAAATATCCGGACCTGCCTCTCGGTTTTTTTGCACTACCTTACTTTCCATTTTCTATTTTCTATTTATGATTTATAATTATATTTATTATCGATTTATACTCCAGGGTGCGGGAAGTGCAGAATCAAATATCGCTGTGATGATTGTACGTTCTAGTATCAATTGTTTGGTGACAATAAAGTATAAAGTGCTATGTCCCACTTTGTGATGGAAGGTATTTCCAACAAAGAGAGACATAAGTTAATTAAAATGTGCACTAAATGAATGTTATGCATAATATGCATCTTGTATTAAAATACGGTTTACTTCAGTTTCTATGCAGCAATCCCCTTTCTCCAACAAGTTTCCATGGTCTCTCTCAATTTAAACACCGTTATACTTCCCCCTTCCCTCTCACAAAGTAGACTAACTCACATTTCCCCATATTATATACAAGAGAAAATCTGCAGATGCTAGAAATAGATGCTGCTGGCCTGCCTGTTCCTCCAGCATTTTGTGGGTGTTCCCATATTGTAGGCACCTTTGGATCCTCACTTACCTTATTTGCATCCATCTCCCTCTGCAAAAATCCTTCATGTTCTTCTCCCAAGTGACTTTTTCACTTACCTTAGTGTCATCAGAAAATCAGTATACAAATCAGTTGATTCCCCAACTCTTCCCCATATGGACTGTAAATAACCAACTTATCCCAACTATCTATTTTCTATCAGTTAGGCAAGCCTGCGTCCATGCAATGTTAAGTGTTCCTACCTTGTGTATTCCTTTTACATGGAGTATTAATATTTCTCCTGGAAATCCAGATACACTACAGCCCAGTATCCACCCTGCTGGTTGCATCCTTCAAGAACTCAAGTTCAATTCCCCTTTCACTAGTCCATGTTGACCTTGGTTAAGTATATTTTGATCTGCTAAATACCCTTTTAATAGCTCCTTAATAATGGATTCTATTAAGCTCTTTCCAATGTTGTAAAATACATCTTTTCGCCATTAAAGTAAGAAATGCAATCATTCTACGGGCTGAAGGGGAAAGATTACTAGAAATTTTAGGTAGTCCAAAGATAGCAGTAATAGGGTGAGGAGAGATATCTATATTTAATACCTTAGAAATAATATTGAAAATATCTCTCCAAAAAGTTTCCAAAGTAGGGCAAGACCAAAACATATGAGTTAAAGAGGCTATCTGCCCCGAACATCTATCACAGAAAGGATTAATATGCGAGTAAAAACGCGCTAACTTATCTTTGGACATATGTGCTCTATGAACCACTTTAAATTGAATTAGGGAATGTTTAGCACAAATAGAGGAAGTATTAACTAATTGTAAAATCTGCCCCCAATCATCCACAGAAATGGTAAGCCCCAATTCCTGTTCCCAATCTACCCTAATCTTATCAAATGGAGCTTTCCTAAGTTTCATAATAATATTATAAATCATAGCCGATGCACCTTTCTGACATGGATTAAGGTTAATTATCGAATCTAAAATATATATAGGAGGAAGCATTGGAAAGGAAGAAAGTATAGTACTTAGGAAATTTCTAACTTGTAAATATCTAAAAAAATGTATTCTTGATAAGTTATATTTATTAGATAATTGTTCAAAAGACATAAGGGAACCATCTAAAAATAAATCCAAAAACCGTAAAATACTTAAAAACCGTAAAATACGTAAAAAGCTTAATGCTCCAACTACCTTTTTTTGGTTTTCTCAGACGATTTTATGTTTGAATCTGGAGAAAATTAGAAGTAACCTTTATGATTCTTCATTTAAATTTGAACAGATTTGGGGACCTTTTATTCGATATTTTCATTTAATGTAATATTTACCCTTCTTGTTTTTTCTTCACTGTTTTAATGGAGGTCGGGATTGAGGACGTGATTTTAAGTTTAACTCTGTTTGGTTTCAAGTTAGCCCATTGCTTTGCTTTGCTTTTAGTTAGTTGCACGGTGGGTTTTTTTTTGGGGTTTTTTTTTCTTTTTTTTTCCATTGATATATATAAAATCTAGTATACTATTATGTTATCTTGGTTTCTTATGCTTAAATTACATTGTTTGTAGTATTTTCTTTTTGGTATTGTTATCTTTTGGAATTTTATTATACTTTAACATTGTATTAATGTTTATATGGCTTACCTTTTTTGTATACTTACTCAATAAAAAGATTTAAAAAGAAAGAAAGAATAATGGATTCTAGCAATTTCCAATGACAAGTATTAAGCTAAATGGCCTACTGTTTCTTTCCTTTTATCTTCATACTTTCTCGAATAGGTGTGTTATATTTGTGGTTTTCCAGACCAATGGATTTTTTTCAGAATCTTAGGAATTCTGAAAATTCCCAAACAATGCATCTATACAGCCACTCTTTCAAGACTTGAGAGGTATAGCAGACTTGTCGGTCTTTGATCTCATTAATTTTCCTAGTACATTGTCTCTGGTGATAACAATTGTTTCAAGTACCTCCCTCTCTCCTTAACACCATGTGATTTTCCACAGCTACCTCCTCCTTTTGGAGTGTAAAATGACAACAACAGGGTGTGATACTTTCACTCAGTTTATGTTGGTAAATCAGAACCTGCAGATTGATACCATCTCCTGCTTGAAATTTGATAGGGATTTCACTCTTGACATGAGTGCCTGCGCAAGTTTCTGATGGGTGGAACATCCACTGTCATGATGTGCGCTGGCAATATCGAAACCCAAGTGTGGAGGAAAGACAGACTCCAATGAAAAGGTGGCAACCAAAGTTTATTCATAAGAATTCCAACAAAACATTTGTAGCTCGGTTTGAGTGACACCACAAAACATAACTTTCTCAAAACTAGGACTCCGCGACTAGTGCTAATGGGATGTCTGCTTAAATAATACAAGTGACAAGGAATCCACAAGCCTATCAAAATAAACTTAACAAGCTTAAACAGAAAGTACCAAGAGACCGCATTACAAAGAGCAAGTTTAGTTTCACCACTTCACTTTTTCTGTTATACTATTGCTGGACATACTCTACCAGTAGTCCAGACAAGGGAGATGCAGTGGATGTTGTATATTTGGATTTTCAGAAGGCCTTTGACAAGGTACCACACATGAGGCTACTTAACAAGATAAGAGCCCATGGAATTACGGGAAAGTTACATACATGGATAGAGCATTGGCTGATTGGCAGGAAACAGAGAGTGAGAATAAAGGGATCCTATTCTGGTTGGCTGCCGATTACCAGTGGTGTTCCACAGGGGTCCGTGTTGGGGCCACTTCTTTTTACGTTGTACATCAACGATTTGGATTATAGAATAGATGGCTTTGTGACTAAATTTGCTGATGATACGAAGATAGGTGGAGGGGCCGGTAGTGCTGAGGAAACGGAGAGTCTGCAGAGAGACTTGGATAGATTGGAAGAATGGACAAAGAAGTGGCAAATGAAATGCAATGTTGGAAAGTGTATGGTTATGCACTTTGGCAGAAGAAATAAACGGGCAGACTATTACTTAAATGGGGAAAGAATTCAAAGTTCTGAGATGCAATGGGACTTGGGAGTCCTCATACAGGATACCCTTAAGGTTAAACTCCAGGTTGAGTTAGTAGTGAAGAAGGCGAATGCAATGTTGGCATTCATTTCTAGAGGAATAGAGTATAGGAGCAGGGATGTGATGTCGAGGCTCTGTAAGGTGCTGGTGAGACCTCACTTGGAGTACTGTGGGCAGTTTTGGTCTCCTTATTTAAGAAAGGATGTGCTGACGTTGGAGAGGGTACAGAGAAGATTCACTAGAATGATTCCGGGAATGAGAGGGTTAACATATGAAGACATTTGTCCGCTCTGCTCTTGGACTGTATTCCTTGGAGTTTAGAAGAATGAGGGGAGACCTCATAGAAACATTTCGAATGTTAAAAGGCATAGACAGAGTGGATGTGGCAAAGTTGTTTCCCATGATGGGGGAATCTAGTACGAGAGGGCATGACTTACGGATTGAAGGGCGCCCATCCAGAACAGAAATGCAAAGAAATTTTTTTAGTCAGAGGGTGGTGAACCTATGGAATTTGTTGCCATGGGCAACAGTGGAGGCCAAGTCATTGGGTCTATTTAAGGCAGAGATTGATAGGTATCTGAGTAGCCAGGGCATCAAAGGTTATGGTGAGAAGGCGGGCGAGTGGGACTAAATGGGAGAATGGATCAGCTCATGATAAAATGGCGGAGAAGACTCGATGGGCCGAATGGCCGACTTCTGCTCCTTTGTCTTATGGTCTTATGGTCTTATGGTCTTATGGACATTTTGAATCAGGATGGTAAAATCTAGCCTTGGGTATTTCAGTTTTCTGTTGAGTAATTTAGTCATCTGGTGGCATTGAGCACAGTGTGAATACTTCATCCTGTGATGAATATAAAAGAATCAGATTTATTATCATTGATAACTGTATATTGTGAAATGTGTTGTTTTGTGGCAACAGTGCAGTACAATACATGAAAATGCTATAAATTACAATAAGAAATACAGTGTGTATATATAAAATATATAAATCTGGTCCTAAAACACTGATATTTGTCTTCAGGCTCCTGTACCTCATTTTTGATGGTAGCAATTGTTACGAGAATACACATAAAATTAAGATGTTTGCTGGCCTGGGCTAGCATCAGTGGCATCAGCAGTTGGTCTGTCACCTGCCCTCAGGGGAAGGAGAGATAAGGAACAATGGAGCAGCGTCTGGAGATGTGTAATGAAGGGACGTGGGAGAGAGAGCTGTCTGGAGCGGCTCCCCCTTTGAACCCTGAACTGTTTGGAGTGATGGACAGGCGATACCCCAGCAGGGGGATAAAAAGGGGACAGGTTCGCTAAGACAGACACACACGCCACCCGAGGTAACGAGACCCTGGAAGCGGTACGCTTCTCACGAGTGGTGAGAAGTATCGGACAACGCACAGGGTGGAAAGGTATGATCAGCGGGAACCCGGTGTGTGTCCGCCCTTGCCTGGGTGCCGGGTTCACTGCAGAGGATCGACCGCATCTGGAGGAGGGGTCACAGTCGGTGACCTCAGGTGACATCACCAAGGACCCGCCCAAAAAGCTGTTTGTGAGCCATCTCGCTGGTCTGTGAGTGAAGCAGTGTTCTGAATGATCAGTTGTTCCTATTCTATCTCTCTCTTCCCCCACGTTGTCCACCGCCATGGCAACGATTACTGCGAACTGAACTGGACTGAACTTTGAGTCATTTTGAAATTTGGTCATTTACCCCTAGACAACGATAGAGCTTGATTGATGCTGTTATCTTACTTCTGTGCACATGTGTGTTTATCATCACTGAACTGTTGCATTTATTATCCTTTTGATTACTGTGTTGCTTGTTTCTTTAATAAAACTTTCTTAGTTCTAGTACTCCAGACTCCAACTGAGTGATCCATTTCTGCTGGTTTGGCAACCCAGTTACGGGGTACGTAACACAATGAGAAGAGGACATGTCCTGTGTGGTAGGTGGTAGGTATCCTTAATGGCAGATGGTGTCTTTTTGAGGCATCCCCTTTTGAAGACGTCCTCAATGGAGGGGAGGCTAGCGCCTATGATCAAACTGGCTGAGTTTAAAACCCTCTGTAGCTTTTTCTGGTTTTGAACACTGGCTCCTCCAGACTGCAAAACACGCCAACAAATATTTCAACATAGTATAGTTTTCTGCAGAGAAGTTTGCAACCCAGAATATGAGACCTTCAGAAGGTAATAGGAATTCTTTCACTCTTAGGAACAAGTGAATAGGAATTGGTCATTTAAACATAGTACATAGAACATAGGCAGTAAAACACAGGAACAGGCCCTTTGGCCCACAATCCTGTGCTTATTATATAGGCATCCGTTAGTCTCATGAGACCAAGGATTTGCGCCTTGGAAAGTTTCCAGGGCACAGGCTTGGGCAAGGTTGTATGGAAGACCAGCAGTTGCCCATGCTACAAGTCTCCCCTCTCCATGACACCAATGTTGTCCAAGGGAAGAGCATTAGGACCCATACAGCCTGGCACCAGTGTCGTCGCAGAGCAATGTGTGGTTAAGTGCCTTGCTCAAGGACACACACACTGCCTCAGCCAAGGCTCGAACTAGACGAATCACTAAACGAATGCCTTAACCAATTAGCCACGCACCAACAATCCTGTGCTGATCCAATTAAATTAGTAATCAAATGGCTAACTAAACTAATCTCTTCTGCATAAACCATGTCCATATTCCTCCATTTTCCTCACATTAATTTACCTAACGTTTCTTAAGTGGCCCAAAAGTTTCTGCCTTTACTACCATCCTATCTTTTCAATCACCCTTTCAACCTGTGTAGCCACTCTCAGGGAGATAGGAACTTAGACCCCAAGATTCCTCTGCTCATCAACACTGTTAAGGGTCTCTTTGCATTTGACCAACAAGGGTACAACAATTCACATTTGGCTGGATCAAACTCCATCTGCCATTTCTCCCACCCCCCCCCCCCCATATCTGCAACATTTCTTTTGGTTCCAGAGAAAAATATCAAATGTTACTCCACTTTTTAAGAAGGGAGAGAAGCAGAAGAAAAAAGAGAATTATAGGCCAGTTAGCCTGACTTCAATGGTTGGGAAGATGTTGGAGTCCATTTTAAGGATGAGCTTTTGGAGTATGTGGTGTTACATATCTTGTGAGCATGATGTAATTATCCTGTGAGCATGATGTCATGATCTCATGATGGGCATGATGTAATTGTCTCATGATAGTGAGGTGATGTGATATCACGTGATGGCATGGTATAAAAGAAAAAGCCCACCACTGTGACGCAGTTCTCATTTTTATTTTTGTGCAATGTTGTTGTTGCTGTTTGGATGTTTGGAGACACCGCCGGTTTTGTTTGTTGCACGTTTATTTTCCCCTTACAGTCCAGTATCGTAGCATGAAGGCATTGCCAGAGTCATCCGAGCTCAAAGTTAATATCGTTCAGCACCTTCAGCATCTTTGGAATGATCGACCTTTTTGAATATTCATTCGGGAATTGTGGCATGCACATTTGCGTTAAACCCTTGCTTTTTTTTTTGCTTGTTCCAGCGTGCGTGCGCGTCTGTGCGTGTGTATCTGTGTGTCCATGCGTGCATCCGTGATGATGACTTTCTCATGGCTTTTTTACAAGGCGCGGAGCAAGAGAGAGAGAGAGACTGTGTGGTGCACCACTCCTCACACAGACATTTTCACAGTATTTTCCTTTTATTTTATGGCATGGATGGAAAGCATACTTGGGGGCACCCGACTAGTTTTGAACCCGGAAACCTCCGCTCCCGGGTCCAGCGCGATGTCGTTGCACCACCAGCCGCCCCAAGAGTTAAACCCTTGCAAGGTCGGGAAGGTTTCTGCAGTGACTACCCTCCAGCCAAAATGTCAGTTCCTTTATTTCTTTGTGATTTGTTCGGACACGGTATCTCTCGGCTGTGATCGGCAGACTCATCATTACTTCAAAGGAATCGTTTTGGAGAAGTCTCTCCTTAATGACTATGTAAATCACATGGACTTTTGAATTTGCCACTTTAAGTCTGTGCTTGGATGAGAACTCGTTAAGAACAGTTTCTAAGTTTGACTGTTTGTTAGATATAGCCGCCTACCTGTTAACTTCCGGTTAAGTTAGTCATTTGTTTACTTTTCTATGCTTTTGAGCAGAAGTCAATAAATCTCGTGGTTTGTCTATAAAACCTGACTCATCTTTATATTCATTGCTGCTGGTCCATAGCAGTGGATACGCATGATAAAGTAGGTTTAAGTCAGCATGGTTTCCTTCAGGGGAAATCTTGCCTGACAAATCTGTTGGCATTCTTTGAGGAAATAACAGCCAGAATAGACAAAAGAGAATCAGTGAATGTTGTGTATTTCGATTTTCAGAAGCATGAGGCCACTTAACAAGAGCCCAGGTATTACAGGAAAGAAAGTAGCATGAAAAAAGCTGGTGCAGGGATAACAACTTGATGCTTAATGTCACCAAAACCAAGGAGATGATCGTCGATTTCAGACGGTCTCAGCCCGAGCACACACCCCTCAGCATCAGCGGCTTCACAGTGGAGAGAGTGGAAAACATCAAGTTCCTTGGGGTGCAGATCTCGGACAATCTCACCTGGTCCAGGAACACTACTGGGATTGTGAAAATGGGCCCAGCAGGGATTGCACTTTCTGAGGAAGCTTAAACAAGCATCACTCCCCACTAACATCTTAACTACAAAATACAGAGGCGTGGTTGAGAGTGTGCTGACCTTTTGCATCACAACCTGGTACTCCAGCTGCAGTGCTGTCGACAAAAAAGCCTTGCAGAGGGTGGTTAGGGGAGCAGAGAAGGTTATTGGGGTCTCCCTACCTTCTGTCCAAGACCTCTTTCAGAGTCGATGCCTCCAGAAGACACGGTACATCATTAAAGACCCCTCACACCCTCTCCATGAACTGTTTGTTCTTCTGCCATCAGGCAAACGTTACAGGAGCATCAAAACTAAAACCACAAGGCTACTAAACAGCTTCCTCCCACAGGCAGTCAGACTGCTAAATAGCTGCTCTACCTGACTCTGCTTTGGACACTTTTAACTTGCACTGGACACTTATAACTGATTTTAACTGACATGTGGCTGTTGTGTTTTACTATTTATTGTGATGTATATTATTTAGTGTTGCGTTTGCTATGTTATGATTACACTGTCCCTGAGAAACGCTATCTCATTCTGCCCTGCAGAGCTGATGTATGGTTAGAATGACAATAAAGTTTTTTTGAATCTTGAATCTTTGAAAGTTGACTGGTTGGCAGAAGGCAAAGAGTGGGAATAAATGGGGCCTTTCAGGTTGGCTACTGGTGACAACTGGTGTTCCATAGGGGTCAGTATTGGGACCTCTTCTTTTCATGTTATACATCAACAATTTTGATGATGGAATTGATGGTTTTGTGGCCAAATTTACAAATATGGGTGGAGGGACATGTCGTGTTGAGGAAGCAGGGAGTCTGCAGAAGGAATTAGACAGATTGAGAGAATGGGCAAAGAAGTGGCAGGTGGAATATAATGTAGGGAAATGTGTAGAGGGAATAAAGATGTAGACTATTTTCTAAACAGGGATAAAATTCAAAAATCCAAAGGGATTTAGGAATCCTTGTGTGGGATTGCCTAAAGGTAATCTTACAGGATAAGTTGGTGGTGAGGAAGACGAATCCAATATGAGCATTCATTTTGAGAGGACTAGAACATAAGAGCAAGAACGTAATGCTGAGGCTTTATAAGACATTGGTCAGACCGCACTTGGAGTATTGTGAACAGTTTTGGGCCCTTATCTAAAAATAGATGTGCTGGCATTGGAAAGGATATGGAGGAGATTCACAAGAATGATTCTGGGAATGGAAGATTAATGTATGAGGAACATTTCCTTGCTCTGGTCCTGTACTCACTAGCGTTT
This sequence comes from Mobula hypostoma, assembly GCF_963921235.1. Classification (NCBI taxonomy): domain Eukaryota; kingdom Metazoa; phylum Chordata; class Chondrichthyes; order Myliobatiformes; family Myliobatidae; genus Mobula; species Mobula hypostoma. The sequence continues at coordinate 51,151,789 of NC_086128.1, forward strand.
AGAAGAACGAGGTGGGGGATCTCATTGTAAACTATCGAATAGTGAAACACCTAGAACGAGTGGATGTGGAGAGGATGTTTCCTATAGTGGGTGCGTCTACGACCAGAGGGCACAGCCTCAGAATAGAGGGGCATCCACTTACAACAGGGTTGAGGAGGAATTTCCTTAGACAGAGGATGGTGAATTCTGTGAAATTCATTGCCCAGACCACTGTGGAAGACAAGTCATTGGGTATATTTAACAGGCAGGAGAATAGGGTTGAGATGAATAATTGTATATTATATTATAATAAATCAGCCATGATGTAATGACGGACCAGACTCAATGGGCTGAGTGGCCTAATTCTTCTCCTATAATCTTATGGTTTTATAAGATTTCATTAGAACCATTTTATTGGATGATGCTGAGATCATGGCACAGTCCCTTTCCAAGAGGAATACAGTGAGCATGGAAATGATTCCAATTGCATTCCACTCCATAACACCATTTCCATTGCAAGGTGCACAAATAAAACATTGCAGTCGAAGTTCTCTGCAAACTCTAAATCTGCCAACTGAAGCAAAGCCAGAACAGCCCCAAAGGAGGTTGGGTGAGGGGGTGGGGGGATTCAATCCTGCTTTATTCTGCCAGTTCCCAGTATTTTACATGTGGAGGTGGAGGGAAGGCCAGATCCGGTTCAGCTGTAGGTTTGTGTGTAATATGATAACTCACTGTTCGAGCTTATTATTAAAAAATGGCCTCCAGTATGTGTGACCAGAGACCACATGGGAGCAGATCCAACAGGAGTCACTTCCTTCAGAGGGAGGGCAAGGGGTCTGAAACTCAAAACCAAACTCCTCTGCCATTCAAAACAGCACAAATAAGAAGCAACAAATATTTATTATTTGCATTAATTGGGCAGGCCATAAAAGATTTGATTCTCAGCATGATTTACATAGTGATTTGATTAAAAGTCTATTGAGGTAAGTGAAGCATGGAAGGGAATTTGATCTTAAACAAGAAGGAACTGTTTAGTGTCACGGAAAGACTTCCTGCCTCATATTTTAACATTAAAAAATATTTTCCCTCCATTTAACCCCAACTACAGTTATTTATGTCTGCTCAGCAGTAACACAACCAATGACCTCTCACGTAAAAACCCATTAACCTTTCATTTGACTTGTTTCATTATAATTTTCCCATATTTATTAGTCTCAAAAACCTGACTGTTCTTCTATTTGCATTAAAATTCAGATAAAAACAGAATTTCTTTATAGCGTAGGTCAGAAATTATACATTCTGTTTCAATTAATATTTAAGTCAAAGGATTAAAGCTTGGTTTAATCATCAGTCACTGCTATATAGACAACCATATATTAATGGCAAATAAAACTAAATAACTGCAGACTTTCCTGCTTCTGAAAACATAAATTGATCTCAACAGTTTTAATCTTAAATAGAATTTGACCTACAACTGATATTATATTTGATATATTTAGTTTCAGCGAATGCATGCTATATTTACAAAGAAAAAGAGCATCTAAATTTATGCATACTTTATTCGAATTGGCATTGGGTTACTACTGTCATATGAATCAAGATAAAGCTAAAAGCTTGTCTTTATACAGTTCATAGATTTCAAATCATTACCCAGTGCATTTAGGTAGAACAAGGTAAAACAATAACAATGCAGAATAAAGTGTACCAACTACAGAGAAAGTGCAAGATTATAACAAGGAGCACCGTTTTGGGTTAGTCCTGGCTCTCAACTCATAACCCTCACTTTGCCTGGTCATTTGGTTCAAGAGTTCATTTTATTCTACTAGAGAGAAATTTAATAGTCTTATAACAGTGAGGTAGAAGCTGTCCTCAAGTCTGGTAATACATGTTTTCAGGCATTCGTATCTTCTGCCCATAGAATTAGAATAAGGGAGTTAAATGTGCTTTTCTCATGTCAAAATATGCTCACCTTAATGAATCAATTAAATTGCATGTTCACTCTGTTACTGTGTGGCATTTCTTCCAGGTTGGCTCGTTTGATGGGTGAACAAAGCACTGTAGGCCAGAGCTGGGTTTAAATAGGGTGCAGGTGATGAGTTGGAAATTAGGTGATGACTCCTGTTAGCTAGGTGGAAACTGCGAGCTGCCCACTTATGCAGGCCTGACAGGAGCATCCTTGATAAGGCCAGCACCCAACAGCTCAGGGTGATCCAGATTAGTCTGGTGGAGCTCCTCGATGAGCGATGGATGGCACCCAAGACCTCTCCTCCATGTCATACCCTTTCCAGTCAAGCAGGTACTATTTACCCTGTCCATGACAACATGAATCCATCAACCGATGAACTGTGTACACCTTCCACCAACCCTGGTCCCTGAGGTGCAGGCTCAAGTGGGTTGAGGTGTCCAACTGACAACAGGCTTGAGACAGGACACGTGGAAGGTAGGTGTGATGTTGAAGGATGATGGCTGCTGGAGATGAGAAGTGACTGTGTTGATGTGATGAGTAACCTTAAAAGGGTCAATAAACTGGGACAAGAGTTTGCGGAGTCGGTGTACAGAGGTAGATCTTGTTTGGACAGTCAGACATGATCCCCAGGACAGAGTAGTCTGGCTGGGCGCCAACGGTGGCTAGCCTGGCAACAGTTGGTGCCAACAGGATAGCCCTGCATGCCCTCTTCCAAGCATTCTGGCATCAGTGAACCTGGGCCCTGGTGGACAGGATATCCACTGTTGGCTCCTCCTTGGGGAACAATTGGGGGCGGGGGGTTGTAATCATGAAGCACTTTAAAGGGTGACATACCTGTGGCAAAGGAAGACCGTAGTTTGTCTTGGAGGATCTTATGAATGATGGCTTCAAAAATGGCTGGACTGTTGGACAGTCCAAAAGTCATAGCCAAGTATTTGTAGTGGCTGGTAGGTTTTATGAATGCAGCCTTCCACTCATCTCCCTGGTGGATGTGGATCAGGTTGTATGCGCTCCGTCGATCCAGTCTGGTGATGATCTGGGCTTTGCAGAGTGTTTTGAATGTTCTATCTAGTAAGGGGAGAAGGTAGCAGTTCTTGATGGTAACTTTGCTGAGTCTCTGGTAGTCAATGCAGGAAGAAGACCCCCATCCTCCTTTTTGACAAAGAGGAATCCTTAACTGGCTGGGGACTGGGATGGTCAAATGAGGCCTTGCTGTAGCACTTTTCAGTGTAGTCATTCATGGCTTAGGTCTCAGGAGGGGAGAGGAAGAACAGGAACCTTGGGGAGCAATGTTGCCCAGAAGGCGTGCAGAGAGCGGAGCTTAGGATGATGGCATCTAACGGCAACTCCTTTGCTTGCATCTTTGGAAACAGCTCTATTTCTATCTTTAATATCTCTTTTTCTCCCTTTTCAGAGTCCTTTTGAAGTACTGGACCTGGAGTTACGTGCTGACTTTGGTTCTTTGTGGCTGTGTGCCCAGAGACCCGAAATCTTCAGGCACAGGTCTCGGAAAAAGCGACACAACAGACATTTAACACCATAAATCGATGAGTTGTTTTGTTGTGTCTTCCCTCTCGCTGTGAAACAGGGCCACCTCTTTTTCCCTTATTAGGGAGAGAGAGAGAACCTGTGGTATGTCGAATTACCGGGTGAATGAGTAGTCTTTGGGGTACTGCAAGTCTGTATCTTTGCTGGTGCTTTGCTGCACGCTTGAGTGCTCAGTGGAGGGCACTGCTTATGTGTGGGAGGGGGGAGCTGGGTGGCGCTTTGGGGTTCTAACATTTAACTGTCATTCATTCTTTGGGGCACTACTTTATTTTTGTGGCTGTGTCCGACAGAGTGATCAGCAGCACTGGGGCAACACAGGGGACTGTCTTGTCTCCCTTTCTCTTCACCGTTTACACCTCGGACTTCAACTACTGCACAGAGTCTTGTCATCTTCAGAAGTTTTCTGATGACTCTGCCATAGTTGGATGCATCAGCAAGGGAGATGAGGCTGAGTACAGGGCTACAGTAGGAAACTTTGTCACATGGTGTGAGCAGAATTATCTGCAGCTTAATGTGAAAAAGACTAAGGAGCTGGTGGTAGACCTGAGGAGAGCTAAGGTACCGGTGACTCCTGTTTCCATCCAGGGGGTCAGTGTGGACATGGTGGAGGATTACAAATACCTGGGGATACGAATTGACAATAAACTGAACTGGTCAAAGAACACTGAGGCTGTCTACAAGAAGGGTCAGAGCCGTCTCTATTTCCTGAGGAGACTGAGGTCCTTTAACATCTGCCTGACGATGCTGAGGATGTTCTACGAGTCTCTGGTGGCCAGTGCTATCATGTTTGCTGGTATGTGCTGGGGCAGCAGGCGGTGGGTAGCAGACACCAACAGAATCAACAAACTCAGTCGTAAGGCCAGTGATGTTGTGGGGATGGAACTGGACTCTCTGACGGTGGTGTCTGAAAAGAGGATGCTGTCCAAGTTGCATGCCATCTTGGACAATGTCTCCCATAATGTACTAGTTGGGCACAGGAGTATATTCAGCCAGATACTCATTCCACCGAGATGCAACACAGAGCGTCATAGGAAGTCATTCCTGCCTGTGGCCATCAAACTTTACAACTCCTCCCTTGGAGAGTCAGACACCCTGAGCCAATAGGCTGGTCCTGGACTTATTTCCTGGCATAATTTACTTACTACTATTTTATTATTTATGGTTTTATATTGCTATATTTATACTCTATTCTTGGTTGGTGCAACTGTAACAAAAACCAATTTCCCTCGGGATCAATAAAGTATGACTATGACTATGACTATGACTATGACTAAAAGAAAAAGAATTTCAGGATGTATATTGCATACATTGACATTAAATGTACCTATTGAAAGAAGGTCGGCATCCACCAGAGGTTCCTGTGAGCGTAGAGCCATCGGAGTGTCGAGAAGGAGAAAGGCTAGAACAAGAGGCCGGGGGAACTTACCAGATGGAAGGTTTCTCATCTCTACCAGCTGGTGCCATTTTCCCAGAAGTGTGGGTGATCAGCAGCTCCACAGTAGGTGCACAGGTTCTTTCTCCACCAACCCTCATGCTCTTGGGGAGGTTTGGGGGAGTTAAAGGAACTCTCCTGAACTGCATGGGTTCTGGAGGCATTGCTGATGAGAGTGCTGCAGTCTTAAACGGTTCTGGGGTTCTGAATGGTCATTCCATATGAGCAACTGGGGTTCGCATGTTCTGGAGGGTCATTCCATGAGAGGAACTGAGATTCTGGAGTTCTGATGTGTCATTCCCAAAGACATTTGTCAATTTGGAGGGCCAGAGTGATGAGACGTTCAAAGTTGGTGGGCACCTCCAGAGTAGATAGCTCATCTTTCAAGATTTCTGATTTGTTGTGGTAGAGATGGCCCAGCAGGGCTTCTGCATCCTAGCTACACTCCACCGTGAGAGTCTTGAATTCCATGGTGTAATCCAACACCAAGCATGAGTCTTGACACAAACAAAGTATCCCCCTTCCACTTCCTAGATGGTTGAAAACCCAGCGCATCTCAGTGGTGAATTCCATGTACTTAATGCGGGAAATGTTATGGTTTTATTGTCCAGTTTAGCAGCTCTGGGTCAGACCTCATCCAGTCAGGAGAGAGATGATGAAGTCAATCTTGGCTTGGTCTGTGGAATACGGGGACAGCTGGAGCTCAAAATGTAAGATGCACTGTGACAGGGAACTGTGGCATCGGGTTGGGGAAGCTTCAGGGCATTGGAATCCAGGGTTCCAAGGGAGGAGGTTGACTGTCATGGGGTTGCTGTAATGAGATGGAGAGTCGATGGGCGAGTACCTCTAGTGGAACAACCTCAACGTGTCAATCGGTGGTTCACCTTTGCTGTCAGGAAATAGAAACATAGAACACCTACAGCACAGTACAGGCCTTTCGGCCCACAAAGCTGTGCCAAACATGTCCTTGCCTTAAAATTTACCTAGGGTTACCTATAGCCCTCTATTTTTTTGAGTTCCATGTACCTGTCCAGGAGTCTCTTAAAAGAGCCTATCATATCTGCTTCCACCACCGTAGCCAGCAACCCATTCCACGCACTCACCACTCTGTAAAAGACTTACCCCTGACATCTCCTACTTCCAAGCACCTTAAAACTGTGCCCTCTGGTGCTAGCCATTTCAGCCCTGTGAAAAAGCCTCTGACTGTCCACACGATCAATGCCTCTCATCATCTTATACACTTCTATCAGGTCACCTCTCATCTCCCGTCGCTCTAAGGGAAAAAGGCCGAATTCACTCAACCTATTCTCATAAGGCATGCTCTCCAATCCAGGCAACATCCTTGTAAATCTCCCCTGCACCCTTTCTATGGTTACTACATCCTTCCTGTAGTGCGGAGACCAGAAAGGAGCACGGTACTCCAAGTGGGGTCTGACCAGGGACTTGTATAGCTGCAACATTACCTCTCAGCTCCTAAACTCAAGTCAACCTGCGTAGCAGCCTTTAGTGTCCTATGAATTTGGACCCTGATCCTTCTGATCTTCCACACTGCCAAGAGTCTTACCATTAATACTATATTCTGCCATCATATTTGACCTACCAAAATGAACCACCTCACACTTATCTGGGTTGAATTCCATCTGCCACTTCTCAGCCCAGTTTTGCATCCTACCAATGTCCCGCTGAAATCTCTGACAGCCCTCCACACTATCCACGACACCCTCAACCTGTCTATCATCATCAAATTTACTAACCCATCCCTCCACTTCTTCATCCAGGTCATTTATAAAAATCACGAACAGTAGGGGTCTCAGAACAGATCCCTAAGGCACACCACCGGTGACCGACCTCCATGCAGAATATGACCCGTCTATAGCCACTCTTTGCCTTCTGTGGGCAAGCCAGTTCTGAATCCACAAAGCAATGTCCCCTTGGATCCCATGCCTCCTTACTTTCTCAATAAGCCTTGCATGGGGTACCTTTTCAAATGTCTTGCTGAAATTCATTTACACTATATCTGCGGCTCTACCATCATCCATGTGTTTAGTGTTACGAACTGTAACATTTCAGAAATAAACCAGTTGCAATAGATTACACATGGAGTCTGGTTTTGATGTAAAAAAACACTATCTTTATTAGTAACTACTTATAATATAGTAACTTAACCAAGATAAACAAAAGTTGACAGTGTTATGTGTAGATATATGTGTAAATATACATACAACATACCCAGGCAAGGGCTGCAAAAGTGGTCCCACAAGATACCCCAGAAAAATCCACTCCTATGGATTGACAGTCACACATCTGTTATGCACTCCGTGCTAATGTTTAACCCACCCTTGTGGACATAAGAGAGTTCCAAGCCCCAGCTGTGACAAGCTGAAGCTACCGGCTTCCCCAGTTTCTCTCTCTCTCTCTCTCTCTCTCTCTCTCTCCTTCGACTGAAGGTCGCTCTCTGTGACTGACGCCATAGTCCTGCCTCACTTAGGAACTCTTAAAGTGACAGACTTTTGGGTTCGTAACACTTCCCCCCAAAAAGGAAAATTTTTATCTGCAAGAGCAAAGTTTTAACTGTGAACTACAAGATATAAAACAATACATTTGCAATTACCATATAACATATTGCAGAAATGTATACAAATACCGGATTCTACTACACTATAAAAAAAAATTGCAACTTAACATCTGGAAAGGCAATCAGCAATTATATTACCTTTCCCTTTAATGTGGGTTAGCATAAAATCACATTCTTGCAAAATCAGACTCCAGTTTAACAACCTTCTGTTTTTGTCCTTTACGTTACTCAAAAACACTAATGGATTATCATCTGTATAAACCACAAGTGCGCTGGGCAAACATAAACACCAAAATTCTGCAAAGCCAAGATGAGTGACAGAAATTCTTTCTCTATGGTGGAATAACTTCTTTGATGCTCATTAAAGTTCCTTGAAAAGTTAGCCACAGGATGTTCAACATCATCATCATCCCTTTGTAATAATACTGCTCCTGCAGCTTCACCACTGGCATCCACAGCTATAGAGAATGGCTTTGTAAAGTCAGGTGTCCTGAGCACAGGCTGGTGACATAAAATAGTTTTTAATTGATCAAGTGCCTCCTGACAAGGATCTATCCAAACATACCTTTCATCCTTTTTCAGGAGATTAGTTAAAGGGAGAGCAATATCGGCAAAGTTCTTACAGAACTTACGATAATATCCAACCATTCCCAGAAATCTTCTGAGAGTCCTTTTTACCATTTAGAATGGGAACTTCAGAAATTGCCTGAACTTTTGTCTGAACAGGAGCCAGCTTACCTTGACCTACAACATAGCCAAGATAGGTCACAATGGCATGGCCAAATTCACTCTTAGCTAGGTTAACTGTAAGGTTGGCCTTGGAAAGCTTGTCAAACAGCTTTTCTACAGCAGAGATATGAGCTTCCCATGTGTTATTTCTTGTGACTAAATCATCAATATAGGCATCTGTGTATTCTAACCCTCGAATTACAGAATTAATCGTTCTCTGGAACGTTCCTGGAGCATTCTTCATCCTAAATGGCAAAACATTGTATTCATACAACCCAGAAGGTGTCACAAATGCAGAAATTTCTCTACCTCCATCTGTCAATGGAACACACCAATACCCTTTCAATAGATCAAACTTAGCTTTTCCAACCTTATCTATGCAATCATCCACCCTAGGGATGGGATAAGCATCTGTTTTCATTACAGCATTCACCTTTCTATAGTCAGTGCAAAACCTAATACTATCATCTGGTTTAGGTACCATAACACAAGATGACTCCAATCTGAAGTTGAAGGCCTAATAATATCATTTCTAACATATACTCAACTTCTTGTTCAGCCAGTTTACATTTTTCTATATTCATGTGATAGGGGCATTGTTTTATGGGCTGGGCCTGACCAACATCTACGTCATGTGATGTGACTGTGGTTCTCCTTGGAGCATCGGGAAATAAGTCTTTAAACTTCAAAATTAATTCCTTCATTTGTTGCCGTTGCTGTGGCTGCAAATGGGCCAATTTGTTATCAATGTTTTCTAGAACAGCCTAATTTGTTAATCTTACTGGGACAATGTTTGATTTAAAACAAACCTCAGATGAATCAATTAATTCGTTCCCAGGGTTGCCAGACTCATTTGTTTTAACAACAAAACTCACAGGTGGTGCCTGCTCTTCAGAATATTATTTAAACATATTTACATGTACCAGCTGTGTTGACTTTTGTCGATCAGGTGTTTTGACTATAAAGTTTACATCATCTATTTTAGACACTATTTGATATGGTCCATGCTTGAAGTGGGTTTGTTAATATTGGAAATAAAACAAGCACCTTATCTCCCACTTGGAATTTTCTTTCACGAGCCTGTCTGTCATACCAACACTTCATTTTATCCTTAGAAACCTTTAATTTTGTCTCCCTAGGTTACAGGCTTGGTGTAATCTTTCCTTGAACTTCAGAACATAATCTAACAAATTGATATGCATGTCCTCATTAATCCACTGTTCCTTTAACAGGGTCAAAGGTCCCCGAACCCTATGACCAAATACAAGTTCAAATGGACTAAAGCCTAGTGATACCTGTAATGATTCTCTTACTGCAAATAAAAGCGATTAAACTGCTTCATCCCAGTCCTTCTCATTTTCAACACAGTATGTCTTAATCATGGTTTTGAGGGTAGAATGGAATCTTTCTAAAGCCCCTTGTGATTCTGGACGGTACGCAGACGATGTAATTTGTTTGGTTCCCAGTTCATAAACTACCTGCTGAAATAATCCGGATGTAAAATTACTTCCTTGACCAGACTGGATTTCTTTAGGCAAACCAAAGTAAAAAAAAACTTTATAAGAGTCATTGCCACAGTTTTAGCCTTTATATTTCTGAGAGGTATTGCTTCTGGAAATCTGTTTGCTGTGCACATGATAGTTAGCAAGTACTGATGGCCAGATTTTGTCCTTGGTAATGGGCCAACGCAATCCGCAATAACTTTTGAAAAGGGTTCACTAAATGCAGGTATAGGCTGCAGTGAGGTCACTGGAGTGACCTGATTAGGTTTACCCACAATCTGACAAGTGTGACAAGTTCAACAAAAGGTCACAACATCTTTCCTCAGACTACGCAAGAAAAATTGTTTCAAAATTTTGTTCACAGTTTTATTTACAGGATGGCCACCTAAGGGCATACTATGGGCCAAAGTTAAAATCTCGTTCCTATAGACTTTAGGAACAACAACTTGGTGAACAATTGCCCATTCCTTGCTTGCAGGTATAGCAGGTGGTCTCCACTTCCTCATTAACACTCCATCTTTAATATAATACCCAACTGGCACTTTCTTAATCTCATCATCTGAGAGAGCTTTTCCTCTTAAAGCTTCAATCTCAGGATCTCAGTGCTATTCTACTATAAACTCCTTCCTAGACAGAGGTAAATCTTTCTCGTCAGATTTAATACCTGGATCCTGGTGAAACAATGAAGGCAGAAAAGACCCTGACAAGTCATCAAAACCTGAAGCACAATTTTGGCAGAATCATGCTGCACAGAGCAATCTGCTTTGGCTGACTTCTTAGCCATACTTCGAGATACTGCGCAGGAGGGATAGATGGTAGAATCCATCTGTGGGTCATCAGTGGTTGGCTTAGTTGTCAGCTGCACTCCAGGAGCAACTTTACCATCTGCTAGGTCATTCCCTAACAGCAAAGTAGCATCTTCCACCGGTAAACTGGAGCATAGTCCTATCTTAACAGGTCCCGAAACCAACCCTGACTCTAAAGTTACCTTGTGCAGCGGCACAGAAACAATGCTGCCCCCGACACCTTTAATAAGATTTACTTCACCACTGTTAGTCTCAGCACTAAATTTTAGAACACTGTCCAATATAAGTGACTGAGAAGTCCCAGTACCTCGAAGAGTTTTCACTGGGACCGGGGTTGACACTTTCTTTACTGATACAAACCCATCTGACATAAAATGATCAAATCCCTTTCTAAATTGGTCAGACTTCTCAGTCCTGAACTGAGCCTCATCAGAATGTGCAGAACCCTGTTGGTTTATAGGCATTTCAACATGCTGAATACAAGCATCTGGGACTGCCTCCGTTTCCTTCTTCTTCTTCAGAACGGAACAATTAGCCATAATGTGACCAGCTTTCTTACAATAGTGACAAGTAAGACCAGAATATTTCTCCTTCACTTGCTTCCCTTCATCCTTACTTTTGTCACTAGTCCCAGATTTAATTTCTGGTTTACCCTGACTATCCATGCTACTCTTTTGGAAGCTCTTACTTGGGGTAAACTTAACCTTGTGGGTTAAAGCAAATTCATCTGCTAATCTAGCCAACTTCTGCAAAGTGGCAGCATTCTTTTCAGCTAAATATACCTTTGTGTCATTAGGGACGCACCTCTTAAATCCTTTAATTGAAACCAACTCTTTCAAGCTGTCAAAATCATCACTCACATTTTTAGATGTGCACCAGCGGTCAAAACACACTAACTTCTCATAAGCAAATTCCACATAAGTCTGGTTCACAGATTTCCTCAAATTTCCTTATCTATAGGCTTCTGGAACCAATTCATAGGCTTTAAGTACAGCCTGTTTCACGCTCACTTAATTAGCTACATTTTCAATTGATAGGGCCGAATAAGCCTGTTGGGCCTTACCCTTAATTACACTCTGTAACAAGAGAGGCCAGCTTCCTTTTGGCCACTGTAGATTCTGAGGAACATTTTCAAAATGCTGAAAGTATTTATCAACCTCAGCCTCATCAAATGGAGGGACCAGTTTAACTTACTGGCTGGCAATAAATGGTACAACCAGTTCCCTAGAGTCAGCAACTTCTTTCTTGAGCCTTAACTTATCCATTACAAACCACCTCTATTTTTCTGCTTCCTCCCTTTGTTTGTCTGCTTCTCTAGCACCAAACTGCCTCTGTCTGTTTGCTTCTTCCCTCTGTTTTTCTTTATGCTCAGCCTCCAATTTAATTATATCAAAATTCATTTGTTCCAGTCTTTTTTTTAAAAAACGTAAACAGGAGGAATTCTGCAGAAGCTGAAAACTCAAGCAACACACATCACAGTTGCTGGTGAACGTAGCAGGCCAGGCAGCATCTCTAGGGAGAGGTACAGTCGACGTTTCAGGCCGAGACCCTTCGTCAGGACTAACTGAAGGAAGAGTTAGTAAGTGATTTGAAAGTGGGAGGGGGAGGGGAAGATCCAAAATGATAGGAGAAGACAGGAGGGGGAGGGATGCAGCCAAGAGCTGTATAGGTGATTGGCAAAAGGGATATGAGAGGATCATAGGACAGGAGGCCCAGGGAGAAGGAAAAGGGGGAGGGGGGGAAACGCAGAAGATGGGCAAGGGGTATAGTGAGAGGGACAGAGGGAGAAAAAGGAGAGTGAGAGAAAGAATGTGTGTATATAAATAAATAGCGGATGGGGTATGAGGGGAGATGGGGCATTAGCGGAAGTTAGAGAAGTCAATGTTCATGCCATCAGGTTGGAGGCTACCCAGACAGAATATAAGGTGTTGTTCCTCCAACCTGAGTGTGGCTTCGTCTTTACAGTAGAGGAGGCCGTGGATAGACATATCAGAATGGGAATGGGATGTGGAATTAAAATGTGTGGCCACTGGGAGATCCTGCTTTCTCTGGCAGACAGAGCGTAGGTGTTCAGCAAAACAATCTCCCAGTCTGCGTCGGGTCTCGCCAATATATAGAAGGCCACATCGGGAGCATTGGATGCAGTATATCACCCCAGCTGACTCACTGGTGAAGTGTCGCCTCACCTGGAAGGACTGTCTGGGGCCCTGAATGGTGGTAAGGGAGGAAGTGTAAGGGCATGTGTAGCACTTGTTCCACTTACAAGGATAAGTGCCAAAGCTATCTGAACTATTCATCTTCTCACCCTGTCTCTTGCAAAAATGCCATCCTCTTCTTGCAATTCCTCCGACTCCGCCTCATCTGTTCTCAGGATGAGGCTTTTCATTCCAGGATGAAGGAGATGTCTTCCTTTTTTAAAGAAAGGGGCTTCCCTTCCTCCACCGTCAACTCTGCTCTCAAACGCATCTCCCCCATTTCACGCACATCTGCTCTCACTCCATCCTCCCACAACCTCACTAGGAATAGGGTTCCCCTTGTCCTCACCTACCACCCCACCAGCCTCCGGATCCAACATATTATTCTTCGTAACTTCCGCCACCTCCAACGGGATCCCACCACAAAGCACATCTTTCCCTCCCCCCACCCTCAGCTTTCAGCAGGGATTGCTCCTTATGCAACTCCCTTGTCCATTTGTTCCCCCTACCCCGCATCCCTCCCCACTGATCTCCTTCCTGGCACTTATTCTTGTAAGCGGAACAAGTGCTACACATGCCCTTATACTTCCTCCCTTACCACCATTCAGGGCCCCAGACAGTCGTTCCAGGTGAGGCGATACTTCACCTGTGAGTCAGCTGGGGTGATGTACCATGTCCGGTGCTCCTGATGTGGCCTTTTATATATTGGCGAGACCCGACGCAGACTGGGAGATCATTTCGCTGAACACCTACGCTCTCTCCGCCAGAGAAAGCAGGATCTCCCAGTGGCCACACATTTTAATTCCACATCCCATTCCCATTCTGACGTGTCTATCCAAGGCCTCCTCTACTGTAAAGATGAAGCCACATTCAGGTTGGAGGAACAACACCTTATATTCTGTCTGGGTAGCCTCCAACCTGATGGCATGAACATTGACTTCTCTAACTTCCGCTAATGCCCCACCACCCCCTCATATCCCATCCGTTATTTATTTATATACGCACATTCTTTCTCTCTCTCTCCTTTTTCTCCCTCTGTCCACTTGCCCATTCTCTGGGTTTTTCTCCCCCCCCTCCCTTTTCCTTCTCCCTGGGCCTCCTGTCCCATGATCCTCTCATATCGCTTTTGCCAATCACCTGTCCAGCTCTTGGCTCCATCCCTCCCCCTCCTGTCATTTTGGATCTCCCCCTCCCCCTCCCACTTTCAAATCTCTTACTAGCTCTTCCTTCAGTTAGTCCTGATGAAGGGTCTCAGCCCGAAATGTCGACTGTATCTTTTCCTAGAGATGTTGCCTGGCCTGCTGCATTCACCAGCAACTTTGATGTGTGTTGCTTTGTTCCAGTCTTAACTGGATCTCCTCTTTATTTACAGGAAACTTCTTTAACACCTCCTCATCAAACACCTGCGTAGATACATAGTGCTCAACAATTTCTCTCTGAATCTCTGGCTTTCTCATAGCCTGCTTTATCTCAATAAGTTTTAGCTCACTAGTAATGGCCATCAATTTATTCTTTGTGGCTTTCTCCAAAGCCTCAGAGGTTCGCGCTTCCAGAAATGCCTCAATATCAAGTGCTGCTGATTCCTACACACATGTCAAACAAAAGGGATTTGCCCAATCATATCAATAATTAATCAATTATAAGCTGCAATTTTGTTCATATCCCAGACGAGCTCCCAATTTGTTATGAACTGTAACATTTCAGAAATGAACCAGCAGCAATAGATTACACATGGAGTCTAGTTTTGATGTTAAAACCACTATCTCTATTAGTAACTACTTATAATATAGGAGCTTAACCAAGATAAACAAAAGTTAACAGTGTTATGTGTAGATATGTGTGTAAATATAACTCCAAAACTATTGAGTTTGGGGAAATAGGCCTAAAGTCTTGAGATGGTAAAGTAGAAAAGTTCAGTAATCCACAAAATAAATGATGGGAGAGAGATACAGGTATTTGTAACCCAAGGTGAAACATAGAGAAAAGGTAAGTACAAAATATTCCACAGATTCCACGCTGGTAAAACAAGATAACATCCGCTGTAGGTCTTGTCCATCATGCCATTCCAATTCACATGCGAGTTATCACCGAAAGTGACCTGGCAAGGGTATATCATCTTCCAGTGGTTACCACACAACAAGGGCTACAAAAGTGGTCCCAGAAGATACCCCAAAATATCCACTCCTATGGATTGTACAAAGAGACAGTCACAAATCCGTTATGCACCCCGTGCCAATGTTTAACCCACCCTTGTGGGGATAAGAGAGTTCCAAGCCCCAGCTGTGACATGCCGAAGCTACCGGCTTCCCCAGTCAGTCACAGTCACAGTCTCTCTCTTTCTTGACTGAAGGTCGCTCTCTGTATATGAGTTTAAGTTTGCAGCAGCCTGTGACTGATGTCATAGTCTTGCCTCATTTAGGTGCTCTTAAAGTGACAGTCCACAGTAAATGAAACCCGTGGGTTTGTAACATTAGTCACATCCTCACAAAATTCAATCAGGCTCGTAAGGCATGACCTGCCTTTGACAAAGCCATGCTGACTATTCCTAATCTTATTATGCTTCTGCAAATGTTCATATATTTAGGCTCGCAGGATCTTCTCCATCAACTTACCAACCACTGAAGTAAGACTCACTGGTCTATAATTTCCTGGGCTCTACGCCCTTTCTTGAATAAGGGAACAACATCTGCTACCCTTCAATCCTCCGGAACCTCTCCCATCATCATTGATGATGCAAAGATCATTGCCAGAGGCTCAGCAATCTCCTCCCTTGCCTCCCACAGTAGTCTGGGGTACGTCTCGTCCAGTCCCAGTGACTTATCCAACTTGATGCTTTCCAAAAGCTCAGCACATCCTCTTTCTTAATATCTACATGCTCAAGCTTTTCAGTCCATTGTAAGTTATCCCTAAAATCACCAAGATCCTTTTCCATAGTGAAAACTGAAGCAAAGGACTCATTTAGTACCTCTACTATCTCCTCCAGTTCCATACACACTTTTCCACTGTCACACTTGATTGGTCCTAATCTCTTATGTCTTATCCTCTTGCTCTTCACATACTTGTAGAATACCTTGGGGTTTTCCTTAATCCTGTCCACCAAGGCCTTCTCATGGCCACTTCTGGCTCTTCTAATTTCTTTCTTAAGCTCCTTCCTGCTAGCCTTATAATCTTCTAGATCTCTATCATTACCTAGTTTTTTTGAGCATTTTGTAACGGCCTTTGCCCCAACTGACTCCTGTTGCCTAGGGTGAATAGCTGTTGACCCTGCCAAACAGTACAAATGCTTTGGTGTGGATACGGTGTGAGGCACCCAATGATCAACATGACACAAATATCAAACAATATACCAAGTGCGAGTAAAAAATTATACTTTATAGCAAGTTTTGGTGATTGGTTAGTAGCAACAACCAGAAGAAAAGGCACCACATAAGTAACTTATCAGTCTTGTGCACATAATATTTTAATACATTGGAGCTCATGCCTCCGATTCCATCCACAATGTCCTTCCGAGACTCCGGCCAGCATCCGAACCTCTGAGGTCCGGTATCTGCCACCCTGGAACCGCTGTCCATTCCCCACACGTCCGTCCTCTCTGCTTGCCTTCCGAAAAAGCCCGCGCTTCTCAACTCAGCACACACATACAAGATAACATAACATGACTTCCATTGCCAGCAAATGAATATAATTTCCATTATCGCTAAGTATAAACCAAACATGCTGTTACAGAGAACCCCTTGCTCAGCAGTTAACAGTACGAGAAGCTATTTCAGTATAACACTTCAGAGAAGCCATTTTGGTAATAAGCAATTAACAGTTAACAGTCCATCTAGTATTACTAAGAACCGTACCCTTTCGTAAGCTCTTCTTTTCTTCTTGACTAGATTTTCTACAGTCTTTGTACACCATGGTTCCTGTACCCTACCATCTTTTCCCTGTCTCATTGGAACATACCTATGCAGAACTTCTCAACATTTGCCATATTTCTTCCGTACATTTCCTTGAAAACATTGGTTCCCAATTTATGCTTCCAAGTTCCTGCCTGATAGCTTCATATTTCCCCTTACTCCAATTAAACATTTCCCTAACTTGTCTGTTCTATCCCTCTCCAGTGCTATGGGAAAGGATAGAATTGTGATCACTATCTCCAAAATGCTCTCCCACTGAGAGATCTGACACCTGACCAGGTTAATTTCCCAGTAACAGATCAAGCACAGCCTTTCCTCTTGTAGGCTTATCTACATATTGTGTCAAGAAACCTTGAACACACCTAACAAACTCCACCCCATCTAAACCCCTCGCTCTAGGGAGATGCCAATCGATGTTTGGGCAATTAAAATCTTCCACCACGACATCCCTGTTATTATTACACCCTTCCAGGATCTGTCTCCCTATCTGCTCCTCAATGTCCCTGTTACTATTGGGTGGTTTACAATAAAAAAACACCCAGTAGAGTTATTGACCCCATCCTGTTCCTAACTTCCACCCATAGAGACGCCATAGACAATCCCTCCATGTCTTCCTCCTTTTCTGCAGCCGTGACACTACCTCTGATTAACAATGCCATGCCCCAAATGTTGAGGCGGCTTGACCCAAATCCAGGGCCATGGAGATGATTTAGCAGTGAACAATATTTCACTAATAAACAACAAAATAACAATCCATTTGCGGGGGGCAGGGGTGTCCCAAAACAAGAGAGAATAGATACTAACACAACAGGATAACTGAAGGCTAGGTTCAATGGAACTGTGGATGAGAACAAGGTTTATATAGGCTGCAGTTCGAAACGAGTGACAGGTGACTCCTGTTAGCATTGTGAAGACTGGGAGGTGCCTGCCTGTGCAGGCCTGAAAATGAAAGATTGACAAGCTGGAACAAGAGTGATCTTCTTTATGCCTAGCAAGAGAAAATCTGCTGACACTAGAAATTTGAGCAACACACACAAAATGCTGGAGGATCTCAGCAGGCCAGGCAGCATCTATGCAAAAAAGTGCAGTTGACATTTCAGGCCAAAATCTTTCTGCAGAACTGAAGGAAAAAAAAACGGGGATGGATTTAAAAGGTGGGGGGAGGGGAGAGAGAAACACCAGGTGATAGGTGAAAAGAGAGGGAGGGATGAAGTAAAGAGCTGAGAAGTTGATTGGTGAAAGAGACAGAAGCCATGGGAGAAAGAAAAAGGGGGAAGCAGCACCAGCGGGAGGTGATGGGTAGCCAAGGAGATGAGGTGAAAGAGGGAAAAAGGGATGGAAAATGGAGAGAGGGGTATTACCAGAAGCTTGACAAATCGATGTTTATGCCATCAGGTTGGATGCTACCCAAAGGGAATATAAAGTGTTGTTCTTCTAACCTATGTGTGAACTTATCCCAACAGTGGAGGAGGCCGTGGATGGACATATCAGAATAGGAATGGGAAGTGGAATTAAAATGGGTGGCTACTGGGAGATCCCACTTTGGAACCTTCGTGGTAGACAACACTTCACCTGTGAGTCTGTTGGGGTCATTTACTGTGTTCAGTGCTGCTGGTGTGGCCTCTTGTACATCAGTGAGACCCGACGTCGGTTGGAAAACCACTTCATCGAGCATCTACGCACCATCTGCCAGAACAAGTGGGATCCACCTGAATCCATTTATCACTTGCTTGCTTTTGCTCTGTCCCTTCCCCGCACATTTTTATACTGGCTATCTCCCTCCTAACTTTCATTCCAGATGAAGGGTCTCAACCTAAAACATCAAATATCCATTGCCCTGCATAGATGTTACCTGATCTGCTGAGTCCTTCCAGATTTTTGTGTGTTGTCTACATCATTTGTTCTTAATTTCTTGCCTAAAATACAATACAAAAGAATATAGGAACTTAGGTTCTACATAACAGGATTTAGAAATATAGATTCTCATTTGCTAGCAATAAACTTTCTGTTTCGAATTGGAATAGGTATAACCAAAGACTGATTATCCCATCCCACTACCTCACCCTACGTCTGTAAAACTTTCTGAGTAAAGGAGCTTCACACCAATTCTTCAGTAGCTCACCCATTATTAACTGTCAACAGTTTTGGGCTCATATCGCAGAGAGGATGTGTTGTAATTGGAGAGAGTCCAGAGGATGTTCACAAAGATGATTCCGAGAATGAAGGCGTTAACATATGAGAAGCGTTTGGCAACTTTGGGTCTGTACTCACTGGAATTTTGAAGAATGCGGGGAGATCTCATTGAAACCAACCGAATATTGAAAGGATTAGATAGGTGGATGTGGAGAGGAGTTTTCTTTGACAGGGGTATCCAGAACTAGAGGGCGCATCCTCAAAATTGAGGGGCAACCTTTTACAACAGAGGTAAGGAGGAATTTTTTTCCCTAGAACAGGGTGAATCTGTGGAATGCTCTGCCAGAGACTGTGGTGGAGGCCAAGTCTGTGGGTATATTTAAAGCGGAAGCTGATAGTTTCTTGATTGGTCAGAGCATCAAAGGAAATGGCGAGAAGGCAGGTGTATGGGGTTGAGTGGGATCCGGGATCACCCATTATGGAATAGCAGAACAGACTCGATGGGCTGAACGGCCTAATTCTGCTCATATGTTTTATTGATCTTATTGTCCTTGGACAATGTTCCCTGGATCTAGACTTTACAGCCAAAGGAAGCATCCTCTCAGCATCTACATTGTGACTAACCAAACTGAAAATATATGTGGACATTCTAATCCCAGTTTTGACATATATATCTGCTCCTATTTTAAACTTGGGTCCTTTTATGATTGTCTGAATAAATTTTGAGAAGTATTGAGAAACACCAAATGAAGCTGCTGCAGGGACATTTAAAAAATATTATAGGACTTGGCTTGGCATGCTATTAGCATTGGTTCTGTTGAATGAAACAATATTCAGTTGATCTGATGAGTAGTGAGTAGATAAGGTGTAATTAGGTTCTGGGATCTCAGATAAGGTCTGTGGTGATGTGTGATTTTTCTTGTTCATTACCAGGTTCAGTGAAGACAACATTGGTGAGACCCGTATTAAAACAGGGGACCGCTTCATCAAGCTGTCCATTCACCTTTTCCCTCACCTCCATTCAGAGCATTGATGAGACACCATGTAAATTGGAGGAACCACTTTGTCGAGTACCTCTGCTCCATCCACAAAAAGTGTGATTTCCCAATGGCCAACCATTGAAATTCCTATCCCCATTCCCATTTTAACATGTCAGTCCATGGCCTCCTCTTCTGCCATGATGAGGACATTCTCAAGGTGGAGGAACAACCCCTCCTATTTCGTCTAGGTAGCCTTCAACCTGATGGTATGAAAATCAATTTAGATCACAGGATCATTTAGATGTAGGTGCAAAATTAGGCCCTCTATTTTGAGGTTGTCCCCTCTGGTCTTAGACTCTTCCACTATAGGAAACATCCTTACCACATTCCCTTCCACTATTAGTGCGCATGCGCCGGTCGTGCATGCAGCCTGGTACAGCTGTTCCGATCTATTCTTTTACTTTCTTTTTCTTACTTTTTACGTTATTTTTTGTATTTTTTTTTCTCACGGTGACACGTCAAAGCTGCACCCCCTCTAACATGCTGGTAGAGAGAGTTTTATTTGGGTTTTCTTTAGCGCTGGAAATGGTTACATCCCAACACGTGGGACAGAAGCAAGATCGCATTGTATATTCCACGGACCAGCAAATCCCGGCCGGCTTAGCTAACAGAGTGGCAGACACCCCTGCTGAAATCCGGAGGAAAACACACAGAGGATGCAGAGGGGGATTACAAAGCTGAGAAAAGAGGACCGGGTCGAGACAACAGAGACTTTTGGGGAAGAGGAGTTCGGTGGATAATACCGTTCCGGCTGACCAGAAGTGCACTGAGAGCGGTAAGCGTTAAGGAATTGGGTGCTTACTGTTCTGGCTAACAACGGATGGTGCAATCCGGGGTATATTACAATCGAGGAATGTGTTTGCAGTCCGGATATTGAACTTTTTACTGTTGGACTTCGGCCACATTCCACCGTGATACAACACTTGGCAGCACGGGAGGTCGTTCCTGCCTGTGGCCATCGAACGTGCAGCTCCTCCCGTAGAGGGTCAGACACCCTGAGCCAATAGACTGGTCCTGGACTTATTTTCCATCTGACATAGTTTGCATTTTGTTGTTTGATTGCTGGGGTTTTTTGTATTGCTATATTTACGCTCTATTCTTGGTTGCTGCAGCTGTAACGAAACCAAATTTCCCTCGGGATTAATAAAGTATATCTATCTATCTATCCATCTATTCAATAGGTTTCAATGAGGTCTTCCCTCTTCTGAATTCCAGTGAATACAAGCCCAGAGCCATCAAATGCTCTTCATATGGTAAGCCATTCAATCCTGGAATCATTTTTGTGAACCTCCTTTGAACCCTCTCCATCCTTTATCAGATAAGGGACCCAAAACTGCTCACAATTCTCATAGTGAAGCCTCAACAATGCTTTATAAAGTCTCAGCATTACATCCTTGCTGTTATATTCTAGGCTCTTGAAATGAATGCTAACATTGCATTTGCCTTCATCACCATAGTCTCGACCTGCAAATTAAATTCTAGGGAATCCTGCACAAGGACTCTCAAGTTCCTTTGCACCTCATATGTCTGTATTTTCTCTCCATTTTGAAAACAGTTAACCCTGTTATTCCTTCTTCCAAAGTGCATGACCATACACTTCCTGACACTGCATTCTATCTGTCATTTCTTTGCCCATTATCCTAATCTGTTTAATTTCTCTTTCTCCCCTTTCCCTCTTCTGCTTATCTGCCTATCAGTTCCCCCGATGCCTCTCCCCGCTGCCTTTCTGCCCACTCTCCTCTCTTATCAAATCCCTTCTTCACTAGCCCTTAGCCTTTTCCACCTATCATTCTCAGCTTCTTACTTCATTCCCCCCCCCATCCCTCTCCCACCCACCTGACTTCACCGATCATCTTCTAGCTTGTCCTCATTCCTTCCCCCCACCTTCTTATTTTGGCATTTTTCCCCTTCTTTTCCAGTCTTGATGAAGGGTCTTGGCTTGAAATGCCAACTGTTTATTCATTTGCATAGATGCTGCCTGACCTGCTAAGTTCCTCCAGCATTTTGTGTGTGTTGATCTGAATTTCCAACATCTGCAGAAGCTCTTGTGTATCTAGCTTCCTAATTGTTCTCAGAATTCCATGCTCCGAAAGCGAATATTTCTCTGTCAGTCACTAATTACTAGATTTGTACTATTTTTAAAAATTATACTTTTACTGTTCTTCCTACCAATGATAACCTTGCATATGAAAACTCAGTCACAGATAGCTCACTACCCATTAGGTTACTCTCCTCTAGTTATGTCATCTTGCACGCACTTTGGGGAAGAAATCAGATGCACTGAACTCATAATGTTATGGCACATGCATGCTATACTTTGCTTCCAATGTTGCCATGGAACCGTATTGGAAACGGAATTCAGTGCACAGCTACTGCTGTGCATGCACATTCATTGCAAACTTATGAGGATAAACTTCTACCCTTCAGAGCTGCATCTTCCTCAGGACTCAATTTCTCACCCAGTTTTGCACTGTCAGCAAACATGGATAATAAATTAAGTAAAGTACAAAGCAAATGTTCTAAATGGTTGCAGATTTCATGATTTGGACATTACATTTTGGTCCAACTTCATTTTCCAGATGTGCATTTTTCTGATTATGTGTGAGTTTGTGTTTTTATCCAGCTTTGGACAAGTACCATTTATGACTGAGAACATTGATGATTAATTCTTTCCTTTCACACTTCTGCAAACTCTTACCTAGGAAATATTCCTTGGCTACATTTTTGATAGCATTTCCATCTCACGGGTGTAAAGAATTATCATGGACAAATTTAAAGGGAAAAAATATTCCATATACTTCCAGTGTAGCAATCAAAGATATCCAATCTCTCAGATGTTGAGATTTGGCACTTGGCCAATAGCAATTAAGCTCTCTCAATTGTGTTTGCTTTATTCAACTTTTCCATTATATAATACCTGTTTTGACAAACAATAGATAATTTCATTGTGAAATGTAGTCCAGCAGGAACATATATATTGTAGTGCAGGATCGCTCTCATCAGTCCGTTGAGTATGGTGAGCAACCTTCTTTCCCTCTGTCCTATCCATCCCATCCCATCCCTGTTGTCTCTGCAACTTAAAGCTAACCTGTTTTCTCCCTTTCCTAATTCTGATGATCGGTCTTCAGCTTGAAATATTAACTCTTTTACTGATTACTTTTAGAGTGGTTCCAGTATTTACTGCTTTTATTCAAGTTATTTACAAATGATGTTATTATCTCTGTAATCCGTTCTGCCTATTAAGCTGAAATATCAATGCTTTTCTAATTCTGGAGTCTTGTTCATCTCCAAATTTAGCAGCTGTGTATTCACTGCCATTGAACAAAGCCTTTCTATCTTACTTTATGTCTATTTCTTCCTGTTAAGACACTTAAAACTAATTTCATCAAGGTGTGAGCCATCTGCCCCATTATCTACCTGCATGGCCTGGCATGGCATCAGCTTTTGCTGTTTCATATTGTTAGAATGCAACATAAGAGATGCACTAAATATTTATATATAAGCTAAATATTCTTGTCAAAGACATGTTATTTTCAAGATAGAATTATTAAAACAGCATAGCTTAATAATGTTTTTAAGACATCCTGTTTAATATCCAACATTTTCACTGGATTAAATACTCTGCAGACAACATCTGTGCAGACAAAGGGATAATGGAAATGTAAATGATCCCTTTGCCTCCACAGATGCTGTCTTATTAACTGAGATCCTTAGGCAGGTTGCTTTTTTGCTCCAGATTTTCACATCTGCAGTCTCTTGAGTCTCTATTTTCACTTTGTCAAATAGTAAAGACAAATGAGTGATGCCACATGTTAGTATTTGCCTTGCAAGACTAGCACTCTGCACTGTGTGCTGGGTTTTTGGTATTTGTAATTATGATTATTATTGCCTCCATCTAGATTAGATTGATATGAATTGTTTATTGGTTGATAATCCTACCCCATGAGATTTACTGAATTCAATCTCTCTGGACTTTAAAGAACAGTAACGTTTTGGTTCTGTTTCATTAGGAGTACTGAATCCTTCAGGATGGAGACAAAGCTCCAGATTAAGACAAAGAATTTCTATCAAAGGATCAAAAATAACCTTGGACTATGTTTTATTTTGTAATTTCTTTTGAGAGCTGGAGGACAAGTAGGGCTACATCTTCTAAACTTAATTTAAATTATTTAAATTTATGTTATAGCCTATCTTAGAACCAAGAAAATGAATTATGTTTAAAAAGACTAGAAATAATCTTATTATCTTTCGATGGAATTGAAACAATATTGTATGTTTCTAATGCTGTAAAAGTCACAAAAAGCATAAAATCGTTGAGTTCAGAAAACAGTAGTGTCAGGTTTACCTGTCTAAACAGTGAGCTAATGCATGAATTGACATTCTTGTCATGATGTTCCCTACTGATATGTTCTCACTGTTGCCAGCATTTTGTTCAGCAGGTGCAATCTTTGCAGCCAACTGTTACGAGGACATAGCAGGATTCCAGCACTTATTTTACTTTCTGAAAGAACAGATGCTGCAATACTGCACTCAAATGGGGTGGGGGGGGGGGAAAATTATGAGAAATCAGACAAACTTGGAGAGCCTAGTCTAGAATAATAACCGCAGGAGGCATATTCTTTGTGCATGGAGACTACAGAGAGCCTCCATATCTACAACCCAATTTCCCTGGCAGTAGTTGCTAAAGGCGTCTCTGTAAGAGCTAAAATGCAGATTCTGAAGGGCTGCATTCCGAGAAAGGCTGCAATGCAAACACATGCCTACTACCCTGCTTCTGAGGACTGAAGGAAATGTGGTTGAGGGCTTCTATCCTGGTGTTATACCTATTGAATGGACCTGTTGTATGATAAGATGGGTCTCTTGACCTCAGAATCTTGGCCTTGAATCTTGGTCAACCTGCACTGCTCTTTCATTGTAACTGTAACACTTTATTCTGCATTCTGTTATTACTTTTCTCTTGTACTACCTCAATGTATAGCTGGTGTGAAATGATTTGTATGGATCGCATGCAAAACAGAGATTTTCACCGTACCTCAATACATGTGACAATAATAAACCAATTCTCGATTCTCTTCCTGACCATGGTATTTGGGTGACATCCCAACTATGAGCTGTGGCAAAGATTAGCAGCTGCTTGGCACGAAGCCAGGAAACTGAAAATGACTCATATCCTTGATCTCCTGAGCACAGCAGTCCATGTCTGAAGCTGTATCTGAGGACAAAAATTCCAATTCAAGTGTTGGTCTTGCAGATATCATGGTCTTATGGGAAGCAGGTTTTCGTAAAACCTGGAGAATCTAGGAGAAGGATTGTCCTTTCTCAGGCTAGTGAGTTTTCACTTAAGGTGTTTTATTTTGTGTGGTGTACGTTGAGCTACTGTTTGTCAACTTTTGGAGAGGATTCAATACCCTGAATACCCTGATACCTGGGCAAATAAAAATCCTGCGGGGAAGACCGGAGTCAGATTTCCTGATAGCTGTCAAAAGATCCAGAAACCAAAGTTGCTGTACTTTGCTTTAATACAATTTTCAACAGTGCTGACAATGTTTGGTGTTCTTTGTACAAATTTCCAGGATGAGAAGTCTTAACTTGAGGGGTCTTAACTTCCAGCTGAAAAGTTTGGTTGATGCAGCTAATGTTTTGCCATGGTATGAGGAGAAGTTTGTCAGTGAATTGGCAACTGACTGCTTGTTAGTGGAATAAAAAGTACCAGTGTCAGAATGATACTCTCATCCATGTGGAATCTGTGGTTAGTTACCTTTCAACACTTGAAAGTGGACCCAATGGTCTATACTAATCATTATGCTCATATTAATGATTGTAATGTAATTGCAGATAGTCACAAACTTTTAAACACAATGTTAACGAATTAATTAATGAACAATTTATCTAAATTGGTAGTTTCCTTTTACAATGGTCACTTTAGTACTTCAATCACTGGAAAAGTAACTTCTATATGAATCTCGAATTTCTGATGAGCATTCATTTTGACGCTCTTCAGAACTTGAGAATTTTGTGGCTTTATTGTTCAATAGGTTCAATAGGCACATTTAATGTCAGAGAAATAGATACAATATACATCCTGAAATTCTTTTTCTTCACAAACATCCACAAAAACAGAGGAGTGCATGAAAGAATGAATGACAGTTAAATGTTAGAACACCAAAGCCACTCCCAGCTCCCCCCTCCCACACACAAGCAGCAGCAAGACCACAATCACCACCACCCCTCCACCAAGCATTGAATCATGCAGCAAAGCATCAATATAGACACAGACTTCCAGTAACCCAAAGACTACTCGTTCAACCAGTAATTTGACATACCACAGGCTCTCTCTCTCTCTCTCCCTAATAAGGGAAAAAGAAGTGTCTCTGTTTCACAAAGAGAGGGAAGACATAACAAACAGCTCGTTGATTTATGATGTTACAAGTATCTCTGTCCTTAACACATTATTAAGAAGTATTGGTTGAACAAGTCAGGGATTGCCCCTTTGAGTAGTATGTTATAGAACCTACCCAAGAATAGGCTATTTTATATTTGTTGAGCATAATGAAGTAGGTTTAATAAGAGACTTTAAAGATAAGGACCTTCTGGGGAATACTGATCACAACTAGTTAAAATTCTGCAAACTGCTTGAACATGGAGATTCATGGTCTTTAACTTTTAAAGGACAATTACAATGTATAATGGAAGAATTGTTTGCAGTAAGCTTGGTAAGCAGGCTAAGGGGTAGGTCATTTGATAAATTATGGTAGATATTTAAGCCACAAGTTGCCACATGCAGCTGTGGAGGCCAGGTCGTTGGGTGCATTTAAAGTAGAGATTGATGAGTTCTTCATTGGACAATGGACAAGGCATCAAAGGTTATGGGGAGAAAGCTGGGAACTGGGGTTGAGGAGGAGATAGAAAAAAAGGATCAGCAATGATTGAATGGCAGAGCTGACTCAATGGACCAGATAGCCTAATTCTGCTACTATGTCTTATGGTCTTATGCCTTTTAATGCTCAGCAGAAATTTATCTCAATTAGAAAGAGGGAGTCCATATGAAAGGTCTGTGATAAACAAAGAAAGTTAAGGAAAATAGTAAGTCAAAAATGATAGAGAAGAAAGTGACAAGGGCTTGTAGTAGACCAGAGAACTAGGAATTTTTCAGGCATAAGCAATGAGAGATAAAAATGTGCATTAGGAGGAAGAAAATTGATTATGAGAAAAACTGGCTAGTAATATCAAAACAAACAAAAACCACTTGTATAGATACATAATAAGAAAGAGGAAAAAATAAACTAAATGTAAGACTCAAGGAGGGTGAGGCTGGAGAAGTAAACAAAGAAATAGCAAGTTAGATAAATCTCTATAAATATTCACAGTGAAGAACACTGCAAATATCTCAAAGATATGAGATGGGCCAGTTTTAAATAGGATCAAAAAAAACTTGTGACAATCCTTATCGTGAGGGGCAAAGTTTTAGAAAAACTGCCTAAAGGGACTAAAGGCAGACAAGTTGCTTGTTTTTTATGGCCTGCATCATAAGTTTTTTTTGAAGGAAGTGGCTGCAGATATAATGGAAACTTGACTGAAGAGTGTCAGAAACCACAAATGAGTCTCCCTTGTTTAGAAGGGAGGAAGACAAAAATAGGAAATGATTTGCTTGTTAGCTTAACATCTGTCATTGTCCAGAGGCTGGAGATTATGATCAAGTAAGAAACAACTAATCATACAGAGAATCTTAATGTAATCAGAAAATATCAGCATAGTTTTATGGAAGGTAAATCATGTTTTACAAATCTTCTGGAGTTCTTCTTGGATATAACAAGCAGAGTCATTAGAGGGAGCCGGTAGGCATAGTTTATTAGGATTTCCAGAAGGCATTTTACAAGATGCCTCATATAATTGTACTGCAGAAGGTAAGAGCTCCTACTGAGGAAAGTATGTCAGTGGGGATTGAATATTGGAGATTGTGTTGAAAACAGAGAGGAAATAAATGAGCATGAAACTAGTGGAAGGTCACAAAAGTCATTTCTTGGCCCTCATTTATTTATTATTTCAGTTATTTTTTTGGAAGTGGGACAGAGTGTAAGATATCTATGCCCAGATAGTGGAGAGCACACCTGTGGCTGTCCTCCTCAGCAACAAATATCTTGTTTTGGATGCTGTTGAGGGGGATGACCTAACGGGGGACGCCCACGGTGACCAGGTCTCTGGCACTGAGCCTGGCGCTGTTGTGCAGGAGAGAAGGAGGGAGAAGAAAATGTGGTAGTCATAGGGGATTCCATAGTCAGGGGAACAGACAGGAGATTCTGTGAGCCTGACAGAGATACCCGCATGGTGTGTTGCCTCCCAGGTGCCAGGGTACAGGATGTCTCGGATCGGGTCCTGAATATTCTAAAGGGGGAGGGTGAGCAGCCAGTTGTCTTGGTACATGTTGGTACCAATGACATAGATAGGACAAAGGAGGAGGTCCGGATGAGAGATTTCCAGGAGTCAGGAAGGAAGCTGAGAAGCTGGACCTCCAGGGTAATAATCTCAGGATTGCTACCTGTGCCACATGCTAGTGAGGGCAAGAATAGTCGGATCAGACGGATGAATGCATGGCTGAGAGACTGGTGCAGGGGGCAGGGCTTCAGATTCTTGGATCACTGGGATCTCTTCTGGAGGAAGTATGACCTGTTCAAAAAGGACAGGTTACACCTGAACCTGAAGGGGACTAATATCCTGGCGGGAAAGTTTAATAGAGCTGTTAGGGAGGGTTTAAACTAATTTGGCAGGGGGATGGGAACCGGAATGACAGAGCAGAGGAAGGGGAAAATAGAAATAAATCTAAGATAGTGAGCCGTAAAGATGTCAGGAAAGACAGGCAGGTGATGGGGCAAATTTGTAGCCCTTGGGATGAGTTGCAGTGCAATAAAGTTGCAGTGAAATCAAAGCGAAAAGTACCAAATACTGGTCTTAAGGTGTTATACTTAAATGCATGCAGCATAAGGAATAAGGTGGATGATCTTGTTGTACAGCTGCAGATTGGCAGGTATGATATTGTGGCCATCACAGAGACCTGGCTAAAGAATGCATGTCTCGGGGAGCTGAACGTCCAAGGATACATGGTGTATCGGAAGGATAGGAAAGTAGGCAGAGGGGGAGGCGTGGCTTTATTGGTAAGAAATGATATTAAATCATTAGAAAGAGGTGATATAGGATCGGAAAGTGCAGAATCTTTATGGGTTGAGCTCAGAAATTGCTTAAAAGGACCCTGATGGCAGTTATTTATAGGTCTCCAAACAGCTGCAGGGATGTGGACTACAAATTACAACAGGAAATAGAAAAGGCTTGTCAGAAGGGCAGTGTTATGATAATTGTGGGGGATTTTAACATGCGAGTAGATTGGAAAAATCAGGTCAGCACTGGAACTCGAGAGAGAATTTGTAGAATGTCTGCGAGATGGCTTTTTAGAACAGCTTGTTGTTGAGCCCACTAGGGGATCGGCTGTACTGGATTGGGTATTGTGTAATGAACTGGAGGTGATTAGAGAGATTGAGGTGAAGGAACCCTTAGGAGACAGTGATCATAACATGATTGAGTTCACTGTGAAATCTGAAAAAGAGAAGCCGAAATCTGATGTGTCGGTATTTCAGTGGAGTAAAGGAAATTACAGTGGCATGAGAGAGGAACTGGCCAAAGTTGACTGGAAAGGGACACTGGCGGGAAAGACAGCAAAGCAGCAGTGGCTGGAGTTTATGCAAGAAGCGAGGAAGGTGCAAGACAGGTATATTCCAAAAAAGAAGAAATTTTTGAATGGAAAAAGGATGCAACCGTGGTTGACAAGAGAAGTCAAAGCCAAAGTTAAAGCAAAGGAGAGGGCATACAAGGAAGCAAAAATTAGTGAGAAGACAGAGGATTGGGAGGTTTTTAAAACCTTACAAAAGGAACCAAAAAGGTCACTAAGAGGGAAAAGATTAACTATGAAAGGAAGCTAGCAAATAACATCAAAGAGGATACTAAAAGCTTTTTTCACGTATATAAAGAGTAAAAGACAGGTGAGGGTAGATATAGCACTGATAGAAAATGATGCCAGAGAAATTGTAATGGAAGATAAGGAAATGGCAGAGGAACTGAATGAGTATTTTGCATCAGTCTTCACTGAGGAAGACATCAGCAGTATACCGGACACTCAAGGGTGGCAGGGAAGAGAAGTGTGTGCAGTCACAATTACGACAGAGAAAGTACTCAGGAAGCTGAATAGTCTAAGGGTAGATAAATCTCCCGGACTAGATGGAATGCACCCGCGTGTTCTGAAGGAAGTAGCTGTGGAGATTGCGGAGGTATTAGCGATGATCTTTCAAAAGTCGATAGATTCTGGCATGGTTCCGGAGGACTGGAAGATTACAAATGTCACTCCGCTATTTAAGAAGGGGACAAGGAAGCAAAAAGGAAATTATAGACCTGTTAGCTTGACATCGCTGGTTGGAAAGTTGTTGGAGTCGATAGTCAAGGATGAGGTTACAGAGTACCTGGAGGCATATGACAAGATAGGCAGAAGTCAGCATGGGTTCCTTAAAGGAAAATCCTGCCTGACAAGCCTATCACAATTTTTTGAGGAAATTACTAGTAGTCTAGACAAGGGAGATGCAGTGGATGTTGTATATTTGGATTTTCACAAGGCCTTTGACAAGGTGTCACACATGAGGCTACTTTACAAGATAAGAGGCCATGGAATTACGGGAAAGTTACATACATGGATACAGCGTTGGCTGATTGGCAGGAAACAGAGAGTAGGAATAAAGGGATCCTATTCTGGTTGGCTGCCGGCTACCAGTGGTGTTCCACAGGGGTCCGTGTTGGGGCCGCTTCTTTTTACATTGTACATTAACGATTTGGATTATGGAATAGATGGCTTTGTGGCTAAGTTTGCTGATGATACGAAGATAGGTGAAGGGGCCGGTAGTGCTGAGGAAACAGAGAGTCTGCAGAGAGACTTGGATGGATTTGAAGAATGGGCAAAGAAATGCCAAATGAAATACAATGTTGGGAAGTGTATGGTTATGCACTTTGGCAGAAGTAATAAATGGGCAGACTATTATTTAAATGGAGAAAGAATTCAAAGTTCTGAGATGCGACGGAACTTGGGAGTTCTTGTACAGGATACCCTTAAGGTTAACCTCCAGGCTGAGTCGGTAGTGAAGAAGGCGAATGCAATGTTGGCATTCATTTCTAGAGGAATAGAGTATAGGAGCAGGGATGTGATGTTGAGGCTCTATAAGGCGCTGGTGAGACCTCACTTGGAGAACTGTGGGCAGTTTTGGTCTCCTTATTTAAGAAAGGATGTGCTGACGTTGGAGAGGGTATAGAGAAGATTCATTAGAATGATTCCGGGAATGAGAGGGTTAACATATGAGGAACGTTTGTCCGCTCTTGGACTGTATTCCTTGGAGCTTAGAAGAATGAGGGGAGACCTCATAGAAACATTTTGAATGTTGAAAGGCATGGACAGAGTGGATGTGGCAAAGTTGTTTCCTATGATGGGGGAGTCCGGTACAAGAGGGCATGACTTAAGGATTGAAGGGCAGCCGTTCAGAAAAGAAGTGCCAAGAAATTTTTTTAGTCAGAGGGTGGTGAATCTATGGAATTTGTTGCCACGGGCAGCAGTGGAGGCCAAGTCATTGGGTGCATTTCAGGCAAAGATTGATAGGTATCTGAGTAGCCAGGGCATCAAAGGTTACAGTGAGAAGGCGGGGGAGTGGAAATAAATGGGAGAATGGATCAGCTCATGATGGAATGGCGGAGCAGACTTGATGGGCCGATTGGCTGACTTCTGCTCCTTTGTCTTATGGTCTTATGGTTTGCTGGTGACACAAAAATAGGTGGGAGGGCACAATGAAATGAGGATACTTGGACACTACTGCAGGAGACACTGTAGATGGTTTGAGTGAGTGGTGAAAATATGGCAAACAGAGTTTAAAGTGAAAAGAGGTCATACACTTAGGGAATAGTAATCTAAAGCAGATTATTAACGAAATAGAGAAAGATTGTAAAATGAACTACAGAGAATATGGGTGCTCTTGTGCATAAATCACAAAAATGCACAATGTACTGCAGTACACAGGAAGACAAGAAGCTGCAGAGCATGCCGGACTCACCCAGTTGCATCACATAGAAACATAGAAACATAGAAAATAGGTGCAGGAGTAGGCCATTCGGCCCTTCGAGCCTGCACCGCCATTCCGTATGATCATGGCTGATCATCCAACTCAGAACCCTGTACCAACCTTCCTTCCATACCCTCTGATCCGTTTAGCCACAAGGGCCATATCTAACTCCCTCTTAAATATAGCAATGAACTGGCCTCAACTTTCCTGTGGCAGAGAATTCCACAGATTCACCACTCTCTGTGTGAAGAAGTTTTTCCTAATCTCGGTCCTAAAAGGCTTCCCCTCTATCCTCAAACTGTGACCCCTTGTTCTGGACTTCCCCAACATCGGGAACAATCTTCCTGCATCTAGCCTGTCCAATCCCTTCAGGATCTTATACGTTTCAATCACATCCCCCCTCAATCTTCTAAATTCCAATAAGTATAAGCCTCGTCGATCCAATCTTTCTTCATATGAAAGTCCTGCCATCCCAGGAATCAATCTGGTGAACCTTCTTTGTACTCCCTCTATGGCAAGGATGTCTTTCCTCAGATTAGGGGACCAAAACTGCACACGATACTCCAGGTGTGGTCTTACCAAGGCCTTGTACAACTGCAGTAGTACCTCCCTGCTCCTGTACTCGAATCCTCTTGCTATGGATGCCAGCATACCATTCGCCTTTTTCACTGCCTGCTGTACCTGCATGCCCACTTTCAATGACTGGTGTATAATGACACCCAGGTCTCATTGCACCTCCCCTTTTCCTAATCGGCCACCATTCAGATAATAATCTGCTTTCCTGTTTTTGCCACCAAAATACATAACCTCACATTTATCCACATTAAATTGCATCTGCCATGAATTTGCCCACTCACCTAACCTATCCAAGTCACCCCGCATCCTCTTAGCATCCTCCTCACAGGTAACACTGCCGCCCAGCTTTGTGTCATCCGCAAACTAGCAGATGCTGCATTTAATTCCCTCATCTAAGTCATTAATATATATTGTAAACAACTGGGGTCCCAGCACTGAGCCTTGCAGTACCCCACTAGTCACTGCCTGCCATTCTGAAAAGGTCCCGCTTATTCCCACTCTTTGCTTCCTGTCTGCCAACCAATTCTCTATCCACATCAATACCTTACCCCCAATACCATGTGCTTTAAGTTTGCACACTAATCTCCTGTGTGGGACCTTGTCAAAAGCCTTTTGAAAATCCAAATATACCACATCCACTGGTTCTCCCCTATCCACTCTAATAGTTACATCCTCAAAAAATTCTATGAGAGTCGTCAGACATGATTTTCCTTTCACAAATCCATGCTGACTTTGTCTGATGATTTCACTGCTTTCCAAATGTGCTGTTATCACATCTTCGACAACTGACTCTAGCATTTTCCCCACCACCGATGTTAGGCTAACCGGTCTATAATTCCCCGGTTTCTCTCTCCCTCCTTTTTTAAAAAGTGGGGTTACATTAGCCACCCTCCAATCCTCAGGAACTAGTCCAGAATCTGAAGAGTTTTGAAAAATTATCACTAATGCATCCACTATTTCTTGGGCTACTTCCTTAAGCACTCTGGGATGCAGACCATCTGGCCCTGGGGATTTATTTGCCTTTAATCCCTTCAATTTACCCAACACCACTTCCCTACTAACATGTATTTCCCTCAGTTCCTCCATCTCACTGGACTCTCTGTCCCCTACTATTTCCAGAAGATTACTTATGTCCTCCTTAGTGAAGACAGAACCAAAGTAGTTATTCAATTGGTCTGCCATGTCCTTGCTCCCCATAATCAATTCACCTGTTTCTGTCTGTAGGGGACCTACATTTGTCTTAACCAATCTTTTTCTTTTCACATATCTATAAAAGCTTTTATAGTCAGTTTTTATGTTCCCTGCCAGTTTTCTCTCATAATCTTTTTTCCCCTTCCTAAGCCCTTTGTCCTCCTCTGCTGGACTCTGAATCTCTCCCAGTCCTCAGGTGAGCCACTTTTTCTGGCTAATTTGTATGCTTCTTCTTTGGAATTGATACTATCCCTAATTTCCCTTGTCAGCTATGGGTGCACTACCTTCCATGATTTATTCTTTTGCCAAACTGGGACGAACAATTGTTGTAGTTCATCCATGTGATCTTTAAATGCTTGCCATTGCATATCCACCGTCAACCCTTTAAGTGTCATTTGCCAGTCTATCTTAGCTAATTCACGTCTCATACCTTCAAAGTTACCCTTCTTTAAGTTCAGAACCTTTATTTCTGAATTAACTATGTCGTTCTCCATCTTAATGAAGAATTCCACCATATTATGGTCACTCTTACACAAGGTACCCAAGGTCTTATCACAGGTACAACTCTCCCCACCAATAAGGCCATAAGATAAAGGAGCAGAATTAGGCCATTTAGCCCATCGAGTCTGCTCTG
Source organism: Mobula hypostoma (assembly GCF_963921235.1). Classification (NCBI taxonomy): domain Eukaryota; kingdom Metazoa; phylum Chordata; class Chondrichthyes; order Myliobatiformes; family Myliobatidae; genus Mobula; species Mobula hypostoma. The sequence goes on from NC_086128.1 coordinate 51,186,137, forward strand.
CCATTTCATCATAGCTGGTTCATTATTCCTCTGAGCCCCAATCTCCTGCCTTCTCAACCAAATCCCTTTATGCCTTGACAAATCAAGAATCTATCAACCTCTGCCTTAAATATTCGTAAAGTCTTGGTCTCCACAGCTACCTTGGCAATGAATTCCACAGATTAACTACTCTCTAGCTGAAGAAATTCCTCCTCATCTCCATTCTAAAAGATTGCCCCTTTATTCTAAGCCTGTGTCCTCTGATCCTGGACCCTCCTACCGTAGGACACATCCTTTCCACATCCACTCTATCAAGACCTTTCACCATTCAGTAGGTTTCAATTAGGTCACCTTCTGAATTCCAGTGAATAGTGGCCCAGAGCCATCAAATGCTCTTCATATGACAAGCCATTCAAACCTGGAATCATTTCCATAAGCCTCCTTTGAATCCTAATCGGTCTAAGTCCTTTATAGCCTCTGTTCTTCATCAAAACTACCTGCCCTTCTGCCTATCTTCGTATCATCCACAGACTTTGCAACAAAGCCATCAATTCCATCATCCAAGTCATTGACATACAACATAAAAAGAAGCGGTCCCAACATAGACCCCGGTGGAAAGCCATTAGTCACCAACAGTCAACTAGAAAAGACTCTCTTTATTCCGCCTCTTTGCCTCCTGCCAATCAGCCACTGCTTTGTCCATGCTAGTATCTTTCCTGTAATACCATGGGCTTTTAAGTTGTTAAACAGACGCATGTATGGCGCCTTGTCAAAGGCCTTCTGAAAATCCAAGTACATAACATCAACCAATTCTCCTTTGTCTATCTTGCTTGTTATTTCTTCAAAGAATTCCAACAGATTTGTCAGGCAAGAGTTTCAATTAAGGAAACCTTGCTGACTATGGCCTATTTTATCATGTGCCTCCAAGTACCCCAAAACCACATCTTTGAAATTGACTCCAACATCTTCCCAACCACTGAGGTCAGACTAACTGGCCTATAGTTTCTTTTCAAGCAACATACATCAAAGTTGCTGGTGAACGCAGCAGGCCAAGCAGCATCTATAGGAAGAGGCGCAGTCGACGTTTCAGGCCGAGACCCTTCGTCAGGACTAACTGAAGGAAGAGTGAGTAAGGGATTTGAAAGCTGGAGGGGGAGGGGGAGATGCAAAATGATAGGAGAAGACAGGAGGGGGAGAGATAGAGCCGAGAGCTGGACAGGTGATAGGCAAAAGGGGATACGAGAGGATCATGGGACAGGAGGCCTAGGGAGAAAGACGGGGGGGGGTGACCCAGAGGATGGGCAAGAGGTATATTCAGAGGGACAGAGGGAGAAAAAGGAGAGTGAGAGAAAGAATGTGTGCATAAAAATGAGTAACAGCTGGGGTACGAGGGGGAGGTGGGGCCTAGCGGAAGTTAGAGAAGTCAATGTTCATGCCATCAGGTTGGAGGCTACCCAGACGGAATATAAGGTGTTGTTCCTCCAACCTGAGTGTGGCTTCATCTTTACAGTAGAGGAGGCCGTGGATAGACATGTCAGAATGGGAATGGGATGTGGAATTAAAATGTGTGGCCACTGGGAGATCCTGCTTTCTCTGGCGGACAGAGCGTAGATGTTCAGCAAAGCGGTCTCCCAGTCTGCGTCGGGTCTCACCAATATATAAAAGGCCACATCGGGAGCACCGGACGCAGTATATCACCCCAGTCGACTCACAGGTGAAGTGATGCCTCACCTGGAAGGACTGTTTGGGGCCCTGAATGGTGGTAAGGGAGGAAGTGTAAGGGCATGTGTAGCACTTGTTCCGCTTACACGGATAAGTGCCAGGAGGGAGATCAGTGGGGAGTTTCTTTTTTTCTGCTTCTCTCTCTTCTTGAAGAGTGGAATGACATTTGCAATTATTCAGTCTTTTGGAACCATTTCAGAATCTAGTGATTCTTGAAAGATCATTACTAATGCCTCCATAATCTCGTCAGCCACTTCTTTCAGAACCCTGGGCTATACACCATTTGGTCAGGGTGACTAATCTACCTTCAGACCTTTCAGGTTCCCAAGAATTTCTCCCTAGTAATGGCAACTTCACACACTTCTGACCCCTGACACTCTGGAGCTTCCACCATACTGTAAGATATCATAGTGTCTTCCATAGTGAAGACTGATAAAAAATGCTTAAACAACAGGAATTCTGCAGATGCTGGAAATTCAAGCAACATACATCAAAGTTGCTGGTGAACGCAGCAGGCCAAGCAGCATCTATAGGAAGAGGCGCAGTCGACGTTTCAGGCCGAGACCCTTCGTCCTGACGAAGGGTCTCGGCCTGAAACGTCGACTGCGCCTCTTCCTATAGATGCTGCTTGGCCTGCTGCGTTCTACAGCAACTTTGATGTATGTTGCTAAAAAATGCTTATTCAGTTTGTCCGCCATTTCCTTGTCCCCCATCACTACCTCTCCAACATCGTCCTCCAGTGGTCTGATATCTACTCTCATCTCTCTTTTACACTTTATGTTACTGAAGAAACCTTTGGTATCCTCTTTAATATTATTGGTCAGCTTAATTTTTTCTTCCACCTTTACCTTCTTAACGACTTTTTTTAGTTGCCTTCTGCTGGCTTTTAAAAGCTTCCCAATCCTGTAACTTCACACTAATTTTTGCTCTATTATATGCCCTCTCTTTGGCTTTTATGTTGGCTTTGACTTCTCTTGTTAGCCACAGTTGTGTTATCTTGACTTTAGAATACTTCCTCTTTGGGATGTATATATCCTGTGCCTTCCAAATTGCTTCCAGAAGTTTCGACCATTGCTGCTCTGCTGTCATCCTTGGCAGTGTTCTTTTCCAATGAGTTTTGGCCAACTTCCCTCTCATGCCTCTGTAATTCCCTTTACTCCACTGTAATACTGATACATCTGACTTTAGCTTCTCCTTCTCAGGAGGCAATGTCTAAGGAAGGCAAGATTCATAATTAAGGATACCTACCATCTGGGGCATGCCCTCTTCATGATGCTGCCATTAGGCAGGAGTACAGCAACCTTTAGGCCCACGCCTCAAGTTTCAACAACACCTCCTTCCTCACTGTTATCAGGTTTTTGAACTGATCCGAAAAAAGCCTGTCACTACCATGTATTATATTTATTTTTCTCTCTCTCAACTTGCACTAATGCTGTTATGAATTTTTTTTTGTTTTGTTACGTAAGTTAAGGCCAGAAACTTCTAAACTGCAATATGGATTTATTGAAGATAGAGGAACAAGCAATGCAATTTTCATACTACGAATGCTTTCAGAAAGGGCAACTGAATATCAAAATGATGTATTTTTATGTTTTATTGATTTCACTAAAGCATTCGACAAAGTGCAACATGTAAAATTATTTCAAATTCTCGGTAAACTAAACATTGATGGAAGTGACCAACAACTGCTTCAAAATTTATATTAGAATCAAATGGCGGCAGTAAAAATTGATGGTAATATAAGCAGTTGAACTAAAATTCAAAGAGGAGTTAGACAGGGATGTGTTGCCTCACTGGAGTTATTTAATATCTATAGTGAAATGATTCTCAGAGAAATAGAAGACCAAGATGGGATAGAAATTGGAGGTGTTAACATCAACAATATAAGATTTGCAGACGATACCACCCTAATAGCAAGTGCTGCAGAAGACCTACAAATCCTCCTAGACAAAGTAGTACAAACAAGTGCAGATTTTGGTCTAACCATCAACTGTAAAAAAAACAAATGTATGGTAATATCAAAACAGCAGGACACTCCCAACTGCCAATTGTACATCAGTAACCAACAGATTGAACAAAAGACCAACTTTAATTACCTAGGTAGCTTTATATCACAAAACGCTAGAAGTAAAGTAGAAATAAAAAGAAGAATTGCCATTGCCAAAACCAACTTCCAAAACATGAAACCCATTTTTACCAGCAGACACATATCTATAACAACAAGGTTACGTCTGGTCAATCTTGCTGTATGCTTCTGAAACATGGACTATAACACCAGCACTCCAAAGAAGCTTAGAAGCATCAGAAATGTGGTTTCTTAGAAGAATGCTGAAAATATCATATAGAGATAGGGTAACTAATGAGACATTACTCCAACATGTCGATACAAAAAGATCTTTAATGAGAACATTAAATGAGAGGAAACTTAAATTCCTGAGCCATGTCATCAGAAAGGGAGAAATAGAATGCCTTACATTACAAGGCTGTATGCCTGGGAACTGTAGAAGAGGAAGGCAAAGAAGAAAATATATGGACACTGTGAAAGAACTAACAGATCTAAGTGTGCGAGATATCATTGATGCTGCGAGGGATTGTTCAATGTGGAGAGCCATGATCGCCCAAGTGTGTAACGCGCAAGGCACATGAAGAAGAAGATGTTCGTTATGTATCATTTAATTTAAGTTCCCATTTACTTAGGTTTGTCATGTTATAATGTACTGGACAGCTGCAAAAAATATATTTTCATGGCACTTATACCCTATATATGTATACCTATGGCAGTAAACTTGAACAAAATTTAGCATGCTTGTGCAACGGGTGATTAGAAAGACAAATGGCATATTGGCCTTCATTTCAAGAGGGATGGAGTTTAGAAACAGGAAATTTTAGAGAAATTTAGAAACAATTGTCACAATTATACAGGTGAAGCCACACCTGGAGGAGAGCTTTGCTTTGGAGGCAGTTCAAAAGAGATTCATGGCCCAAGAGGATTGACCTATCGCAAGTGGCTGAATAAATTAGGTAGGTCTTCTTTGATGTTTAGAGAACTGCAGGTGGGGTGTGGTAGTAGGGGTTCTTATTGAAACATAAGGTCCTAATGGGACACAACAGCATAGACATTGATATGTTTCCAGCAGTGGGTGAATCTCAAACAAAAGGATGTAAGTACAAGATTTGGGTGTTGTGACTTGAAACTGAGGTCCATGGAACATTCCCTCAGAGAGTGGTGACTCTCTGGGATTCTCTGCCTGAGAGTAGTGGAGGCAGAACATTTAAAAATTCTGTAGGTATATTTTTGAAATGTTGGGACTGGAGGGCCACGGGGACCTATCACAGAAGAAGAGTTGATGACTGTGTGGCAGATATTCCATGATCACATAGAATGGCAGGGACCTGGTCTCCTATTCCAGCTCCTACTTTATACTCCAATTTTAAATCATCTATTTCACAGCATAATTTAAAGTCTATAAAGTAATATTACCTTGAGAATATAAAGGTACCAGGTGAGTGTTTGGATGCCATCAATTCAGGGTATATGGAAAGTTATAACATTTAATATACCTATCATGAAAAGATCAGTGTACTGAAAACTACTGACAACACAATCCTTTTCACTGATATCCTTCAGGAAAGGGGAGGGAGCTATTATTATCCACCCGTTCCTGTTCTACACTCTAAATTAATCTAGAAATTCAATAAATGGATTTCTAGATTAGATTTGAAAAATCTTTTTAGCTCCCCTTGTCCACACACCCACATCTGAGAGCCAATCAAAAAATAATTTTCCAACTGTCTCTAGTTTTAAGACTAATTAACTGACATCTGCACAAAAGATTACTAGGTGAAGGGTTGTCAGTGGTAATGTGGGTTTAGTGCAGCAATAATAGATTTACACTTGTGACCTGAAAGCATCAACTGAAACATCATCAAATCAATTATCTTTAGTCCCTTCAGGGTTTTTATAAGAGAGTTTGGTGCTGTCATCACATGGGAGTGTCAGGCAGAGCACAGCTGAATGGGTTCAAAATACAACAAACTATTCTGAGAACCACAACATGTGTTAATGTTAACATTGTGACGAATTTTATTCTTTCAGTGAAGAAGTATGACAAAGGGAGAGGGGGGCATATGAGAGGCTTTCAGTAATTGAGTGAACACTAACAATGCCAGTCCCTAAGGTTGTCAAAGCCAGGGGTGGTAGTGGGTATAAGCTCCCACTGCCTATGAAGTGCTCCAAATGACGTTCACTCTGACAACAGCCTCTGACAACCAAGTCCAACTCTCGGCCTTCACGTGTCGCCTAGCTACTAGGCCCAGTGGAACTGTTTCTACCGGCATGAGAAGGGGCAAAGGTGGACCACTGGCACCTCAAAACCAGTTGCTTTGGGCAGGTGGGCTCATCAGGCTTAGACAGCAGAAGGAAAACTCTGATTTTAAACCTCCGCTGCCTTGCAGCCATACCCACCCATAGGGAAGACTTCGGGAGTAAACGCCGAGGAAGAAATGTGGAGCCAGGGTCCCTAAGGCAGTTTGATGTTGTTTACAACTTTACTCTGGCAAGCTCTGCGACGACATTGGTGCCAAGCTGTATCGGCGCTTGCCCTTCCCTTGGACTACATCAGTGACATGGAGAGGGGGAACCCATTGCATGGGCAATAGCCACTTCTTCAAATCTTGTCACCCAGGCTTGTGCCCTGGAGTGGACACAGTTCACCAGAGGTGCAAGCCCATGATCCTCTGGGATCGACAGCTGCCTACTACTAACAATGTCAATCAGATAACATAGAAAGACAACACCAAAACCAAGACATCTACCCTGTTTACAGACTATAGAGGGTTACTGCAGGATGATGTGTCTGCCATTGAGACACACAGAAGTAGAAGTTGTTCTGTTCTGTAGGAGGGATTCTGTGGTGATTGTGCAGTGAGTATTGACTGTTCCGGCCCACAGTAGCAAGCCATAGCCAGAGCTACGTAATGCCTTTGGAAAGGTGAAGAAGGAATGGGGGAAGCACAATGGGTAGTAGAAGGAGGCGGAACCATGAGGGAGGTAGTAGGCAGCTGGGGGAGGGGGCAGAGTGAAACTGGGATAAGGGAAAGGAGGGGGAGGGAATTGCCAGAAGTTGGAGAATTCTATGTTCATACCAAGGGGCTGGAGACTACCCAAATGGTTTGTGAGGTGTTGCTCCTCCAACCTGAGTTTAGCCTCATCATGGTAGTAGAGAAGGCCATGTATGGACATATTTGAATGGGAGTGGGAAGCAGAGTTGAAGTGGCTGGCTACTGGGAGATCCTGTCTGTTGTGGCAGACGGAGCGGAGGTGCTCGATGAAGCGGTCCCCCAATCTGCATCTGGTTTCACCGATGTAGAGGAGGCCGCATCGGGAGCACCGGATGCAATAGATGACCCCAACAGACTCACAAATGAAGTGTTGCCTCACCTGGAAGGACTGTTTGGGGCCCTGAGTGGTGGCAAGAGAGGAGGTGTAGGGACAGGTGTAGCACTTGTGCTAACAGGGATAAGTGCCGGGTGGGAGATCCCTGGGGAGGGACGTGTGGACCATGAAGCTGCGGAGGGACCAATCTCTGCGGAAAGCGGAGAGGGATGGAGAGGGAAAGATGTGCTTAGTGGTGGAGTCCTGTTGAAGGTGGCGGAAGTTGCAGAGGATAATGTGCTGGATCCGGAGGCTAATGGGGTGGTAACAGAAGGCTAAGGCATGTTACAGAAAGCTCACATGATTTTGGCAACCTCAAGAAACATGATTGTAAGGTGTAATTATATCTCTTGCATGGAATTGATGAGAATACATTAATCCAGCTTTGCGTGACTTGGACTGGATCCAGCCATTTCCCAGCCTCTACCCGCTTGTTCTACCTATCACATTGCCAACTAGATGGTGCAACTGGGGGTGTGGAACATCTTAAGTGTGGGAAGGCTAAATACAGGTAGAGATCCCGTGGGGCAGGGATGGTGCAGACATTTACACTTGCCTCGTTTCTTAGTTTAAATAAAGTTGGAAATCAAACAAAGTGATCAGACCTGTTCAATGGCAAATTTAGGAAGCATGTAAGACAGTAGCACTAAGCTATGTAACCAAATCTAATTTTATGATTTCTTAGCAAACCTTTCTACTGGTCAAGATGGCTGTATGTCTTTCCATTATACAGCTTGACTTCCCTAGAGAGTCAGTTAAAGACTGTACTCATGTCAAATGTTATCACTCTACTCGGCAATATTAATCTGCAACGAGATTCACTCCAACTCTTGGTTCAGCTCTGACATTTCACCATTAGTTTATGATGGTCACTAATAAATATTTAAGGGTTCCACACAAGTACTGAGTAGAGCACAAATGCTGACATGGACTAGTTGGGCCAAATGGCCTGTTTCTGTGCTGTAAAATGTATGTTATTTAACCATATAATTTTAGATTTTGTACATCTGGTTTATTCATACTGCTGAAGCTGAAGTTCATTTGTTGCTTGCGTCAGCTGCTGAACTAATTCAGGGGTTACGTTCCTGCCACCTGTTAGTTCATCATCGATGTTGATGTAGGAAGACTGAAACCGTTAAGTAGCAAATATCTGTATTAAGGGATTTAACTTTACATGGGGTAGGAGGAAAGGATAAAATTACCTTCAAAATATCTAGAATCCAGACACTTCTGGTGGCTTTTTTTTGTAAAGGTTAAAAGGTGAGAATATGAACTTTTAAAGAGAATGTCCTTGAACCACATTCACGCAAAATTCAAAACAAATGAAGGGTTGATTTCTTCAAACTGCAATTGTTATTCAAAACACTCAATCATGGCTATAAAATATCCAATGACTTCCACCAATGAAGCTTCAGAATTTCCTGAGAGCTATTGATGAACAACTACGAATAAGTGCTCCTGAAATTATAAGACCATAAGATATAGGAGCAGAATTAAGCTTTTTAGCCCATCGAGTCTGCTCCACCGTTTCATCATGGCTCATCCATTTTTCCTCTCAGCCTCAATCTCCTGAAATTGAGAAGGAGCTGCCAGAACAATAGGTAGATGTAGATGCAATTACAATGTTTAAAAAAAAACATTTGGACAAGTACAGATGGGAAAAATTTAGAGAGGTATGGGGCAAACATGGGCATATGAGACTAACTAAGATAAGCAACTGGTCAGCATGGACAAGTTGGGCCAAAGGGCCAGCTAGGTGCCATATAAAGAATGGGTAAAAAAGTGGCAGATGAAATACAGTGTTGGGACATGTATCATAATGAATAAAAGGAACAATAGTGTGGACTATTATCTAAATGGGAAGAAGGTTCAAACAGCAAAGGTGCAGAGGGACTTAGGAGTCTTCGTGCAAGACTCCCAGAAGGTTAATTTACAGGTTGAGTCTGTGATAAAGAAGGCAAGTGCAATGTTGGCATTAATTTCAAGGGGAATAGAATATAAAAACAAGGAGAGTAAGCTGAGGCTTTATATGACACTTAGAATATTGTCCATAATTTTGGGCCCCCTATCTCAGAAAGGATGTGTTGTCATTGGAGAGAGTCCAGAGGAGGTTCATGGGGATGATACTGGAAATGAAGGGGTAAACATAAGAGGAGTGTTTGGCAGCTTTGGGCATGTATTCACTGGAATTTAGAAAAATGCGGGGGGTTCTCAATGAAAGGACTAGATAAGCTGGATGTGGAGAGGATGTTTCCTGTAGTGGGGGTATCCAGAACTGGAGGGCACAGCCTCAAAATTGAGGAGCAACCTTTGAGAACAGAGGTAAGGAAGAATTTATTTAGCCAGAGAGCAGTGAATCTGTGGAATGCTCTGCCAAGACCATGGGTATATTTAAGGCGGAAGTTGATAGATTCTTGATTGGTCAGGGCATCAAAGGATACGGTGAGAAGGCAGGTGTATGGGGTTGAGTGGGATTCGGGAACAGCCATGATGGAATGGCAGAGCAGACTCGATGGGCAAAATGGCACTACAGCACAGATACAGGCCATTCAGCCAACCTAGTCCATGCTGACTATTATTCTGGTTAGTCTCACCCATCAACCTGAATCTGGACCACAGCCCTCCATACACCTCCCATCCATGTACCTATACAAATTTCTCTTAAATGTTGAAATTGAACCTGCATCCACCACTTCAGCTGGCAACTCATTCCACACTCTCACCATCCCGAGTGAGAAAGATCCCCCTCATGTTCCCCTTAAACATTTAACCTTTCACCCTTAACCTCTAGTTCTAGTCTCACCCAACCTCAGTGAAAAAATCCTGTTTGTACTTATCCTATCTATACCCCTCATAATTTTGTATATCTCTATCAAATGTCCCCTCATTCTCCTATGCTCCAGGGAATAAAATCCTAATCTATTCAATCTTTTCCTATAACACAGGCTCTCAAGTCCCGACGACATCCTTGAAAATTTCCTCTGCACCCTTTCAGTTTTATTGATAGAATTGTAATGCAGGGAGACAGACCTTTCAGCACAAGGCATCTATGCTGGCATATAGAACAGTACGACACAGGAAAGGTCCATGTAGTACCGACCCTTCAACATATAGTGTTCCAAGATCAGTCTAACCCTTCCCTCCCACATCTGCCTATCTGTTTTAATCTTACTTGACTACATTAATTCCATATCCCTCTATGAGGTATATCCCTCCATGTCTCAACATAAGGCAATCTCTAATAATTCCTGTAGGCGGTAGAAAGTTCTTGCACAAAATGGTTAGAATGTAGATCGTTACCATTTGACGAAGGAGAGATTGTCTAAAATATTTCCTAATGTTGATAGTTATTGTGATAGATGTAAAACTGAGACAGCTACACTGATACACATGTTTTGGTCTTACTCTATACTGGAACAGTTCTGGAAGTCAGTTTTTTGACAATTTCTAAAGCACTTAAAATTAATTTACAACCTAACAAATTAACTGTGCTTTTTGGAATAATTCCTCAAAATATCCATAGTATCTCTGTGTCTGACCAACATGTTATTACATTTGTTACATTGATAGCTAGGAGGGCTATTTTGTTGAAGTGGAAGGATATAACGGCTCCCACTTTGTCACAATGGTTCTCTCAAGTGATGCTATGTCTTAGTTTGGAGAAAATTAGAAGTCGAACCTTTGAACCTATGTTTGATTTTGAGAAAAGATGGGGTTCATTTGCTCGTTATTATCATTTGAGTTAATTGATGGATTCTGCACGATCTAATTTTAAATTCTTTGGTACTTCTTTTTTTGCTGGCAGTTTGATGTTTATCTTTAGAAGCTTTATATATGACGCATGGCTCTGGGGTTGAACACCTAATGGGGTTTTTCTTTTTTCCCACTTTTCTTGCTTAGTAGGGTTTTTTTAAACCATAAAATTTTTTCTATCTTTATATAATGATTTTTTTGAGACATTGTAAGTGTTGTTTACTTCGATGTACTCATGTTTATTTTGGATTAAAATAATAAAAAGATTTGAAAAGAAAAAGAATGTAGATCCAAGTTCATAATATCAAGTTAAAAAACAGAATTTGACATTCTTTCTTATCATCACCAGAAGGTGCCAGTAACATGCTCTCTATATTTAATCCATTAATCATTTAAAATGAAGTATTGCAATTAGATTGCCAATATACTTTCCATATGTTGCATGGCAGAACTATTTTAGAAACTAAGAATGTGTCCATATTATTAAAATTTCATTTACTTACCTTTTAATCTCTAAAAAAAACAATGTCTGCTTTCCAGATATTTTGAAAGTAATTTCTCCTCACCCCTGTAAATAAAATCCACTAAGATGGTCACTTGTTACTCAGTTGTTTCAGATTATGCTTTCCCAGATTTCACACACCAACATCACCGGGTAACTAACAGGTGGCTGGAAGGTAAACCCTGGATCATTCCAGTAACTAAACAAGTAGTAAATGAACCTCAGTTCCAGGTCACATCAGGAACATGAAAAACCAGATGTTCAGAGTCAAAAATTATTTGATTAAATTAAGTAGAATTTTATAATACAGAAACAAGCCATTCAACCCAACTGATCCATGCCAGCATTTATGTTCTGCCCATGATTTCTTACAACTCTTTCTGATTTAACTGACAGAATTATCTGCTTTTCGTTTAGCCCTCAGACATTTATTTAGCTTTCCCTTAATTACCTCAATGTGCTATGACGTGTTTACCATTTTCTAACCATTCCTTAGAGAAGAACACTTCTGCAAAGTTCCCTGTTGTATTTTATCGTGACTATTATATGGCGATTGTATTATATTGAAGGCTACAAATTTTAGTCTCTCCTGCAATTGAAGGTATAGAATCATGTAGTTAAAGGGGCAGATTCTTCAGCTCACCACATCCATTTCTCATCTACACTAATCTTATTTTCCCACATGGTTCCATATTTTCATATTAAAATGTCTGTCTAAATGCCTGTAAAATGTAGTAATTGCATCTGATTCCACCACCTCCTCTGACAGTGAGTTCCAAATATCAATCACTTTCTGTGCAAAAAAACTGTCTCTAAAGTTCTCACTACATCTCTTACCTTTCACTTTAAATGTATGCCCCCTTGATTTTGATACCCCTACCATGGGAGAAAGATCTTGACTATCAATCCCATCTATGTCTCTCATAACCTTACATATTTCTATTAGTTCTCCACTCAGTCTTCTTCAGAGGCTGGAAAACAAGCACAGCCTACCCAATCTCTCCTATAACTAAGGCAATGCCCTGATAAGCATTATCTATGTTGATTCAATCAAATTCTTTTAGAACGGTGAAGATTTCCATTGCATGGTGAGCGTGTAAAAGTTATTGATCTTACTAATTAAATATTTGCCTAAGTGAATTAAACTGGGTATTCCTCCAGTTTTCTACCTCTCTAGGTAGCTGTAGTTAGCTTAATAATATTGTCATGCAAGAACCAAGCCCAATACGGATCAGCATATCAAAAGTAAAATATGCACTCATTTCAATCGGACATGCATAATTACTGTGGTTGCAGTCTGTGAGACTAATCCTGTTCCCCAATAGGATTGTGATAATATTCAGACTATTAAGCTTTATTGTAATTCTGAAAATATATATTGTTTAATGTACATACTGTAGTTATTTTGCTGCATTCAAAAAATTGTCCATTTCTTCAACCATACTCTAACATCGGAAATCGCAAATTCTTCAGATTTCTTTCTTAATTGTTATCCATGCTGCTATGGAAGGAATCCTCTCTGGCTGATGGACCTTTGCTGCTGTGTCTCAAAGGTATTCTCATTGACTGCTAGAGCCATCACAGGCTAAATGATTACCTCTGCCCAGTGGTTAAGAAGGAACAGGAGTTAGATATCTGATAGATTTTTTTTCTTGCTCTAGAAATCCCAAGGCCATATCCCTCATGATTTAGTCTGCCCTAAACACAGTTAATCCGTATTCAAACTTCAGCTTTTCCTACCTCCACTGCAGTATCTGTACTTAGCTGACACTAAAGGTTCAGTAGTTATATGCTTCAGTTTTTAGGCAGTCCTTGATTAGTGCTGACTTCTTCCTTCATAATGAAAGTAATTTTAAGATTGTAAAAGTTATATTTTTGTCAAAAACACTGTTAAGTGATGAAAAATAGTTTGTGAAAACTTCCAGTCTCTAAAATAATATGAACCCTGTCCACACTCAACACTTGTCATTTGATCTCCTAAATTTTAATGAGTCTCACAGATGTTGCACTGACACAACATGACTTAATCCCATGAAATCGTGGAATGACTGATCAACAATATCATTAGTCATTTACATGAACCCTCAACAAGCATGTAATTACATTAGAAATGTAAAATCTGTAGCACTTGCAGTTAATAGGATATGAGTCGATGGACATGCTTCACTAGAAAGCCCACACATTAATACATGTCAATAGCTTCTCTGCTACAGAACACTGAATTTTAAGAATAAATTTTTCTTCACTCCAGGAGGAGACACTGCAGTTATACGCTCTGTAAATTTAACTCAGTCTTTTAAAATTATGTTTTATTATTAGACTGCTTATTTACGTTAATATGTTACATGACAGAAAATTTAGAGGAACTGAGGTAATTTTGTTGTTATCAGAAGTTAATTTGTGATTAATCAATATCTGTGGTCCATATATTGAAAATCATTGCTTTAATAAATACAGTTGCAAAGTTAAGAAGTGACATAATGCTGGGAAAAGGGACTAACTCACTGAATTGATTGACACAAATGCTCTCAGAAATTAAAATAATTCAAGGGCATTATTGAATTATGCATTAACAAAAGATTCATTGAGTTGAGATGGGAGTTACCCTGAAAAGTGACCTCTAACTCACCTACTGATAGTTGCAGTCCATGTAACTGCACCTACTGAAATGATGTCTTGAATTTTGGCAAGGTAAAAAGCCTGCATTTGCTACTTCCACCTCACAAATAGCTATTTTGGAATACCAAAACACCAAGGAACTTTCGCTTACTCAACATAAAGCTTTAGATTAAATTATAACATTAACTCACAATATTTTAACACATAAAAATGTTGGTAGAATAAGAACTAATGATTGTCAGAAGAAAACTGAGTTCATTGGCATGGGCTGGCTCTCCTATGTTACCATATATAGAAATAGTTACAAGCTTTGCATTCATTACTGTATAGCAGTGCTCTCTGCTGAAGGCAATAAACACCATAAGAATCTGTATCTTCAGGGATATGCTTGTTACACATGCTTACAAACTGACAACATAACAGTTGGAACTACTTGTGCAGTAAGGAGAAGTGAGGTGGGGAAATGAAACAGAAACCAGAAGGAGGGCTACAAAAGACACTTAGAAAACCCAAAGTATGTCTGCTACCAGAATAATTAGTGGAACTAGTGCTAGAATTAGTACAAAGGCAGACAGAGGCAATGATGAATGAATTCACATGATTTTACCACAACCACAGTTGAAGCCTCTGAAAAAGAATTGCTGATTCCCTCCTGATGCAAATGGCAGTTCATGCTTAGAGCTATTTTGTATACAATCAATTGAAATGTTGCCTAACAATATGCTCAGCTAGCACAGATGGTGCAGAGGAGACCTTGTTATCTTAACATTATGATTAACAAAACAAAGTACCATAGAGAAATGTAGAGAAGTGGCATGATGGATATTCACTTTCCAGGACTGAATGGGTTATTGCTAACCTCAGTTTTCTAGCACAGCAGCATGATCTTTCCAAATGATCAGAGTTGTTGTGATAATTAAACTTTTAAATAATATCCCTTGCTCACCTTCTTGTTGTCAACAAGAACCAGTCTTCAGTTGCTAATGTAAATTGCAAGCAGCAATCGGATTGAAGTTAAAAGCACAGCTTTTTAAACAGCATTGTTTACAGAGCACAGACCTGCTGACCCACAGCAT
The DNA here is from genome assembly GCF_963921235.1 of Mobula hypostoma. NCBI lineage: Eukaryota > Metazoa > Chordata > Chondrichthyes > Myliobatiformes > Myliobatidae > Mobula > Mobula hypostoma. Next base: position 51,201,222 of record NC_086128.1, read on the forward strand.
GGGCCGGCTGCTCAAGAGATATGGTTTACAAAGTGAAGTGACCATGAAACTTCTTGCTTGCATTAGCCAAAAACAAGACGATGGGGTTGTGTCACTTAGCACATCAAACATAGTCGCAGGCACAGCTAATCTATCAATTATTTGTGTACTCAGAGAGTCAGCCCTCACAGCATTAGTTTTAGGTATCTGGGATCTCTGTCCCCAGAGGCTTTTATGTGAATTATTTTGTCACAGCAAAGGTGTCTGAGAAACATCTATATGCAGATCATGTCAACTAGTAACAAAGCAGTATAAGTATTAGAAAGCATTGGGGATTGTTAGGAATGATAAGAGGAATTGATAAAAAGACATGGTGACAAAAAGAAGAACTAGAATTCATTCCTCAGCCTTCAGTTTCTACAATGGACAACTCATTTTTCTGCAACTCATTGGTATGTGCTTTCAGTTCATAAGAATTTATCTGTGTTTGAAATCCTGTGTAATTTGTAGAGGTTCTCTGTTAGGGTTTGACCATGAATGTTGTGTCCCAGCTATCTATACACTTGCTACTATGCAAGCCAGGGCAGTACAATATGGAGAGAATGCTGTTTCCATGCAGTAGGCTCCCCCTCTCTATGCAGCTGATGAATCCAAAAGAACGGTAGAGACCGATTCAGTTTGGCACCAGCAGTGACACAGGAATTGCCAGTCAGCATTGAACCCAACATACGACTGCCTTAGGGACTTCAGCTCTGGATTTTTCCTCAGGATTTACTCCTGAAGCCTTCCCCATGAGTGGGTATAGCTTCAAGGCAGTGGAGTTTTCAGATCAGAGTTTTCCTTCTCCTGGATGAGCTGCCAACCATGGCTGACGCAATCCATCTGTTCGAAGTTCAATTTGTAAATCTATTGTAATTTGGGAATCTGTTGTAAATCAGAAATCCTCTGTGAGTGTTAAACATGTGTTAAGAACAATTTGTCTAAATTTAAATGTGTATAATTAAAAATAAAACCAACATGGGGTTCCGGCGATGTCATTGTCCAGAATGGCAGCTTAAATCAACAACTCCTCTGGAAAAACGCATATTTTGCCCCGTTAATCCATCAAATATAAGATCTTTCGAAAATATCTGAATTGATAAGGGGGGCAAGAATGGGGAAAAAGAATGGAGATAAAAATGCACCACTGCGGAGCCTATGGAAGAGAGAGGTGCAGCGCACGGCTCTTCTGCACGTCCGCGTGGCAGCGAGGCTGACGCGGGGCCTCGTGCAGGCGAAGCGGCAAATATGAAAAAGATTCTGGAAGAGATAGGGGAAGTCCAAAAAGATATAAAGCAGCAATTCAGTGATATAAAGTCAGAGTTTGCCAACGTCAATCAGAAAATAGCGGTGGCAGAGACTCGAATTGAGAAGGTGGTAGATCGCGTGCAAAACATGGAACAGATACTGAGTAAGACGATAAAAATATTAAATCAACAGGAAAGTAAATTGCTTGACCAGGAGGGAAGATCGCGATGGAAAAATATCAGGATTTATAATGTTCCCGAAGAAGCGGAGGGATTGTCGATGATGGACTTTGTAGAAAAGTTGCTGCAGGAAGCGCTGGAGATTCCCCCGACTATGGAGATTGAAATCAGGAGGGCGCATCGTTCGCTCATCCCGTGCCCTCCTGGAGACAGAGACAGAGAAAGTAAACTGTGCTCAATAGTACTTAAATTCCTTCGATTCCAGAGCAAGGCGGAGATTCTACGAAGGGCCTGGGGTAAGAAGAGGGTGTTTTGGAACAGGAAGTTAATATACTTTGATCATGATTACCCCCCAACGGTCCTACAGAAACGGAAGGAATATTCTGAAGCAAAACGAATATTAAAGCAAGAAAAGATTAAATTCCAAACCCCGTACCCTGCTAAACTGAGGGTGTTTTCCAAGAAGGGATACGACTATATCAGACGGTGGAAGAGGCGACTACAGACATGAACAATAGGGGACTACCCATTAGCGTGGTCAAACCAAGCGAAAGTCTGGCTGAGCAGTTATCCCGAGCTGCTTGGGAAATAGTAAGAGAACCGAGAAAGCAGGGGACGGGAACAGGACGAGAGAAGGATATTAGGAAGAGACTGTGAGTTCTCCGGGGACAGCCCTCACCTCCTCCAGAAGAGCCATAAGGTTTGGCTAATTTTAAAAGTGCTGATAAACTAAACGGAAGCAAAAATAGATGGTGACATATCTATATCGAGAAATACGTATTATAATGTGGATTTTATATTACTCAATTTTTTTTTAATTCTTTCATTCATTCCTTTTTCCCCACCTAAATGAGAATATATAAATGGGAGGAATACACAGGGAAATCACTTCTGTGTAATGGACATAGATTTTTTTACTTACTTTTATAGGTACTGCAGTGGGGGCCCTCAACTCACAGGTAGGAGGGGCTATCACCCATGGCTAGACATTTCTTCTAGCTCAACCCAGGGTCATCTAGAGACCCCAGCCTTGAAATCACACCTTCGTTACCTTTTTTTTTATTATTCACGTTTCTTGGCTCTTATTTGTTCAGGGAGTAGATCGATTAAGTTATATTCTGCAAATTTCAATGATATACTAACAGATAAATACACATAGCTAAGGACAAAGTAAAATTCATTTCCTTTAATGTCAGCAGACTGTTGAATCCAGTCAAGCGCAGTAAAATTCTATAAAAGATGAAAAAAGAACAAGCCCATGTCGTGTATTTACAGAAAACTCACTTAAGTGATTATGAGCATGGAAAATTAAAGAGAATGAGTTTCACTATTTTGTTTTTCTCCTCATATAAATCAGGACATGGAAGAGGAGTTGCTATTCTCATCTCAAACAAGCTAAATTTTGAAAAAGTATTCGAAATGGGAGATAAGGAGGGCAGATATATTCCGGTAAGGGAGAATATAGATGGAAATCCAGTTACTTTATTGAATATATACACCCCCCAAGGAAGTGATATTAGTTTCTTCCGGAAAATTACTAATATTATAGTAACGGAAACAGAAGGTCTCTTGATATGTGGGGGAGACCTAAATTTACAATTACAACCAAAGTTAGACTCTTCCAATAGAAAAACTTATTAAACAGAAGAAAGTTAACACTCTTTTTGAGGATGTTGGTCTAATTGATATATGGAGGGACCTTTTCCCCGACAGAAGGGATTACACTCATTATTCTGCCCCCCATTCCGTATATACAAGAATAGACTATTTCATAACATTTGGAAAAGATAGAGACAAAATAGTCACCTGTGGAATTGGGACAATAGATGTAAGTGACCACGCACTTATATATTTATCTGTTGATTTTGACCTACAACCAAAGTATACTATTTGGAAACTAAATGCAAGTCTACTCAATGATCCCTATTTTAAGGAACAAATTAAAAAAGAAATAGGTCTTTACTTAGAATTCAATGATAATGGAAAGGTTTCACCTCCCATTCTGTGGAATACTCTGAAGGCTGTCTTAAGAGGGAAAATTATAGCGATATCTTCATTTAAGAAGAAAAAAGGAATAAAACATTAAAGGAATTACAAAATAAGATGAAGGAACTTGAAAAAAACACAAATTGAGTTTGGCACAGGATACACTAGAGGAAACTAAACAAATTAGGAATGAAATTAATAGTTTGACTACATAAGAAATTAGAAAAAAATTTAATGTTTCTGAAACAGAGACACTATGAAATTGGATCTAAATCTGTGAAAATACTGGCGTGGAAACTGGGAAAAAAGATAGCGGAAAATACAATCCATAGAATTAGGGATCCAAGAACAAAAGTGATAAAAAAATAAGCTAAGTGAAATTCATGAAGCTTTTGAAATGTTTTACAAAACTCTATATTCCAAAGTTCCAGGGGGAAGCATAACCCAAATTGACACCTTCCTGAATTCTTTAGAGTTACCCACTTTAAGCAAAGAACAAAATAGAAAGATGACTGCTGACTTAACTGAAGCTGAACTAAAAACCGCAATTAGTAAGGTTAAATTAAGCAAGCCACCAGGATCAGATGGATATACGGCAGAGTGGTATGAAGAGTTTAGAAGCGAGTTAATCCCTATTTTACTCCCCACACTGAACTGGGCCCTGAGAAAGGCACAAATGCCACCCAGCTGGAAGGAGGCGATAATCTCAGCTACACCGAAAGAAGGCAAGGATAAAATAGAATCTGGGTCATTTATACCAATATCTGTTCTTAATGTGGATTATAGAATATTTACCTCTATCATGGCCAAACGATTAGAAGAGTTTCTACCCACACTGATACATAATGATCAGACAGGTTTCATACAACAACGCCAAACACAAGACAATATATGAAGGACACTTCACATTATGGATTATATATAAAAAATGAAATTGAAGCAATAGTGATAAGCGTGGACGCTGAAAGGGCAATTAAATCGGTTAATTGGAATTTTCTGTACAGAGTTTTACATAGATTTGGTCTCCATGACAAAATTACTAAAACTGTACAGGCATTATATGACAATCCTACTGCCAGGATTAAAATCAATGGATATTTGCTTAATAGTTTTACCCTAGAAAGGGGCACGAGACAGGGTTGTGCATGGTCACCGCTACTCTTCGCATTATATCTGGAACCATTAGCTCAATACATCAGACAAAATGAAGATAGCAGGTGAATTACTATTAAAGGGACAGAGCATAAATTGGCCCATTACTCAGATGACATTTTAATCTATCTAGGGCAACCAACAGACTATTTACCTAAATTGACGCAATCCTTTGAACAATATGGCCAACTATCAGGATACAAGATCAACATAGATAAAACCCAACTACTTTTATATAACTATAGCCCACCAAGAGAAATTGAAAGTAGATATCCTAGGGCATAGCAAACAGAGTCCGTCAAATATTTGGGCATCATTATACCAAAGGATTTAGCAAAATTATCAGAATGCAATTATCAGCCTATATATAAAAAATTAAGGAAGATATAACAAGATGGAACCTAATTCCTTTTCTTGGTCTCAGTTCAAGGATTGAATCTATTAAAATAAATATATTGCCCAGACTACTATATCTCTTTCAGACCCTACCAATAGATCTTAACCAAAATCAATTCAATGAATGGAACAAGATACTATCAAGATATATATGGCAAGGTAACAGGCCTAGGGTTAGTCTCAAAACTTTGCAATTACCAAGGAAAAGGCGGAGTGCGGCCTACCTTCTCTTAGAGATTATTATTTTGCAGAATAGTTCAGAGCCATGATATGCTGGTGCAACCCATCGTGTGACGCTCAATAGAAAAACATTGAGGAGAGGATACTTCCCATCCCCATACAGGCAATTTTGGCTGATAACAACCTACAACGTTACATAAATAATGGACAACCCATGGGTGAAATGGACTCTTAAAATATGGAAAACTATTATAAAAGAATATAAACTAGAGAGAGACATTGCAATTCTTAAATAGTGTGCATATGACTCAGATTTTATGCCGAATAAAATGGATGCTAGATTTAAGGATTGGACAGCTAAAGGAATAACAGCTATTTGCAATATAGTGAAAGAAGGAACACTGTTCAGTTTTGAAATGCTCAAAGAGAAACACTTATGAGAAAAACAAGACTTTTACCGGTATTTACAGATGAACAGTATGTTAATAGGACGTTTAAAAATGTAACCAAGGTAAGTACATGTTTGATAGAGCTGTTTAGAAAAGCATATAATTCAGACAATGGTTGTAGAATAACTTCAAGCGTGTATAAGGGTTTGTCAAATCTTAAGTCACATTCGACTTCATACATTAAAACAAAATGGGAGAAGGAAGGAGGGATAATAATATCTGAGGAAGATTGGACAATAATATGGAGGTATCAATGGAAGTGTACCAGTTGTGACAAGAATACACATAGATTAAGATGTTAGCTGTCCTGTGCTGGCACCAGTGGGATCAGCAGTTGGTCTGCCACCTGTCTTCAGGAGAGAGGGAGATAAGGAAAACAATGGAGCAGCATTTGGAGATGTTAATGAAGGGACGGGAGAGAGTAACGGAAGGAGAGCTGTCAGGATCGGCTCCCCCTTTGAACCCTGAACAGTTTGAAGTGATGGACAGGCGATACCCCAGCAGGGGGATAAAAAGGGACAGGTTCGCTAAGGCAAGACACACACAACACCCTGAGGTAACAAGACCCTGGAAGCGGTGCGTCTCTCACAAGTTGGTGGGAAGTTTTGGATGGCTGGTCGCGGGACAAGCCATAGACGCACAGGGTGGAAAGGCACGATCGGCGGGAACCTGGTGTGTGTCCACCCTTGCCTGGGTGCCAGGTTCAGCGCAGGGAAACGATCGTATCTGGAAACGGAGGGGTCACGGTCAGTGACCTCAGATGACATCACAAAGGACTCGCCCAAAAGCTGACTGCGAAGGTCTGTGTGGAAGCCGTTTTGAATATTCATTCGTTTTGCTCTCTCTTCTTCCCCCCCCCCCGTCCATCGCCACGGCAACGATTACTGCGAACTGAACTAAATTGAACTGAACTTTGTATCACTTTAAAACTGGTCATTTACCCCTAGACAACGATAGAGCTTGATTGATCGTGTTATCTTAATTCTGTGTACGTGTGTTTATCATTGCTGAACTGTTGCATTTATTATCCTTTTGATTAGAGTACTGTGTTGCTTGTTTCTTTAATAAAACTTTCTTAGTTCCAGTAATCCAGACTCCAACTGAATGATCCATTTCTGCTGGTTTAGCAACCCAGTTACGGGGTACGTAACACAGTTTACAGAAATGAAGGGAGTTTGAGTGGAAAAACTTGGTAAGATATTTTATTACACCTTCTCAGAAATCCCATTCTGATAGTAACCCCCCTGTTTGCTGGACAAATTGTGGAAGTCAAAATGCAAACCATTATCATATTTTCTGTGAATGCCCCATTATCAAAGACTATTGGAGTGGGATACATAATGCCCTACAAGACATCTTTAAATGTGAAATACCCTTAGAGAGTAAGACCATATATTTTGGGTATATACCTCAAGAATGGTTGAAAGAGATAAATATTTAATGAATGTACTGCTGGTGGCTGGTAAAAAGACCCTTACCAGGAAATAGTTATCACAGGAGAGCCCAACTTTAAATATATGGATGGAAATTACAATGGACATTTACAAAATGGGAAGATAACAGCACCTGTTAATTGTAAGTGGGAACAATTTTATTCATACTGGAAAAAATGGTTTAACTACATAACACCTCATAGGCCTGATTTTATTCTCACAAGTCAATGAATATATTGTTAAAAAAAGATCACTCCCTACTCTGTACATAGTTTTCTTCTTTCAGTTGTTTTTCTTTCCTCTCCTTTCTATAAGTGTATACCTCAGATAAATATTATGTGGAAATTTGTGAAAAATATGATTATATGATATATATGTACAGTATCTGAAATACATCTTATGGAAATGTTTGTTTGATGATGAAATTCAATAAAAAATAACTTACAAAAAAAATATAAAATCAACACTGTGTTTAAGTTACTTTTTTAGCTGCATGTATATCCTCCTCAGTTGCGGGGGGGAGCAGACCCACCACTCAAGCAATGGGAATTGGCAGCTAAGCCTTGCCACAGAGGTTAGACAAGGAAGTAAACTCATCTTTGAAGAGCAGGTAGATACAGTATGCCTCCCTATAGTGAGGGAACCTGTAGATACCTACTCTCAGTGGCCACTTTATTAGGTACACATGTGCACCTGTTCATTAATGCAAGTATCTAATCAGTCAATTATGTGGCAGCAACTTAATGCTATAAAAGCATACAGACATGGTCAAGAGGTTCAGTTGTTGTTCAGACCAAACATCAGAATAGGAAAGAAATGTGATCTAAGTGACTTTGTCTGTGGAATGATTGTTGGTGTCAGAAGTTTTCGTTTGAGTCTGATCTCCTGGGACTTTCATGCACAACAGTCTCTAGAATATTTATTTGTTTATTGAGATTTATTTTATATACAGATAATGGAGTAAAAAACAAAAAAAAGCAACAATTTTGTGGGTGAAAATACACTGTTAATGAGAAAGGTCAGAGGAGAATGGCCAGACTCAAGTTACCATGTGTTACAACAGTGGTATACAGAGAACATCTCTGAGGGCACAACTCTTCAAAACTTGAAGTGAATGGGCTTCAGCAGCAGAAGACCATGGACATACACTCAGTGACCACTCTATTAGGTACAGCAGGTACCTAATAAAGTGGCCACTGTGTATATCAGATAGGGCTTAAAATCTTTTAAATTTAGGGATTTGCAGGCAGTGTACCTATGCCATCACAGTAGCAACAACTTATCGGCATCAACTACCTGTCCAAAGTGATTCAGTAATTGTATGTCTCATTACGGCCAAAAAGTTCTTTTTTAACTTCATCAGTCCACAGGACTTGTTTCCAAAATGCACCAGGCTTGTTTAGATGTTCTTTTTTAACCTTATGAACAGAACTTTTTGGCCGCAATGAGCAAAGATATGTTTGGAGAAAAAAGGGGGCAGAATTTCATGAAAAGAAGCTCTCTCCAACTCTTAAGCACGGGGTGGATCGATCATGCTTTGGGCTTGTGTTGCAGCCAGTGGCACGGGGAACATTCACTGGTAGAGGGAAGAATGAATTCAATTAAATACCAGCAAATTCTGGAAACAAACATCACACCGTCTGTAAAAAAGCTGAAGATGAAAAGAGGATGGCTTCTGCAACAGGATAATGATCCTAAACACACCTCAAAATCCACAATAGACTACCTCAAGAGGCACAAACTGAAGGTTTTGCCATGGCCCTCATAGTCTCCTGACCTAAACATCATCGAAAATCTGTGGATAGACCTCAAAAGAGCAGTGCATGAAGGACGGCCCAAGAATCTCACAGAACTAGAAGCCTTTTGCAGGGAAGAATGGGCGAGAATCCCCCAAACAAGAATTCAAAGACTCTTAGCTGACTACAAAAAGCATTTACAAGCTGTGATACTTGCCAAAGGGGGTGTTACTAAGTACTGCCATGCAGAGTGCCCAAACTTTTGCTTCGGGCCCTTTTCCTTTTTTGTTACTTTGAAACTGTAAAAGATGGAAATAAAAAAGTTTTCTTGCTTAAAATATTAAAGAAATGTGTCATCTTTCACTTTAAGCCTTTTGGAAATCAGGTCATCTTTTACTCGCTTAGCTATTCACAGTAACAGAAATTTTGACCAGGTGCGTCCAAACTTTTGCATAAACACTGTAAATCTGGCCTCTATTTACCATCATCAAGCTCAAGCACAAAGATATGTGTTCACATATTTTCAGGTTATAAACAATGAACTTATTCAATTTAAGTTTTTTTTCAATTCATTTCAAACTTATGCACCATTCTCTAGTCAGAAATAGAAAAGGGAACACTTTATTCCACTCTGCCACACTCTCTGTGAGTTCATTGAATAGAAGATTTGGAAGCATTTACAAAGCATTAAGGAAAAATCATAGCCTAAACGACTGGAGTCCTGTCATATTTACCTCAATAATAAGGAAATGCTTTGAGAGGCTGGTCAAGGACTACATCTGCAGCATGCTACCACCCACACTGAACCCCCAACAATTCGCCTACTGACACAATCGATTGACAGATGACGCAGTAGCCACGGTCTTTACACATCTGGAGAAGAGGGATGCTTATGTGAGAATGCTGTTCTTGGACTACAGTTCAGCATTCAACACCCTAATTCCATCCAGGCTCGACAAGAAGCTCAGAGACCTCGGCCTTGACCCTGCCTTGTGCAGCCGGATCCTGGATCCTGGATTTCCTGTCAGATTGCCGGCAGGTGGTAAGAGTGGGCTCCCTCACCTCCACCCCTCTGACTTTCAACATAGGAGCCCCTCAGGGCTGTGTTCTAAGCCCCCTCATTTACTCCCTGTATACCCATGACTGTATTGCCACCACAGTTCTAAACTGCCAATTAAATTTGCCAACAATACTACACTAATTGGCCTAATCTCAAACAATAACAGGGAAGAAGTCATCTCTCTTTCACAGTGGTGTCAAGGAAACAACCTCTCTCTCAATGTCGCAAAAACGAAGGACTGGTTGTGGATTACAGGAGGAATGGAGTCAGGCTAACCCCCATTGACATCAATGGATCTGGGGTTGAGAGGGTAAACAGCCTTAAGTTCCTTGTCATCACATCACTGAGGACCTCATGTGGTCTGTACACACCAGCTGTGTGGTGAAAAAGGCACAACAGCGCCTCTTTCACCTCAGACGGTTGAGGAAGTTTAGTATGGGCCCCAAAATCCTAAGAGCTTTCTGCAGGGGCACAATTGAGAGCATCATGACTGGCTGCATTACTGCCTAGTTTGGGAACTGTACTTCCCTCAATCGCAGGATTCTGCAGAGAGTGGTGCAGATAGCCCAGTGCATCTGTAGATGTGAACTTCCCATGATTCAGGACATTTACAAAGACAGGTGTGACAAAAAGGGCCCGAAGGATCATTGAGGACCCGAATCACCCCAACCACAATTTATTCCAGGTGCTACCATCCGGGAAATGGTACTGCAGCATAAAAGCCAGGACCAACAGGCTCCGGGACAGTTTCTTCCACCAGGCCATCAGACTGATTAACTCACGCTGATTTGAGTGTATTTCTATGTTATATTGACTTCTCTATTTATTATAAAGTATTATAAATTACTATGATTACATAGAAACATAGAAAATAGGTGCAGGAGTAGGCCATTCCGCCCTTCGAGCCTGCACCGCCATTCAGTATGATCATGGCTGATCATCCAACTCAGAACCCTGCACCAGCCTTCCCTCCATACCCCCTGATCCCTTTAGCCACAAGGGCCATATCTAACTCCCTCTTAAATATAGCCAATGAACTGGCCTCAACTGTTTCCTGTGGCAGAGAATTCCACAGATTCACCACCCTCTGTGTGAAGAAGTTTTTCCTAATCTCGGTCCTAAAAGGCTTCCCCTCTATCCTCAAACTGTGACCCCTCGTTCTGGACTTCCCCAACATCGGGAACAATCGTTCTGCATCTAGCCTGTCCAATCCCTTCAGGATTTTATACGTTTCAATCAGATCCTCCCTCAATCTTCTAAATTCCAATGAGTACAAGCCCAGTTCGTCCAGTCTTTCTTCATATGAAAGTCCTGCCATCCCAGGAATCAATCTGGTGAACCTTCTTTGTACTCCCTCTATGGCAAGGATGTCTTTCCTCAGATTAGGGGAACAAAACTGCACACAATACTCCAGGTGTGGTCTCACCAAGGCCCTGTACAACTGCAGTAGTACCTCCCTGCTCCTGTACTCGAATCCTCTCGCTATAAATGCCAGCATACCATTCGCCTTTTTCACCGCCTGCTGTACCTGCATGCCCACTTTCAATGACTGGTGTATAATGACACCCAGGTCTCGTTGCACCTCCCCTTTTCCTAATTGGCCACCATTCAGATAATAATCTGTTTTCCTGTTTTTGCCACCAAAGTGGATAACTTCACATTTATCCACATTAAATTGCATCTGCCATGAATTTGCCCACTCACCTAACCTATCCAAGTCACCCCGCATCCTCTTAGCATCCTCCTCTCAGCTAACACTGCCGCCCAGCTTCGTGTCATCCGCAAACTTGGAGATGCTGCATTTAATTCCCTCATCCAAGTCATTAATATATATTGTAAACAAATGGGGTCCCAGCACTGAGCCTTGCGGTACCCCACTAGTCACTGCCTGCCATTCTGAAAAGGTCCCGTTTATTCCCACTCTTTGCTTCCTGTCTGCTAACCAATTTTCTATCCACATCAATACCTTACCCCCAATACCGTGACATTGCACATTTAGATGGAGACGTAACGTAAAGATTTTTACTCTTCATGTATGCGAGGAATGTAAGAAATAACGTCCATTCAATTAGTTGTAGACTAGTGGATGCATTGAAGAGTAGCTGCAAGAAAAACAGCTCACTGGTAGTTCATAAGGCAAGAAATTCAACCAAAAACATTACTAATAACACCTACCAGTAACACATTACTAATAAAGGAGACTGAGGTCCTTTAACATCTGCCGGACGATGCTGAGGATGTTCTACGAGTCTGTGGTGGCCAGTGCTATCATGTTTGCTGTGGTGAGCTGGGGCAGCAGGTTGAGGGTAGCAGACACCAACAGAATCAACAAACTCATTCGTAAGGCCAGTGACGTTGTGGGGATGGAACTGGACTCTCTCACGGTGGTGTCTGAAAAGAAGTTGCATGCCATCTTGGTCAATGTCTCCCATCCAATACATAATGTACTGGGTGGGCACAGGAGTACATTCAGCCAGAGACTCATTCCACCGAGATGCAACACAGAGCGTCATATGAAGTCATTCCTGCCTGTGGCCATCAAACTTTACAACTCCTCCCTTGGAGGGTCAGACACCCTGAGCCAATAGGGTGGACCTGGATTTATTTCATAATTTACTGGCATAATTTACATATTACTATTTAACTATTTATGATTCTATTACTATTTATTATTTGTGATGCAACTGTAACAAAAACCAATTTCCCCTGGGATCAATAAAGTATGACTATGACTATGACTATGACTTTTCTGAAGTAAATTGTAGTCAACTATCACCACAAACAATGATGAAGCAAGTAGAGGTGAAGCTGATATGAAGGATGAGCTGTGCGGGTTCATCACAAAGCCGTAACACAATATGTTCAACATGAAGTCGCACACTGAGTTGGTATCACAGTTGGAGTTGGAGTGAGCGATTTGGATAGGAGTTGATGTGGAAGAGTTTCAATGTCAGTCCACCTAACCCGGGTGCAAGGTTGGATCACTCCATGTGGTGAGTCAATTTGATAAGATCAAGAACAGCTCCAGGCTGGGTGGCTCAAGTGTATCGCTATGCTGGGGTCCAGCTCCTGGAGTGAGGCACTACCCAGTGCTTGGACAATTTAAATGCCCGTCCAGACAGACTGGAAAACCTAAGTGTTAGGACCAGCAGTGAGGGTTAGGCTGATTTTGCTCACTCTCCCGTGATGTTCATTCATCTCTCAGTAGTGACTGCTTCAGCTGCTGTGTTACTGAGACTAAGGCTTGAGCCTACTCCAGCTGCTCCGGGGAATGGATCTAAGGACTCAGTCTGGTTCAGAACGCTGTTGCTTGCTTCTATTGTTTGCATGTCTATGTTTTTTTCTTTCTCTTTCTCTGTGTAGTGGTTTTGGTCTTTCTTTTTTTAATTTGATTCTTCGGGTTTCTTGTGTTATGGCTGCCGATAAACAAACAAATCTCAAGGTTGTATAATATATACATTCTTTGAAAATAAACTGTACTTTCAAACTCTGAAAAGAGGAGGGAGAAGGGACTAGAGAATGCACAATTTATTACAGGTACTATTACCGGCAACACATTTAAAGTAACAGAATAGCTATAATGGTGGAGTAGAATATGAGGTGTACTAAAGAATATTTCAACTGAGGTATACTGGTAGCCAGCAGAGCTTATAGAGATAGCCAAAATTTACAACTTACAACAAATAGAAATAAGGTCAATGTCCATGTCAGCTGTTTCATGGATTCATAAGTTATCTAGAAAAGCATTTCAAAATCAGCTATTTTCTTTAGACATTCATTCCACTTTATTGCAATGGAATGAAAGATTAGTTCAATAAAATTAATTGAATTGAATTGATTTTATTTGTTACATCCTTCACATACATGAGGAATAAAAATCTTTACATCTCCATCTAAATGTGCAATGTGCAATCATAGTAATTTATAATAATTTATAATAAATAGAACAGTCACTGTAACATAGAAATACACTCAAATCAGCGTGAGTTCATCAGTCTGATAGCCTGGTGGAAGAAGCTGTCCCAAAGCATGTTGGCCTGGCTTTTATGCTGCAGTACCGTTTCCCAGATGGTAGCAGCTGGAATTGATTGTGGTTGGGATGGCTTGAGTCCCCAATGATCCTTTGGGCCCTTTTTACACACCTGTTCTTGTAAATGTCCTGAATCATGGGAAGTTCACAACTACAGATGTGCTGGGCTGTCTGCACCACTCTCTGCAAAGTCCTACGATTAAGGGAAGTACAGTTCCCATATCAGGCAGTGATACAGCCAGTCAGGATGCTCTCAGTTGTGCCCCTGTAGAAAGTTCTGAGGATTTGGGGGCCCATGCCAAACTTCCTCAACTGTCTGAGATGAAAGAGGCACTGTTGTGTCTTTTTCACCGCACAGCTTTTGTGTACAGACCACACGAGGTCCTCGGTGATGTGGATTGCTGAGAAACTTAAAGCTGTTTACCTCTCAACCCCAGATCCATGGATGTCAATAGGGGTTAGCCTGTCTCCATTCCTCCTGTAATTCACAACGAGCTCCTTTGTTTTTGCGCTATTGAGGAAGAGGTTGTTTTCTTGACACCACTGTGTCAGAGAGATGACTTCCTCCCTGTAGGCCACCTCGTTATTTTTTGAGATAAGGCAACATAGTGTCATTGGCAAATTTAATTAGCAGATTGGAGCTGTGGTGGTGATACAGTCATGGGTATACAGGGAGTAAAGGAGGATCTTATAAAGGTTATTATGCCCATGATGTTTATATGGGCATGTCTTTTGATTTTGAGTGAAGTCCATCCATGTTGCTGGCTTTTCACAGCAGTTCACTAACTGCTTCCATAAATGGAAGAAATAGCACTTATCATGGTCGTTTGCTGATGATGGGGCCCAAATGAATAAACTTGAGTCAAATCCTGATATACTTGCATTGATAACCAAGGCTCCTTCATCACATTTTTGATGTATTGGTCAAGACATTCTCAGATATCAGCCTCCTGATGGATAACAAACTCCTTCCAGCTCCATGTGGACCAGTGTCAAGAATTGTAACCCTTATCGAATTGAGGGCCCCACTGATCTTTCCCATATTGGCCTATGGCTATGAAATTAAGCACAGGCTGCTCAAGACCATGAAACATCAATGCATTCTCTCAGCTGCCGTGTGATACTCAAACACAAAGTGAAGATGGCGCTGCATTATTTTAATTGCTGCATACTAGGGATCTAATTGTACAATGTTGTGAAAGGCCAGTTCCAGTCTTCTTCAAAGTCTTAGATTCAAGCCTTGATCTTTTAGTCCAGCTGCTTGAAAGACACAATGCTGCATCCATTATTTGATAAAGGAGATCTGCTACCTAGATCAAGGCTATATTCTGTGGTGTTGCAAACTTAACCATATAACATAGATCATAAAACATAGAATAGTACAGCACAGTACAGGCTCTTCGGCCCACAATGTTATGCCGACCCTCAAACCCTGCCTCCCATATAAGCCCCCACCTTAAATTCCTCCATATACCTGTCTAGTAGTCTCTCAAACTTCACTAGTGTATCTGCCTCCACCACTGACTCAGGCAGTGCATTCCACGCACCAACCACTCTCTGAGTAAAAAACCTTCCTCTAATATCCCCCTTGAACTTCCCACCCCTTACCTTAAAGCCATGTCCTCTTGTATTGAGCAGTGGTGCCCTGGGGGAGAGGCACTGGCTATCCACTCTATCTATTCCTCTTATTATCTTGTACACCTCTATCATGTCTCCTCTCATCCTCCTTCTCTCCAAAGAGTAAAGCCCTATCTCCCTTAGACTCTGATCATAATGCATACTCTCTAAACCAGGCAGCATTCTGGTAAATCTCCTCTGTACCCTTTCCAATGCTTCCACATACTTCCTATCATGAGGTGACCAGAAGTGGATATAGTACTCCAAGTGTGGCCGAACCGGAGTGTTATAGAGCTGCATCATTACATCGCGACTCTTAAACTCTGTCCCTCGACTTATGAAAGCTAACACCCCATAAGCTTTCTTAACTACCCTATCCACCTGTGAGGCAACTTTCAGGGATCTGTGGACATGTACCCACAGATCCCTCTGCTCCTCCACACTACCAAGTATCCTGCCATTTACTTTGTACTCTGCCTTGGAGTTTGTCCTTCCAAAATGTACCACCTCACACTTCTCCGGGTTGAACTCCATCTGCCACTTCTCAGCCCACTTCTGCATCCTATCAATGTCTCTCTGCAATATTTGACAATCCTCTACACTATCCACAACACCACCAACCTTTGTGTTGTCTGCAAACTTGCCAACCCACCCTTCTACCCCAACATCCAGGTCGTTAATAAAAATCACGAAAAGTAGAAGTCCCAGAACAGATCCTTGTAGGACACCACTAGTCACAATCCTCCAATCTGAATGTACTCCCTCCACCACGACCCTCTGCCTTCTGCAGGCAAGCCAATTCTGAATCCACCTGGCCAAACTTCCCTGGATTACATGCCTCCTGACTTTCTGAATAAGCCTACCATGTGGAACCTTGTCAAATGCCTTACTAAAATCTATATAGATCACATCCACTGCACTACCCTCATCTATATGCCTGGTCACCTCCTCAAAGAACTCTATCGGGCTTGTTAGACACGATCTGCCCTTCACAAGGCCACGCTGACTGTCCCTGATCAGACCATGATTCTCTAAATGCCCAGAGATCCTATCTCTAAGAATCTTTTCCAACAGCTTTTCCACCACAGACGTAAGGCTCACTGGTCTATACTTACCCGGACTATCCCTACTACCTTTTCTGAACACGGGGACAACATTCGCCTCCCTCCAATCCTCCAGTACCATTCCCGTGGACAACAAGGACATGAAGATCCTAGCCAGAGGCTCAGCAATCTCTTCCCTCGCCTCGTGGAGCAGCCTGGGGAATATTCTGTCATGCCCCGGGGACTTATCCGTCCTAATGTATTTTAACAACTCCAACACCTCCTCTCCCTTAATATCAACATGCTCCAGAACACCAACCTCACTCATATTGTCCTCACCATCATCAAGTTCCCTCTCATTGGTAAATACCGAAGAGAAGTATTCATTGAGGACCTCGCTCACTTCCACAGCCTCCAGGCACATCTTCCCACCTTTATCTCTAATTGGTCCTACCTTCACTCCTGTCATCGTCTTTTTCTTCACATAATTGAAGAATGCCTTGGGGTTTTCCTTTACCCTACTCACCAAAGCCTTCTCATGCCCCTTTCCTGCTCTTCTCAGCCCCTTCTTAAGCTCCTTTCTTGCTTCCCTATATTCCTCAAAAGACCCATCTGATCCTTGCTTCCTAAACCTCATGTATGCTGTCTTCTTCCACCTGACTAGATTTTCCACCTCACTTGTCACCTATGGTTCCTTCACCCTACCATTCTTTATCTTCCTTACCGGGACAAATTTATCCTTAACATCCTGCAAGAGATCCCTAAACATCGACCACATGTCCATAGTACATTTCCCTGCAAAAACATCATCCCAATTCACACCCACAAGTTCTAGCCTTATAGCTTCATAATTTGCCCTTCCCCAATTAAAAATTTTCCTGTCCGCTCTGATTCTATCCTTTTCCATGATAATGCTAAAGGCCAGGGAGCAGTGGTCACTGTCCCCCAGATGCTCACCCACTGAGAGATCTGTGACCTGACCTGGTTCATTACCTAGTACTAGATATAGTATGGCATTCCCCCTAGACGGCCTGTCCACATATTGTGACAGGAATCCATCCTGGACATACATGACAAACTCTGCCCCATCTAAACCCTTGGAACTAATCAGGTGCCAATCAATATTAAGGAAATTAAAGTCACCCATGATAACAACCCTGTTATATTTGCACCTTTCCAAAATCTGCCTCCCAATCTGCTCCTCTGTATCTCTGCTGCTACCAGGGGCCCTATAGAATACTCCCAATAGAGAAACTGCTCCCTTCCTGTTCCTGACTTCCACCCATACGGACTCAAAAGAGGATCCTGCTACATTACCCACCCTTTCTGTAGCTGTAATAGTACCCCTGACCAGTAATGCCACCCTTCCTCCCCTTTTTCCGCCCTCCCTATCGCTTTTAAAGCACTGAAATCCAGGAATATTGAGAATCCATTCCTGCCCTGGTGCCAGCCAAGTCTCTGTAATGGCCACTACATCATAATTCCATGTATGTATCCAAGCTCTCGGTTCATCACCTTTGTTCCTGATGCTTCTTGCATTGAGGTACACACATTTCAGCCCTTCTACCTTACTGTCTTTACACCGTTTATTCTGCTTCTCTTTCCTCAAAGCCTCTCTGTATGTTAGATCTGGCTTTACTCCATGCACTTCTTTCACTGCTCTATCGCTCTGGGTCCCATCCCCCTCACAAATTAGTTTAAACCCTTCCGAACCATGCTAGCAAACCTACCTGGAAGGATATTGCTCCCCCTCGAGTTCAGGTGCAATCCATCCAATCTGTACAGGTCCCACCTTCCCCAGAAGAGATCCCAATGATCCAAAAATCTAAAACCCTGCTCCCTGCACCAACTCCTCAGCCACACATTCAACTGCCACCTCCTCCAATTCTTACCATCACTGTCACGTAGCACTGGCAGCAATCCTGAGAACGCCACCCTTGAGGTCCTGTTCTTCAGCCTTCTGTGTCATTCCCAGAACTCACACTTCAGGACCTCATCCCTCTTCCTGCCTATGTCGTTGTTACCAACATGTATCACGACTTCTGGTTGCTTTCCCTCTCGTACCAGGATGTCGTGCACCCGATCAGAGACATCCTGGACCCTGGCACCCCGGAGGCAACAAACCATGCGGGTGTCCTTCTCACGTCCACAAAATCTCCTGTCTGCTCCCCTGACTATAGAGTCTCCAATGATGACAGCTCTCCTCTTCTCCGTCCCACGCTTCTGCACCACAGGGTCAGACTCGGTGCCGGAGGCCCTGCCACTGTGGCTCACACCTGGTCGGTCGTCCCCACCAACAGTATCCAGGACGGTAAACTTATTATTCAGGGGAATGGCTACAGGGGTGCTCTGCACTACCTGTCTGCTCACCTTCGCTTTCCCCCCCCCCCCGACTGTCACCCAACGACCTGCTTCCGACCATATAAACTTCAAGGAAGTTTGTGTTTTGTCCTCCATTTCCAAACATTAACTGCAGCAACCGAGCATTCCTGGTCTCTTGTGTTTATGAATATCTAGACCAAACCAATCTAGATATTCATGAACACAAGAGATTCTGCAGATGCTGGAAATCCATTGCAACACACCTAAAATGACAGAGGAACTCTGCATGTCAGCCAGCATTTATGGAGAGGAATAAACAGTCGACATTTGGGGCTGAGACCCTTCATCAGTCCTCTCCATAGATGCTGCCTGACTCATTGAGTTCTTCCAGCATTTTGTCTGCCTCAGTTTAGATATTCTATACTGAGGAGAGGAAAATGTTCAGGAATTTTGGAGCAGTTATAAATTTTTGCAGAGGTTGTCAAGCACCAAAGCCCTTTGATTTACAGAGTACAAGTGAGAACTAGACTGAGACCCACCCAGGAAAAAACAACTACTTGGGACCATGACACCTCTCAGGGAAGATCCTGAATTATTTGTGCTCTGCAGCTTTCCCTCATTTGCCCCTCACGCCCCAAGGTTCCAACAGCACACAACCATTGATCCCATCGCCCAGTCTCCAAATGGCCCAAACAGCCTCACAACTGCCCAGACTTTCCCATCTCCTCCAACAGGAAACTATTCTTCAGCTTGCCATCACTAGCACAACTAGGTACCAGTTCAGGCTCAAATTTCTTACTCCTGAAACTTTATAGACTCCACTGAATTTTCTGATATTTCTATTGTGCACATGACAGCATACAACAAATAGTATAAAAACACTATTCATTATCCCTCCAGGCACTGTACTTTTGTACCATCCACTGGAGTGTACATCAACTTCTAGGTCAAGTTTCCTCTGGATTTAGTGTGTGTGATTTGTAGAAGCGAAAGCTTGTGAAAACTTTTAAATGGATCTTTTATCACTATGGAGGGTTATAATTTTCCTTTAATCTTGAGTCAGGATGCCATTGGAAAAATGTTACACCATGGCTGGGTATGTCTTGTTTGTATTCCTCAAACTTTACAAAAAATCTCTTCCGTTTGATTCCTCCTTGAATAGGAAAATACTGACAATCAGCACAAGCCTGGAAGTCAGTGAAGTATCAAGGTAAGGAAAAATCTATATTCTTGGCCTCTGTCCCTTGATTTAATGGTAGAGGTAGAAAGAATGGATGAAGAAATCAAGCATGAAATAAATAAATCATGGCATGGGATGGTTTGAAGTACTATATTCAGGCATTGAATATTCTGTCAGTGTAAATAGAAACCTGCATTAGGCTACATGTTTCATCATCATTAAAATTTAAAATTAAAAGCCACATTACCAGAGCACTGAACTCTCAGCTGAGACCTCCTTTCAATAGTTCATTTCCGAAATGTATGTGCCACGATATATGTCCCAGGTTTGTGATGAGTTGGCTGAAAATATGGCTAGGCTGGGAGAGGAGCTCTGAGAAAGAAATAATGTCGAGGGGTTAAGTGTAAAGGATGACACAGTGAACTTAATACTCTCCGGTGAAACTCCCCAGGGTTCCCATTCCTTCAATCTGAATATGTCAGAATCAGTATGTGGCACACACTTTGGAAATGGATAGCATCACTTTCAGCAGGGATATTCAACCAGCCACACCCTGAATTCCTCATACTTCATACTTTTCATATTTCCTTATGAAATAAAGGAAGCCATTCAGTCCATTGAGTCTATGTTAGATCACAGGGAAATCCCATTAATCCCATGCAACATACAATCTGCGGGAGGAACTTAGCAGGTCAAGCAGAACCTGTGGTGGGAAAGGAACT
Source organism: Mobula hypostoma (assembly GCF_963921235.1). Taxonomy (NCBI): domain Eukaryota; kingdom Metazoa; phylum Chordata; class Chondrichthyes; order Myliobatiformes; family Myliobatidae; genus Mobula; species Mobula hypostoma. The sequence goes on from NC_086128.1 coordinate 51,221,973, forward strand.
GTTGATGTTTTGGTTGAAACCCTGCATCAGGATTGTCCTAATAGAGGGCTTTGATCCAGAATGTCGACAGCTCTCTTCCACCACAGATGCTGATTGACCTGCTGAGTCCGTCAAGAAGATTGCTTGTTGCTCCAGCTTCCAGCATTTGCAGTCTCTTGTGTCTCCATTAATCCTACTCTCCTATTTATTTTGCTGTGACCTATTCTCTCTCACATGCCTAATACCTAGATGAATAGCAGTTTACAGTGCACAGTTAACCTCCTAGCCAGTCTGTCAGTGGGATGTGGGAGGACACCAGTTCACTCAAGGGAAACCTTTGCAATCACAGGAAGAATGTGCAAACTCCACACAGACAGCAGGTGGGGTTAAGGTTGAACCTGGCTCATTGAAGCTGGGAGGCAGTCACTCTACCAGATATGCCACTGTCCCTTGCTTATAAGGGAAAGACTCATATTCTCTTCCTCGTTCTCTCACTTTGGCCATAATCTCAAATTGCTTAACAGGAAGAATATCTTTATTAGAAATGCTTTTCAAGAATTTCCATAAAATCATGCCCAAGAATAAAAATAGAATAGGGGAAAACATGGGAAATAATCCAAGCTGAGAAAGCCCGGAAAAAAAAGTCACCTGATCTTGGTGACTCCTTAATTTATCAGCCTGGGAAATAGGCTAGGAAGGGTGACAAGGGAGAAGGCAACACTAACTAAATTCCAACACCGGCACACTGAGGAGAGAGGGATTAACCACTAAACCAAAAATCTTACATTAAAGTGATATTGGCATATAATGCTGCAATGAGCTAGCAAAATGCTTGAGAACTGCAAATACTTTACTCAAATGCAGGTTCTATTTTAACCGCAAATTGATTGCAAGAAATCTATAGTATATTATTTCAAACATCTTGGCCCATTCCAAGCACAGATACTGGTTCTTGATATCTACCATTGCAATCTGCTTTCAAACATTTTATTGTATACTTATTCCATTCTAAATTCCTGCTTTTGGGAAAAGGCTGACTAGAAATTCAGTCTCATCATTGTGATTGCCACACGCATGTTTCTCAGGGTGGAAGTGGAGCTACGCTTGTCCCCATGTCAAAGTATGGCATTCTGAAAATTCAAGAAGTCTTTTCTTGTTTGGTGTTGTGCCTGACCATTATGGCCATTTTTATATTTAATTCTCTGTGCTGTGCATATTTAAATCAGTGTGAAAAGAAATTCAACTACATTTCTTTGAAGTACAACCAGCTTAAACCAAACCATGTTCTGTAACTATTTAATAAGTGCCAACCAGTATGCTGAGATCTTGATTCAGATTGATCTTTCTTAATTTATCTATTCACTTGGTTTCTTGGATTCCCCATCACCATTCCATTCTCCCCATTATACTGACCTCATTCTTGCTCTAAGATCACAACACTGACCACCCACTACCCTTCAATAATGAGTCTCCTGACTCTTAGGTCTAAGTCACTGACCCTCAGGTCATGATTATTTGATCTGTGCCTCAAATACCTGAAGTCATAGATCTCCCCCACCATTGAATTCAAAACTAGCTTCCTTAGTTCTTACTTGCTACAGAGATCCTGTGCACTCTGTGGGTGGGGGTGAAAGATAGAGCGTGCCTTCATGTTCTCCTCCCTCAGAATCCACTGTCAGGGGTAGTGGTGGAGGCAGGTCTAATAGTGGCTTTTGAAAAGCATTTAGGCAGACACATGAACATGCATGAATGGAGCTATTGACTTTAGTATTGGTTTATTCATGTCACATAGACAAGATACAGTGAAAATTTTGTTTTGCATACTATTCATACAGATCAAATCATTACACAATGCATCGAGGTAGAACAAGGTAAAACAATAAACTATAAAAACTATTGAGATAGTGCAGTGCAAGATCATAATGAGGTAGATTGTGAGGCCAAATGTCCATCTTATTGTACAACAGTTTCGTTCAAGAATCTGATAACAGTGGGATAGTAGCTATCCTCGAGCCTGACGGTATGTGCTTTCAGGCTTTTTTATCTTTTGCCTGATGGGAGAAGGGAGAAGAGAGAATGTTTGGATTGACAATAATATCTGGAGTTGCTGGCTTTTGGAATTTGCTGAGCTATGTCCCCAATTCTCTGCAGTTTCTTGTGGTCACATGCAGAACAGTTGCCATACCAAGCCGTCATAGTAAAATTGGCAAAGGTCAAATTTCTTTAACTTCCTGAGGAAGCAGAGACATTAGTGAACTTTCTTGGTCATGAGATCAACATGCTTGGATTAGG